>NC_080069.1:57597704-58228666 GCF_949987535.1 Balaenoptera acutorostrata | reverse complement strand
TGTTGATAGTGTGTACCCTTGATATGATATGATGGCTTCTGTGATCTTCCGCCCCAAAATTCATAACCCCAGTCTAATCATGATGAAAACATAGACAAATTCCAGTGGAGGGCCATCCTATCAAAACAATATACCTAAATAGTACTCCACAACACTGTCAGTGTCATCAAAAATAAGAAAAGTCTGAGAAACTGTCCCAGCCAAGAGTTGCTGACATGACAACTAAATGTAGTGTGGTATCATGGATGGGATCCGGGAAAAGAAAAGAAGATTAGGTAAAAACTATGGAAAGTTGAATAAACTAGGGACTTCAGTTAAAAATAGTGTATGAAAATTGGTTCACTAATTTTAACAAATGTACCATATTAATTTTAGTTGTTAGTAATAGGGGAAACTGGGTGGGTGGGGTTGGGAGGTGTAGGAGAAGTCTCTATAGTATCTGCTCAGTTTTTCTGTAAATGTAAAGCTGTTATAAAAAATAAAGCTAGTAATAAAAAAAAAGTTAAAGGTCAGAATTAAAATGGTTTTCCTTTTCTCTTTAAAGTATGGGAACTATATCCCAAACTTATCGTTAGTGAATTCTGAGAGATGATATGATAGAGGCTTTCATTTATATTTCCCCTATCTGTACTGAAATTTTTATACTGAACTTTTTTTCCCTTTTATTTGCAGAAAAAATTACATTTTAAAAACTGTTTAGTGACATGTTCATTGTAAAAAAAATCAAGGAAATTCAGATATGTATGAAGAAAATTCACATATAATACCTCCATTCAGAAATAATGCTGTAAATTCAGGGTTTGGTGAAATTTATGTCTATACAGTATGCTGTATTCTTCTGTAACCTATGCTTCCTCACTTAACAGTTTATCATGGATATCTTTCTGTATCAACCCTCAGTATGATTAGAACAAAGTCCAAGGCTTGGTACATTATTATGTTCTTTGATTCATGTTTCAAAATTTCCTTAGGAAATTTGTAGCAGTTTATACTCCCACCACCATGTTCTCAAGATACAAGAGTCATAAGCTGAGTCTGGCCAATATTTTAAAATTAGATTTCTCTTAGAAATTTGAATTCCTCCATTCTTTTGAAAAATCAGTCGATCTGGCAGTAGTGGGCCACATTCCTCTGTGAAAACAACTGGCTGGAGCTGAATAGCTACTACCACAAGTACCCTCCTTATTCCCTCAAAATGAGGGTGACTGCGATTTGATGTTTCATTTTACTTATACTTTTTTTTTTTTTTTAAGTTATACAATTTTTATTTATTTATTTATGGCTGTGTTGGGTCTTTGTTGCGATTTGATGTTTCATTTTACTTATACTTTTTTTTTTTTTTAAGTTATACAATTTTTATTTATTTATTTATGGCTGTGTTGGGTCTTTGTTTCTGTGCGAGGGCTTTCTCCAGTTGCGGCAAGTGGGGGCCACTCTTCATCGCGGTGCGCGGGCCTTTCATTATTGCGGCCTCTCTTGTTGCGGAGCACAGGCTCCAGATGCGCAGGCTCAGTAATTGTGGCTCACGGGCCTAGTTGCTCCGCGGCATGTGGGATCCTCCCAGACCAGGGCTCGAACCCGTGTCCCCTGCATTGGCAGGCAGATTCTCAACCACTGCGCCACCAGGGAAGCCCTTACTTATACTTTTAAAAGTGGTTATATTAAGAGAAATGTGAAATACTTCATGTGCATGTATCTCTAGCAAAAGTGATAAAAGACGAGAGACAGAGAGAGAAAGAAGACTCCATTTTTGAAAAACTGGGAGTGTGCATAAGTTTCCTTGTGGAAGTAAAGTATATATGTATATGTTCAATATGTATACAAAGTGTCTCTGTCGAATGAATTTTAAAGCTATAATTTAAATATAACTCATTTTACTTATTTATTTACATTATGGCTCCTATTTGAGCTGGAGTTAATCACTACTTTAATAGTATTTTAATTTTGAAGTTCCGTTATTGTTTACTGACGAATTTTAAAGGAATTCTGCCTAAATAAGAAATCTTTTATTATTATAGTAGCAATGTCCACTGTTGGAGGCTTTTTAATATCTTCATAAATATTTTAATGATTTAGAATTGCAGCTTCTTGACCAAATATTCATGTTTTAACATTCTTACCTGTTGCATTATAACCCAATGATGACTTGGAAAACTCATTTATTAAAGAGTACAGGATTGCTTATTGGATGTATCAATAAGCTAAAATTATGTTTTTCCTGTTTTTTTCTAAATTTTTGTTTGATTTTGAACAATTTATTTAAAATTTCTTTGGTAAATGATGTGATATTAATATATTCTTTGTAATTTTATTTAACAAAACCAGAACAAGAATAGGTAGCCTTTGTAAATTGTTCAGATTGGCAGCCCAAAGGAAAAATTTATAAGCATCATAAATCTGTTTACAAAAGAGGAGGAAAGAATAAATAAAAGCCATACAATGGTTAAAGGAGGAGAAAAGAATAGGTCAAACTCCTTTAGAGTTTGGAAGAAAAGTGCTTAAGGTATTTTAATTTGATGTTCAATGCAAGCTAATAGAGTCAGTATTTAATATTGTAAGTGTGGTAACAGTACAATATAAATAACATTATTAGGAAAATATTCAGTGTTGTGATAGAATAAGATTGGGAAACAAATCAGGTGACTTATATATGAGGAAAGTGTAATAGTATGATGATAGTATAATGTAATAGTATGGTGATAGTATAATAAGATGATCCTTCTCTTTATAAAAATTACAGTTTAGAATTAGTAAAAATTTGCCTATCCCCTAAAAAAAGAAAAAAGTAGTCAAAACCAGTAAAAGGGTAATATTTCTCATTGTTAGTTCAGAAAAGTTAAACATACATATTTTTGTTATAATCCTTAGGAATATCATTTAGGAAGGATGGGGCTCTCCACATTTTATATGAAACTATTTTCAGGGCTACTGGATCCATGTTGATAATATTAGAATCATAAGATCTGACTTTTCTTTCCTGGAAATCAACAAAAACTTGGTTTCACTTATGATCTAGTGTTTTTGTTTTTTGTAAATGGAGTGGTTAATTTGAAATAGTATATATGCATGGATTTTAATGGTCTCAAGTATATTCAGTTAAGATGGTGGTACAATTTTGTTGAATGCTAGTTTTCATGAATAGGTTTCTTACAAACTTAATTTTCCTGTGATTTCTATTGTTAAAATGTGGTGCTTACCATTAACAGTTTATCTGGCATGGGAATAAATTTCAAAGGAGAATACTGTGAACTCTGCTGACTTTAAAAAGTATCAGAGTTCTTTGAGTTATTACTAAATTATAATACATTAAAAGCTAATTAGACCTATAGTGCTGTTGGTTTCCTTTTCTCAGGTTTATATTCAGTGGTATTGCATTGAGCATTTACTGAGGAAATACCTGTATGTATAATCATTAATTTGAAACAATTTTATAGATGAGTTGTGTATATCATGCACAACTTTAAATTTTTTCCCCAGAAAATCTGTATGACAGTATTACTTATGAAAATGTTTACACAGACTCTTGGTTATTTTATTGAAAATGCCGTTCTATAAGGATGATAGAAGCTTAGCTAATGCAGGTTTACAGTTTATTTTTGAAATGAAATGTTCTTTCTTGGAATACTTATGATTTATATAATGTAGTAACATATATAAATATTTGCATGAATGTGTAAATAATGTAAGATACAAACATACTTTTTAAAATAGGTTTCTCAACAGCCATCTTTATCGAGCTTAGAAACCTTAATGGTCTCACAGAAGTCTGAAATTGAGTATTTACAGGAGAAACTGAAAATAGCAAATGAAAAACTATCAGAGAACAGATATACCAACAAGGGTTCCTCAGAGAAGAGCATCTTGACAAGTACTGAAAGGAAACATAAGGTAGGGACATTTGTCATTTTGTGAATTTGTCAGCATGAGGCTGGCAAGGCAAGTGATGAAGTTAAAAAACAAACAGCAGCATTTACTTCTCTGCTTATATTTCTGGAAGCTTTTAAAAAATATTCTGTGTCAAATGTTTTATAAAATCATGGTTGGGAGTAGCAAGTTTTCCCTTTTTGATCTGAATAATATATTCCTTATTTAATTAATTAAATATATTAGTAATGATATACCTCTTTTGCAGTAAATTAACATTCTTATATTAAGTTTTGATAAGTATCCCTCATCTATCTAATCTATAGATAAATTAAGTAGAAATTTTAGTGTGGTATTAGTCCTTAATTCAATTTTCTAATTTTAATTAGAAGAAAAATATATCTTAATGTTTCTATTTCATTCAGATATGATATTTAAAATACTGCCCATTTGGAATATAAACTATAAAATGGAATTTAACATTAATATGTGCAGTTACATATTTTCACATTTAAAGGTGTAACAGTGGAGAATAATAAGCAAATTTTTTGTAGCATGATTCTTATTTATTAATGTCTCAGCTTTTCCTTTTTGTAGTATTTATTGCATATTCTTATTATAGTGCAAAAGATTCTATGAACATTAATTAATATAAACATTTCAGAATATCACATTGTAAATATATTATTTCTATATAAATTGAATTAAGCTTTTCCTAAAAGTAAGGAGTTTTAGAGGTATATTTCTCACACTTGTTACTTCAGCAGTAGAAAATATTTTTAAAAGTAGAAAATCATGTTTTCAAGATAATTGTTTCCAATTCTTTTCATTTTTTCCTATGAGTAGGACAAATGTCTTAATAAAGGAAGTATTTAAAATGAGACCTATGTTTCTGTGACATTCTTATTTACTCCCTCTAATATTATTAGTAATTTCCAGAAGAACTAGCTTTGTTTATGTATGTATGTATGTATTTAAACATAACTGCATTATATGTTTCTTGCCATTTTGGAGTAGTTTCACAGCATTGAGCTTTATTTAAATGAAAGAAAATATTCCTAAAATTGAGAGACCTTATAGGGCCTAATTTGGTTGTGTGCTGTATTGTTGAGCTTTAAAAATGTACTGCTTTGATGTTTCATTGCTTTTAACAAAAGTCAAGAAAATGAGAGTGATATTTTGAAAGAATTTTCTTTCTTTTTCATAAGGACATGCAGTAAGTATGAACAATATGTTGCCCAGCTTAATAGTTGCTTTCACATATTCCTTCTCCAGATTGGTATATGAAGCTGTACATAATATAAACACACATTCTTGTCTCTAGTTAGCCACATTATAGTTAATGACCATATGGTCATTATGGTATAAGATCTACTGTCTGTTGTATTTATATTCCTCAAGCATATTGTTCCTTCAACTTCACAGTGTGTTAAACTATTTCAAAGGGAAAAAAATCCTTTCCCTCTTGTTTCTGGTTGTCCTATCAAGTGTAACCTTGGACCCTTATAGAGCAATTAGACCAGCCTCTATCCCCTCCTTTGTAATGAGGTTTCTTGCATTTCTGAGTCTATAACCCTTTAGTCTTCCCTAATGGGACATCATTATTCTGAAAGAAACAATGTAAATGTAAATGAATATTCTCATTAACGAGTCACAGAGAAACCTTTAGCGGTAGCACTGTGGTAATTCTGCTTGTTATTTCTCTGGTATTCCATGCAAGATTTTTTTTTTTATAATTCATTATTAGTATTCAAAATTACTTGTTCTTTAATTTTGCATGTCTTTCATAATCCAGTGTTCCAACTAGTTCAACCATGTCCTTGTTTTATTCTCGAGGAACCACCTGTGAAACGCTCAAGGTCTTTGTCCCCAAAGAGCTCTTTCTTAGACTCAGAGGAGCTAAAGAAGCTGAGAAATGCTGAAAGAAAGATTGAAAACTTAGAGAAGGCACTACAGCTAAAGGTGAACATTAAATCCTTTCTTTAATAATAACCTTGCATAGGTAAGGATATACCAAAGTAAACATTCATTTCACAAATTACTGCTTATCATTTATCTTTCCTGAATTTAATTACTTTTTAAAAAAATGTATAAATTGGTTAGTCTAGTTCTTAAGATTTCTGAGGATCGTAAAGTAATAAAAAATTTTGCTACTTTAAAAACTAAATGTTTATTCACTACTTTAAAATTATTAGGGAATATTTTGACTCTGTATTGGGAATAAATTTCTTATAGTTTCTCAGAGACCAAAAAATACAACTACAGCAAATGGAAAGAGAAATTTCCTGTGGTTCTTTATATATGATAAACATACACAAAGAAACGTGAGTTAATAACTATGCTAACCTAGTTCAGGCCACTTAAAATTGTCCTTTACAGAAAAATTATATAGTCAAAGTGGCACATAAATGTGTTATTTTTTCCATTTCAACTGAATTTGTCTCAGAATGCATGACATTTGAATCTGTGTTCTACCAATCTTTAAGAAGCATATGCATTTATTGTTCTGTCTTTAAGAGTATATACTTTCCAACTCATACTTTGTGAATTATCTTTCTCAGAAGAAGTTGGTTGTGTGTATTGAACCAATTTTATGTGACTGTATTGAGGGCTTTAATTTTTTCTGTGAATTTAATATGGCTAAACTTGTCATTCTTCATTCACAACTACCGGAAGGCCAACACTATTTGAGATTTAGCCATTTAACTGACTCTCAAATAGTTTTATAATATTCTGTGACAAGCCCAATTTACAGATGATTAGAATCCAAATATTTAAAACTTAGATTCTTTGTCATACAGATTATTCTTAGGAGGAAAATGTCTTGTACTCTAGAGCAAAATATAGTTTAGAGATATAGTTAACTGTAAGCTACAATTAGAAGTTTTTTTCTGCCATTTCACTAAACATTGTTTTAATTTATATTTAGTCAGATTTAAACTATTAGTTCTAAACAAAGGAAAATTATCATCTATTGTTTCTCCCAAAAATAAAATGATCACATGACCTCAGCTTGCTAACATTTAGCCTACTTGAAATTTATACACCTGTAGTTATTTGCTCATTCATTTGTTTACTCATTTGTAACTTATTGGCCAATGCAATTAGCCAAGTATTGTGCTAGTCACTTGTATAACAGGAGGAAAAAAATGATGCTGAGTGAGTAGTTAGAATCTAGTGTATTGGTGTAAACGTGTAGGTACAAACAGGATATTATGGGCATGTTTAGGACACCATCATCCTTCTTTTGCATAGTTCTTGAAATTTACATACCAAGGCTTCTACTTCTGTCTTCTATTAATCTGGGTTCTCTGGAGAAATAGAAACAATAAGATACAATCCTTTAGTCTTCCCTAATGAGATATCATTATTCTGAAATACATATATGTGTGTGTGTATGTGTGTGTGTGTATATATATATATGTATATATAGAGAGAGAGAGAGAGAGAGAGAGAGAGATTGATTGATTTACTCTAAGGAGAATTGGCTTATATGATCACATGATTATGGAGTCTGAGATGTCCAAGATCTGTAGTTGTCAAGTTGGAGATCCAGGAGAGCTAATGGTATAGTTCCAGCCTGAGTCCAAAGGCCTGAGAACCAGGAGAGCTAATGATGTAAGTTCCAGTCCCAGTCTGAGTCTGAAAGCAGGAGACCAGTGTCCCAGCTCAAAGACAGTCAGGCAGAAAGAATTCTTTCTTACTCAGCCTTTTATTCTTTTCAGGCCTTCAGTGGATTGGATGAAGCCCATCAGATTGGGGAGGGCAATCTGCTTTATTTAGTGTATTGATTCAAATGTTAATTTCACACAGAAACACCCTCACAGATACACCCAGGAACAGCGATTAACCAAATACCTGGGCAGTCAAGTTAACATAAAAAATTAACCATCACATATCCCATTCAGTAGTAGAGCATCTCCACTCATTTGCCCCCAAAAGTCTGTGAGTCTTTTTTAGTTCCTTGTTTTTGGCAGGAAGGAGTAGAGCAATTCAGACATTTTTAGATTTATTCTCTAACACCTTTTAAATTTCTTGTTTCAGAGAGTCTCAGAAACATTATACTAATTTATTTCCTCATTCCTTTTTTCTAACAATGGCTCTCTTGGATGAGGCCTCAAGTTTATTTTTAGAGTAAAATTATTTTTCACACAATTTCTTTTTCATTTATATTTTTTCTGTATTCTTTCAAGTTAATTGATGATAATTGTGAATTTCAAATGATTGTTTTCTTTCACAGATTTGCAAGATAGGGGAAAAAATGGGAGCAAATTTTTTTCTTTGCATTTTATCATTTGGTAGGAAAGGATTTCTTATTTTAAAGGAGCAAAATAGCTGAATGTAAAAGGCACTATAATCAAGAGCATTTAACAAAAGGAATGGGTAAACAAAACATGTATATTAAAGCAACTCCAAGGAGAGTAGTTGGGCCCAGGGCACTTTTTAATTTACAACCTGACTTTAGTAAATGTAACTCATATTTAGTGAAGACAGAAGACCTGTTTCTATCTTCTCCATTATTAGGCTATAGTATTAATGCTATTGCTATTACTCAAGCACATGTGAGTATAAGGTAAGATAGGAATTAGTGGTGTGTTTGTGTTAGTTTCCTAGGGCTGCTCTGACAAACTACCGTAAACTGACTAGCTTTAAAAGAACGGAAATGTATTGTCTCAAAGTTCTGGATGCTAGAAAAGTCCAAAATCAAGGTGTCAACAGGGTTAGTTCCTTCTGAAGTCTGTGTGGGAAAATCTGTTCCATTCCTCTCTCCTAGCTACTGGTAGTCTCAGGTGTTCCCTGGCTCATAGATGGCCTTCTCCTTGTGTCTTCACATTACCTTCCCTCTATTCAAGCCTCTCTCTGTGTCTAAATTTCTCCTTTTTATGAAGACCAATCATATTGGATTAGGACCCACCCTATCTCATTTTTTTTTTTTTTTTTTTTTTATTTTTTTATTTTTGGCTGTGCTGGGTCTTCGGTTCGTGCGAGGGCTTTCTCTAGTTGCGGCAAGTGGGGGCCACTCTTCATCGCGGTGCGGGGACCGCTCTTCATCGCGGTGCGCGGGCCTTTCACTATCGCGGCCCCTCCCGTTGCGGGGCACAGGCTCCAGACGCGCAGGCTCAGCAGCTGTGGCTCACGGGCCCAGCTGCTCCGTGGCATGTGGGATCTTCCCAGACCAGGGCTCGAACCCGTGTCTCCTGCATTAGCAGGCAGATTCTCAACCACTGCGCCACCAGGGAAGCCCTCACCCTATCTCATTTTAACTTGTTTATCTCTATAAAGATCCTGTCTCCAAACAAAATCATATTCTGAGATAGTGGGGGTTAGGACTCCAACATATCTTTTGGGGAGAGATTCATTTCAACACATAACAGTGTCTTATGGTTTTTAAAATACATTGGGATCATGGAGCTCCTTTTGAAGACCATTCCCCACTAATACACGCTGAATTTTTGTCATGGTCTTTCCCATGTTGGTATTCTTTTGAATACTGCTCTTCAAGAAGCTAATGGGAACATGGCAGACAAAATGTTCCTTGCTTAAATATGTGAGCAATGGATTAACATCTTTCTATTTTTGTGATCCTTTAACATACCAATGTGCATTGTGAATCTATAGGAAGGTAGAGATACATTATTTATCAGATTTACTTGATTATACCTATTAATATTTCCCAAAAGACTGTTGCTCCATGGAAGGTACTGTTGGAAACACTAAACTAAAGACAAAAGACATGATCGTGGCATGGTAGGTAGCTTTAGGGTCCCAAGTTGATCACCAAGGTGGATTGAAGGGAGGGAGGGAGGGACAAAGAAATTTCAGGAGCCTATGGTACATATGTATATAAATTTTGATAAATTGACATGCTGTTCATGCATATTATTCTAATACTATATATTATAATAATATATAATTGTATAAACATTAACATATTGTCTTACTAAGCTCTCTTCTGTGGCTAGTTGTACCTGTTTTCAAGATGGGCAACCAATGTTGTAATTGTAGAGTCTATAGTAATAGAAGAGTTGAAAGCTCTTATTATAAAAATCCCACCCAATTCCAAATCCTGAATTCATGGGTGTAGTGAATTATAAAATTTAATATGGAAACCAGTGCATCAGAGCTTTATGAAATTCTTACTATCCTTGCAATTACTAGTGCCATGAATCTCTGCTTTACTGACTTTCATGCATTTGGCAACTTAATTCTTTTAGTACTTTTCTGTGCCATTTAATAACATTAATATGTCCTTTGAATATAGTTTATATGTCTTTTATTTTTTAATGCTCTAATATTCATGAAGTTTATACATTCTGCTGAAATTAAACATCCATGGAATCCTTGGTATTCTATAAATGTTTTTTTCTTAAGAAACCTTGCTATCATACTCTGAAGATTGAGCCACTGTTTTATTAATAGTGTTCATGTTCTTAGTTTGCTTTATGCCTGTCAAGAAGCCTTTGAGCAAACTAGATGATTCGATCAAGAATCATTTCTATTCTTATCAACTCAGAAGTAGAATTACAAACATCATTGAGGAAAGTCAGTTGATACAACTTTACTATTTTCTAATATTTTAGTCATTGAGACTTGTTTGTACACAGAAGTTAGAGCCTCTAGTTTAGCTAGTTTAATTGCAAAATACATAGAAGTTACTCTGTAAATATTTTATTGAATGATCTAATAAATGGACCTAATTCCGTGACTGCCCATGGGATATTTTTGGCTTGCTGACTCTAGAACTCAGGCTCAGTAGTTGTGGCACACGGGCTTAGTTGCTCCGCGGCATGTGGGATCTTCCCGGACCAGGGATCGAACCCGTGTCTCCTGCATTGGCAGGCAGATTCGTAACCACTGTGCCACCAGGGAAGTCCACAAATAGCTTCATTTTGAAGATGGAGAAATTGAGACACATTGAATTTAAGCAGCTACGTCAAGGTAAAATTTAGTACGTTTGAGCAGCAGGAGTTGAACTCTTATCAGCACTTAACACCCTGCATATAATAGGTTCTTAATATATGGTTCTCCAGTTGAAACAAACAAAACTGAATTCTGTATCCTGAATTTTTAACCATAGTATTAAACCATGCTACTTTTTAGCAGTAATTATGCAGTGGCTGTGATTTATATCTTCTAAAACTCTTTAGAATAACATTTATTCTAGTTTCCCTGTCAGTGATGCCATTTTCATACTTTTTCATCAAGCACTTCCATTTCCATATGGCATACATACCACTCGGTACACACAGGGCTCAAATACGTCCTAATAACTACTTAAGAGAATTATTGAAGTTATCCTACTAGATATATATTCAAAGTATAATGGCAACATATAAATACTGTTGAGACAGGTAGAATTGCAGTAAAATAATGCAGACTCTATAAGGTATTAGCTCACTGTTGGGATGAGAGACAGATAGTCAATGAAACAGTACATTTGGCTTCTAAATGATAAGGGCATCACTGTTAATACTTGGGAAGAGGACAGAGTAAAAAGCTCACTTTTGCTTTGAGCCTCTATTGGGCAAGCACAGTGCCAGGGGCTTTACCTATATGTTAGTTTATTTAGTTTAGTTGTCATAATATAGATTTCTGTGTTCTTTTCCATATTCTATAGTAAAAGAAATTGAATTAATTTAAATAGTGTTCTTAAGATTATGCAGCTACCAGGAGAAAACTCCAAGATTGGAATGCAGATCTTTCTGGCTGCTGTGTGCCTACTCCTCTCACCTCACTATTAGAGGGTACCGGTTACCTGCACTGAATAAGTATACAAGTTCTTTCGTACAGAAAATAAAAAAGAGTTTAAAAAACAAATTTTGAAATTATCAAGGGTAAAAAAACTCAACACGTTACCTATTTTCCTTTGAGAAACACAGTTCATAAGTAATATATATACATCCCCTGAGGACTGAAAATTTGGCCTTTATAAGTTCATTTTGTGGTTATGTCAAAAAATGAAGATTTATGCATGTGATTTATTTAAAACATTTAGAAGTCATTGACTATAATTGTTTACCCTAGTAATGTTCGGACTGTCCATTCCATGACCTCTTCAAGAGTACTAAGCCCAGCTTTCACATTTTAGTTCTTTATGTTTCAACCCCAAATATTAAACTATGCCACTTCTAACATAGGTCTAAACTGATTTTCTTCCTCCTGTGTAATCTTTGTGCATTATAACAAACTAATTATGAATCTATGGGTTAAAGAACTGGTCTTACTATGATTAGTGTCCTTACACTAATTATATGTGCACTTACAACTAACAAAATAGTGACGCTTTATGTGTGGACAAATCCTGGAAAAGAAAAAAAAATTTAAATATGTAAGATTGGTTCATAAATACGTGTATATATACTAATTATCAAAAGGGAAAGGAATGAAACTAATTTGATGCCACAATTTTGAGATTACTTAAGTGATTTTTAAAAATGCCATGAGTGTTTCAAATGTATCAAGCAAACCTGTTCTGTGACTTCAGGAATTCTTTTTCTTCTGCTTAAATAAGTATTACAAATTAATTCATATTTACATGCTATTTTCTTTCACATTTCATACTTAGATTGGTAGCCTTTTATTTGTAACATTATACTAATACTTTCTTCAGACTTGTATACTTGCTTTTTTGTGTTCTACAGAGCCAAGAAAATGATGAGCTAAGAGATGTCCATGAAAAACACAAGGAAAGGCTACAGATGTTACAGACCAACTACAGAGCAGTAAAAGAGCAATTAAAACAGTGGGAAGAAGGCAGTGGCATGTGAGTTACATAGCTCATAAAGCCATTTCCCTAAATATTAAATGGAACGGAGTAGCATCGTATAGGTGCTTTAATGGCTTTTGTTTGATTTTAAAGAAATTATTTGGTAGTCAGATCTTTATTGAGGATTTTAAAATAGAGAATATAATAAATGAAAATAGAAATATCTTAGCAATAACTATAGATTTTCCTATCATTTGCAGAAATCATTAGCATAGGTGATTATGAATTATTGTATATATTTTTAATATCTATAGAGTAATTTAACAAAAGTATATAACAAAGCAAAAACAGTTCACATCCATATGATTGAAAAACTACTTTAAATAAATAAAATACTGGTGTTACAATATATATAACTCAAAAAGTATTTAAGTTTTATTTGAAAGACGTGAGAAATAGGAAATTCACATATATAGTTAACTATCTTAAAACTACTTTAATTAAATAAAATACTGGTGTTACAATATATATAACTCAAAAAGTATTTAAGTTTTATTTGAAAGACATGAGAAATAGGAAATTCACATATATAGTTAACTATCTTAAAACTACTTCAACCTAATATGCAATTTGAAAATCTTTACTATCCATCAGTTTGTTCTGCAGCTTATCTGAATGAATTGGCAGTCTCAGTTCAATTGCTGTGAACAGGTGTTCAGATCTTGGTTAGTCGTAAATGGCTCCCCTGTTAACAGTATCAACAGAGGGCAAAGGACTGAATGAGTACAGAAAATCTACTACCCTCTCATCTTTTCAGATGGATCCTTTAGGGCAATGTTGATGATACACATTGGTCTGTTCTACAGAGAAATAGTTTCTAAATTAGCCAGTACTGCACTTTTACAAAAGAAAAATGAAGAGTTTGTTTTATGTACAGAAAATGAAAGCATAAAGGGCATTTGGCATGTTTTACAGGTAATTGTCACATCTAATTTTTCCTTTGAAGAACAGAAAGTGTTTCATATTGCTTTTCAGTAAAGCAATGATAAATCTATTTGTCCTGGATTTAGCCTCTGCTTACCTAACTTTTTAGTAGTCACTAGAAGTGTGAAGACTACTTGCTAACTATCTGATATTCTGATATTCACTGATAACTGCTTGTTTTAAGATAGAGCACATAAACCACATTCAGATTGGTTGACAGCAAATTCTAGATGTGTTGATTGCTTATAGTCCTTTTTTGAAACTGTGACATTTCTGCAATGTATGTTTTATTACTAGTAGAATGAATGAGAGAAATAGACCTGAGAATATCACGTGTCTGCTTAAATGTTTGCTTTCCATAGCAGCAGTTTAGCTTTTTAGGAAATCATGATATAGGATTTTAATTTCTACATACTTAGGTTTTAGGAAATTCATTGCATAGTGAACTTGATTTAGAAATTTGGTCAATAGATATTTTTAAATTTTAGGGAATGTATAAATGAATTTTTATTACACTTTGAACACGTTAAGTAAGAAAGCAATTTCATTTTTAAAATAGGATGGAAATCAGGAAAATAAAGAGAGCAGATCCCCAAAAACTTCGACAAGAAGATTCTGACGCTGTATGGAATGAACTGGCCTATTTCAAAAGGGAGAACCAGGAGCTAATGATTCAAAAGTGAGTTTCTTTTTTTAACAATGTCTACTTAGATAAACATTTGAGAGAAATTCTTTGTGTCTGAAAGGCCATGAGAGAAATTCCTTATAAAACTTGGAAAATGAAATAATCTGGTTTGCCTGTAAAAGTGAGAAAAAAGATTAGCTTTTAAAATATATATATGTATAATGCAATAACAAGTTGCACATTTGCTAGCTCTAGCTGAAACTGTATAATATGATCTAGGGATTGTGTTAATTAATGTGGCTCTCATCTGTTGGAGGTGTCGCTCTTCATTAGTCTGTATTTTAGACACTGCCGTGCTTCATTTTTGGAATGAGGTGGAGAGGGGATAACCTAGCCAGGCATCCTTGTTTGATCTCCTAGATACATACGCAATGCAGAATGCCTGAGCTCTCTTGGTTCCCTGCCCTGTCCTGCTAATCCCAGCTGAGCTCATTATGGTGTAGCCTTGCTGCTACTCTTGGAGCTAGAGCTGTCCAAGCTAATTACTGGTAGCAGCAGAACTGCCTGTTAAAGGTCTGGTATGGATCTGCTAACATGGTCCTTGGCGGTGACCTGCAAAAGACACGAGGGAATTGCTTTCTTTCTTGCTGTGTACTGCCTGTCCTTTGGGCTTAATGCTGATCCCTCCACATAGGTCTTTTAGCTGCCTAAGTATAAAACTTGATGAAGGATACTCATATTTTAGAAAACATACAGTTTGCTTCTTTGATCTTATAATTCACAAGCTATTATATTCAGCTTGGCAAAGAAAGGACACTTTTTTTTTTTTTTTTTAACAAAAAGGAGTTAGACCAACACAATTAGCCTCTTGCTACTTAACTATTTCTTCATTTAGAGTTAAATTTTTTACACTCAGACCATGTAATTTTTTTGAAGGCTGGATGTCTTTTAGATTACTGGAATTTAGTATCATGTGGCATAATGTAATTAAATATTATTGAATTTTCATAGCTGTAAATTAGAATCTTATTTTACATACTATATAATAACACATGTAGCTTTAGATTGCCACGTTTTCCATTCAATGATAAACTTTTGAAGAAATGATCGTATCAGTATACATTTAAATGTTTACTTCCAATTACCTCAAAGTATACTACGTTCTATTAGTATTAAATGTTTGATGCTGATAATAAAGTTTATTATCTTGAAAATTTTTGTAGATTTTATAGATTTGTCCCAGATATATTCCCTGATAATTTTTGATAGCTTTGTTGAGATATAATTCACAAGCCATGTAATTCACCATATAAAGTGAACAAGTTAGTGGTTTTTAGAATATTCGAAGAGTTGTGCACCCATCATCACAATAAATTTTAGAACAATTTCATTACCTACTCCCCCAAAAAAGCCCCACACAGTTTACCTGTTACCTCCATTAATTCTTCCACTGCTCTCCACCCCTTAGCTAACCACTAATCTGCTTTCTGTGTGTATAGATTTACCTATTCTGGACATTTCATATAAATGGAGTTATATAATATGTGGTTCTTTGTGACTAGCTTCTTTCACTTAACATAATATTTTCATAGGGTTTATCTGTGATGTAGCATGTATTTGTACTTTCTCTGATAATCTTTAGTGATCTTTTTGTCTCCAAATACAAAAGTTAATTTTGGACAAAATAGGTGTGAAACCTAATTAACTAGTTGCAAGATCTAATCTATTCAAAAAAAATTCAAGCAGAGGTTAGTTGTAAGTGTTGTTTATTTGAGGTTTATTTTGCTCATTAATGAAATAGAACTAAAGAAAAAATGGTAAAGCCTTTTTAAGAAAGTTCGGGAACTGTTAGAACCCTGGTCTGTTCACCCAGCAGTATGCGTATGTTACAAGTAGCTCTGTAAATTAGATGCTAAGAGTCATTAAAAGTGTGGATTTTTCCCCCCTGAAGTTCATTTAAATTTATTAATGTGATAGCCATTTGCAAAATATTTATTTTTCAGATCAGTTTTAATTTATTAAATAATAGTGAAGTTTGAGGTGATAACCTTGAAGAGTGCTAAATAATTGATATAAACTTTAAGTCATATAATGTTTTGGGGGGTGGGTTATTTTGTGAAACATTTATTCAGTTAAGAAATGTATTTGAGTTACTGCTGTGTGACAGGCATTCTGCTAGGTGAATGTAATGAGAACATCAGACAAACTTCCTCTCAGGGAGTTTTCTTGGGAACGTTCTAATGAAATATAATGTTAAAAATTAAACTAGAAATATCATGATGAAACAATAAGAAAGGAAACATGGAAGCATGTCTTTTTATTCATTGAAGTTTGTTTACTGATGACAGAATTTTTTTGTTTTTTTAAAATTTACATATAGTACATTTTAGCATACAGTTTTTTGAGTTGTGGCACATACAGTGTTATAGATATATTACATATATCTATAACATGCATAATAGATTCAAGTAACTATTTCCACAGTCAGGATACAAACTAGTTCCATCATCTCAAAAAATTTCCTTGTCCTACCCGCTTGTAGTCACATCCTCCCACCATCCCTAACACCTGGCAACCACTGATTTGTTCTTCCTCCCTATAGCTTTGCCTTTTTTCAGAACGTTATATGCATGGAATCATATAAGCTGTAACTTTTTGAGACTGGCTTCTTTCACTCAGCATAATGCGTTTGAGATTCATTCATGTTGGTTCGTCCAGTTCGTTCCTTTTTCTGCTAGATGGTATTCCATTGTATAGATGTACCACAGTTTGTTTGTCTGTCTCCTGAAGAATTTTTGGGTCTTTTCTAGTTTTTTGCAACTATGTATAGTTTTTTGGTATACATAGATTTTTGGTTTTTTTTTTTTTTTTTTTTTGGCTGTGCCGTGCGTCCCATGGGATCCTAGTTCCCCGATCAGAGATTGAACCCGCGGCCCCTGTGTTGGAAGCAGGGAGTCTTAACCACTGGACCGCCAGGGAAGTCCTATACATAGATTTTTGTGTGAACATAACTTTTTAATTCTTTAAGGTAGATACCCAGGAGTAGAACTGCTGTGTGTATGGTCAACGTATGTATAACTCTGTAAGAAACTGTCAAACTGTTGTCCAGAGTGGCTATACCATTCTTACTCCTACCAGGAATTCATATGAGCCAGTTGTTCCACATTCTTTTCAGCACTTGGTGTTGCCATTTTTTTTAAGACCATTCCCATAAGTGTCTACTGGTATTCCATTGTAATATTAATTTGCATTTCCCTAATGGCTAATGGTAATGATCTTTTCATGTGCTTATTTGCTGTCTTTATATCATCTTTTACGAGTGTCTCTTCAACTCTTTAGCTCATTTTTAGAAGATTGATTGGTTATTAAACTAATTAAACAATACTTGTTCTTTATATATTCTGTATGTAAGAACTTAATCAAATATATGAACAATGTCTTTTGCATGACAAAATTTTAATTTTGATAAAGTCCAACTTACCAATTTTTTTCTTTTATGGATAATGGCTTTGATGTCATATCTAATAACTATTTTTCTGACCTGACGTCACAAGTATTTAACCTATGTTTTCTTCTAAAAAGTTTTATATTTAGCTCTATGATCCATTTTTAGCTAATTTTTGTATAAGGTGTGGGTTATAGGTTAAAGTTCATTTTTTACAAAGATATATGCCCAGTTGTATTAACATCATTTTTGAAAAGACTATTCCTTCTCCAATAAAGCGCCTTTGTAACTGTCAAATATCAGCTGACTATATTTCTGCAGGTCTATTTCAAGACTCTTTATTTTATTCCATTAATATGAATTCCTAAACTTTTGTGAACCCCATACTGTCTTGATTTCTGTAGCTCTCTAATAAGTCTTGAACTCAGTGTGAGTCAAATAACTTTATTGTTTTTCAAATTGTTTTGGCTTTTCTCATCGCTTTGCTTTTCCATAAAAGTTTTACCTATAAAAATAGGTTTAAAAATAGCTATAACTACCAAAATCTTGTGGGAATTTTGACTGGAATTGTGCTAAATCTATAGATTAATTTGGAGAGAATTGACATATTAACCATGTTGAGTCCTCTATTCTACGAATACTTAATTTGTTGAGATTTTCTTTTATCAGTGTTTTGTAGTTTTAGCATGCAGATTCTGTATGTCTAATACTGTTGTTAGATTTGTACAAAAGTATTTATTTTTTGGAGCTATTATAAATGATATTATAAACTTTAGTTTTGGTTTCTACTTGTACATTGCTAGTGTATAGAAATAATTTACACTTTTACATGCTGACATTATATCTTGCATTGTTGATATGTTACAGCTAAGTCTACTATGTTATTATTTATATTTTGTTTGTTTCCTCTGTTTCTCTTGTCCTCGCTTCCTATGTGTTACTTGAACATTTTTTTAGAATTGGTTTTTATTTATAAGGTTTTGGAGTATATCTCTTTGAATAAGTTTTTTTTTTTAGTGTTTGCTCTCAGTATTTTACACACATAACTTATTATAGTTTATTGGTGTCAACATTTTACCACTTCAGGAATGTAGCAACCTTACTTCTATCTGTGTGCTTTTACCCTCCTCCCTTTATAATATGTTGTCTTAACTCTTGTCTCTAAATACATAGAGAAACCTATTAGTTGATGTTACAATTTTTGCTTCAGCTGTCAAATATTATTTTAAAACTTCAAAAGAAGGGTAGCCTATTATATATTTTTTCTTTTCCCAAATTTTCTTCTTTTATCATTTTCTTTCTGTTTGAAGAGCTTCTCTTTAGACCTTCTTTTAAGGTAGGCAGCAAATTCTCTAAGTTTTCCTTTATCTAAAATGTTTTCACTTCACCTTCATTCGTAAAGGATATTTTCACTGGATAGAGAATTCTAGGTTGGCAGTTTTTTTTCTTTGGCACTTGAAGGATATACCACTTCTTTCTGGCCTCCATGGTTTCTGATGATAAATACACTGTTATTTGAATCATTGCTCCCTTAAAAGTAATACATCATTCCCTCTAACTGCTTTCAAAAATTTTTCCTTTGTCTTTACTTTTTAAAAGTTTGATTATAACATGTCTTGGCATGAATTTCTTTGGGTTTACTCTTCTGGGAATTCTCTAAGTTCCTTGAATCTCTAGGTATGTGCCTTTTGTCAAATTTGGGATATTTTGGTCATTATTTTTTCAAATACTTTTTTCAGCCCCACATTCTATTTCTTCTACTCTGGGACTCAATTGACATAAATGTTAGATCTTTTAGTATTGTCCTACAGGTCCCTGAGGCTTTGTTCATTTTATTTTTCAGACTATTTTATCTCTGTTTTTCAAATTGGGTAATTTTTATTGTTCTGTCTTCAAGTTCACTGATTCTTTCCTCTTTTGTCTATCATCTCTGCTATTTAGCCCATGCAGTGAAGTTTTTTTGTTTTTTTGTTTTGTTTTGTTTTGGTTATTGTGATTCTTAATTCTAAAATTTCCACTTGATTCTTCTTTATATCTCTTATTTATTTGCTGAGACTTCCTGTTTTTTTCAAGATCATTCATAACCGTTCATTGGAGCATTTTAATCATAGCTACTCTAAAATCCTTATCAAGTAATTCTGACTTGTGTGTTACCTGGGTGGTATCATTTCTTAGTTATGGTTTCTCAATCAAGTTGAGATTTTCTTTGTTCTTGGTACGATAAGCGATTTTCAGTAGTCTCTTGGAAATTGGAGTATTATGTTTTGAGACTCTGGATCTTATTTAAATCTTTTACTTAGCAGACCTCTGATGACATCATGCCTGAGGGAGAGAGAGGGTCACATTGTTACTGCCTGGAAGGGGTGGGAGTCTTAGCTCCTAACTTGACCCCTGCTAACATTACATTGAAGGGGGTGTGAAGGGGTGTCTCATTACCACTTGATGGGCATGGGAGTCCAGGCTTCTCACTTGGCCTTCAGTGTTAGAGACAGCAAGGCTGTTTTTTTGTTTTTCTCCCTCTAGTGGTATATGGCTAGAGTAGGGGCGGTTATTGTCAATAAAATTTCTGTCCTGTTAATTTGTCGCTTTCCTGGTTCTTTGGCTTGAGAGAGCAGACTTTCCTTGAGACATTTTGTTTGTGTCTGTTGGCATTTCTGGGTCATGCGTTTCTCCAGTACTTAGTTTCAGATATTTATGAGCAAAGAAGAAAGCCAGGGAACTTATCACTGTGAGTTGTTTTTCTAGTGCTGTTCCTCTACTCCTAAGGTCCCTATCCTGTTCTTCTTCTTTTCTTTGCGTTTCAGAGTCTTCTTGTATTTGTTTTATGTACAGATCTTTCTCAGCTATTGATGACGTTCTGTCCCAATAAACCCATAATAAGTTTAAAATATCATAAGTTAAAAACACATTTAATATACCTAACCTACCTGACATCATATCTTAGCCTAGCTTACCTTGAATGTGTCAGAACACTTACATCTGCCTACAGTTGAGCAAAATCATCTCACACAGAGCGTATTTTATAATAAAGGGTTAAATATCTTATATAATTTACTGACTAGTGTACTGCAAGTGGAAAACAAAATGGTTGTATGGGTGCAGAATGGTTGTAAGTTGTAAATGGCTGTTTACTTTCATGATTTCATGGCTAGCTGGGAGCTGCAGCTCTCTGCAGCTGCTGAGCATCATGCGGGAGTATTGCACAGCATACAACTAGCCCAGGAAAAGATCAAAATTCAAAATTCTAAGTACAGTTTTTACTGAATGCATATTGCTTTCGCACCATTGTAAAGTTGAAAAGTCATTGTCAAACCATTGTAAGTCAGGGACCTTCTGTATCGTGTTCAGGATTTTTATATTTAATTAATAGGAAGAATAGGGATAAATATGTCTACCCCCTGTCAGCAACCAGAAGTTTCAGCTGGCTTTTCTATAGACCAGGCACTCTTATTTTTGTGGCATACAGCAGGATCTAGTTTAATAATACTCAGTCCTGACTGTTTAAGGAGTAAGATTTGTCCCTATTTATACAGTAATAACTATCTTTAAAATATAAGGCTAGAAAACATTAAAAGAAGATGTCTACTAAAACTACTTTTAAAACAAATTTGAATAGTACTTCTAAGACCAATCTTAAAAATTGAGTTAATTTTTAAAGACCCTGATAAAAAATTCTGTGGCAACTGTAAATCCAATCCAATCGTAAAAGTTGAGTTAACTTTTCAAAATCCTAATAAAAAAAATTGTGTGGGGCTTCCCTGGTGGCGCAGTGGTTGAGAATCTGCCTGCCAGTGCAGGGGACACGGGTTCGAGCCCTGGTCTGGGAAGATCCCACATGCCACGGAGCAACTGGACCCGTGAGCCACAACTACTGAGCCTGCGCATCTGGAGCCTGTGCCCCGCAACAAGAGAGGCCGCGACAGTGAGAGGCCTGCACACTGCGATGAAGAGTGGCCCCCGCTCGCTGCAACTAGAGAAAGCCCTCGCACAGAAACGAAGACCCAACACAGCCAAAAATAAATAAATAAATTTATTTTAAAAAAAAATTGTGTGGCAACTCTAAATCAGGTTTTAAAATATAATTAAAAATGACACTACCACTGACCTATATTACAGGTGTTTTTACCACTGAGTATGGTCAGAGTTATTTGTTGGGGCTGTAGTATGGAAATCTGAGGGCTTGAGAAATTTGCATGGAATATAGTTCCTATAATAATTCATTTAGATTTATAAAATGCATCTACTTATTATATCATAATGATATCTTAAAAGACTAAGAACTTAGTAACATATGAACTAATAAATTGGCTGGTTCCTTCGGTATTTATATAACAAATATTCATATCTTCATTTATTTATGCATTCAATATTTAAACAATATAGTTTAGAACTAGGCACTAAGCTAGGAACTGAATATGCAGTGGTGTACTGAAGAGTACTAATTTCAAACTCTAACGAGGTTTATTCTAGGGGCAGCTGCCGTGTGCTGATGAGGTGAAACCACTCTTTGGTATGCTGGATAGAAAGAGGCAAGGAAAGCTTTCAGATATGCCTGTAGGCTCATAGCTTTTTCACTTAGTTGAGGATGTTGCCTTACTGACACTAAGTTAGATTTATGAACCAACAAAGTCGTGTTAACATTCTGCTAAATAAAAACATTAGTATATAAGTATTTGTGTACATTATTTCTGAGTAGTGATATAAAACTATAAAAGGGGCTCAGGTGCCACAGGGTATTAAGCTCTTTTTATACAGCCAATCCAGCTTGTCTTTGATAGGAACCCTAGAAGTCAAGGGAAGGTGTGCAGTCATTCACTGTATGTTTTCTGTATCCTTGGCTAAATAAATCAGGAGCTTGCTGTAGGTGGGGTAGTTTTGGTCTTTTTATACTAATCTATATTCTGTATAAAATGCTGCAGCTAGGCACTCTGCTAGACACAGGTACACAAGGAGAAATAATATGCCACCCTTTTTATCAGGATCTCACAGCTTAGCAGGGAAAACAAGCAAATTATGATAAGAACTTTTAATAAGGGAATAGTATTGGCATAAAACAGGGAAAATGGCATTATGATTTGTCCGTTTGCTGAAACCAGAAACCGAGGGGGTTATAATTGATTTACTCCTCTATCTGACCTCCTTATAACAGTCCATACCAAATCTTAATGATTCCACATCACAAATATTACTAACTTCTGTATGGGAATGCAAAATATTTGCAAAGAATTACTGATGTTTTTCCTAGTTGTTGCTGAGTAGTGAACTTGTTGATGAAGGTAGTTAGAGTTGGGGGTCAATTATAAAGGAGTTTAGAATTTGTGATTAAAAACTTGTTTATTTTATAGATATAGGGAATTTTACCCTCTAAATAATAACTAAAATCTTTATTTCAGTGATCTTTTGATCATTTTTTTTAATGATGAAAAGTAAACAAGCTGTAGATCAATGGCATAACCCAGGATGGAGTACTTTTGTCTCTTAAGTTTAATATTAAATATATGTAGGTTATAATTTCACAGAATATTTTATAAAATTCAATAATAATTTCTTGAGGAGTTAAAATCAAAATATCATGGTAGGAAATTTCAGCTATTTTTTTCTTCTGCAAAGCAACTCCCTGTCTTGCTAAGCAAGAATTTTTTTTTTTCCATATGTAGAAATGAAGATTTTAGGAACTGCATTTCTCTAACATGATTTGGAAATAAAATTCCTAGCCGAAAAATGTCTGCTAATCATGACATATTTTGAAAATAAATGTATTTTTGGATAACCATTAACAACGTACAAATTACATATTAGTTTTATTTTAAAGCATACAATTCAGTGGCATTTAGTACATTTAACATGCTGTACAGTGGGTTCTTTCCATTTTTTCCTCTTCTTTCTCTTTCCTTCCCTTCCATCTGGCTAAAATATAGAAATGGTTTGTACTTTTGTTTTCTGTATAATCAACCTAAATCATGGGGGATATAATATATTTTTATTGCAGTAAAATATACAAAACGTAAAATTTACCATTGTAACTGTTTTTAGGTATAGAGTTCAGTGCCATTAAATACACTCACATTGTTGTACTACCATCACTGCCATCCATCTTCAGAACTTTTTTATCTTCTCAAATTGTAACTCTGTACCAATTAAATAATAACTCTCCATTCCCCCTTCCCTCAGCACCTCTTTCTTTTTTCTGTCTCTATGAATTTGCCTATTCTAAGTACCTCATATTAGTGGAGTCATTTTTCTTTTTGTGTCTAGTTTATTTCATTTGTGATAATATCTTTAAGGTTTTCCATGTTGTAGCTTGTGTCAGAATTTCTTTTCTTTTTAAGGCTGAGTAATATTACTCTGTATGTATATACCATGTGTTGTTTATCGATTCATCTGTTGATAGATATTTGGGTTGTTTCTGCCTTTTGGTAGAATATAATAATATTTTTGTTGTATTTTCATTGTATTTTGCTGAACAGTTAACAAGATTGTTAGCTAAGAAAAAATATCATTTTGTATTTATTGACAGATATTTCACTGAAGTAAATGGCAAGTATATTTTTGAGTTTTATTTTCTAACTCCAGAGATTAATTTTTGATGTTGATACCTTAAATGTTTTTCATACATATGAGACCACATACATATGGTATTTATTTTTTGAGGTCATATATCTTAGTCCATTTGGTCTACTATAACAAAATACCACAGACTGAGTAGCTTATAAACAACAGAAATTAATTTCTCACAGTTCTGGAGGCTGGAAGTCTGAGACCAGGATGCCAGCATGGGCTGGTGAGGGTCTTCCTCCAGGTTGCAGACTTCTTGTCTTATCCTCACACTATAGAAGGGGTGAGGGAACTCTCTGGACTTTCAGTACTAATCCCATTCATGAGGGCCCCACTCTCATGACCTAAGCACCTCCCCAAAGCCCCACATCCTAGTACCATCATCTTTGGCATATCCTTTACCAGAGCCTTGTTTACCCCTATTCATTAGAATGACCCTTTTGGGTTCTTTGTTGAGTACCCCTGGTGTTCAACAAGATTCTTCTCTCTAGCTGGTCAGAGTTCAAATGTCTCCTAGTCCGTAAGAGCTCTGGGAATAGTTCTGTTTATAGCTCTGGTTGTTCTCTGCTTGCCTTAGTGAGTTTCACACTATGCGTGTGCAACAAAATATTCAGCCACAGACTCAAAAGAGTTCTTATGCAGATTTCTGCAGTTCCTTCTCTTTGTAGCTTCCTTCTCTCTGAGTACTGTGCTTTACAAATTCCAAACATTTCAGCTTTCCCAAAGTCCAGTCTCTTTTTCTTCAACTCAGTGAAGACCCCCTCTCCCTACATCATGATCTGGCAAGTGCCTCCTGGCAGAAATCTGGACTATCCTGAGGGCTCTCTTTGTTGATTTCCTTTCTCTCAGGGATCACAGCTCTTTGTAGCCTATTGTCCAGCTTCTGAATACAGTCACCTCATATAATTTGTCCAGTAAGATGTAGATTTTGAATTGTGGTTCCCATACCAAACAGAGTATCAGAAACACCACAATAAATGGGTAATGAATGAGAGTCAGTAAACAAACAGTGTCCACCCTGTATGGGGGTGCTTGGGCACTGACTCTTTGGAAGTCAGCCACTTTCCCAACACCCATCAAGATGTGGTTTGTTGGTGCCTAGGTTGACTCAAGAACAAGGTGGTCCCTAATGTTTATAAATGCATCATAGTAAATGTAGGGACTGTGTGAATTCTTCCTAAAAAAAGCCAAACTGTAAGCGTAGAACACCTCTAAAGAAGCATGAAATAACATTTCTAACAACTGTAGCCCTGTGTTCCACTGGATTAGTGATCTGAGAGCCAAGGAAAACTAAGTTGAGATGAGCTACATCTGCTTTTTCTTCGTGGGGCCATCTTGCTACATTATGTTCTATGTTCTTAGCAAAACAAAGCAAAAACCTAATTTAGACTTAATCACTTTGTAGATGGGTATATATGTGTGTATGTATGTGTGCCCTTCCCATCAGTCTGTAACCTAAGTTGCAAATGTATAAGATCCCAATTTATAAACTCTTTATATGTGTGTATTTATGTTTATTTGAACAAAAATATAACTATATGTATCAAACTGTAAACATCAATTTTTTCAAGAAGTAAACTACTTGTTTTGTTTTTTTACTTTATATACCTTTTTATTTGAATTATTATAAGAATTGTATTTATTATTTTGTTGAGTACATAAGAGCTTAGAACTGTTATATCTTCCTGGTAAATCATTTCTTTGACTATTATGTAATGACCATATTTATCCTTAATATTGTTTTTTTCTTAGTGTATATTTTATTTTTTTATTGTGATTACATTTTTAATTTCTTTTTTTGTCCTCTTCTGGTTTGTAAATTTTTGAGGTGTTTTCCAGTCTTTAAATGTTTTTTCTTGAAATTTTAACATGGATCATTTATTTGACCATCTGAAGTTTGTCAGTATACTTCTGTTCTCCTTTAACAATACAAAGATCTTAAAATGCTTTAACTCTGATCCTTTCCTTCACCTAACATCATTTTGTTGTTCAGAATTTTAGTTCTACCTTCACTTAGGTATTATGATTGCTTTGCTTAATAAATATTTGCTTACTTCCATGTACACATTTACACGTCTTTCATCATCATTCCCTATTTTGTTTCATACATTGCTTTTGAGTTTGTTTTCTTCCTAAAATCTATTCTTTAATAGTTCTTTCATCTAGGATCTATGGATAGTAAACCATGGAATGTGGAAAACATTACTTATTTTCCATCTGACTTTTCTTGTGATATCAGAAGTCTACTGCCATTCCTGAGTTCTTTGTTAGTTGATATTTTCCTCAATCTTTTGATTTTAGAGTTGTCTCTTTTTCTTTGGTGTCCTTCAGTTTCAGTATGTTTCTAGTGTGAATATAGTTTTATTAATTCTGTTGTCAATTTTTGATACTCTCTTAATCTGTTAATTAATCTTTTTCATCGGTTCTCAACTTTCAGTCATTGTATGTTGAATATTTTATCCCCATTTTCTTAATTCTCTCTTTGAATAATTTCTACTAGATGCTTTCTGGTATTCTCATTCCAACACACTATATATATAGTTACTATTTCCTTCTGTTTGTTTCTTTGTGTTGTCTTTAATTTTACAAATTTTCATTAGCTTTGTCTGTGTGCTATTTAACCCATCCACTGAGTTTTAAATTTCAATTATTATGTTGTTATTACTATCTTTAGTTGTTTTGTTTATTAGCATTTCTAGATACAGTATTTGGTTCTTTTTCTTATTTGTCTTCTCTTGTATCATAAACCCCTGTTCTTTTTAATATGTGTTTATCACCTCTTTTTCCTTTTTATCACCATTTTTAAAACTCTGATTTTGTAAGAACTCATTTTGAATTATTCTATTATCTTTTTTTCCTTGCTGTACATTCTCCCATTTTGAATGGGGTGATATTTAGACTGTCTTTCATGGCTTTGAGTGTATTCATATTTATTCTTCTCTGCAAACCTGACTTCTTTGAGAATTATTTTCTGTGGTGGTTTTCCTCCTGTCCATTCTCTCAGTTGTAGACACCTCTCTAGTGGATGATTGTCTGCCTGAACTCTCCAGTGTACATGGCCATAAACCAGTTTTTACATTGCTGTCATTTCTTCAGGTCTCTGCGAATGTATAATGGCTCAATTTTGAAACCAGTAATATAGACTTAGGATCCTAATCTCACATGGTTGACTCTGTCTTGCTCTCAGACTAGGGTAAGAAGCCTCTTTTTAATGGAACTTCAACCAGATGAGCCCGGATATTCAGGTATTCATTCAGCAAAATTTTGTCTCCCAGCTTCCTGCAGTTAGTCCAGTTTTGTCTCTCAGCCCTGAAGGGCCTTGCACATAAACTTTCATCTCCACTCGGGTCTCAAGGTCTGAAGTCTCCATGGGCAGTATTTGATCCAGGTCTCTTGTCATGGTAGCTCAATTCCATTTTACTAGTAAGGGGTTTTTGTTTCTTTTATTTTAAATGAAAACCTTTTATATTTTGGTACTTTTTTTTTTTTAAGATTTATTGATTGATTGATTGCTATGTTGGGTCTTCGTTTCTGTGCGAGGGCTTTCTCCAGTTGCGGCAAGCGGTGGCCACTCTTCATCGCGGTGCGCGGGCCTCTCACTATCATGGCCTCTCTTGCTGCGGAGCACAGGCTCCAGACGCGCAGGCTCAGTAGTTGTGGCTCACGGGCCTAGTTGCTCCGTGGCATGTGGGATCCTCCCAGACCAGGGCTCGAACCCGTGTCCCCTGCATTGGCAGGCAGACTCTCAACCACTGCGCCACCAGGGAAGCCCCTAGTAAGGGTTTTTTGTCTTTACTTGGCATCTAGAGATTTACTCTCTTGGCTTTCAGTGATATGTATTAACAATTTTATTATTATTTTACATAGCGTATCTGTTAGAAAATGATCTGGTAACTCGATAGATGATTTTTTTAATTATACAGTTTATGTTTTACCTATTTAGCATGTTTGTTTAGACAAAGTTAAAAATCAGTTGAAACATTTTACCTTCCAGATGCTCATTAAAATTCAATTTTAATTGTTAGGATTTGTTAATATTAATATACTCTAGCTTTTATTTTACTACTGTCTAATTCATGTATTTTTAAAATATTTTTGCCGCTTTTATATGTTTGCTATATTATTCCTTAACTTACACATTTAAAATAATTGTTTATTGTGTTAATTTTCATAGGATGAATCTTCAAGAAGAATTGGATAAACTTAAAGTACATACATCTGTTGATAAAGCAACAATACAAGAATTGAATACATTTATGGCAGAGAGAAGAGAAGGTAATTTTTTGTGAGGATAAATGTTCAATGTAAGCAGTTTAAAATTATCCAGTTATTTATTTTTTAAAAATTAATTAATTAATTAATTTATTTTTGGCTGTGTTGGGTCTTCGTTTCTGTGCGAGGGCTTTCTCTAGTTGCGGCAAGCGGGGGCCACTCTTCATCGTGTCGTGGTGCGCGGACCTCTCACTATCGCAGCTTCTCTTGTTGGGAGCACAGGCTCCAGACGTGCAGGCTCAGTAGTTGTGGCTCACGGGCCTAGTTGCTCTGCGGCATGTGGGATCTTCCCAGACCAGGGCTCGAACCCATGTCCCCTGCATTGGCAGGCAGATTCTCAACCACTGTGCCACCAGGGAAGCCCAATTATCCAGTTCTTTATGTTTTACTTTCATTTTCTTCTAAGAATCTCACCCTGTTCCCTCTCTTTCCACTGCTTTACTCATTCATATCTCATTAACATTTTCACCTTTCATGAGAAAATCAAATAGAGAGAACACTTAAAAGTCAGCTTTATAACTTATTAAAATTTTTAAAGAAATATTTGATAAGGAGAAAATATTCATTTTTACTCTTCATTGACAAAGTTTTACTAGGTGTGTTTGTCCAAAGTTTTATAGGTAATATAGAGTTATTGATAATATAGAGGTACTTTCTATCAATAATTCATTTATATTTTTATATGACATTACATTTTTCTGGAAGTCATTTAGTTCTTACCTGAAATCACAATCTTAGAGCTAGAAGGAAACTTGGAGATCTGCAAATCTGAAACCTGCCTCACCCCTAGCCTGAGAGTGTTGAGTAAAAGGGGATGTATCTATTTCAACTGCAAATTATTCCTTTGTTAAAATCAAGATTACTGTATTTACAATATGACTTCAGTCCATCCTCAGATACCTCATTTAAAAAAGTAAATAAGGTTGATATGATAGAATTTCTTCTTATTTAACCTTGCTACAGCTTAATTGTTACCATTGTGCTTTTTAGGTGTTAACAATTTATACTTAATAATTCAATTAATAATTTATACTTAATAATTTGTATGTAGTATTTAAATTTTTATGTATCACTCATCAGGAAGTTGTCCCAATTACTTTGTTGTTCCAGTTGCTTTTATTTAGTTCACTAGTGAACTTGTCAAGACCAGTATTTGAATCCTTCTTTACACCATTGATTTATATCATATTTTATGCTTACTTCTTCATTGAGTTCTTTTTTTTCCCCATAGATCAAGGCAATGATCATTAATGACTACTAAGACCATTGGGTGAAAAGCTGATGGGGCCTTTTTTTTAATTATTCTTTTTTCTTTTCCTTTTCTTTTTACCTTTTGACTCCCTTCAGCCATTTCTTTTTTTTTTTAAACTTTGGGTTTATTTATTTATTTATTTATTTATTTATTTATTTATGGCTGTGTTGGGTCTTTGTTTCTGTGCGAGGGCTTTCTCTAGTTGCGGCAAGTGGGGGCCACTCTTCATCGCGGTGCGTGGGCCTCTCATTATCACGGCCTCTCTTGTTGTGGAGCACAGGCTCCAGACGCGCAGGCTCAGTAATTGTGGCTCACGGGCCTAGTTGCTCCGCGGCATGTGGGATCTTCCCAGACCAGGGCTCGAACCCATGTGCCCTGCATTGGCAGGCAGACTCTCAACCACTGCACCACCAGGGAAGCCCCAGCCATTTCTTTTATAACCTCTGGCCACTACGGATCTGTTCTCTGTGTTTCTGAGCTTTTTTATTTGTTTCTTTGTTTGTTTAGATTCCATATATGAAAGACATCATATGGTATTTGTTTTTCTCTCTCTGACTTATTTCATTTATCATAATGTCTGTGAGGCCCATCCATGTTGTCACAAATGGCAAGATGTCATTCTTTTTTGTGGCTGAATAATATCCATTGTGTATGTGTATATATGTATCACAATTTCTTTATCCTATCATCCATCAATGGACACCTAGGTTATTTCCATATCTTGGCTACTGTAAATAATGCTACAGTGAACATTGCGGTGCATATATATTTTCACGTTAGTGTTTTCATTTACTTTGGATAAATACCCAGAAATTGCTGGATCATATGGTAGGTCTATTTTTATCTTTTTGAGGAACCTCCATATTGTTTTACAAAGTGGATGCACCCATTTACGTTCCCACCGATAGTGCACAAGGGTTCTCTTTTCTCCACATTCTCACCAAGATTTGTTACTTCTTGTCTTTTTGACAACAGCCATTCTAAAAGGTATGAGATGATATCTCAGTGTGGTTTTGATTTGCAGTTCCCTCATGATTAATGATGTTGAGCATATTTTCACATATCTGTTAGCCATCTGTACAGGCATGTCTAGGAGATTCTGCGGGGTTTTTTTCCAGACCACCACAATAAAGCGAATATTGCTATAAAGTGAGTCATGTGACTTTTTTGGTTTCCCAGGGCACATAAAAATTATATTTACACTATATCATAGTTTATTAAGTGTGCAATAGCATTATGTCTAAAAAATGAATGTACCTACCTTAATTAAAAAATACTTTATTGCTAAAAAATGCTAACTATCATCTGAGTTTTCAGTGGGTCATAGTCTTTTTTGCTGGAGGAGGGTTTGAAATATTGGGAGAATTACCAAAATGTGACACAGAGACACAAAATGACCAAATGCTGTTGGAAATGACACTAATAGACCTGTTTGACAGAGGGTTGCCACAAACATTCAATTAGTAGAAAAACACAATATCTGCAAAGAACAGTAAAACAAAGCACAATAAAACAAGTTAGGCCTGTATGTCTTCTTTGGAAAAATGTCCATTTAGATCTTCTGCCCATTTTTAAATTGAATTGTTTGTTTTTTTGTTATTGCGTTATATGAGTTTTTAAAATACATTTGGATATTGGCCCATTATCAGATATATGATTTGCAAATAGTTTCTCCCATTTGGTAGGTTGCTTTTTTATTTTGTTGATGGTCTCCTTTGCTGTGCAGAAGATGTTTAGTATGATGTAGTCCAACTTATTCATTTTTGCTATTGTTGCTTTTGCTTTTGGTGTCAGATTCAAAAAATCATCCCCAAGATCTAGGTCAAGGAGTTTACTGCCTCTGTTTTCTTCTAGGAATTTTAGGGTTTCAGATCTTATGTTCAAGCCTTTAATACATTTTGAGTGAATTTTTGTATATGGTATAAGATAGTAGTCCAGTTTCATTCTTTTGCTTGTGGCTGTCCAGTTTTCCCAACATCATTTAATGAAGAGACTGTCCTTTCCCTATTGTATATTCTTGGCTCCTTTGTTGTAAATTAATTGACCATATAAGCTTGTTTTTATATCTGGGCTTTCTATTCTGTTCCATTGATGTATGTGTCTATTTTATGCCAGTACCATACTGTTTTAATTATTAGCTTTGTAATATAGTTTGAAATCAGAGCATACATGATGCCTCCAACTTTTCTTCTTTCTCTCATTGCTTTGACTATTTGGGGTATTTTGTGGTTCCATCAGATTTTTAGGGTTATTTGAATTTGTTTTTTTTTTGAAAAACGCCATTGGAATTTTAATAAGGATTGCATTGAATCTGTAGTTTGTTTTGGGCTGTATAGACATTTTAACAATACTGGTTCTTTCAATCAATGAGCATGAAATATCTTTCCATTTATTTTTGTCTTCTTCAGTTTCTTTCATTAATGTCTTGTAGTTTTCAATACACAGGTCTTTCACCTCCTTGGTTAAATTTATTCCTAGGGATTGTTTTCTTAATTTTTCTCTGATAGTTCATTCTTAGTATAAAGAAATAGAACAGCTTTTTGTATATTGATTTTGTATCCTGCAAATTTACTGAATTTGTTAGTTCTTACAGTTATTAGCAGTTCTAACAGTTTTTGATGGAGTCATTAGCGTTTTCTATATCATGTCATCTGCAAATAGTGACAGTTTTAGTTCTTCCTTTCCAGTTGGATGCCTTTTATTTATTTTTCTTGCCTAAGTGACTGTCTAGGACTTCCAATACTATGTTGAATAAAAGTGGTGAGAATGGGCATTTTATCTTGTTCCTGATCTTAGAGAAAAAGCTTCCAGCTTTTCCCCATTGAGTATGATATTAGCTGTGGGCTTGCATATATGGCCCTCATTATGTAGAGATAGATTCCCTCTGTACCCAATTTTTTGAGGGTTTTAACCATGAAAGGATGTTGAATATAGTCAAAAGATATTCCTACATCTGTTGAGATGATCATATGATTTTTATCCTTCTTTTTGTAATGTGGTGTGTCACATTGACTGATTTACAGATGTTGACCCATCCTTGAATCGTTGGAATAAATCCTGCTTGATATTAGTGTATGGTCCTTTTAGTGTATTGTTGAATTTTGTTTACTAATATTTTGTTGAAGACATTATATCTATATTCATCAGGGATATTGGCCTATAATTTTCTTTTCTTGTGGTGTCCTTTTCTGGTGTTGGTATCAGGATAATACTGGCCTTGTGAATTGAGCTTGGAAGAGCTCCCTCCTCTTACATATTTTGGAAGAGTCTGAGAAGAATTGGTATTAATTCTTCTTTAAATATTTGGCAGAATTCATTAATGAAGCCGTCTGGTCCTGATTTTTGTTTGCTGGGAGGTTTTTGATTACTGATTCAATCTCCTTATCAGTTATAAATCTATTCAGAGCTGGTTCTTTAAAAAGATAAATAAAATTGACAAGCCTTTAGCTATACTTACCAAGAAAAAAAGAGAGAGAACTCAAATAAAATTTAAAAAATGAAACAGGAGATGTTACACCTGATACCACAGAAATACAAAGAATCATAGGAAAATATTTTTAACAAATATTTTCCAACAAATTCCACAACCTAGAAGAAATGGACAAATTCCTAGAAACATACCACCTACCAAGACTGAATCATGATGGAATAGAAAATCTGAACAGAACAATTACTGTATGTCTGTCTGTTTCTCCCATTAGGTCTCTTAATATTTGCTTTCTATATTTAGGTGCTCCTATGTTGGTGCATGAATATTTACAAATGTTACATCCTCTTGTTGGACTGACCTCTTCATCGTTATATAATACCCATCTTTGTCTCTTCTGACAGTCTTGTCTTAAAGCCTATTTTGCCTGATGTAAGTGTAGCTACTCCAGCTTTCTCCCGGTCTCCATTTGCATGGAGTATCTTTTTCAGTCCTTTTGTGTTCAGTCTGTGTGTGTCTTTAAATCTAAAGTGCATCTTTTGTAGGCAGTATATAGATGGGTCTTGTTTTTTTATTCATCCAGCTACTCTATGTTTTTTGTTTGGAGAATTTAGTGCATTTACAGGTAAAATAATTGTTGACAGGTATGTGTATATTGCTTTTTTGTTCATTGTTTACTGGCTGTTTTTGTAGTTCCACCCTCTTCCTTTATTCTTCTCCTACTCTCTTCCTTTTTGTTTTGATGACTTTCTTTAGTGGTATAAATATACTTATATTCCTGTCTGTTTATCTTTTGTGTGTTTATTGTAGGTTTTTGCTTTGTGGTTACTAGGAGACTTACATATAACATCTTATATCATGAGGTATAAACATTAATAAATTTCTGGTTTTCTCTTGCTAATCTGTCTTTTATTATAGAGGTCTGACGTAAATTGACAGAAACTTAACTTTTTAAAAATATTTTATTTTATGTTGGAATATAGTTGATTTACAATGTTGTGTTAGTTTCAGGTGTACAGCAAAGTGATTCAGTTATACATATACATATATCCATTTTTTTTCAGATTCTTTTCCCATATAGGTTATTACATAATACTGAGTAGAGTTTCTTGTGCTATAACACTAGATCCTTGTTGATTATCTGTTTTATATATAGTACTGTGTAAATGTTAATCCCAAACTCCTAATTTATCACCCCCTACCTTTCCCCTTTGGTAACCTTAAGTTTGTTTTTGAAGTCTGTGACTCTGTTTCTGTTTTGTAAATAAGTTCATTAGTATGATTTTTTTACATTCCACATATAAATAATATGATATTTGTCTTTCTCTGTCTGACTTACTTTACTTAATATGATAATCTCTAGGTCCATCCATGTTGCTGCGAATGGCATTACTTCATTCTTTCTTATAGCTGAGTAATATTCCACTGTATTTATGTACCACATCTTCTTTGTCCATTCCTCTGTCGATGGACATTTAGGTTGCTTCCATATCTTGGCTATTGTACATAGTGCTGCAGTGAACATTGGGGTGCATGTTCTTTTTTTTTCTGGTTTATCCCACTTTTAATAATATTAAGATTAATTAGGAACTTCAGGTGGTTTCAGCCTAATCCCTCTATTATTAAATTCCCAATCAATGTTTCATTTAATGGTTTTAGCGTCCATTCGTTATTGTTACCAAATTTCATTATTTCATTTGGGGTTGCAACACAGCAATTTTCTGATTTTAGCATTTTTTGTGCACTTTTTATCTGGAATTCTATAAAGAAGAATATGGATAACTATTTGGTTATCCTGAAATACAGTTTGTACAGGAAAGGCAGGAAAAATCTTGATTATTCCTTTTTACCAATTTTCATTTGATGACCTAGCATCCTCCAAAGGTGATCAATGAGTTGGTGGCTTTTGTTAGTGTTAGAAACTCAGAACTTTTGTTGATATATTTAAAGTTTTTTTTATCCATTGAAGGCATTATTCTTTTTGATATTCAGATTGTTCCATCTTAGATCAGTGGGAGCTTTCATAGTATATTTTGTTTTGTGTATTTTTATTTATTCTGGATTATTCTTTTTGTAAAGTTTTTATTGGAGTATAGTTGATTTACAATGTTGTGTTTCAAGTGTACAGGAAAGTGAATCATTTATACATATACATATATCCACTCTTTTTTAGATTCTTTTCCCATATAGGCCATTACAGCGTATTGAGTAGAGTTCCCTCTGCTATACAGTAGGTCCTTACTAGTTATCTATTTAATATATAGTAGTGTGTATATGTCAATTCCAATCTCCCAATTTATCCTTCCCCCACCTTTCCCCCCAGAACCATAAGATTGTTTTCTACATATGTGACTCTATTTCTGTTTTGTAAATAAGTCCATTTGTATCTTTTTTTTAGATTCCACGTATAAGTGATATCATATGTTATTTGTCTTTCTCTGTCTGACTTCACAAAGTATGACAGTCTCTAGGTCCACCCATGTTGCTGCAAATGGCGTTATTTTGTTCTTTTTATGGCTGAGTAATATTCTGTTGTATATATGTACCACATCTTTATCCACTCCTCTGTTGATGGGCATTTAGGTTGCTTCTGTGTCGTGGCTATTGTTAATAGTGCTGCAGTGAACCTTGGGGTACATGTATCTTTTCGAATTATGGTTTTCTCTGGATATATGCTCAGGAGTGGGATTGCTGGATCATATAGTAGTTCTACTTTTGGTTTTTTAAGGAACCTCCATACTGTTCTCCCTAGTGGTTGTGCCAATTTGCATTTCCACCAACAGTGTAGGAGGGTTCCCTTTTCTCCACACCCTCTCCAGCATTTATTGTTTGTAGACTTTTTGATGATGGCCATTCTGACCAGTGTGAGGTGATACCTCATTGTAGTTTTGATTTGCATTTCTCTGATAATTAGTGATGTTGAGCATCTTTTCATGTGCTTTTATGGCCATGTGTATGTTTTCTTTGGAGAAATGTCTGTTTAGGTCTTCTGCCCATTTTTGGATTGGGTTGTTTGTTTTTTTGATATTGAGTTGCATGATCTGTTTTTATATTTTAGAGATTAATCCCTTGTTGGTCGCTTCATTTGCAAATATTTTCTCCCATTCTGTGGGTTGTCTTTTCATTTTGTTTATGGTTTCCTTTGCTGTGAAAAAGCTTTTAAGTTTAATTATGTCCCATGTGTTTATTTCTGGTTTTATTTTCATTACTCTAGGAGGTAGATACAAAAAGATATTGCTGTGATTTACGTAACAGTGTGTTCTGCCTATGTTTTCCTCAAAGAGTTTTAAGTATTCAGTCTTAAATTTAGGTCTTTAATCCATTTTGAGTTTATTTTTGTGTATTATGATGTTAGAGAATGTCCTAATTTCATTCTTTTACATGTGGCTGTACAGTTTTCCCAGCACCACTTAGTGAAGAGACTGTTTTTTCTCCATTGTATATTCTTGCCTCCTTTGTTGTAGATTACTTGACCATAGGTGCATGGGTTTATTTCTGGACTTTCTATCCAGTTCCATTGATCTTTATTTCTGTTTTTGTGCCAGTACCATACTGTTTAGATGGCTGTAGCTTTGTAGTATAGTCTGAGGTCAGCGGGTTTGATTCCTCTAGCTCTGTTTTTCTTTCTCAGGATTGCTTTGGCTATCTGGGGTCTTTTGTGTTGCCATACAAATTTTAAAATTTTTTGTTCTAGTTCTGTGAAAAATGCCATTGATAATTTTATAGGGATGGCACTGAACCTATAGATTGCCTTGGGTAGTATAGTCATTTTGACGATGTTGAGTCTTCCAATCCAAGAACATGGTATTTCTTTACATCTGTTTGTGTCATCTTTGATTTCTTTCATCAGTGTTTTATAGTTTTCTGAGTACAAGTCTTTTGCCTCCTTAGGTAATTTTATGCCTAGATATTTTATTCTTTTTGATGTGATGATAAAAGGGATTGTTTCCTTAATTCTTCTCTCTGATCTTTCATTATTAGTATATAGAAATGCAAGAGTTTTCTGTGTATTAATTTTGCGCCCTGCAACTTTTGTTGGTGTCTCCCAACAACATTTTTATATCCAGCTTGTGTTAAGTAGAAGTGAAATATAAAGGAAAATAGATTTATGGGGAACCTTATGCAAAGGGGCTTGTTATGAATAACAGAAAATAATCCTCTCACCTCTATCACTCATGAAATTCCAAGGACTTTAGAAGCTCTGTGTGGGGAGCCAGGGAAAAAGACCAAATATATATTTCTTACTGTATGTTACGGCAAGTACCCTCTAAAGTAATATATTCACTTTTCCTAAAAGTGAAGAAAAAATAGTAATATTGATGCCAAAAACTCAGCCTCTGTGCCCTGGTGCCCAATTGAATCTCAGAGACAGAGTTTTGGGTGAAGTAGAAAAGAATAGCTCTATTGCTTTGCCAGGGAAAGGGGGACACAGTTGGCTCCTGCCCTTGAAAACCGTGTGTCCCAACCTGGGAGGATTTGGTGAGGACTTTTATAGCAATAGTTCAGGGGTGAGTTTGCCGATAAGATTAGGGTGTGTGCAGGACCTGCACTCCTTTAATCTGGTCTCAGGCCATCTCTTGATGAGCTTCTATGGTTCTTTTAATCTGGCCTCAGCGGGTCTTCTCTGGAATGAAGAATGCTAACATCTTCCATTTGTTGGGGGTTTTAGTTCTGTAAAGAGCTTAAAGATACTGTTGTGTGTATCCCTTGAGGTGAAACCAGGATCCTGCCACAAGGCTGCAGTATTGTTCCTTGGCTGCTCCTCCCTTGTCTCTGCATCCCCTCCCTTCTGTGATTAGCAACTGTTTGAATCTGCCCTTTGGGACTCAGGGAAGGTTATGGAGGCTGGAGTCTGTTCTCTACAAACAAGGAACGGGGGACGCAGAAAGGCTTTCATACCCAGGAGCCTCCACAGGGTCCTGCTCAGTTTCAATATTTTTTAGGAAATTGCCAATACACAAGATACCTATTCTCCTTTCTTTATATCCCAAGTTGATACAATCACAAACAGACCTTTAAGACAGTGTAGGAAGCATCATATTAAGATGAGTAAAAATATAATTGTAGGGGAGGAATAAGAATTTTCCTTCTACCCTTCTGAGTTCTTAGCTGAAACCCCTATAATAAAAGACAGATTAGCAAGAGAAAACCAGAAATTTATTAATGTTTATACCTCATGATATACACCTGGAAGAAACCCAGGGAAGAGTGAGTACTCAAAGAGGTGGCTTTAGAATTCAGGATTACATACTGTCTTAATAGGGAGAGAGGAGGAGGGATGTAGGCCTCTTAGGGGAGAGTAAATGATTTTAGAAAAGATGAATGGGCCCGTAGAAGACTAGCTGAGAGGAATGATAGTTTGTAATAAAGCTTGTCTGGGTGTAGTGTGGACTTCTAGTTTCCTCTCCTGTGATAAGAGTTAATCTTCTCTGGTTGATGAAACTTTAGAGGAGTGGGTAATAACACTCAAGTTCTTTCTGGAGGGTCTTCTGGCAGATAAGGGGAGTTCAGAGAAAGCCTCTCCCTGCATTTGCAGCTTTTTAAGTTCCTACTGCTCAAAATAATCAATATACCAAAGTGGCATATATTAGGCTGGCATATTCTGCAACCTCTTATAATGATAATAGATTTTTAATAATAATTTGTTAAAATAGCTAAAAGAGAATCTAAAAGAAGGAGAAAAAGTTGCAGAAGAACTTACATTAATTTATAATGTAATCTAGGAGAATTAAGGGGACCAAAAAAACATAAGCAATAGAGAAAAATGTTTAAACAACTATGAGTAAGCAAAGTTAAAAGTTAAGAAGAAAAAGTGGAGAGAGAAGAAACTCCTGAGAAAGAATATAAATCAGAACGAATTTGTATAGTGGTAAAAATAAAAGTAAAGCATTTAAATCCACAATTTTTAAAATAAATTTCCAGTAAGGTGAAGCATATTCTCACACATCCACCAAAGGACAAAAACAGAACTGTACATTTCTAACTAGGTCCTCTTGGTTCACTTCCCAAATCCTGAGATCCTTGAAGGGAAAGGGAATCAAGGGGCAGAGAGTTGGGTCTTTGTTCCTCTCCATGGCCTGGGCCTAGCTGCCATGTATTCTTTATAAAACGTGTGAAGGTGAGAAACAAAGTTTTCAACAGAAAACCACAAGTGAACATGGTCTTCCAGTCCACCAGGGAATCTTGCACACACCTAGGAGCACAAAAGCAGCAATCAAATTCATTTTTAAATCAGTCTTCAACATTTATATTGTTGGAGTTATTTAGCTACTTTTAGCACTCTACAGTCTTTGAATATGGAACTATTTTCTTATTTTTAAGTGTAAATATTTTACTTAGAGCTATAGCAGATATTTAAATGACTAGAACAGATGAATTGTATTTGCATATTATTTCTATATTGCTGAAAGAGTTTTGTAAATGAATTCAGCACCATGGTGTTAAGGGACTAGAAAAAGAAACTTGGGAACCAACAGATTATCATCAAGATAAAGGTACATATTCCCCAGGTGGCAAATTCTACCTATTCTAGCTTTTATTATCCTTAGGATAGTGTTCTATTTATTTCAGGAGTACAGAAGTTTTAATTGGATATGTCATGTTTCAAAGACAAAAGAAATGCCTAATTCACTCTAACAAACTTGTTAGTCACTGTTTATACCAAGAGGATTTCTACTCTACAGAGAATAATATTGTTTTCTTTTTTTCTTTGTTGATAAATCAAAGTTTCATACTGACCTACAGCAGCCAAGCATACTTTAAAGCAAAATCATCCCAGACTAACACAGATATGTATCCTTTTAGCTTTATGCATTCTTTTTGCCCCCTTTTTGATTCTTTGAGAAATGTGTATTTCAAAAATAATTCAGTAAGAAAATATTAAATTTGTCACCGTAATTTATCTTCTAAGAAAAAAATATTTATAGGTTTTAATGTATTTCAATTCTGATAATATTAACTGAATTTTATGATTTTTTTTCCTTTAATGTTGTTATGTTGTTTATACAGTTTTGCTTGTTTGAAGGGGTTTTATTAGTCAAATGCCTGGGCAGTGTAGGAATGATTTGTAGGAACAACTTTACCCATTACCTGGGTTTCTATTTGTTATAAAGTCAGTTTTTCTGGAAATGTGATTTTTATGCTTTACTCTGCCCAGTGCATGATCTTTTACTTTAAAGAAAGGTGGTGGTAGGGGCTGTTACAGTTTCAGTCTATCCTAATTCTGTTACTGTTTGCTTTGTTCAGCAATCACTCTGATCCTCCTGGCAGGGAACAAGATCCAGAGAACAAAACTAGTAGTGACTGTGTAGATAAAAAGGCAGTGAATTCTGCTTTTAAGGCAAAGGGGAATGATCTACAAAAGAATGAAAATGGGAATAAAAGTACAGCATTGTTAACCTGCAGATCTGTTATACCTTTGAAAATCTTATGCTGCAAAAAAAAGAAAGGGACACTACAAAGATACATAATTGTGTGACTGAAAATCTTGAAAAAGGTCACCATTCAGTTACTGGCCAAATACTTGACAATAAAATAGACTACGTTTTTCATAGTTGAGAAACCATACACCCCTTTTTCTTAAAATGACAGGACAGTGTTTCAGCAGTATATGAGGTACCATAATATATTATTTATTCTCTGCCAGAAGAACTCTTTAGATACGGTGAAGATGATGGGGTCAAGAAGAGTACTCCAGAGAAGAATTGGAAAGAAATGTCGGAGCAGACATTGCAGAAGGTAGTCTAATCTTTATGATATTGAGCTGAGCAAGTTAAATCTGAATTTTAACATAAAGGATTATATTTTAAAACGACGCCTCATGAACTTAAACCTTGTGTGAATCCTTAATTTAAATTCATAATTCAAAATCATTGGCTTACAAAAATGGGGTTAAAAAAATCAATGTTAGTGAAGTAAATGTGGAAACACGCTTGTGTTGACGTAGGTTTAAAATATTTTCAAAGATAAAAAGAATGATAACAATAGAAAGTATAAAAATTTACCCTCTATGTGTTTATTAGCTATAACTTAACTATTTACTTTAAAATAGAACTTGAGACTTTCTCTGTTACGTTTCAAAACACATACAGATGTACAATATTTGAACTAAAAAAAAGCATAGTTTTAGCTTTATGCAGTAAAATGGTAATATGTTTATAATTTTAATTTTAAACTTGAAAATTATACATGTCTCATCTCATTTTAGATAAAAATTTATGCCCATATGATTTGGTATAGCTCTCCCTGTTTTAATAGAACCACTCTGTATAAACCCTATACTCACTTTACAACATGGCTATCTTTAATAGTAAAATGTTATTTAAAAATCTTAACATTTATCTTTACAATTTTATACTTAATTTACATTTTTGTATATAAATAACATTGTCATCAATTTCAGTTAAGTGGGCTTGGTTTTATTTTAATACTTTTTGTTATTGTTATAAAAGAACTATTCTTAGAAAAAGCTGGCAGTGTACAGATATATAGACAAAAACATTAATGTAGCTACTTACATTTTGTATGTCTGTGAATTGATTCATAGGAAATCTAGTGATATACAGCAGATGATGTGATTGCTTATACTCCTAACACTTGCCATATGCTCAGGTAACAGAGGCCGTCATCTCATTATTACTGAATGACACATATCAGTTTCATATTATAACATAAAGAACAAGAAATGCTCATGTTCATTTATCTTAAGATAAAATAAGTAATTGAAATAATGTATGTACTACCAGCTAGAACGTGATACAGTTTATAGCAATTTATCTTTTTTGTTTCAGAACAATATTCTTTTTTGCCAGGTTTTGTATAATTTTTATTTCTGTGGGTATATTGTACTACACTACTACTTACTACGTTAGGGTAGAAACCTAAAGAAGTTTATTATTTCATTCCAACTGCCATAAATGATATGGAGGAGGAAAGGAATTTTTCCTCGATTCTTTTAGGTTCTCAGATGAGATGTCCCCTGTAATAAAAAGACAGATTAACAGGAAAAAACAAACAGAAGTTTAACAACAGGCATACCTTCTGTATACATAGGAGATGCCCAGAAAAATTGAGTAACACCCTGAAATGGTCCAAGCCATCACGTTATATACCTTCCTCAGCTAAAGACAAGAAAAGATGTCGGGGCTGGGCAGTCAGTTACTACTCAGTTTGCAGAGCCTCTCCTGTGTCTGCCGTTTCTTAAAAACAACCAACTCAAGATAAGACGTATGTCAAAGAGACATTTTGGGGTGGCAAAATTCTGCTCACCTTCATTGACTACTACCATAGTAGATCCAGAAAGCCATTTTAAACCTTAAAAGCCAACAGAAATTGTTTTCATTGGACCATGTGTCAAATTAGTGTACTAATTTGTCACTGTTTTTTAAAATATTAACCCAATGCAATTGTATGAGTCATGATTTAACCCCTTTAGTTGAGTTCCCTTATTTTAGAAGAATATATATGAAATTCATTCAAAATGGGTTTAAAAGACAGTAAAAACATGAAAACAATATTTGTATAATACATAGTAGAAATGAAACATATAAGTAGATCCTTTTTAAAATAATGTCTTAACATTTCACTCTGTTAAGGGATAAGTTGTGTCCCCCACCCAAATTCTTACGTCAAAAGTCCTAATCCCCTGTATCTCAGAATGTGACTATATTTGAAGATGGAGGTCTTTAAAATTTTAATTAAGTTGAAATGAGGTTATTAGGGTTTAAGCCACCCAGTCTGTGTACTTTGTTATGGCAGCTCTAACAAAGTAATACACAAACTTTAAAAAGGTCAGGTGTTTTATTTCAGTTTTGAAAGGAGCCATCTTTTTGGTAAATTAAATGCTCAGTACTGGACTTAAGATGATCTAATAGCACACAAACCAAATGCCTTTAACAATTCCTCAGACTTTCATTTTCAAATATATATTGAAATTTTCCTTTCTATTTTTGGAGAGGTGAAATCAGTTTGACATTTTTTTGAGAGTATACCTTGAATAACACTTTAATATGTGCTATGGACTTTCCCTTATCAAATTCTTTAGAAGTAGTATCTCTGTTGTCCTCCATTTTAAACTTAAATGCAAATAATTTTGACCAGTTCTTATGATTAAACATAGATTCACATTAGGCAGTTAACAGACTTTAAACATTTTAAACATAACAGACCTTAAAAAGGTACTTTTCAATTGGTATCTAAAATTTTCATGAGTTGTACCCAATCTTAAAATAAAAAAATAATGCCAATTTCCAAAACTGAAATCTCAAATTTAAGATGTTTGTTACATTTCTTCATTATATTTTAATCAAAAGTATAAAGTTGATTTAATAGCTAATTCAGCAATATTTAGTGCAAGTAATTATATTTTAGCTCAAGTAATTTTATTAAGTAGCTGTTATGATTAACAGTAATAGAGACAATAATGATAATGATGATGATGATGATGATGATGAACCGTTTAGAACTTACCGTTTACTGAGAATTGTGGTATATGATCATATTTAATGCTTGTAACCTGCAAGATAGCTGTTACTATTCCCATTTCACAGATGAGGAAACTAAAGGTAAAGTAGGTTAAATATTTTACCAGGTAAAGCAATCAGAGCTAGAAGTGAGATCCAGACCAGGCTCAAAATTCAATTTCCCCTAGACTGCACTGCTTCTTACTAATATGTTTATATCACCACTGTCAAAATCATTTTTTAAAGGTATAATTGTTTATTTTCATAAAATAATTTTTAAAAATACAGTCCCTTCTATTCACTCCACCCTGGAATCTAACATGCTAAAATATTTTAAAGTATATTTATGAAAACTATGCTGTTTGGTGCAGTGATTAAAAACCACTGGGAGAAACCAAAGAGAAAAAGGTGATATTCTTTTTCTGCTTGTAGTATTTTTTAGTAAATGGAGACTATAATTTGGTGATAGAGTGATTTGGAAAAAGTAAAAATGGCCATGTATTCCTGAACACTGTATTTTTTGTCACATTATCCAGCTCTCCAATAAAGTATTTGCATTGAGAAGGAACAACAGAATTTGTTTCACAGAAATATACAGAGGTCTACAATATTCTGGTAAAAACTCATATACCTCTATTTCAGGTCAAGAGTAAGCCCTACAAAGACATAAGTCCAACAGTAGGGAGTATATCATACTATGGAAAAAAGTGATTAAAATTAGCTGAGATTCTCCATATTGTGTTGGGAAATATCCATGTCCCAGGGCAGCATAAACAATCGGTAAATGACTGTTGAATTAAATGAAGGGGGTTGAACTCACAAGAAGACTAAGGGTGCAGAAGGATCAGAGGTGACTGAAACTCACATTAGGAATCAACTTAGATCTTCACCATCATGAGTCAAGTCCAGTAAACTGGAAAGTTTTAAGAGTATGCATAAGTTTTTTGTGTATTTCTGGAATATTATTTTAAATCATTGGTTGTCAGTGTATCAATAATGTTTTCTCCTTTGAAGAATTTGTTTTAAGGTATGAGTCCATATAGTTTTTCAATCATTGTATTTTTTTGTCACATTATCCAGCTCTCCAATAAAGTATTTGCATTGAGAGGGATCAATAGAATTTGTTTCCCAGAAATATACAGAGGTCTACAAGTAGTCTGGTGCAAATTCATATACGTCTATTCCAGGTCAAGAGTAAGCCCTGTTAAGACCTATAAAAGTTTCTTGCTTGACTCTTTCTTTCTTGACCCTAGTTCTTTGTTCATTTTCCACATATATCTGGGAAAGTCTTCTTCTCCAGACGGCTTGTGGAATAGTGAGACGGGCACAAAATCCTGAACTTGAATCCCAGTTTAAACCAGGAAATGTTTACGTCTGTGTGTTAAGTTTTCAGAGCTTCCATTTCCTCTTCTGGGAAGATAGTTATCGGCTCTACTTACCTCACCTGTTTTTGAGATTATCAGAAGAGATTGTGTTTATTAAAAATTTTTATAAATGGTAAAATGTACTATAAGGGAACAAAATTTGCCACTCCAAAAGTCTCTTTGGCATATGGATTATTTTGAGTCAAAAACAATCAGGGCCCAAAAGACTCAGGAAGAAACTTTGACCTTCCACCTGACTGCCTAAGAGAATGAAGATAGAGGACCTATTCCAGGAAGGGAACTATCACCATAGATAACTATAGTATAAACTAGGTGTGTGTTGTCAGGGAAGAATCTAGCAAATTGTCTGTTAAAATTCCTCTCTGTGTCCTATTGTCTCTGCATGGTTCAGCAAACATTTGTTTACCACGAATTTGTTTTTCCATCTCCTTGTTAATTGCCTTCCTCCTAAACCACTAGCGCCAACATCCTCTTTTCTCTTTAGCTGAAAATGGTATTTAAGGAGAGGAGGGTTTTGGCCATTTCATTGAGTTACTGTGTTTTCCTGGGTCTCTCCCATGTACACATGTTATAAAACCTTTGATTTTCTCCTGTTAATCTGTCTCATGTCAATTTAATTCTTAGACCAGCCATAAGAACACAGAAGGGTAGAGAAAAATCTCTTCCTCCGCAACAGTGCTTTACAAACAGTATTGAATATTTTTCAAGATTTAAGTTGAAATCAACTCCTCCTTGAAATTTTTGTACTCATGGCTTAGAATCAGTTGCTCTTTCCTTTATGTCCAGACTTATGGCACTTAGATTCTATCCTTTATTAGCTTTATTTGTGCAATTCTTTGTTTCCGAATAGTTTTTGAAATTTCTTAAGTTCAAGAATTATATATTATTTCTGTGTCCTACAACATGAACACTGTTTAATGAAATAAATGTAAAAAAATTAATTCGTAAGAAACCTTAAAATAATTATGTTAACATTGTTAGATTTCCTTTTTTTTTCTTTTTTTTGGTAAAAAGTTCCTGCATTGTATAAACTAAGGACCTCACGACTATTAAAATTACATTTTTATAATTTAGGAAAAAGCAGCCTCAATAGATCATTTTGTATTTAGGTCATCAGTTTTTCATATGATAGTTAAATATTGAAGGCTAATGTTATTTTAATAATAAAGTTTCCCTATGTACTATTTTTAGACTTTTTGTATAAATTGTTTTTCTCTGAAAGTATTATTTTTCATGAGTAAGAAAATGAGGGGGAGCAAAATATATCACCCCAAAATATGCCTCTTTGGCATATTGATTATTTTAGGCTGATTATTTTTAAGAAACTACAGACATAGGAAGAGCTCTGAAAACTGAGTAGAAGTTATCCCTTTGTAAGAAACATTTACATTTATAAGGGAAATCTCCATTTGTAAGGGGGTATACCTTGCTGTACCAGGAAGATGAAGATGACCAAATCTCTAAAACTGTAATCAGTGGAGAAGGCAAGGACCTAAATCTGCTTAACAGCCAGACCCTTGTTTACTGTGCTTTTCCTGGGAACCTCCTATAACTGACTCCCACCCACCAAAATCTTATGTAGTCTTTATATGAAAATGGTATTTAAGGTGATGGCTTAGGCCATTTCGGGGAGTTACTCAGTTTTCCTGGGTATCTCCCAAGTATACAGGAGGTATACATGTTATTAAATTTTTGTTTTTCTCTTGCTAATCTGTCATATCAATTTCATTCTTAGACTAGCCAAAGAACCTAGAAGGGTAGAAGGAAATTTTTTTCCTTCCCAACAGTAGACTATAAAGCCAAAGCACTTACAGTCTCAGAGAACTCTGCAGAGCTTATTAGCATACTTAGTTCTGTGTCACATTGTGTAGAATTTTAACTTCTTTTACCATCTGTCCTTTATTCAACAGATGTATTATTGCATTTTATAATGTGTTTATGTACACCACCTTAGAATTATTTAGAAATTAAGTACTTTAAATTTATTTTGTCCTTGTGCTAAATGAAATTTTATTTTCATAAGTTAGAAATGACAAAAATAGAGTAGATTCTGGTTTTGGACTTTTAAAAGAATAAATTAAACTTTTCTGTTTAGGTCATTGAATTGGAAAATCGGCTAAAATCTTTTGAGAAAAGGTCAAGAAAATTAAAAGAAGGGAATAAAAAATTAATAAAAGAAAATGATTTCCTGAAATCCCTTGTAAAACAGCAGCAAGAAGACGCAAAGGCCAGAGAAAAAGAGCTGGAACAACTGCAAAAGGGAAGTAAAGATGTAGAAAAAGATAAAGCTGAACTTCAAGTAAAACTCAGTGAGCTGGAGATAGAAGTCACTTCCCTAAGGAGACAAGTGGCAGAAGCTAATGATTTGAGAAATGAAAATGAAGAGCTGATGAATTCAATGGAGAAATTACAGCGTTCAGCAGACAAAGCTAAATCTGAGATGGCCACCACGGAAGTGAGATCTGGATCTAGGCAATCTGACTGTAAGGCAACCACTACCAAGGTTAAATTTAAAGCGGCCAAGAAAAAGTGCTCCGTGGGTTGTTACCACACTGTTCTCAATCACTCCATCAAGGTCATGAGCAATGTGTTTGAGAACCTCAGCAAGGACGACTGGGAGGATGTGTGTGAAAGCAGGTAAGGCTCTCATTAACTTAGCTCAGTGGTGGGGACACTGTGCATATGTAAAGCACCAGCAAATGGAGATTGAATTTCAACTACTGTCGATTTGGTATTCAGAAAAAATACTGTCAGATCCTTTGAAATATCTTGGGAGGTCTTGTTCTGAGCTTATTGACTGAAATTTGCATGCAAAATTAGCCACAACTGCATGAGTGTTTGAATAGGTGCCAGGAAACCCAAAAGAAGGCAATGCTTGATTTCTTCCAGTGATGCTATTTTCATGCAGTCATGAGGCTTGAAATTGACAGTTTGGCAGGTTGATTTAATTTGCTGGCCCTTTGCATATTCACCACTGACAGCTAAGGATTCCCAGGCAAGCCTACTAAGTCGGTTTAGTTATCTTGTGACATGGCAACCTGGGAGGAGAAACATTTTTTCCCCTTAATTTAGTTAGATAAATTTTGAATGACCCATTTCAGCTTGTTACCAGATGTCTACAAGCTGTTTAACATCCTTTAAATTAAGAACCATCTTCACTAATTATTTCATGTATGTATTATGCAAAGTCATTGTGCTAACTTTAATTGAAGGTGGTTAAAAATTAGTTCTTTAAAGTTAAAGCTCTACAGATTCCTAGTTTTAAGTTATATAACCCCTAGTGAATAACAACAGGGGAATACTAAAAACCTATAATATTTCTTACCCTTACCCCTGACTATACATTCATACGTTGAAGCACATCAGTAAAACCACAAAGGCAAGTGGATAATAGAACACCTCTTTTTATACCTAGATAATAGGGAAGTTTAATGTGGCCAGAATTGTTAACAGACACATGGAACAATTTTCCATAATTCTCTCTTGGTTTATGATGGCACATGTTTCCTTTTATTTTCCCAAGTTTTTTTTTTTTTTTTTTTTTTTAATCTGCAGTCATGATCTGTTTTAGATTTGGGATGTTTCTGGATAGTTTTCTTAGACATAGATCTGAAACATTTTAAAATGCAATTCTCAAACTTGTTTGCATATTAGAATCACCTGGGGATCTTATAAAAATTCCAAAGCTCAGGCCACATCCCAGAACAATTAAATCATAACTTCTGGAGTGAGATACAAGCTTCAGTATTTTTTGAGGCTCTCCAGCTGATTCCAATATGCAGACAAGTTTGCGAACCACTGTTTTAAACGATCAGTAGTCATGCCTCTGGTCTTTAGGCAGGTGAAAAACTCAAAAACAAATTTACGAAAGTAAGGAAGAAAGACCAAATCTGCGTTCCTATTTCTTTGTTACCTCTTCTAAGGTTTTCTTCCCTGTTCTCAAAAGCAGTTAGAGATAAAATCCTACTTAGCTTAAAACCCACTAAGCATTTATCTTTGTCTTCCAGGAAATTCTGGTTTCATCTACTAATTATATCTCAGCCAGTTGGTACTACCACACTCTTCATAATATAGTGGTACATATTTACTGGTGTATGTATGTCTGAATAAATATGTGAAAGTTAAGGAATATACACTCAGTTCAATTTCATCTTCTTAGTGCATGTGCAGAAGGTCACGTATTTTGGGAGATGTATCACACAATATCTCTTAAAACATAGGATTGTCATTTGTTATTAGCAGTGAAACTCAGTTTTACACTGGGAGGATTAATTGTTACATTTCCTGCCTGACAGAACGGTCTCAGGAATCACTCAGCTGCAAAGAATTCTCAAGCAATTAGAAATCCCACAGTGGAGCTTCAGGACTTCAGGACATTCTATTTCTTTTAACTTTTCGTAATCTGAAATACAAGAAATTTACTTGGATACTGAGGAAAATAGAACTTGGCCCTTTATATATTTGTATATAGAATATTATATAATTATTACCTTATGAATATTTATTTCCCATAGTTGAATTGTATTACAAGAGCATGATGTCAAAGAACAAAAATAATATGATTTAGTAACGAGCATGAAGACCTCTATTCATGGGAAAACATGCATGGATAAGGGGAGTCCAGTGCCTAACAAGCTGTGGAGCACTCTTTCAAGGGATTTGGGGCAGGAGGGAGTTTTATAGAGCATTATAAGAGGCAAAGCATAAACAGGGCAAGATTGGCTAGGAGGTCAGGGATTTTCTTGTAAAGCTAGCGGGTCCTATTTTCTGGGGTAAGGTAGCTAGCTAAAGTTTGCAAACTAGCTAAAGCTGAATTGGAGGATTGTGATTGGTATATGTTAGCTTTCCTTGACAGTGATGCATTTCCCAGTAGTGCAGGTGACTTAGGTTCCAGTTTCTGACATGGGCCGGGCCGCTAGGGCAGCCTGCATTTTGTGGGTCCCGATATATGAATTATCTTTATCAGTGCCCATTCAGTGATAGGTAATAATCAGGAGGAGTTGTTAATACCTAGAAGAAGAAAAACAGAATTTCAGCAAAACATGTTTATCAAATCTGTGGATAACGTGACACTGAAAGGGCTGGAAAATACTTTACAAGATAGAATCAAAATCCCCAAAGATCTCAATGGACTGGGAAGATATAGTTATCTAAAAGACTACAGGGTCCTTTACTTGGCTATAAGATGTCAATTGTTCAACTCTGCAATGGGGAAAATACGGAACTTTGTAATACTGAATGTAAAAATATATTTTGTTAAATCCTGTATGAGTCTCAATACAATATGCATGCTGCAAAAGCTTGTACAAATTTAGTCTACATCTACCAGGAGTTCTACTAAGTACTTCTCATTGTACACTTGAAGTATGAAATTGAATTCTGGACATAATGCTCCATCAAAATAAGCTGGTGTACTTTCATGAGGGACCAGGATGGGAAAGCATCTCAAAAGCATTCATGTTAGGAGTACTTGAACAAGCTAGGGATGTTTTCCTTAGAGATGTTGCAAGCATCATATAACTATATCCAAATAGTTAGATCATCCATGTGGAAAAGGGATTGAACTTAAATTTCTGCTCAGCATCAACACCAGCACTTCTGATCTTCTTCCCTTTATTTTTTTTCTTTAACACAAACTATTAACATACTATGTGTTTTATATATATATATATATATATATATATATATATATACACACACACACATATATATATATATAACTTAGTCCTCTTCTTTGTTACCTGTCTCCCCACCCCACTGGGCTGAAAGCTACCTGAGGGCAAGGAGTTTCATCTATTTTTTTTTCACTCACTACCCTTGTGCCCAGAAAAGTGCCTGGCACATAGCTGGTGCTTAGCAAGTATTATATTGAATTATGAATACCCATAAGAGATGGAACTAGATCAATGCGTGAAAGGCTCAGAGATTCAGATTTTGTTCCAGACTAGGAGAAAACTTTCTGTTAGAAATATTAAAGCTTTCTGCCCTGGGTCAGAAAGTAGTGAGTGTTCCAACCCTGCAAGCGTTAAAACATGTGCTTCCTGAGTTAACACTTGGAGAAATACTATAGAAGTGATGCTAGCAAGCATGTGATATTAGATAATCTAACTTCTTGATGAGATTTTATAATTTTGTAAAATATATTTAAACTAATTTTCTCTCAATATATTTAGACTAATTTTCTCTCTTAACAATGAGAACCAGTAAATGCCCAAATTAAACTTGTAGCTATCTATATAACCTGTGCTGTAATATTATTTGGTCTTGAACTTAAAGAGGTACATTTAACAATTCTTCTTCTTGGGCTTTATATCCCCCCCCTTTTTTCCAAAATCAGTGATTCTGAAACACAGACCTTACAAAATTTGGGAACAATTATTGTAGAAACATCCCAGAAAATAAGTCCTACAGAGGATAGAGGAGACCAGAAAGAAAGCCAAACAGAAGACAGCCAAATGCAAGGAAAAGAAATAGTACAAATATATCCAAATGTAGATGGAGAGACTCCAAAGGTATATAACAATTTTGCTTAATTATAAGCTATGTTTTTAATGTCATCTCATGCTTCATAACTTAAATCAATTTTTGTTGCCAGTGATTTAATTTAAATCCTTAAAAAATTGTTTTCTTTGGAATATACAGTGAAAATACTCACTTTTTAATAATTTTCAAGTACTAATTTAGTATAATGTTTTGCATAGATGAACATGGAAATAGATATAATTTTCCTGAATATAAATCTTAAGATATTTATATTTCAGCCAAAAAAAATAAATGTGATAATAAGCTCATTGCTGTTTCCAGGTATATAAAATATATGAAAAGAAGAAATTTCTGTTTTCATATTAGCCTTCATGATAATAAATTATTTAGTCTGACTAAATTTTTAAATTTCTGATTTCTATGTAATGTATTTTATTCCCCAGTGTATTTTTTTAATTTTGTTTTTCAGATTTTTTTCTAATTTCAACCTAATGTATTTTATTACCCAATATATTTTATTTTATTTTTTATTTTCTTTATTTTTATTTTTTCTAAACTTTTATTTACATGTTTGCAGTTGAGATGCTTATTCTGCTTATGTCTTTTTTTAACATATTAATTGGTGTATAATTGCTTTACAATGTTGTGTTAGTTTCTGCCATATAATGAAGTTAATCAGCTATACGTATACGTATATTCCCATATCCTCTCCCTCTTGCATCTCCCTCCTACCCTCCATATCACACCCCTATAGGTGGTCAAAAAGCACCGAGCTTATCTCCCTGTGCTATGCAACTGCTTCCCACTAGCTATGTGTTTTACATATGGTAGTGTATATATGTCAATGCAACTCTCTCACTTCATCCCATCTTACAGTTTGCCCTCCCAGTGTCCTCAAGTCCATTCTCTACGTCTGCGTCTATATTCCTGTCCTGCCCCTATGTTCATCAGAACCTTTTTTTTTTTCTTGAGATTCCATATATATGTGTTACCATATGGTATTTGTTTTTCTCTTTCTAACTTCACTCTGTATGACAGACTCTGGGTCCATCCACCTCACTACAAATAACTCAATTTCATTTCTTTCTTTGGCTGAGTAATATTCCACTATATATATGTGCCACATCTTCTTTATCCATTCATCTGTCGATGGACACTTAGGTTGCTTCCATGTCCTGGCTATTGTAAATAGTGCTGCATTGAACATTGTGGTACATGTCTCTTTTTGAATTATGGTTTTCTCAGGGTATGTGCCCAGTAGTGGGGTTGCTGGGTCGTATGGTAGTTCTATTTTTAGTTTTTTAAGGAACCTCCATACTGTTTCTCCATAGTGGCTGTATCAATTTACATTCCCACCAACAGTGCAGAAGGGTTCCCTTTTCTCCACACCCTCTCCAGCATTTATTGTTTGTAGATTTTTTGATGATGGCCGTTCTGACCGGTGTGAGGTGATACCTCATTGTAGCTTGAATTTGCATTTCTCTAATGATTAGTGATGTTGAACATCCTTTTATGTGTTTGTTGGCAATCTGTATATCTTCTTTGGAGAAATGTCTATTTAGGTCTTTTGCCCATTTTTGGATTGGGTTGTTTGTTGTTTTGATACTGAGCTGCATGAGCTGCTTGTATATTTTGGAGATTAATCCTTTGTCAGTTGCTTCATTTGCAAATATTTTCTCCCGTTCTGAGGGTTGTCTTTTCGTCTTGTTGAAGGTTTCCTTTGCTATGCAAACGCTTTTAAGCTTCATTAGGTCCTATTTGTTTATTTTTGTTTTCATTTCCATTTCTCTAGGAGGTGGGTCAAAAAGGATCCTGCTGTGATTTATGTCATAGAGTGTTCTGCCTATGTTTTTCTCTAAGAGTTTTATAGTGTCTGGCCTTACATTTAAGTCTTTAATGCATTTTGAGTTTATTTTTGTATACGGTGTTAGGGTGTGTTTTAATTTCATTCTTTTACATGTATCTGTCCATTTTTCCCAGCACCACTTATTGAAGAGGCTGTCTTTTCTCCATTGTATATTCTAGCCTCTTTATTAAAGGTAAGGTGACCATATGTGCATTGGTTTATCTCTGGATTTTCTATCCTGTTCCATTGATCTATATTTCTGTTTTTGTGCCAGTACCATATTGTCTTGATTATTGTAGCTTTGTAGTATAGTCTGAAGTCGGGGAGCCTGATTCATCCAGCTCTGTTTTTCTTTCTCTAGATTGCTTTGGCTATTCGGGGTCTTTTGTGTTTCCATACAAATTGTAAAATTTTTTGTTCTAGTTCTGTGAAAAATGCCATGGGTAGTTTGATGGGGATTGCATTGAAGCTGTAGTTTGCTTTGGGTCGTATAGTCATTTTCACAATGTTGATTCTTTCAATCCAAGAATGTGGTGTATCTCTCCATCTGTTTGTATCATCTTTAATTTCTTTGATCAGTGTCTTATAGTTTTCTGCATACAGATCTTTTGTCTCCTTAGGTAGGTTTATTCCTAGGTATTTTATTCTTTTTGTTGCAATGGTCAATGGGAGTGTTTCCTTAATTTCTCTTTCAGATTTTTCATCACTAGTGTGTAGGAATGCAAAAGATTTTTGTGTATTAATTTTGTATCCTGCAACTTTACCAAATTCATTGATTAGCTCTAGTAGTTTTCTGGTCGCATCTTTAGGATTTTCTATGTATAGTATCATGTCATTAGCAAACAGTGACAGTTTTACTTCTCCTTTTCCGATTTAGATTCCTTTTATTTCTTTTTCTTCTCTGATTGCTGTGGCTGAAACTTCCAAAACTATGTTGAATAACAGTGGTAAGAGTGGGCAACCTTGTCTTGTTCCTGATCTTAGAGGAAATGGTTTCAGTTTTTCACCACTGAGAACGATGTTTGCTGTGGGTTTTTCATATATGGCCTTTATTACATTGAGTTAAGTTCCCTCTATGCCTACTTTCTGGAGAGTTTTTATCATAATTGGTTGTAGAATTTTGTCGAAGGCTTTTTCTGCATCTAATGAGATTATCATATGGTTTTTATCCTTCAATTTGTTACTATGGTGTATCGCATTGATTGATTCTTCAATAAATATTGAAGAATCCTTGCGTTCCTGGGCTAAACCCCACTTGATCATGGTTTGTGATCCTTTTAATATGCTCTTGGATTCAGTCTGCTAGTATTTTGTTGAGTATTTTTGCATCTATGTTCATCAGAGATATTGGTCTGTAGTTTTCTCTTTTCGTTACATCTTTGTGTGGCTTTGGTATCAGCGTGATGGTGGCCTCGTAGAATGAGTTTGGGAGTGTTCCTCCCTCTGCTATATTTTGGAAGAGTTTGAGAAGGATAGGTGTTAGCTCTTCCCTAAATGTTTGATAGAATTCACCTGTGAAGCCATCTGGTCCTGGGCTTTTGTTTGTTGGTACATTTTTAATCACAGTTTCAATTTCAGTGCTTGTGATTGGTCTGTTTATATTTTCTATTTCTTCCTAGTTCGGTCTCAGAAGGTTGGGCTTTTCTATGAATTGTCCATTTCTTCCAGGTTGTCCATTTTATTGGCATAGAGTTGCTTGTAGTAATCTCTCATGATCCTTGGTATTTCTGCAGTGTCAGTTTTTACTTCTCCTTTTTCATTTCCAAATCTGTTGATTTGAGTCTTCTCCCTTTTTTTCTTGATGTGTCTGGCTAAGGGTTTATCAATTTTGTTTATCTTTTCAAAGAACCAGCTTTTAGTTTTATTGATCTTTGCTATTGTTTCCTTCATTTCTCTTCCATTTACTTCTGCTCTGATCTTTATGATTTCTTTCCTTCTGCTACCTTTGGGGTTTTTTTTTGTTCTTCTTTCTCTAATTGCTTTAGGTGTAAGGTTAGATTGTTTATTTGAGAGTTTTTTTGTTTCTTGAGGTAGGATTGTATTGCAATAAACTTCCCTCTTAGAACTGCTTTTGCTGCATCCCATAGGTTTTGGGTCGTCATGTTTTCATTGTCATTTGTTTCTAGGTATTTTTTGATTTTCTCTTTGATATCTTCAGTGATCTCTTGGTTATTTAGTAGCATATTGTTTAGCCTCCATTTGGTTGTATTTTTTAGAGTGTTTTTCCTGTAACTGATATCTAGTCTCATAACGTTGTGGTCAAAAAACATACTTGATATGATTTCAATTTTCTTAAATTTACCAAGACTTGATTTGTGTCCCAAGAGATGATCTATCCTGGAGAATGTTTCATGAGCACTTGAGAAGAAAATGTGTTCTGTTGTTTTAGATGGAATGTCCTATAAATATCAATTAAGTCCATCTTGTTTAATGTGTCATTTAAAGCTTGTGTTTCCTTATTTATTTTCATTTTGGATGATCTGTCCATTGGTGAAAGTGGGGTGTTAAAGTCCCCTACTGTGATTGTGTTACTGTCGATTTCCCCTTTTATGGCTGTTAGCATTTGCCTTATGTATTGAGGTGCTCCTATGTTGAGTGTGTAAGTATTTACAGTTGTTATATCTTCTTCTTGGGTTGATACCTTGATCATTCTGTAGTGTCCTTCTTTGTCTCTTGTAATAGTCTTTATTTAAAAGTCTATTTGGTCTGATATGAGAATTGCTATTCCAACTTTCTTTTGATTTCCATTTGCATGTAATATCTTTTTCCATGCCCTCACTTTCAGTCTGTACATGTCCCTAGGTTTGCAGTGGTCTCTTGTAGACAGCATATATATGGACCTTGTTTTTATATCCATTCAGCCAGTCTGTGTGTTTTGATTGGAGCATTTAATCCATTTACATTTAAGGTAGTTATCGATATGTATGTTCCTACTACCATTTTCTTAATTGTTTTATGTTTGTAGTTGTGGGTCTTTTCCTTCTATTGTGTTTCCTGCCAAGAGAAGTTCCTTTAGCATTTGTTGTAAAGCTGGTTTGGTGGTACTGAATTTTCTTGACTTTTGCTTGTCTGTAAAGGTTTCAATTTCTCCGTCGAATCTGAATGAGATCCTTGCTGGGTAGAGTAATCTTGGTTGTAGTTTTTTCCCTTTCATCACTTTAAATATATCCTGCCACTCCCTTCTGGCTTGCAGAGTTTCTGCTGAAAGATCAGCTGTTAACCTTATGGGGATTCCCTTGTATGTTATTTGTTGCTTTTCCCTTGTCGCTTTCAGTATTTTTTGTTTGTATTTAATTTTTGATTGTTTGATTAATATGTGTCTTGGCGTGTTTCTCCTTGTATTTATCCTGTATGGATATTTATCCTAGACTTGATTGACAATTTCCCTTCCTATATGAGGGAAGTTTTCAATTATAATCTCTTCAAATATTTTCTCAGTCCCTTTCTTTTTCTCTTCTTCTGGGAGCCCTATAATTCGAATGTTGGTGCATTTAATATTGTCCCAGATGTCTCTGAGACTGTCCTCAATTCTTTTGGTTCTTTCTTCTGTATTCTACTCTGCGGTAGTTATTTCCAGTATTTTATCTTCCAGGTCCCTTACCCGTTTTTCTACCTCAGTTATTCTGCTCTTCATTCCTTCTAGAGAATTTTTAATTTTATTTATTGTATTGTTCATCATTGTTTGTTTGCTCTTTAGTTCTTCTAGGTCCTTGTTAAATGTTTCTTGCATTTTCTGCATTCTATTTCCAAGATTTTGGATCATCTTTACTATCATTACTCTGAATTCTTTTTCAGGTACACTGCCTATTTCCTCTTCATTTGTTTGGTCTAGTGGGTTTTTATCTTGCTCCTTCATCTGCTGTGTATTTCTCTGTCTTCTCATTTTGCATAACATACTGTGTTTGGGGTCTCCTTTTCACAGGCTGCAGGTTCATAGTTCCCATTGTTTTTGGTGTCTGCCCCCAGTGGCTAAGTTTGGTTCAGTGGGTTGTGTAGGCTTCCTTTTGGAGGGGACTGGTGCCTGTGTTCTGATGAGGCTGGATCTTTTCTTTCTGGTGGGCAGCACCATGTCTGGTGGTGTTTTTTGGGGTGTCTGTGAACATAGTATGATTTTAGGCAGCCTCTCTGCTAATGGGTGAGGTTGTGTTCCTGTCTTGCTAGTTGTTTGGCATGGGGTGTCCAGCACTGGAGCTTGCTGGTCGTTGCGAGGAGGTGGGTCTTAGTGTTGAGATGGAGGTCTCCGGGAGAGCTCTCACTGACTGATATTACATGGGGCCGGGAGGTCTCTGGTGGACCAGTGTCCTGAACTCGGCACTCCCACATCAGAGGCTCAGGCCTGACACCTGGCTGGAGCACCAAGACCCTGTCAGTCACACGGCCAGGTACGTGGGGAGTTTTTTGCCTTTTTGGAAGCCTGAGGTCTTCTGCCAGTTTTCAGTAGGTGTTCTGTAGGAGTTGTTCCACATGTAGATGTATTTCTGATGTATTTGTGGGGAGGAAGGTGATCTCCTCCACATCTTACTCCTCCACCATCTTGAAGCACCCACCCTCCCCAATATATTTTAAATCTTAAAATATTGACGTTCCAAAACAACTTATTCAATAATTCTTATCATTGATACATCTTGTCATCAAAAGTTTTATCTATTCAACGTAAATCAGTGAAAAACTGAAAAAAGATTATTTTCTTTTGATTAAAAAAAAAAACCAGATTACCGTTGAAGTAATGTATAAGGTTCTTTAAAAACCTAATCCAAAGTGTTTATTATTTGAGATTTGGCCAGAACTTTAGAGGAAAAAGTTCAAGGATGACAAAAGTTTATTTTAGTTACTACCATAATAAAGTTCAGATGAAGAATTATATTCTAAGTACCTGCTGATTGAGTGGTTGGTTGATAAATAGATTTTACAGAAAACTATTTTGTTATACATTATATCATTGGGAATTTTGTTTAGTTGCAGTCGATTATGTGCAGCTTAATGAGTTTATAAATAAAAGGAACTCATAATTCTATTCATAAAACAAGAGAGTGTTAGTGTAGACTACTTTGAGTAGATCTGTGTACATTGTTGGCAGTCAGAAAGTAACAGTTGATCAAATTGTACCAATTGGGTTTGGCAAATAGTAGAACTTCTCACTCACTCCAAAGGTAGCCATTATCTTACCTTTAATCACTCCCCTTCTTTTCTTTATAATTTTATTTCTTCTAATATTATGGTTAATTTTGCCTGTTTTTGAACTTTATGGAATCTATAAGGTATGTCTTCTTTTGTTTCTGGCCTTTTTTTAAAAAAAAATAAATTTATTTATTTATTTATTTATTTTTGGCCGTGTTGGGTCTTCGTTTCTGTGCGAGGGCTTTCTCTAGTTGCAGCGAGCGGGGGCCACTCTTCATCATGGTGCGCGGGCCTCTCACTATCACGGCCTCTCTTGTTGCGGAGCATAGGCTCCAGACCCGCAGGCTCAGTAGTTGTGGCTCATGGGCCCAGTTGCTCTGTGGCATGTGGGATCTTCCTAGACCAGGGCTCGAACCCGTGTCCCCTGCATTGGCAGGCGGATTCTCAACCACTGCACCACCAGGGAAGCCCCCTGGCCTTATTTTATTCAGTGTTATGTGGAGTTCATTCATTTTTATTGTTGTATATAGTATTTCATTGTCCGAATATATCACAATTTATTTATCCATTCTACTGCTGAATTTTGGGTTGCTTCAGTTTGGATTTCTTGCAAATAATGTTGCAATGAATATTCTTGTAAATGTCTTCCACTGTACTGGTATGGACATGTCTGTAATGAAATTCCTACAGGGTAGAATTACTGTACCATAGACTATGTGTTTCTAAGATTTTTGGTGATACTGCTATTTTCCAAAGTGTTGTACCCACCAACAGGCTGTAAACATTTTTACTGCTTCTCATCAACATTTGTTATGTTAGTCCTTCTTATCTCAGCCACTTTTGTTTGTATGTTGAGGTATATCATTGTGGGTTTAATTTACATTGTGTGATTACTAATAAAGTGTTGAATACTACTTTCTTACAATTATTGACCATTTGGAATTCTTCAGTGAATTGCTTCCTCAAGTCTCTGCCCATTTTACAAGTGAGTTGTCTGTCTTTTTCTTATTCATCTGTAGGAGTTCTTACATATGCTATATATGAGCCTTATGTTGATTATATACACTGTAGATATCTTGCCCTTCTCCATGCTATGCCTTTTCACCCTTTTTAGTGGAATCTTTCGGGGAATAGAATATCGTAATTCTAATGTGGTCAAATTTAACAATTTTTTTTCCTGTATGAATAGCACTTTTTATGTTCTCTGTAATTATTTTTTACCTACTTCAACTTAGATATTTTTATACTACCTTACTTGTTATCTTTTTCTATATTAACTGATTTACTGTTTTGATCTTTATGTCTGTCTGGCATTGATTTTTGCATGTGATGAATGATAGAGATTAAGTTTTACACTTTGCCCCACTGTGTTCAACAACACCAACTTTACTGTAAATCACACGTGCATATACATGTGGGTATGTCTCTAGACTTTTTCTTCTGTTCCATCAGTATATTTATCTATGCCATACTGTCTCATTACTGTTATTGTATAGTACTCTTGATTGATAATAGAGCAAGTCCCCCACCTTGTTTTCTTTCAAGAGTCTCTTCAGTATTCTTGGTCCTTGGCTCTTTAGAATCAGCTTCTCACAAAGAATCCTTTGGGATTTTGATAGAGACTGTATAAATATAAATTTAATAATAAAACTATGAGAAGACTCTGAAAGGTAGAGAGAAGACACACCAGGTAGGGATCTCAGAACTGGAAGAAGAACATGGTTGGTGAGTTCTCTGGGTTTTCATTTTGCCTGACATATCCTGGCCTGGGTGCTGAAGAAACCTGCAACTTGGAAAGGCCAATTGGTTAGATGATAAAAGCCCCCTGTAAAACCCTGTTCTCCCTAGTCAGAGGGCCAGGAAATGGACAGCCCAGTAAGACAGAAAACTTTTACACAATAACTGTCCTACTCTAGCTGAACACCACAGAAAAAATTGCAACCCTACCTCTACCCCCACCAGTAAAGACCTAGTGGGGAACCTACACTTTCACTCTCACCTGGCTATAAGAAGGCATCCCTCCTCCTTCTAACAGGGACCAGTGAGGGGCCAATGGTAATGACTCCCTCCATTTATGTCATTAGAGACCACATGGGGAGCTGGACATCTACCTCTATCCAGCAATAAAAAGATGCCCCTTTCGTTTCCTAGCAGGGTTCCTCTAGATTTCAGAGGTGAAGTGCAGAAATTCGGACTTTCATAACCTACCATATCTATAAAGCCTCTCACGCCCTCCCCACTGTGTCAAGAGAGGCCAAGTTAGGAGCAGAAACAAAGTCCTGCTCCATTTTCCAAGCAGGGTGGTATTAGCAGAGGTCTGTGGGGAGCCTGAACTTTCACCCCCACCAAGAGTAATGAGGTTCCCTTCCCCAACCAGGGTGTCAGCAGAGACTGGACTTCTATCCCCAACTGGCAGTAATGAGGTGGTCCTCCTTGCCCCATGAGTGTGGCATCAGAGTAAGCCTGCTAAAACAAAAGATTTAAATAAGATATGGAGTTTTGAAACATAATACCCAAAATGTCCAGGATATAACTGAAAATCACTCATTATACCTAGCAACCAGGAACACCTCAACTTGAATGAAAAAAAGGCAACAACAGAAGGTAACAGCAAGATGACATAGACAATCAAATTACATGACAGCACTTTAAAGTAGCTGTCATTAAAAATGCTTCAACAAGCATTTACAAACAGGCTTGAAACAAATGAAAAAATAGAACATCTCAAGAATGAAATAGAAATTCTCATCAAAGAAATAGAATATATAAAAAAGAACCAAATGGGAAATTTAACCAAAAAATAAGGTATCTGTTTTGTGTCTGCCCCACAGAGGATGTTATCATTCCCCACCACTCAATTTGATGTCAAGACTGGTGACACCAAACACCCACCAAGAGGGGAAGAAAGGTTTAATACTTACATAATGGAATATAGAACCTAGAAGTGGCTCCACAAGTATGGAAAACAACTGATTTTTGAAAAGGGTGCAAAAGCAGTTCAATAGAGGAAGGATAGTCTTTTCAACAAATAGTGCTGGAACAATTGGAGATCCCTAGGCAAAAAAATAAACCTATACCTAAACCTCACACCTTATGCAAAAATTAACTTGAAATAGATCACAGATATACGTATAAAACAAATTATAATACTTTCAGAAGGAACCATAAGAGAAAATCTCTGGGACTTAAGACTTGCTGAAGAGTTTTTAGACATGTTATCAAAAGCATGATCCCTAAAGGAAAACATCAAATTTGAGAACTTCAAAAATTAAGAACTTTTGCTTTGTGAAAGACCCTATTAAGAGGATTAAAAAGACATACTACAGACTGGGAGGAAGTATTTATAAATCATATATTTGACAAAGGACTGATATCTTGAATATATAAGGATTTTGTTAAAGCTCAACAGTAGAAAATCAAACAATCCAAGTAGAAAACAGGCAAAAGACATGAACAGACATTTCACTGAAAAGAATAAATGGATGGCAAATACGCACACATAAAGATGTTCAACATCATTAACCATTTGGGAAACGCAGATTAAGACCCTGATGAGATACACATCTGTTAGAACACCTAAAATAAAAAATAGCGACAATACCAAGTGCTAACAAGGATGGAGAGAAACTGGATCTCTTATGTAGTGCTAGTGTGAATATAAAGTGGTATAGCACTCTGGGAAACAGTAGGCAGTTTCTTTAAAAAAAAAAAAATTATATGCTTACCATACAACCCAGCTCTCTCACTCTTGGACACTTATAGAAATGAAAATTTGTTTACCTAAAAAACTTGTACATGAATGGTCATAACAGCTTTATTTTTAATAGCTAAAAACTGCAACGACCAAAATTTTCTTTAATAGCTGAATGGTTAATCAAACTATGATACGTCGATACCATAGAATCCTACTCAGCAATAAAAAAAGATACAGACTATTGCTATATACAGTGCCCTAGCTTTGTGACTTCAAATTTCTCATCTGGAGCTGGGGCCTAGGCTTTCTTTCCTTTCCTCCTATATTCTGCTTTGGTATTTAAATTGAATTTCAAGGTCACAGGGGATTATGAATTGTTCTATAGTTTGCTAGCCACTTTGCTTGTCACTTGTCTCTCTGGATTATTTTTTTTTTGGCTGCACCGCACGGCTTGTGGGATCTTAGTTCCCTGACCAGGGTTTGAACCTGGGCCCCCAGCAGTGAAAGCCTGGAATCGTAACCACTGGACCCCCAGGGAAGTCCCTCTGAATTCTTGCTTTACTTTATTTTTGGCCTCAGAATTTCCCTTAACACTTTGTCATGTTTAAAACATGCTTTAAGTGTGCTCCCTTCAAATTATAAGAATATTTCTGGATTTCTGATCAGTAATAATACTGGAAATGGAAGCCTCTTTTTTATTTTAGGTCCAGTTAATTTGATATCAAGTCTGGTAACTAATATTGGTAATTTGATAGTTCTATTTTGGATCTTTTTATAGTGGTAGATACATGACCAGCGCATAATATTAACTGAATCTTAATAAGGGAATGAAACATTTAAAAATATATCTTATATACTGGTTCTGAAGACAAGTTCAAATGAGATATTTAATGAAACATAGTTCGTTTAAAGGAAAGTAATTCGTTTAAAGGAAAACCCTATCTTAGATAGGAGTTTCTGGTATTTGTGTTAATAAATCAGTTCTATTACTTTAGGGCCATACCTTATGTATAATATAGTATAGTTTATGTATCTGTTGATATAAAATATATGGCTCGTTGTCAAAGTAACATTTGGTCAAATTTATTTTTTCCTTCCATTTTTATTATAATTATATGTTCCTGAATTGGGTTGTTTGAAAAAAATTCCTTTTTTTAAAGAAATAGTTTTGTAGATTGATATTTTTCCTGTTTTCTGGGCAATAAATTCTTAAACAAGACCACATATTTTATTATTCGGGTTTATAATATTTTGAAACATATTCCTATTTAAATTTTTGTTTCGGGAAAGCTTTTATACATCGGTGAAACGGTTTGGAACAAAAGTCAATGTGGCTTCATTTTATTTAGTCTCAGTGCGTTGGAATGTCATGAGGAAAAGATACAGATTCATGGAAAGTTACTTTATTATCATCAACATTATTTTAGCTTCATTTGTCAGAAGGGAGTTTTCATTCTACAATGGAGAACAGTATTTGAGAAAAGGAACTAGATTCCCAGAGAATACGTTATTAAATATAGTTATTTTATTTTTGTCACTTTTACTATTTTTGCTCCTAGCTTTTTAAACTGTTCATAGGTTAAATTTCTACTACTTTTGGGTTCATTTTTGTATTTTTATCTTCTACCTGCTAGGTCGTTAGTGCACGTATTATGTTCATTTATGAGTTCTTGGCATCAATTATAGAATTTTATTGTCCAGACTTCTTTTTTACTCTGCACAAATATGTTTTTAAGTAAAGAAGTATTGTATACTATGTTGGCTCACCTGAAATTGTTATTGAGTAATAATCTAATTTTTATGAAACTTTCAAATTTAGAATTATTTTCACAAGAATGCCGAAAAACCAACTTTTCAAAAGAAGAATAGTAATATTCAAAAGAGCTCACGTACGACAGGTCCTACCAGAGGTAAGAATACATATGAAATTAACAGTCTTTTTAATTTAATGAGATTTTTCAAAAAATTATTAACATTATTTTTATATAGTTAACAGAGAAAATTGGAAAACTATAACGGCCCAGAAGTCAAATAGCAGTATTATTTTATTACGAGAACGTATAGTATCCTTGCAACAACAGAACAGTGTACTTTTGAATTCCAAAAAAGCAGCAGAACTGGCTATTAAAGAATATAAAGAAGTCAATGAAAAGCTCCTTCACCAGAGGCAAGTGTCTGATCAGCGGTTTCAAACAAGCAGACAGACAATAAAGGTAAAGGGAACTTTACAAATAAATTACAGTAGACTATATTATAAAAATGGATATTTTGTTTTACATGTGTTGTTTGGTTCATATTTGTGTTAGACATGTCTATGAGTTTAAAAATTTCCCAGACACTGCTAGCTGATGTAATGTTTAATATCTAGATTTCTTAAATAAGGTCTTATTAAGGAGAACTCCAAATCTTTTGACAAGTACTTTACTAGAATTCCTTTTCCACTTAGTTTTTTTCTTTACCTTAACATTTTTATGTGATATTTATTCTGTTATATCTTAGGTTTTAAAAGCAGGCTCCATAAATTCATTTAGCTCACCCATTTGCCCATGTCTAAAACTTTCCATTTATCATTATAAATCACATTATTAACTAGTAATTGCCCCAGCTCTTCTTTGCAAATACTAGTATAAAATGTGAAGATTTTAATATGAATATCTATATTAATGTGTTCCTATAACTTATATATATTTTTACTCAGGTGAGTTGAGTTTTCTGTAACAATTTTTAGACACAGTATACCTTACTGCTGGTTATCATAATTTAATCTTAAAGCAAATAAAAAAGAAAAGATTATTCCTTAAGTCTCTATTCTTTTTTAAAATTTTGTATTGAAGTATAGTCAATTTACAATGTTGTGTTAATTTCTGCTGACAGCAAAGTGACTCAATTATACATATATATTCTTTTTCATATTCTTTTCTGTTATGGTTTTATCACAAGATATTGAATGTAATCCCTGTGCTATACAGCAGGACCTTGTTTATCCATCCTATATATAATAGTTTGCATCTACTAATCCCAAACTCCCAATCCTTCCTTTCCCCACCCCTCCTCCCCGCTTGGCAGCCACAAGTTCTCTATGTCTCTGAGTCTCTTCTGTTTCATAGATGTGTTCATTTGTGTTGTATTTTAGATTTCATATATAAGTGATATCATATGGTATTTGACTTTCTCTTTCTGACTTCTCTTAGTTTGATAATCTCTAGGTCCAGTTGTGTCGCTGCAAATGGCATTATTTCATTCTTTTTAATGGCTGAGTAATATTCCATTGTGTGTATGTGTGTGTGTGTGTGTGTGTGTGTGTGTGTGTATACCACATCTTCTTTATCCATTCATCTGTCGATGGACATTTAGGTTGTTTACATGTCTTGGCTATTGTAAATAGTGCTGCTCTGAACATAGGGGTGCATGTATCTTTTTGAATTATAGTTTTGTCTGGGTATATCCTCAGGAGTGGGATTGCTGGATCATATGGCAACTCTATTTTTAGTTTTTAGAGGAACCTCTTTACTATTTTCCATAGTGGCTACAACAATATACATTCCCACCATCAGTGTAAGAGGATTCCCTTTTCTCCACACCCTCTCCAGCATTTGTTATTTGTAAATTTTTAATGATGTCCATTCTGACTGGTGTGAGTTGGTACCTCATTGCAGTTTTGATTTACATTTCTCTGATAATTAACAATGATGAGCATCTTTTCATGTGCCTATTAGCCATCTGTATGTCTTCTTTGGAGAAATGTCTACTTAGGTCTTCTGCCCTTTTTTGATTGGATTTTTCTTTGTTGTTGTTGTTATTGAATTGTATGAACTGTTTGTATATTTTGGAAATTAAGCTTCTGTTGGTCGCACCATTTGCAAATATTTTCTCCCAGTTGGTAGGTTGTCTTTTCATTTTGTTTATGGTTTCCTTTGCTGTGCAAAAGCTTGTAAGTTTGATTAGTTCCCAATATTATTGTTTATTTTTGCTTTTATTTCTATTGCCTTGGGAGACTGCTTAAGTGTCCATTCTTAAAGGTATTTGTGTGTATAAGGAATGATTTGTTGTTTACACAGAAGTAATATTTTCATCATTCTAGAAAATAATTTTTTAAACCAGTATCACACATAATTTTAAATTATAAATTCCCTACTTCCAATATCTAGTGCTTTGATTCAAGCAATGCTTAGAAATGTTTTACTTATAAAAGATTAGTGGTATACTAGTTGTACTAATAGGAACTGTGTTTGGCCTTTATTCCAAGAGTGGAGTTATACCGAATCTTGACCCATGTTCCAAACTTACACTGGAAGTTACTTTCTATGATCTGGTTTTTATAAATGTATTAAGACTTGTTTTGTGATCTAGCATATAGTAGATCTTGGAGAATGTTCCATTTGCACTTGATAAGAATTTGTATTTTGCTGTTGTTGGGTTGAGTGTTCTATATATATCTCTTAGGTGTAGTTGGTTAATAACTGATGTTCAACTCTTCTGTCGTTGCTGATTTTCTGTTCAGTTCTGTCAGTTATTGAGAGTGAGGCAAATGAAGTATCAATTATTGAGAGTGGGTAAAATCACCCACTATTATTATTTTTGGCAGTAACTTTAATGAAACATAATTCACATACCAGACAATTCTATCATTTAATTCAGTGGTTGTTACAATATGGACAAAGTTGTGCAACCATCACCAAAATCAATTTTAGAACATTTTCATAACATCAGAAAGAGACCCTGAACCCTTTGCTTATCATCCTTCTATTTCTCCATCTCTCTGAGCCCTAGGCAATCACTAATCTACATTCTGTTTATTTGGATTTGCATATTCTAGACATTTAATATAGATGGAATCGACAATATATGGCCTTTTGTGTCTGGCTTCTTTCACTTAATGTTTTCAAAGTTCATCCATGTTGTAGCATATATCACTATTAGTGTAAGGACTTTGAAAATTTACTCTTCCATAAAAGCAATGGAAAAAAGGGCAAAAATTGTTGAGAATCAACATTTTCATAACACTGGGTACAGAACCAAGTCTTCTAAGGGTTAATGTAATATTCCTAAGGGAATTAATAGATGGTTCAAGGAAGTTACAAGTTTTCTAAGCTATGAATTCCTTATCTTTAAAAAGATTGAAGATCAAGCAGAAGTATTTTACATGAAAACTATAAAGCATTTTATAGAGACTCTCTGTGCACATTAGAGATCACTTACAATTCTTCATTGAAACTCTGGAAATTAACCATACTTGCAAGGATCTAAGGAGTGTTTATTCAAGAAAAACAAATGTGTCTAGATAAGAACAGGAAACTGTGATGGAACAGGCATTTTAATTTGTCCCAACTCAGCAGTAGCCTTGGAAAAATAATAATGCATGTTCCCCATGCATCCTGGCAGCTACCAGAAGAATCAGAATGGAACTGGAGCTCCTTGTAAGCCTCATTCCCAATTAATTGTCATTATTTGCTCTATCCAGTGGTTCTCTGGAAGACCCCAGGGACTCTGATCTCATTCCGTGTGGACAGCTTTCTTCTTGGCAGGGAGGGGTTGGTGGATGGGGTTGTCAGCTACAATACAGGCAAGTGTCTTAACTTCAGGTTGCCTGAGGTGATGGATTCCAGTTTACGTCAAACAATATATTAACCAAACAGCTTGAATGGGGAATGAGATGCCCATAAGAGTTTTGAAAGGCTCTGACATATTCTTGGGAATCTAGAGGACACATGCATTCATAGAGCTATTTGCATGCTCAGAAAAGAAATGAGAAAGCCCAGTCTCTTGCCTCTATCTTACCTTAAGACACCATATAAAAAGACAGTCAATGTTAAGGCAGTATTATTCATAGCAGCATTATTAATAATAGCCAAAAGGTAGAAACAACTGAAATGTCCATTTGTTAGTGAGCGGATAAACAGATTGTGATATATTCATATGAGGAATATTATTAAATCACCAAAATTAGTGAAATATTGACACACAATATAACATGAATGAATCTTATTTTTTCTTTTTTTTGGCTGCGATGGGTCTTCGTTGCTGCACGCGGGCTTTCTCTAGTTGTGGCTAGCAGGGGTACTCTTCATTGCGGTGCACGGGCTTCTCATTACAGTGGCTTCTCCTGTTGCGGAGCACAGGCTCTAGGTGTGCAGGCTTCAGTAGTTGTGGGTCGTGGGCTCAGTAGTTGTGGCTCACGGGCTCTAGAGCACAGGCTCAGTAGTTGCGGCACGCAGGATTAGTAGCTCTGCAAGATGTGGGATCTTCCCGGACCAGGGCTCGAACCCACGTCCCCTGCATTGGCAGGCAGACTCTTTTATTTTTTTTCATATCTTTATTGGAATATAAATGCTTTACAATGTTGTGTTAGTTTCTGCTGTACAACAAAGTGAATCAGCTATATGTATACATATATCCCCATATCCCCTCCTTCTTGAGCCTCCCTATCACACCCCTCTAGGTCGTCACAAAGCATCAAGTTGATCTCCTTGTGCTATGCAGCAGCTTCCCACTAGCCATCCATTTTACATTTGGTAGTGTATATATGTCAGTGCTACTCTCTCACTTCATCCCAGCTTCCCCTTCCCACCCTGTGCCCTCAAGTCCATTCTCTACGTCTGCGTCTTTATTCCTGCCCTGCCACTAGGTTCATCAGTACCACTTTTTTCAATTCCATATATATGGGTTAGCATATGGTATTTGTTTTTCTCTTTCTGACTTACTTCACTCTGTATGACAGATTCTAGGTCCATCCACCTCACTACAAATAACTCAATGTTGTTTCTTTTTATGGCTGAGTAATATTCCATTGAATATATGTGCCACATCTTCTTTATCCATTCATCTATTGATGGACATTTAGGTTTCTTCCACATCCTGGCTACTGTAAATAGTGCTGCAGTGAATATTGTGGTACATGTATCTTTTTGAATTATGGTTTTCTCGGGGTATATGCCCAGTAGTGGGATTGCTGGATCATATGGTAGCTCTATTTTTAGTTTTTTAAGGAACCTCCATACTGTTCTCCATAGTGGCTGTATCAATTTACATTCCCACCAACAGTGCAAGAGGGTTCCCTTTTCTCCACACCCTCTCCAGCATTTATTGTTTGTAGATTTTTTGATGATGGCCATTCTGACCAGTGTGAGGTGATACTTCATTGTAGGTTTGATTTGCATTTCTCTAATGATTAGTGATATTGAGCATTCTTTCATGTGTTTATCGGTAATCTGTATATCTTCTTTGGAGAAATGTCTATTTAGGTCTTCTGCCCATTTTGGGATTGGGTTGTTTGTTTTCTTGATATTGAGCTGCATGAGCTGCTTGTGTATTTTGGAGATTAATCCTTTGTCAGTTGCTTCGTTTGCAAATATTTTCTCCCATTCTGGGGGTTGTCTTTTTGTCTTGTTGAAGGTTTCCTTTGCTGTGCAAAAGATTTTAAGTTTCATTAGGTCCCATTTGTTTATTTTTGTTTTCATTTCCATTTCTCTAGGAGGTGGGTCAAAAAGGATCCTGCTGTGATTTATGTCATAGAGTGTTCTGCCTGTTTTCCTCTAAGAGTTTTATAGTGTCTGGCCTTACATTTAGGTCTTTAATCCATTTTGAGTTTATTTTTGTATATGGTGTTAGGGTGTGTTTTAATTTCATTCTTTTAGATGTGTCTATCCATTTTTCCCAGAACCACTTATTAAAGAGGCTGTCTTTTCTCCACTGTATATTCCTGCCTCCTTTATCAAAGATAAGGTGACCATATGTGCATGGGTTTATCTCTGGACTTTCTATCCTGTTCTGTTGATCTGTATTTCTATTTTTGTGCCAGTACCATACTGTCTTGATTACTGTAGCTTTGTAGTATAGTCTGAAGTCAGGGAGCTGGATTCCTCCAGATCTGTTTTTCTTACTCAAGATTGCTTGGGCTATTCGGGGTCTTTTGTGTTTCCATACAAATTGTAAAATTTCTAGTTCTAGTTCTGTGAAAATTGCCATTGGTAATTTGATAGGGATTGCATTGAACCTGTTGATTGCTTTGGGTAGTATAGTTATTTTCACAGTATTGATTCTTCCAATCCAAGAGTGTGGTATATCTTTCCATCTGTTTATGTTATCTTTGATTTCTGTCATCAGTGTTTTATAGTGTTCTGAGTACAGGTCTTTTGGCTCCTTAGATAGGTTTATTCCTAAGTATTTTATGCTTTTGTTGCGATGGTAAATAGGATTGTTTCCTTAAATTCTCTTTCTGATCTTTCATTGTTAGTGTATAGTGTTATTGTATAGTGTAATGCAAGAAATTTCTGTACATTAATTTTGTATCCTGCTACTTTACCAAATTCATTGATTAGCTCTAGTAGTTTTCTGGTCGCATCTTTAGGATTTTCTATGTATAGTATCATGTCATCAGCAAACAGTGACAGTTTGGCTTCTTCTTTTCCGATTTGGATTCCTTTTATTTCTTTTTCTTCTCTGATTGTAGTGGCTAAAACTTCCAAAGCTATGTTGAATAATAGTGGCAAGAGTGGACATCCTTGTCTTGTTCCTGATCTTAGAAGAAATGCTTTCAGTTTTTCACCATTGACAATGATATTTGCTGTGGGTTTGTCATATATAGCTTTTATTATGTTGAGGGAGGTTCCCTCTGTGCCCACTTTCTGGAGTGTTTTTATCATAATTGGGTGTTGAATTTTGTCAGAAACTTTTTCTGCATCTATTGAGATGTTCATATGGTTTTTATTCTTTAATTTGTTAATATGGTGTATCACATTGATTGTTTTACATTTATTGAAGAATCCTTGCATCCCTGGAATAATCCCACTTGATCGTGGTGTATGATCCTTTTCATGTGTTGTTGGATTCTATTTGCTAGTATTTTGTTGAGGATTTTTGCATCTATGTTCATTATTGATATTGGTCTATAATTTTCTTTTTTTGTAGTGTCTTTGTCTAGTTTTGGTATCAGGGTGATGATGGCATCATAAAACGAGTTTGGGATTGTTCCTCCCTCCACAATTTTTTGGAAGAGTTTGAGGAGGATAGGTGTTAACTCTTCTCTAAATGTTTGATAGAATTCACCTGTGAAGCCATCTGGTCCTGGACTTCTATTTGCTGGAAGTTTTTTTTTTTATGTTTTTTTTTTTCTTAACATCTTTTTTGGAGTATAATTGCTTTACAATGTGTTAATTTCTACTTTATAACAAAGTGAATCAGCTATACATATACATATATCCCCATATCTTGCGTCTCCCTCCCACCCTCCCTAACCTACCCCTCTAGGTGGTCACAAAGCACCAAGCTGATCTCGCTGTGCTATGCAGCTGCTTCCCACTAGCTATCTGTTTTACATTTGGTAGTGTATATATATATCAGTGCTACTCTCTCACTTCGTCCCAGCTTACCCTTCCCCCTCCCTGTGTCCTCAAGTCCAATCTCTATGTCTGCATCTTTATTCCTGTCCTGCCCCTAGGTTTTTCAGAACCTGTTTTTTTTTTTAGATTCCATATTTATTTGTTAGCATATGGTGTTGCTTTTTCTATATCTGATTTACTTCACTCTGTATGACAGACTCTAGGTCCATCCACCTCACTACAAATAACTGAATTTCATTTCTTTTTATGGCTGAGTAATATTACTTTGTGTATATGTGCCACATCTTCTTTATCCGTTCATCTGTCGATGGACACTTAGGTTGCTTCCATGTCCTGGCTACTGTAAATAGTGCGACAATGAACATTGTGGTACATGGCTCTTTTTGCATTATGGTTTTCTCAGGGTATATGCCCAGTAGTGGGATTGCTGGGTCGTATGGTAGTTCTATTTTTAGTTTTTTAAGGAACCTCCATACTATTCTCCATGGTAGCTGTATCAATTTACATTCCCACCAGCAGTGCAAGAGGATTCTATTTTCTCCACACCCTCTCTGCTGGAAGATTTTTTTTTCTATAAATGTATTTATTTTATTTATTTATTATTATTTTTGGCTTTGTTGCGTCTTCTTTGCTGCACGCGGGCTTTCTCTAGTTGCGGTGAGCAGGGGCTACTCTTTTTGCAGTGCACAGGCTTCTCATTGTGGTGGCTTCTCTTGCTGCACAGCACGGGCTCTAGGCGCGCAGGTTTCAGTAGTTGTGGTGCACGGACTCTAGAACGCAGGCTCAGTAGTTGTGGCGCATGGGCTTAGTTGCTCTGCAGCACGTGGGATCTTCCCGGACCAGGGCTCGAACCCATGTCCCCTGCATTGGCAGGCGTTTTCTTAGCCACTGTGCCACCAGGGAAGCCCTGGAAGATTTTTAATTACAGTTTCAATTTCATTACCTGTTATTGGTCTGTTTATATTTTCTAATTTTTCCTTGTTCAGTCTTGGAAAGTTGTAGTTTTCCAAGAATTTGTCCCTTTCTTCCAGGTTGTCCATTTTATTGGCATATAGTTGCTTGTAGTAGTCTCTTATGATCTTTTATATTTCTGCGGTGTCAGTTGTAATCTCTCCTTTTTCATTTCTAATTTCATTGATTTGAGTCCTCTCCCTTTTTTTCTTGATGAATCTGGCTAAACCTTTATCAATTTTGTCTATCTTCTCAAAGAACCAAGGTTTAGTTTTATGATCTTTGCTATCATTTTCTTCGTTTCTATTTCATTTCTTTCTGCTCTGATCTTTATGATTTCTTTCCTTCTCCTAACTTTGGGTTTCCTTTGTTTTTCTTTTTCTAGTTGCTTTAGGTGTAAGGTTACATTGTTTATTTGAGATTTTTCTTGTTTCTTGAGGTGACCTTGAAATCCTATGAACTTCCCTCTTAGAACTCCTTTTGCCGCTTCCCATAGGTTTGGATTGTTGTGTTTCTGTTGTCATTTGTTTCTAGGTATTTTTTTATTTCTTCTTTGATTCCTTCAGTGGTCTCTTGCTTATTTAGCAGCACACTGCTTAGCCTCCATGGGTTTGTGTTTTTTACTGTTTTTTTCCTGTAATTGATTTCTAATCTCATAGCGTTGTAGTCAGAAAAGATGCTTGATAACGATTTAGTTTTCTTAAATTTTCCAAAGCATGATTTGTGACCCAATATGTGGTGTATTCTGGAGAAAGTTCCATGTGCACTTGAGAAGAAAGTGTACTCTTCCGCTTTTGGGTGAAATGTCCTAAAAATATCAATTAAATCTGTCTGGTCTGTTGTGTCATTTAAAGCTTGTGTTTCCTTATTTATTTTCATTTTGGATGATCTGTCCATGTTGAAAGTGGGGTGTTAAAATTCCCCGACAGTGATTGTGTTACTGTCGATTTCCCCTTTTATGGCTGTTAGCATTTGCCTTATGTATTGTGGTGCTCCAATGTTGGGTGCATAAATATTTAAAATTGTTATATCTTCTTCTTGGATTGATCCCTTGATCATTCTGTAGTGTCCTTCTTTGTCTCTTGTAATAGTCTTTATTTTAAAGTCTGTTTTGTCTGATATGAGAAATGCTACTCCAGCTTTCTTTTGATTTCCATTTGCAGGGAACATCTTTTTCCATGCCCCCACTTTCAGTCTGTATGTGTCCGTAGGTCTGAAGTGGTCTCTTGTAGGTAGCATATATACGGGCCTTGTTTTTGTATCCATTCAGCCAGTCTGTGTCTTTTGGTTGGAGCTTTTAATCCATTTACATTTAAGGTAATTATCGATATGTATGTTCCTATTACCATTTTCTTAATTGTTTTGGGTTTGTTATTTAGGTCTTTCCCTTCTCTGGTGTTTCATGCCTAGAGAAGTTCCTTTAGCATTTGTTGTAAAGCTGGCTTGGTGGTACTGAATTCTCTTAACTTTTGCTTGTCTGTAAAGGTTTTAATTTCTCCGTTGAATCTGAATGAGATTCCTGCTGGGTAGAGTAATCTTAGTTGTAGGTTTTTCCCTTTCATCACTTTAAATATGTCCTGCTACTCCCTTCTTGCTTGCAGAGTTTCTGCTGAAAGATCAGCTGTTAACCTTATGGGGATTCCCTTGTATGTTATTTGTTGCTTTTCCATTGCTGCTTTCAATATCTTTTCTTTGTATTTAATTTTTGATAGTTTGATTAATATGTGTCTTGGCGTGTTTCTCCTTGTATTTATCCTGTATGGGACTCTCTGTGCTTCCTGGACTTGATTGACTATTTCCTTTCCCATATGAGGGAAGTTTTCAACTATAATCTCTTCAAATATTTTCTCAGTCTCTTTCTTTTTCTCTTCTTCTGAGACCCCTATAATTCAAATGTTGGTGCGCTTGATATTGTCCCAGAGGTCTCTGAGACTGTCCTCAATTCTTTTCATTCTTTTCTCTGTATTCTGCTCTGTGGTAGTTATTTACACTATTTTATCTTCCAGGTCCCTTATCCTTTCTTCTACCTCAGTTATTCTGCTACTGATTCCTTCTAGAGAATTTTTAATTTCATTTACTGTGTTGTTCATTATTGTTTGTTTGCTCTTTAGTTCTTCTAGGTCCTTGTTAAATGTTTCTTGCATTTTCTGCATTCTATTTCCAAGATTTTGGATGATCTTTACTATCATTACTCTGAATTCTTTTTTCAGGTACATTGCCTATTTCCTCTTCATTTGTTTGGTCTGGTGGGTTTTACCTTGCTCCTTCATCTGCTGTGTATTTCTCTGTCTTTTCATTTTGCTTAACTTACTGTGTTTGGGGTCTCCTTTTCACAGGCTGCAGGTTTGTAGTTCCCATTGTTTTTGGTGTCTTCTCCCAGTGGCTAAGTTTGGTTCAGTGGGTTGTGTAGGCTTCCTTTTGGAGGGGACTGGTGCCTGTGTTCTGATGGATGAGGCTGGATCTTGTCTTTCTTGTGGGCAGGACTGCGTCTGGTGGTGTGTTTTGGGGTGTCTGTGACCTTATTATGATTTTAGGCAGTCTCTCTGCTAATGGGTGGGGTTGTGTTCCTATCTTGCTAGTTGTTTGGCATGGGGTGTCCAGCACTGGAGATCGCTGGTCTTTGAGTGGAGCTGGGTCTTAGCGTTGAGATGGAGATCTATGGGAGAGCTCTCACCGATTGATATTATGAGGGGCCGGGAAGTCTGTGGTGGACAGATGTCCTGAACTCAGCTCTCCCACCTCAGAGGCTCAGGCCTGACACCTGGCCGGAGCACCAAGACCCTGTCAGCCACATGGCCAGGTACGTGGGGAGTTTCTTGCCTTTTGGAAATTCTGAGGTCTTCTGCCTGTGTTCAGTAGGTGTTCTGTAGGAGTTGTTCCACATGTAGATGTATTTTTGATGTATTTATAGGGAGGAAGGTGATCTCCACGTCTTACTCCTCTGCCATCTTGAAGGTCCTTCAGATGGATGAACCTCATTCAGAGATTCAATGCTTACAACTTTCCATCCTCCAAATCCAGCAAAAGTCACTTTCAATGGAAACCCACTGCACAATTGCTTAGGCTTATTTTCTGTTGTCTGAACCTCTTCTTGTGCAAGTCTTCTGGGACTGCTGCACAGAGTCTACTTCCATCTAAGCAGAAAGCCCATTCTAGACTCTCTTGTGACTCTCATTGCAGGCCTCTGACTTCTCAACCATCCATCCTCACAAACTATCCATCCACCCTTTAAAACTCTTCCATCCACAAGCCCCAGAAGAGGATTCGTACAGGTAGAAGTGCACCTTCTAAAGTGGTTTTACCCGTCTGCCCTCCAAGTCCATCTCTACAGCCCTCATGTCTGCCAGGCGCTCCCCAGAACTAAATAAGGGACAAGGCGCTGCTTGAGGGCCAATGGCCTAGTCGACCGGCTGCCTGGACCGTGGGGAGGAGAGTCTTGATGAATTCTTGATTCCCCTGCCCCCTGAATCAGATACAGCTAAATTCTGCAACAGCAGATTTTTCTCCTCAGAAACTTTTTTGGTAACATCCATCTTAAACAAAGCAGGTTCATTTTAGGATTTGAGTTTTTAAGTTTGCTTTGTCTCTTGTCCAATTACATAAACTAATTAATCTTAAATGAGTTTACTCTAGCCCCAAATAAAGGACTTTTGCCAAGTGTCAGAATCTGGCATTAAAAACCACAGAGCATAACCTATTCAACAAATGCTTTGGGTTTTTAGGTTAATTTAGCAAATAAACATTGAACATGATAACTACTAAGTCTGAAGAGTCTTTCAGTAAACCCTATAATTTTGTACTTTGTGGATCTCCAAAAAACCATTTTTGTCTACAGAGATTTATATGGTTACTATTGTATCCTAAACTTATATTTGTCTTTGCTTTATATTTATTTACATAACAGCCTTTATTAAAAAGATTGAAGGTGTTTATTGTTCGGGCCCCATTTTTTTTCTGTCAGGAATTGTAGAATTTTAAATAGCCTCATTTCCATTTTTATGATCTGTGTTCATGCCTCTCGTAATAATGAAGTAGAAAACTAGTACTCTCTTACTGTACTTCATTGTTAATCTCCAGAGTTTTCTTTTATCTTACCCCAATAGCTTGTGTAGTACACATTCCTTGTAGGGTATTCAGTTTATATATGTCAGATTCTCTAGGGCCATGGCTTTTGCCAGATGAAGCACTTTTGATTTTGAGGCTGATGAAACACAGTGCTATTATTGATCTGTGCATGACATAGCCTGTCTCTCTCCTAGCAGAGTGTAGCAACATTTATCCAGGAATTTGTGAAATGTCACTCGGATCATGTTCGAAAGGTAAACTGTGCAAAAACCAGGATCTGAGCTGACAATCCATGTGGAATTGGACGTGACCGTCTTATTCCTATTTCCTATCTTCTAGATGAACCAAGTGATATTTGTAACAGAATGTCTGTGCCTTTTATTAGACTTTGTTAGGAACTATTATTATCACTCAGAACACAATGTACTGTAAAATCATACTCCCTATACTGTTTTCAGATTCACTTGTGATCTTACCACAGAAAATATTAAGAAAATGTGACCTGAAAACATCACTTAGAAATTTAGTCGTTGTTTATAATGAACCAGTGTTATAATATACTACACAGTCTTAAATTCCTAGTAGTGTTTTCATTTTGTGTCAATATACTTTTAGGAAAGTATCTCTCATTAAAATATCAACATAAGTGGAACTGAAAAATTATAACATTTTTCTCACTATGGGATTATTATGATTTTTAAATATGCATATATTTTAGAGTTTGATTTTAAATGCCTAAAATATTGGTTTGCACATGGATAGTTATGTATGTTTATATTGGTTATAATTCAATTTAGTTTAATGCACCGAATACATGTAAGACTCTCTAATAATGGGATATTCAATAATGAATTAAACATGATCCTTGTCCCCTGTATAAGAGACATTAGGGAAGTTGGACATGTGTACCACTGTACAAGGAAGCTCTTATATATATAGCATGTATGTAATATATACCATGGACATGTAGTGGACAAAGACAGACTGTTATTCATTGCTGTCATTATTTAGTAAGGCTTTTGAAGGAGATGGCATTTGGGCTTAGACTTAAAATTTGATTTGATTTTGAAAGGTTTGTGTGTAGAACAAAATCATTAGAAGAAAGAAAGCTTGGGAAAGCATCAAGGTGAGAAAGTAGTTTGTTGAGACTAGTGGGTAATCCAATATATCTGTGGTTTTCAACCCTAGCTGCATGCTGTCCTCACCTGGGGAGTTTTAAAAATACCTATGCCCAGGTCTTATGCTAGACCAATTAAATTAAAATAACTGGGGTGGTCCCTGCACCTTGCTAGTTTTTGAAAGCTCTCAGGTGCTTCTGATATACAGTGAGGCCTGATACTAAAGTTCAAGAGAACAGAAATTCAATGCAAGTAGCTAGATAAGAGATTGTTTAAATATCAAGGCAAAAGATGATAAGTATTTAGACAATAGTAATAGAAGCAGAAAAAGTTAGAAAAAAAGCAGGAGATTTTGCATTGGTGTAACACACAGAGTTTGATGACCAATCATGTAGGGAAAGGTTAAAAAAGTTAAGTCTTTAAGGTACCAGTGAGGATTCTAATTAAAGTGAGCAGAAAGTTGATGATAGAATATATTTGACAATATAATATACTAATTATTGTGGGGTAGTGGAACCTTATATGAAAACATACCAACAAAGTTGGATTAAAATATAACAATTATTCTTATAAATGCACACCAGAATTTGCCAAAAAATAAATGTAAAACCCTAGGGGCTAAAAATCATTGACAGCTTACCATTGTAGCCAAGTGCAATTTGTCACTGAAATGAAGATATCAAGTGAGCAGTAGGATAACTGAGTATAAAATTTAGAGGAGAGGGCTGGGTTGGAGGTATGAATTTTGGAGTTAAGAGTATTTAGGTTATATTTAAAAACATGAGACTGGATGGGATCACCTAAGGAATGAAGGCAGATAGAAAAAAAGAAGAGGTACCAGGTCTGAGCCCTGGGGCCTCCAACCCTTAGAGTTTGGGCAGATGAGGAAGATCCAGAAAAGGAGAGGCCAGTTAAGTAGAAAGAAAACCAAGAGAAAGGAGTATTGAAGAAGCCAAATGATGAAAATATTTTGAGACGTGAACAACCATCTGTCAAATGCTGCTGATTAGGATGAGTCCATGAGAAGAACTGAGAAATGAGAAGAGAAGGAGAATAATTGAAGAATGTAATTAAATGTACATGTATTTTAGTTATTTCAATGAATTTTGCTATTAAGGGAATCAGAAAGCTTCTAAAATATAAACATTTAATAACTTAGGCTCAAAATAAGTAATATAAAAATTGATAACTTCAGTACTTTTAAGATAAAGCTGACAAAAAGTCATTAAGGATATACATTATTTGAAGAAAGCAATAAAAAGTCTTGCTCTAAATATTTACCAAAAATGGTCACATTACTAGGCCAAAACACAGCTCTCCACAAATTTCAAAAATTTGGTATCGTATTAAAAATATTGCCTAACACAAGTGAAATTAGAAATCAATTTAAAAAGTTAAGTTTAAAAATTCTGATGCAAACTTATAGAGACATTTCTGAATAACTAATGGGTCAAAGAAGAAAATAAAATGAAAATTGAGAAAAAACTTCATATTAAATGGTAATGAAACAATACATATCAAAACTTATAGAATGCAGGCAAACTGGTACCTATATGGAAATGTATACCTTTAAATACTTATATTAAAACTACAGGAAAGCTAAACTTTAATCAGCTAACCATTCAATTTAAGAATGAGGAATAAACCCAAGGAAAATAGAAAGAAGGAAATATTAACATAAGGGTAAAAGTTAATATTGTAGAAAGCAAAGATGCAGTAGACACGATCAAAAAAACCCAAAGTTGGATCCCTGAAACTAATAAATTGACGAACAATAACCAGTGTTGATGAGGATGTAAATGAATTGGAACTTTTATACATTGCTGATGGGAATGTAAAACGGCACAGCTATTTTGGAAAACAGTTTGGCAGTTCCTCAAAAGGTAAAATGTAGAATTACCGTATTTCCCAGCAATTTCATTCCTAGATCTATACCCAAGAGAAGTGAAAACATAAGTTCACACAAAAATGTGTACATGAATGTTTATAGCAGCATTATTCATAATAGCCCAAAAGTGGAAACAACCCAAATGCACATCAACTGATGAATAGAGAAACAAAATATCCGTACAGTGGATTAACACTCAGCAGTACAAAGGATTGAAGTAGTGACACATGCTGCAACATGAATGATGAACTTTGAAAACATGCTAAATGGAAGAAATAGTCACAGAAGACCACATATAGTAATATTTCATTTATGAAATGTCCAGAAAAGGCAAAATCTATAGAGACAGAATTTAGATTAGTGATTGTGTAGGCCCCGGGTTGGGAGAGGAGTGTCTGTTCATGGGCATGAGGTTTCTTTCTGGTATGGATGATGGAAATGTTCTAAAATTAGTCTGTGGTGACAGTTGCACAAGTCCATAAACATACTAAAAGTCATTCAGTCATACACTTAAAAAATGGATGAATTTTATAGTATGTAAACTCTACCTTAATAAAGTTCTTAATAAAAAGAGTAATACTATATTATGAACACTTAGGTGAAATTGAAATTTGAGTTTCACATTTAAGTTCTACCAGGCATACACAGTTTTCCAAAGAGTAGAAAAAGTAGAAACAAATTCCTTCTCATTTTATGAGGGTAACATAATTTTGACAATACAAGATAAAAAAATGTTAGAAATGGAAATTAATGTGAACATAGTTGTAACACTGATTTCCAAACCCTTGGTAAATCTAATCAAACAATGTATTTTAAAAAGTCATGAATAAACCAGGAAATCCCAGAAATAAAAAGTTTGATTAGAAAATTAATCCATATAATTTACCACCATAACAAAGAAAGGAAGAAAATATGTTAAACATGCAGAAAATCTGGGGTAACATCAACAAGATGGGAGAATAGGAAGCACCAGACCTTCTTTTTCCCACAGAGACACCATTTCAACAACATACTCAGACCAGTTCCTTTTGTGAGAAATCCAGAAACTAGCCAAGAGGTACCTGCACCCCTGGCAAGTACACAACCAGCTGCACTGTAGTTGCTTGGGAAACTTGTGGCACTGTCTTGGCAGAGTCCTACCCTCTGGCACACCACCTTGTGATCTGGGGGAAACTCCCAGTTCCCAGCTTCTCCCCAGGGAGGGAAAAAGTATACTGGACCTTAAGCCTGCTTGGAGGACGGGCTTCTTTCTCACCTGTCTCAGAGCACTGATGGGACCTGCCATACTCTAGATACCTGGGGACCACTGAGAACCAAAAAAAGCTGTATGGCATGCTGCTGTTCCAGAGGACCTGTGGTACAGCAGACAGAAGGTGATATAGCTTGGTGGCCTCTCCCTCAGGGAGAAGAAGAATGGAGTGTGTGTTCAGAATTCTGGCTTTTCAGGAGCTGCCTGAGGGATGAGTATCTGTTTAGCCCAGCTTGGGGCACTGAAGGAACTGGGCATACTCTAGGTAGATGTCTGGGTGCTGCTGAGAACAAAAAAGAGCTATGTGGCATGCTACTATTTCTGAGGACCCCAGTATAGAAGACAGCAGAGGGAGCAAGAGTTTTATCAGCTCCTGAACAAAAAAAAAAGGAAATCCCTCTAATTAGAAATCTACACACACAAGTTTGGGAGAAGTCACATCCACAGAAAAGATTTGAGTGCTCCCAGAATCTCTAGCTGGACTGACTGATGAAGCTCTTTCTTTATGCAAAGCCAATCCATAAAGACCAGAAGAGGTAGATATTTCTTCAAGTTCATGGATAACAACACAAAGTTACAAGGAACACAAGGAGAGAGTAAAATGGCCCAATCAGAGGAACAAAATAAATCTCCAGAAATCTACCCTAAAGAAACAGGCATATTAGTTATCTGAAAAAGAATTTAAAATAGCCATCATAAAGATGTTCAGTGAGCTCAAAAAATGATTCATGGCCAAAATGAGAATTTCAACAAGAGACAAAAAAAGTAAAAAAACAAATTTTGGAGCTGAAGAATATAATAATTGATCTGAAAATTCACTAGAAGGTTCAACATCAGACTTGATCAAGCAGAAAATAGAATCAGTGGAATAAAAGACAGGTCATTTGAAATTATCCAGGCAGAGGAGTAAAAAGAAAAAAGAACAAAAAAGAGTAAAGAAAGCCTAAGGGGCTTATGGGATATATCAAGTGGACTAATACTGTGGGAGTCCCAGAAGGAGAAGAGAGAGGGAAAGGGGCAGAAAGCTTATCTAAAGAAATAATGGCCAAAAGAAAAATCTGCCAACCAACAATATTATGTCTGGCAAAATAGCCCTTCAAAAATGAAGGAAAAATATTGGGAGATTGGGATTGACATATATACAATAATATGTATAAAATAGATAACTAATAAGTACCTGCTGTATAAAATAAATAAATAAAATAAAATGAAGGAAAAATAAAGACTTTCCCAGATAAACAAAGGCTGAGGGAGTTTATCACCACTAGATCTGTCTTACAAGAAATGCTTAAAGGATCCCTTCAAGTTGAAACAAAAAGATGCTAAACAGCAACACGAAAACATGAAATTATGAAGCTCACTTGGTAAAGGAAAATATATAGACTATATAGATGAATACAGAATATTGTGATACCATAATGATAGTGTGTAATCACTTTTAGTGTTGGCATAGAGGTTAAAAGATAAATGTATGTAAAAAACTATAACTATAAAATTATGTTAATGGGCAGACAATATAAAAAGATGTAATTCGTAACATCAATTACATAAAATGTTTGGGAAGGAGAAGTAAAAGTGTAGAATGTTGTACTTAATTGAAGTCAAGTTGTTATCAGCTTAAAATAGTTTGTTGTAACTATATGATGTTTTATGTAAGCCTCATGGTAACCACAAAGACTATATTTATAGAAGATACACACAGAGAAATGAGACAGAATCAAAGCATGTCACTACAAAAAATAACAAAATACAAAAGAAGATAGGAAGAGAGGAAAATAAGAACAAAAGAGCTATAAGATAGACAGAAAACAACAAAATGACAATAGTAAGTCCTTTCTTATAAATTATGACTTTAACTGAATTTACATCTACTCCCCAATCAAAAGACAAAGAGTGGCTAAATGGATTTTAAAAAGCAAGATCCAACTGTACTAAACTCATAAATTTGTTAGGGTAGGTCTCATGTTATATGATTTTTACCACAATGAAAAAAATTGCAGATAATCTTTTGATACAATTAAATACTTGTTCATGATAAAATTCTCTTAGTAAACTAGGAGTAGCTGAGAACTTTCTTACTCTGTTAAGTATATACCAAAACCTTGAAACAATCATCATACTTAATGGTGGGAGTTAGAAGCATTCTTTTTAAAACCAGGAAGAAGACATTTATACCTACCATGACTGCTTGTCTTAGACATTGTGCTGGAGGGCACAGGCAACACACTAAGATAAGAAAAAGAAATGAAAGTTAAAACTATTAGAAATTAAGAAACAAAACTATCATTAGTTCCAAACACTATGCTTGTCTGTACAGAATCTCAAGACAAATTACTAATAGATTTCAGCAAGATTGCTAGATATAAAATCAATATATGCTAAGATGAGATTTCTATTTACCAGCCTTCAACAAATGTGCTATTTTTAAAAAGAAATATTATTTAAGTTATAGCAGGAATTATATGGTATCCAGTTATGGAAGATGGAACCCAAATTCAGAGATGTTAAAATGTGAAAAAGGAATGTCTTAAAAGCACTGTATGTCTTTTGGAAATACACATATATGTATTAAAAGTATAAGGAAATAGCAGGGAATGATAAACACCAAAGATGTTCAGGATAGTGATTATTTCTGGTCGGTCAGAGGAGATAGTATCATGGCCTTCAATTCTGTTAGTAATACATTGTCTTTGTTGAGTGATTGATAAAGGGACATTGGTTATGTATTTTTATTTATGTATTACATATTTGAAATATTTCATAAAAAATAAAAAAAGAAACCTATTGATGCCATTATCCCAGAGAAAGATGCTGGGAGTGGAACAAATCTTTGCAGAAAGACAAAAGGTTTGTGGGAGTATGAGCAGAAGACGAGTCAGAGAAGGAGAAGGTGGGAGAGTGTTGTAACAGAAACAAGGGAGGGAATGTTTCCAGTAAGAAAAAGGAGAAGAGTTGGTCAACAGTGTCAGATGCCATAGAGGAATAGAAAATAGGACAACTGAGAAGAGGTTTTTGGACATTTTTTTAGACGGTTTTATTAGCAGGACGCTTGATAGCAAGTGACAGAAACTGAACTCTAAATAAGGAGAGAAAAAAAAAAGCTCACAAAATCAAAGGATAAACTGAAGAGAATAGACTTGGGAAGAATAGCATTAACTAGAACCAGACACTAATGTCTTTAAAGGTTTCTCTTTATCTCATGTGTCTTCCTCTCAGACCAGCTTTCTCCATATGGCTCTGGCCTTAGGTACCAGCCATGTGGTAACATCCTTAGAGCTTAGACCCCGGAGAAGAAAGCGATTTTTCTTTCTCATCTTTCAGTCTTCCCTTGATTTACATAGTTTATAAATTTCTGTGACCACAGGAAAAAATGCTTTGTTTATATGTAATTTTTAGTTAGGATTTAGATTCATTTCATTATATGCATATTTTTCATCTACATGAATAATTGGCAGGAAATTTGAAAGTCATGCAGGAAACAAGGCAGTTTCTGTCGGGCAGGACTGATATAGACATTGCAGTACATCTAGTGTTCCTGGCTCTCACCCATTTCAGTGCTAATCATTGTGGCACTCAAAAGTACCCTCACTAATTTCCAAAATATATGTCTAGGTAGTATGCACTCTTTGAGAACCACTGATAACAGGAGAAAAGCAGAGAAACCAGCTTGATTAGTAAAAATGGAAAGAACTCCAGACTACCCTCTTCCTAAAGATCTATATAAATCATAATATTTCACTTAGCACAGCTGAGTAAGAGTCAGATGATTTACTGAGTGACTACTCTGTTAGGTCAAGCTTTACTAATGGAAAGAATATGATAAACAGAAGATAATTCTAAGTAGAAAAATTAAATGAAGGATGGTAGAAGTTCCTATATTAAATTTTTGTGTTAAAAAAAAGTTTTTCAAGTGAAACCAATAAGAAATATCTTGTATAATTTAGTCTAAGTCCAAGATTTGTAAATCTCTTTTTTCTCCTTTAAAAGAAATTTCTACTCTATGTCATGAAAGGTATTTTTATACCTTTTTAATATATATTTTCACATATATTCGTTTTTAATGAAAAAATCCCATTTTAAGTGATATCAGTAATCTTATATTTTATCAGATCCAATTATAGCAAAAACTATTCTTTTAAAGAAATGTCCTCTTTTTTTACTCTTGAATCTTGTGAAACTTGCATAGGAAATAGAGAAAAACATTATTAACTTGTTTCCCTTGAGAATTTTAGTAGGGTGTACTTATAAGTGTAATCAAAATCATATGACTACTTAGTGCTGCTGCTGTTAAATTTGTAATGAGTTGTAGGGTTTCTTTAAAAATACCCCAACTGGCTCTCATCCAAGTAACTTGTTTGCAGAGCTTAGATATAATACAAATCAGGTAAGACGTGGTTAACTGTTGACCCTATCAGTAAAAAATTTCAATTTCTAAGTATTAAGACACTATTCATATTTAGTATGTATTTAAGAAATGTGTATCATTTTATTCATTTGAATATATGAAGTCAGAGCTAGAAATGATGATCTTTAGCCTTTGGGTTTATTACCCAGAAAGTTGGTAATATTTCATTAAGATTAGCGTGATAATGCACTATTCATATGAATTGATTTCAATATAATTTAAATAAACTTAATGTTCTTTTACATGCATTTTACAGGCTTACTGAAAATCCTTTACCTTATAAAAATGTGAATTCTAGAAATATATCATGGTCTATTATAAATTTTTAGAAGTCAAAAATTATTTGAAGGAATATCGATGCCTTTCTTCTGAAGTCTATGTAAGAATTAAGTATTATGAGCAGTTTTTAATTGTCTGGCTTCCATTTAGTAACAATACTATATATGTGGGCATTAGTTTCCTCAGGCCAGTCCACTAAGGCCTTTTTGTGCAATAAAATACAGTGCATTAAGAAGCAATTGTCACCCCACTAGGATGGAAAAAAACAAAGTATTGAAATCTATTGCTTAGGGAAACCAAATTTAATTGGGGAGAATGAGGCAGACTTCATGAGACTTCTACGGATATTCCAGAGTTTGATAGCCTCTGTTCTTGATAACTCAATCACTGTCTGTAACTTCACTTGAAATTTTATGGCTGTTCTTTATGTAGATACAGATACAGTATTAATATCGCCCTGAAACACCAACTGTTATTTTTGGTGATTTGGCATGTTTATTTCTTTTTTTCTTTTTTCTTCATTGTTTGAGTGGTTCAGTTGGAGTGGATTCTTTTCCTCCAGCACACACACACCTTAAGTAACCGAAAAAAAAGTATTGATAAAAGTGGTAGAGGAAAAGTAAAGAGAATATGTGTATACAGTACCTGTGAGGAATAGATATTTCTGTTTCGAATTAGCTGAGTTTAAGCAATAGAAAGCAGGAGAAAGAGAGTGAAAAAGAGGGATTTAGAAAGACATTGCCCAGTTTCTCTTCAGGACATCAGATGGCCCTGCCATCTTCTCACATTTCTATTGGGGAAGGGAATCAGAATGGGAATGCACTGCAACTTGATGGTCATCGGTAAGCATGCCATGTGTAGATCAAATATCTGGAGGGCTGAAACTGAACTTATAATATTACCATATGAACATTGAGAAATTCTTATAATAGTGACAATGATGAATTAATCTGGATATACTTTTGGTTCCATATATCTCTCTGTATTTAGTATGTGGTATGTACGTTTTAAGGGGAATTTTATCTTAGTAACTACAATAGAGGATTTGAAATAATAACAAACCTACAGTTGAGCAATTCTTGCTATGAATAAACCAAACATTGATTGTTTTTCCATGAATACTTGAAAGTGAGTTGTATTAGTTAGTTTTCCAAGTTTCACATATAATACATTTTTGCTGATTCTTTTTCTGTAGTTGTGGAAACAGAAGTTTAAGCAATGTGGTTTAACTTCAGTCCAGTTAAAATTCATCAGTTTTGTTATTCAGATTATTTTGAAACACACTATATTGCAAGTATCACATAGATTAATAGTTACTATAAATGCCTATAATGTCAAAGCTATTAATACAAATAAAAAGATACATGTTAAATGCTTTTAGTATTGGGGGCTGTTTTAAAAATTAAAAGTATTAGTAAGCTGTTTTAAACAATTTGACATTTGAAATAATAGTGTTGATTTTCATTTTGAGAAATAATATTCAGACATATTTACAAAATAATTATTGGGCATTATCTGGAACTTACATTACAAAGGATAAGGACATTGAATTAATTTTACTCCTTGTAAATGTTACTGAGAGTAGCATATCTCTTATCCATATGCAGATATCCATATTTCTTTGATAGAATCTAATTTGAGCACATCAGGACAGATTGGCATTTTCAGTACCATAAAAACTGCTTTGTTAATTGCAAACCATATTTAGTATGACCTTATAACAAAGTAGCACCTTAAGTGTCACGCTTTGTCTTTAATCTGCACACTAGAGCTGGGTTCATCTGTACTAGACAACTGCACTTCATGAAAAGAGTTTTTTTCTTGATAGGCAATTAGCAGTAATTAGGAAGATTCACCTCAGTAAGATGTCAACATGAGATTGTTTAAAAAAGTTGAATGTCAGTGACTTAAAAAGAAAGTTCTTCTGACACATAGGTATGGCATGTGAAACATGAAATGTTAATTTAACTTTTCTGCTTATTATTCATGCACAATATTATTTTGTCATTCAGACGCTACACTGACAGAGTGTAAAGGGTGTTAAAATAGTGCTGCTAGAATAAAGAGAGGATTAATCTACCATTGGCCAATTAGCCAAAGGGTACTTAATGGTCTCTAAAGGCTACTGAAGTCTTAACTACTAGCAAAAGCATTGGTAAAAAGTCCTCTATATTACCTTCATTTGCTTGACATTTTGTGAAACATAGTATAGGCTTTTAATAACTGAATTTGTCAGAAAATAGTTTATAAGTGAGTGTTGTTGTAACTAAGTGTATTTTTTATAAGAAAATTTTGTTACATAAATAATTCCACCTCTGCCTAAGATCTTTGTTCTTTTTTTTCTTTTTTTTTTTTGGTTGGTGGTTTTTAATTTTTAATTCTTTTTCTTGAAGATCTCAGGTATCATAACGAAGGAAAATTCATGTTTTAAATTTAAAACACTTGTTACTAACTTGAAAGAGTTACTAATCTGAACTATTTATCTTTCTAGATAAGTACTTTTATGGAAAATATTTTGCTAGTGACCTAGAAACTTATGTACTTTTCTTTGTAACTCATATGTTTTAATTAAGTGACTGTGCTTTTAGTCATACATGGATGACATGCAGAATTTTATTTCTTTCAGTTTTATTCCTTGTAAAAGAAAAATTTTCCCAATGAAAGAATATTAATACTATCCACAGGAGGGAGAAATATCATTGATATGGTGACTTTCTAGGAGTCTTGCCTATAGAATTTACATGGATATTGTTCAACTAGAATTTTCTCTTCAGTCTCTTTTGCTTTAGTTCTGGTAACGAAATCCTTACGTTATAATTTTTTAAGATCATAATATAGGATTTTAAAATTGCTGCCTCTACTTAAATGTGAACCAGAAAAAAACTGATTGTGAGATATAAATGAACTTATGTATTCAATATGAAATGATTTCATTCACTATTCTCAGTTCTATGCAAAATTCAAGATTAAAGATTTTGGTGAAGTAATTGGAAACAGACCATTCCCATTAAATGATTGCTTTTCCCTACTTGGACTGTCAAGGCCTTTGGGTTTCAAAAGGAGAAAGAAAAATAAGAGACTCCACTATCATTACAGATGGAAACTAACCCTCACTTTCTCTGGTTACTTATTGACCTTTTCTAACATTTGACATCTCACCTTTGCCCCAGCATGGACTGGAAAGAATCCTTCTGCCACCAACTATTTCCTCCATAGGCTTCCCAGAAATCCTGCTCCTGTGACCCTGACATTCACCCTCATGTTAAGCTGGGTTTTCTAGCATTTCCATATGTCTACTTTTCAGATCCCACTATCTCAACTAAGAACATTTTCAAATTTTTTAAATGGTTCATTATTTTAAGTTTCTAATCCAGTGGTGAAAAATATATGAGGATAACTGAATAGTGTTTTTCAAAGCTATAAGGTTGTTACTGTCCAGGAAAAAAAAAAAAATGTTAGGTCAGAATCAACCTTTTATTAGAAATGAAGAGCTATACCACATCCTATTCCTTTACTGCTCCTAAACTAGTTGAATACTCAAAAGCATTTTCTTTACACAACTAGTATCATGTCCATTGAATAGGCAGATGTTGAATATTTCATTCTTTGGAGACAGCAAGATCAGAGAGTATCTAAAAATATATTGTTTGGGGGGGCGATTAGGGAAATGATTCTTTCCGGTTTGATTTTTTTCCAGACCCTTTTGTTCTTTTCATTTGGGCTATAGAATATTTTCCACAGGCCCTGTTTTATTTTTTCTGATAATTCGTTCTTGAACATTAAAATGTTTAACCGAGGCTCCCTGCTGGAGAAGAGACCCTCCATCTCATCAGGACTGCCCTGAATTTACTCAGCAGTTTCTGATAGATGCCTTCTCTAGAGTAAAAGTTGGAAAGCAGGATGATTGTATATCTAGCCATGGCCTTTAATGTTATACCTAGCTTCCGGGAAACATTTGACAAAACAAATCAGGAGGAGTACACGGAAGGAAACTGGCTGTAACTCGCATTTACCAGACAGGATTTGAAGGCAGCAGCAGTTCCGTTAGCTCCCCGATTTGTTTCTCCGTAGCACTTACTGTAGTTTATCATGATATATTTCTAGGTTATAGACTGGTAACTACCTAAAGGCAAGGATTATAACTTTTTTATCATCGAAAATATAGAGCTAATACAGTGCCTACCACATAGTATGTAAAAAGGAATGAATCACAGATATTGAGTCAGGTTCTGAATGTAGATCTTACCTAGCAAAATCTTGCAGAAAATATCAAGTTGGGGCCCAGAATAAACAAAAGGCATGAATGAACTCCCATGTAAGAGAATAAAGGAGAGTACATCCAGGGAGCCTTATCTACCCTGTTCATGGGATTACTGTTGAGAGCAACAAAAGGAAACTTCTGGCCAGAGGCTTTTTGCTTGGCAATTAAACTACAAAATGCAGATCTGGAAGAGGCAATTTATATTTCTAGCATAGAAACTGGAACAGTTCTTTTAGAGCTATTGAAAAAATAAACACAAAATTATGGATGAGGAAAAGAAAAACCAGAGTGAGGATGTTATACAAACTATGTACTGTGGATTCAGGACACTTGCTTAAGGGAAGGTAGGGAGGCAATAAGGGAAAAAGGAATAGGTTCAAAAAAGGGGCTGCTTTTTAAAATTTGGGATTCATACTAGTTTTCCATGTTATGTAACAAATTACCACAAATTTAGCAGCTTAGAAACGATATACACATTACCTCACAGTTTCCATAGTTAGGAGTCTGGCACAGGTTAGTGGGATCCTTTGCTCAGAGTATCACAAGCAGCCAAGCTGCCTTTCTTTCTGGAGTTCAGGCTTTTCTTCCAAGCTTCTGTGTTTGTTGGGAAAATTTAGTTCCTTGTGGTTGTAGGACTGAAGTACCTGTTTTCTTGCTCAAGGACCATTCTCAGCTCCTGAGGTCTTCCTTAGGGCCTTACGTTATAGCCCCCTCTGTAGTCCTCTCATAACATGGCAACTTACTTCTTCAAGGCCAGCAGGAGAATCTTACCTCAGGGAGAGCCCCTGGCTTTTTTTTAAAGGGCTCACCTGATTATTCACCAGCCAGGGTAATCTCACTTTTGATTAATTCAAAGTCATGTGACTAGGGACCATAATTTACATCTACAGAATCCCTTTGCATATAACATAATGCAAATGGTGTAATCATGGGAGTGATAGCTTATCATATTCACAGTTCCAACACACATACAAGGGCATAGCCCATTGGGGGTCATCTGAGAATTCTGCCTACCACAGTGCTCATTACTGAATAATGAATTCTCTAATATTTCGATGTTTCTTCTTACAGTTGCTTAGAGAGTTCTTTCCTTTTTAGAGACTTACGCTTCTTCAATGTTATATTTAAATAAATAAATAATAACTAGTGTCTCATTTTAAACTTTTAGAGTGTTAACTTCTATTTTATAACCTTTGGTTAGGTTAATTGACTACACATAAATCAATACAAATCTCAGTACTATTCTCATTGACACCAACTTTTAAGTTGAAATAGACTTTTAAAAGATTGTAAAGGAAGTGCACTGCTGGGGAAATAAAGAGTCAGAATAACACATCTGCCTTCAATGAGCTTGTATCCTAGTAGGGAATCCTAAGTTAAGATCAAACAAATAACTGTCACTTAAGACAAAGTAATGTTTCTGTCATGGGAGAAATTACAGAATTATTTGGTATTTGTATGTGTGTGCATGTGTGTGTATGTATATAGCAAAGCTTTTTATTAATTCAGGTCCTCAGCCTTTAGGACACTTCTTAGACTCTGTATGGTAGCGTTTTCCACAAGCTAATGATGCTAACAATAATACTGTAAATTTAAAGTTTACCAAGTGCTATCACAGATTTAAAAAACAAAATTCTGCCCTCAAGATTACCTTTGCTAGGTAAGCAAGCATCATCTCTGTTTTTAAACAGAGAAACAAAGTCAAGTGCTTGCTCATTGTCACTCAGCTGGTAAGCAGTAGACCCCAAATTAGAATCCAGAAATTATGACTCTTCTATGTGTTTTAATATTATTTATGATTTTAATGTAATATGACTTAAATATTTTTAAATCTTTGATTGGACATGGAAAGGTAATAATATAGAAATAGGAATCATGCTTCTGATAAAAAAGAAAAATAACTTTAAGAGTAATTTTAATTTATTGGTAGATTTTACAATACAATCACTTTTTTAAAAATAAATTGATTTATTTTTGGCTGTGCTGGATTTTCGTCGCTACACGCGGGCTTTCTCTAGCTGCGGTGAGCAGGGGCTACTCTTCGTTGCGGTATGCGGGCCTCTCATTGCGGTGGCTTCTCTTGTTGCGGAGCAGGAGCCCTAGCCACACGGGATTCAGTAGTTGTGGCACGCTGGCTCAGTAGTTATGGCTCACAGACTCTAGGGTGCAGGCTCAGTAGTTGTGGTGCACAGGCTTAGTTGCTCTGTGGCATGTGAGATCTTCCTGGACCAGGGCTTGAACCCATGTCCCCTGCATTGGCAGGTGGATTCTTAACCACTGCATCACTAGGGAGGTCCCAACAGCACAATCACTTTCTAACAAGGTCACCACAAAAGTCTCACATTCCAAACCAAGTATAAACAAAAGAAAGTTATCATTTATCATTCTTGTCTCATCTATAAAACTTCTCAATTAAGAAATAGAATGCTTAAACTGAGAGAAGTTAGTAATAGAGCCATAATTACTTGTCCAAAATGCTAAGGGATAATCAAAGGATTCGAAACTGATAGAATGTATGATTTGTCTATTTCTTCTATTTTGACAGATGCTCTGTAGCATTTCTAGGCATATATAATTAACATCAGAAATATGTTTTAAAGATTATAGAGTTAAAATAGTTTAATCAAAGCATGATTTATATTTTAATAAATTGCAAGTCATTTGGTTTACTGTCTCCATAATTTCAATATTTCTTTGTTTACTAAACTTTTATACCATTAAATTGAAGTTAAAATCTACAATATCTTGTAGTTAAAATCTACAATATATTTAAAGATATGTGCGTATCTTTTAAAGAGATATATTTATTGTCTTGGTCTTTGCTCAGTGAAGGATATATTTATAATGTCAGGATTTGCCACTGTGGAAAGAATAGATCTAATGGCATACAAGTTTAACAAATGAGAGAAGCCACCAGGAAGAAAAGAGCCTCATCAGAATTTAGTCTTCTGTACGCAGGTGTAGAGAATGGGCTTGAGGACATGGGGAGGGGGAAGGGTAAGCTGGGACTAAGTGAGACAGTGGCATGGACATGTATACACTACCAAATGTAAAATAGATAGCTAGTGGGAAGCAGCCACATAGCACAGGGAGATCAGCTCGGTGCTTTGTGTCCATCTAGAGGGGTGGGATAGGGAGGGTGAGAGGGAGACTCAAGAGGGAGGAGAAATGGGGATATACGTATATGTATAGCTGATTTGCTTTGTTATACAGCATGATTCACTTTGTTATACAGCAGAAACTAACACACCATTGTAAAGCAATTATACTCCAATAAAGATGTTAAAAAATTTTTTTAAATTTAGTCTTCTCTGTTGCCTGAGATTCTACCTAGCATTGTAGTCATGAATTATATCTTAACAAATGAAAATCTCAAAAAGTCTAATTTAGATGCAGAACATTAACTTTAGGATTGATAAATGTTCTGCTGCATACTATTTAAGTAAAAGCTTAATAATACTACATTGCTAATAAAAGTGTATTTTAATTTATATAGTAATAAAATAATAGAAAGATTATATATAAAAGCTGAAATCAATATGTGTCTTTATAGCACCATCTGTGCGACAAACAGGTAGACTTGAATTTTTGAAACCTTTCTTCTGTTTTTTAGTATACAAAAGGCATTGCTTTTAGATACCATGGTGGGGGGTGGGGGTGGATACATAGGTTAACAAAGGCACAGTCCTCTCTCAAGCCTTTGCTAGGGCCGTGGTTGAGGAACAGCCATAATGCTATGCGAGCTAAGAGAATGGAGAAGCTACTTGGTTGGAGCAGAGAAGATTTCATAAAGGAGGAAATACTAAGCTACTCTTTATGCATGAGAGAGATTTCAGCAGAAGGAAACACCATGTGTAGAGTCATCAATGTAGAAATGGCTGAAAGTTTTGGGGAAGGGCAGACAAGTTTGACTGCAGGTGATGTGTGACTGAAACACAAATTGAAGTTAAATCTTACAGAGCTTTATTCTAACCACAAACATCTGAGCTTTATTCTGTTGGGCTGAGGAACCCCTGAAGAGTTTTGAATAAGAGAATAACAGGTCAGTGTTGTTTTGGGAAGTTGTATAAAAGATGGTTTCAATGTAGAGAAAGGTTGCCCATAGGGGAAAGGCTATTGCAGTGGTCTTAGTGGGATGATGAGTCTTCATTAAGAAAGTGGCAGAAGGAAATGAATATGAGAAATATTACATAATTTATAGAACCTGATGATTGGACACAGAATTAATAAACAGGGAGGGAGATCTATTCAACCTTGAATGATAACCAGGAAGATTTTCAGATTTAGGGAAATTATGAGTTTGCTTTTGCTTTTCGATGTTAATTATTTGTTACCTTTGGGACAATCCAGGAATGAATATTTCCTGAAAAATATAAAAAAACACGCTTTTAGATCATAGGTTAAAATATAGCCAAAGACATTTTTTTTTCCACCGAAACATACTTGTTATTTCACCAAAACGTAGTTTAATCTCAAATATATCAAGCCCTAGTTTTGAATTCATGATCTAAAATATTCATATTTAACAGTATACACATGTATACACAAATATATATGTAATTACAGATTTATTGGTATACTTTTTAGAAATTGTGTTTAAACATAGTGTTAATACTTAAGTAACTTATGTCCCATATATATATGACTATACATGTTAGCCACATCTTTTACTGTTTTAATTAGAATTCTTAACAAAGAAAGAATTTTTTCCCCCTCTGAGAGACTTCAGTACCATTTTGTATAATTGTTCCTTATGTTAAACTACCATTATTATAAGCTTCTTTGGAATAATAAAGTAACAGTGCAGTTATCCTCTTAAGGATCTCTAAGTTGTTATGCCATTATAGCTTGGTGGCATTCTGCTGACTACAGATGGGTGAATGAAAGGGGCTAACATTAAGGCAGTTTCTTTTACAATTTCATAAAAGCATTACCAGTATGTCATTTAGTAAAATGTTCATGTTATTAAAAATTTAAATATAAGTTTAGTGCAATCTACCTCAGCATTACAAAGAGGACTTGTCAGCTATCAATCAAGTGCATAAAACTGAGTGAATGTGTTTGTATGCTATTTATTTGAACTAAATCTCTAATAAGCCTCTTCTGCTGATTGGACTTAACGTTTCTGTTGCTAAATGAGAAGCATTTTGGCTGCTATATAGGATAGTAAGACCTACCCAGTGGAATAAACAACTAACATCTGTTATCCTGTCCTGCTCCAGCTTGGCTTTTACCAGTTAAGTACATCAGCCCTGAAGTCAAGGTTATCAGATATGTGAATCTCTGGCACACCCATGTTTATATGAAGGCAAAGAAATAGCACATCATGAGTAAAGACCAGCCAACCAAAAGATATTGAGTACAGCTGGTCTATTTTGTTTTAACCTTTACAAGCCCTACAACCTTAAGCAAAAACTAGTGGAAGTTAGAATTTTTGTAGTTTTTATAATAAATATTTTTGTAATCAGTGTCACTTTTTTCTTTAGCATTTTCCTACCTGTACAATTTGCTGATAATTGTTAGGTTAAATGTAATTACTTTTATAATAAATTTATATTTATTTTCTTTAAAAAGAAGCTAAATTTGGATTTGGCTGAGCTTCGGAAAGAAAAAGAAGATTTACTGAAGAAAATGGAGTCTTCATCCGAAATCACAAGTTTGGCTGAAGAAGTTGCCCGGGTAACAGTTCCACAGATACAAGTTACATCACTTGGCCCTTCAAGGAGCATGGATTTGGAAATGAAGCAATTGCAGTGTAAACTAAAGGTGATTATAAATTTTATTAAAGATGAAAATATTTATTAAGTTACTGAATCCTTAAAGACATGTTTCTATCAATTCTAATTTAATTCTACTAATAAAGGTAAATTATGGTATAAATAATCCCTAAATTATCAATACTACATTCAATCTCATCTTTCTATTTTAGCCTGGTAGATTCTTATCTGGTAACTTATAATACTATTCTCTGAAAAAATAGCAAGACACCATGAAATCCTAACTTAGGAGACGATGGAAACTGGCCATTATCATTCTATTCCACTATTCAACTCCTCTCTGCCTGCCACTGAACAGAATTCTTTTTGAACATAATAATATATCAACATAAATAGAATTGCTTTCCTGTACACATTTTGCTGCTGTTTTAATTTGGTGGTTCTTTGTTGGAGATGGGGAAGGAGGAGGGAATTAGGGGAAAGGAGAAGAAGCACAGAGCAAAGGTGACTTGGTTTAATCAAGTTAAACCTGAGAGTGAGAATAAAGACCAGTGTTCCTTTTGCTTATAAAGAATTGTGTCTAAGTCCAGGTGAGACTGTCAACAACTTAAAAGTAAGGCTGGCCTTAGGTTAAAGAAAATTATCTTGTAAAAAATGGGATTTGTGAGTTCTAATCCGAAAGTTCACTTTCGTGCTTCTTAAAACAAGCTCATTTATTCCTCACATATTAATTATTTTCTTCAGTGGAGATTGCTAGCTGGAAGCTAAAAGGACAGTGTATATGGGACCATAGCTATAATGAGAGTTACTAGAAAGAAAATTCTGGTTGAAAATGCACAGAATACACTAGAAATGTAATAACCATGACTGTTAAGAGGGTATTAGGGTATAGAATTGTCAAATAGACTCAGTTATTTTCAATCCAAAATATTATATGTGTGCTCTTTCTAATAATAACATCTTTAAATGAAGGATAACTAGTAAGATAAACTAAGATAAAGTTTAAAGTAAATTTGTGTACTATTGCTTGAAAATATTTTGCTTTGTTATTAATAATCAGATATACCAGTTGGTATTAATTTAGATGCTCCTTAAATACCATTTTCTTCAGAGAGTTTTTATGTGCAGAACTTGCCTCAACAACTACATTTTATAAGTTTAAATACCTTACATAATAGAAATGAGAAAAAATAGTCGTGCAAGTTTGGAACTATATATCTTCTCTTAAGATATGTTTCTGTCTCTGAAAAAATGGAGTAAAATGTATAAATTGAACATTTCAGTGTTTAGGTTTTATATGGAGGATAAAATCATTGTGGTCTTCTTTGATCTTATCTACTACAGATACTTTTATTCACAGTTCAGTGATTCTTCTTATATTTAAGTCTTCATGTGCCTAATATAACTTTTGTTTTCACCAAGATAAAATAGAATGTTAAATCCAGTAATGTCTGATCTGACGTCTAAATTTTTTAAATTGCTAATAGTTTTAAGTTGATTTTTATTTTATTTATTTCATTTTACTTACTACTAATACTCTAACAATTTTTGGTAATAACAGGCCCATATGGATATCTGTAAGCTTCTTGCATCATGGTTTACCATGGCATAAGTTTTTACCCATATATAAATCTCTCTCACTTTGAAGGAATGTGTGAGTTACAAAGGTGAGACTAATGAGAATGCCTAAAGCAATTTAGATCATGCTTTTGATGTAAGTTTGAAGTGACATTGTCCATATCTAACCTGGAGTCCTGGAACACTGACCAGGCTGCATAGGGACAAAAAGGGTAAATCTTTACTTTTGTCTTATTTCATGCTTTAATATGGAAATATCCTGGAAGACTAGGTACTTTTAAGTAAATAATACTCTTGATACTACAAATTTCTGTTTCGATATTGTATTAGATTGCTAGGGCTGCCATAACAAAATACCACCGAGTGGCTGGCTTGAATAATAGAAATTTATTTTCCCATAGTTCTGGGGTCTAGAAGTCCAAGGTCAAAGTATTGACACGTTTGATTTCTTCCAAGGCCTCTTTCCTTGGCCTATGGATTGCCACCTTCTTGCTGTGTCTTCACATGGTCACCCCTCAGTCTATGAGGTCTGTGTCCTAATTGCTTCTCTTATAAGGACACCAGTCATGTTAGATTAAGGCCCACCCATGTGACCTCATTTTACTTTAATTACCTCCTTAAAAGCCCTATCCAAATACATTTTGAAGTACTGGAATGGGAGGTTAGGACTTCAACATATGAATTTTGCCAGGACACAATTCAGCCTATAACAGATATCAGATTGCTAACATAATAAATTTCTGAGAAATAGCTTATTTTCTACTTGATGTTTTCTATGCCTAGTAAAAAAAAAATGGTTAGATTTGAATCTCTTAAAGGTCTACATCCATCTTTTTTATTTTATCCAATTAATATTAGACTTTTCTATGTAAATTCTTAGGTGTACTTCTGAGGTATACATGGTTCATTCAGAAATTAGAGTGCTCATGTGCATTTCTGTGTCTTCATTTTTACCCATATTAGACATGTTTCCTCAAGGAACCCAACTTTATATAGATAGGTAATAAAATATTTAGTGACATATAAATTCCTTCCAGTGAATGATATATACATCAGTTATTTATATTTAGTTTAATTTGTAGTTCTTTATACAATCTGGATTGAGTAGTACTCCAACTTATATTTGTGATTATTTTTGACCTCCTGATTGTTGAAAGGATACCTTTTGGTATATACCATGTTCTCTTCCAGTTTTCCAGTAAGTTAATAATGAAGAATAATAGTTTTTAAACTACTGTTAATTTATATATGATCTATTGCCAGTCTAGTTCTAAGTCTTTTAAAAATATTAACTCATTAAATACTTGTTTCAACCCTATGAGATAAATTCTGTTATTATATCTATTTTACAGTTAAGCAAACTGAGTAAGTTAATTGTCCAAGGTCACACAGCTACTAAGAGATAGAGCTGAGATTAGAACTCAATCCATAGGGCTCCAGCATCCATGCTTTTACTCATTTCGCTATGAAAAATTTTTTAAGTGTTTAATAAACTTAAACAGGAAAGCTCTAACCAAGATAGATTATTACCATTATGACATCTTTGAAATATATGTTTTGTTCCAGATTTTGTCATGCTGCAGATAAGTATTATGTTGTAGGAAATGGAAAAGTGTCAGAGGACCTGGGTTTTGATCATTTTTTGTCCAGTAACTTCTTGTGGGACCTGATTGAGGAAATTACTTAGCTTCTCCGGAGGTCTAGTGCAGGGATACCTTTCTACCCTCTTAAAAAGGATTTTTGAGGATTAAACAAAATAACTATGAGATTTAGAGAGTCTGGCAAAAGTATTTATCAAGCTGGCATTGTTTTATTTGTTATAATTCTGTAATCCCTCAATTATCCAGAAGTCAGAATTACAGCATTTTTCAGCCACCTAAAATAACAGGCTTAAGTCTAAAAACATAAAAGAATCAAACAGCTATCTTAAAATCCACTTAATTTATTCTGTTGAAGATATTGTCAGGCTTCATTTACTGCCTTTTGTCTTTTATTTTAAATATAGCTGTAATGAGTTTATTTGTTTAACTTCTCAGCAGAAAACACCTCAAAAGCAGCAAATTAGAAGTATGTATATTAAGGGCCAGAATGCTTGTTTTTAGGCAGGAATATTGAGAGAATCAAGAAATTATGATCAACAGATTGACAGAAAAAAAATATAAAAATGCTAAGGTAAAAATACAAAATTAGAAAAACAGCAGCCTGGGACCATTCGGAGTAGGGCTAAGTAGCCATTTATATCATAATAGTTCTTAAAGGCATCATTATATAATGATACAGTGATAATAAATTAGATACAGTAATATAACATAATTAATATAGTGATAATATTTATAATATAATATCATTATATTAAAGTATCACTATTGCTTAATGTAATTGTGGATTGTCATTTCTAAATGAATGAACAATCATTCCGGAAAGAATTTAAGTTTAATGATTAAAGCAAAAGCTTCAATTTTTTGGTAAATTTACTAGTGTGGAACATCTTACTCTGGCAATGCTAGAAGTAAGACACCATATGTCACTGTAAACATGTAAAATATGATGGAAATTTAGATTGCATAACACAAAATTTAATCAAAACTTTTAGCATTCAATACAGTTGCCAAGTTGAGGTAGCCTTGGGTTTTTAAGAAAATTAATATAATATTTAATGGAAATTTAAAATTTACATATGCCATACCAATGAGATATTTAAAGTCTGTCTAATGAATTTGACTCACATTTACATTGTGTGGTTAATGGTTTCATCTTTTCAGATTTATATTTTTTAGAATAAGTTAGTCAAACCTGGAAATAGTTCTCATAGAAACTAGACTATAGTTATTAGAAAAATTAGCGAAATAACTACTACAAATATTTTTAAAGTTACATTTTATTTATATTATTTAATACTTTTTAAATTTAACAAATGAATTAATGTATGTCAATGCTATCTTACAGGTAGAAAAACCAAAATATCAAATCACTAAATAATATCTCAGAGTACATGTTTTCTTGGAACTTGAGTCAAAATTGAAAGTTAGGTGTCCCTAACACTCTAGCTACTACTTCTGGCTCCTAGGCCATGCAGACAACAAATACCACAAAGGTGTTCTGCTTTGAAAAACTAATAATTATGTATAAATACTTTAATAATTAGTATTGTTTATAAGTTCAAGTAAGGAAGTATTCAGTATTCATAAGGTTCTTTATCAGTTATCTTTTACTATCTAACATTATCCTAAAATGTAGCAGCTTAAAACAATAACAATTTATTACTTCTTATGATCCAGTGGGTTCACTAGGTAGTTCTTTTGCTGCTGTCTGCTGGGTCCCCTCATATGCCTGCATTCTTCTAAACCAAGGATTTACCTGGGCTGGAAGTTCCAAGAGAGCCTCACTCAAAGGCTGGCAATTTGGTCTGCTGGCTGTCATCTGGGGTACCTCAGTACTCTCCCAAATGGCCTTTCCTCTATATTTGTTGGAAGGTGATCCCAGAGCAGCATTCCAAGAGGGCAAAGATGCAAGCCAGAGGATTTAGGGCCTAGATCTGATATTTGCACAGTGTCATATGCCACATACTTTTGGTCAAAGCAAATCGCAGGCCAGGCCAGATGCAAAGGGTTGGGAGACGGATTACACCTCTTGATGGGAGGTGCAGCAAAGCTTTGTGACTATATGTAGTCTGTTACAGGTTATTAGTAAATCCAGAATTAGTTTTAAGTGATCTTACTAAACCATAAAAATAATTAATCACATACACATTTACATTTTACAAAATCCATATTTCCCATAAATGTATTTTGGGTATATACTCTTTGCAATTATTATGTGAGTGTGTTCCTCTATGATTTTGGCATGTTATATAAAAATTTTAGTGCGCCATGTTATTTCTGTTAGAACATACAAAATGAAGCATTTTAAAATGTTTAGTTGTTCATTTTAATTATAACCATAATTTTTGCAATTTTATTATCTTCATGAAAATGGCATTTATATTTATGCTGCTTTAGAACAAGATTGAAAGACATATTTGAATTTATGTGTATTTTTAATCTAGAATGCAACTAATGAACTCACTAAACAATCATCAAACTTGAAGTCTCTGAAATTTGAACTCCTAGCAAAAGAAGAACACATAAAGGAAATGCATGAAAAGTATGTGCTTTATACTTTTATCCATTGTATTTGGTGCCACCTAGTGGCGGCTGACTCTACTAAACATTGCACACCAAGAAACAATACCAACATGTTAAGTTGTTTGCCTTTCTTAGTTCGTTTTTAAGCCTACACAAGATGAAAGTTTAAAGAATATTACATATATCATGGTTTATGGCAAGATAGTTACTATTTTTTAATTAGAGTAAGAATGTTTAAAGTTAGATTTTCCATCTTAAACGTATTTAATTCTGAATAAATATCAATTAATGGCCAAAAGACTATGAACAGAAAACTTTAGAATGTAGTAATTATTTGACTAAAAATATATGTATAGGTTGATCTTTATATTGGATTTAATGCCTAAGCGTATAAAGCGAAGGTGGGAAAAAAAGGAAAGTTTTGTTTGTGTTTAAAATAACTGGAGGGTTATGAAATATTATAATACTTTGTGTATTTATACTGAAAAGGAGTTTAAAATGTTCTATCTCACAGAATCAAAATTATTTCCTTTCTATATCTTTTATAGATAAACTAGAGCTTAGAAGTTGTAACATGTTTAGAAAGAATTCTAATCATTCATAATTTGAGATACATATACCTTATGTACATACATGTATACCATGTTATAAGTGAAGATCACTTAAAATCTTAACAGATAAAACTATTAGACAAAAAGATTGGTTAATTTTTTTAAACAGACTATCTTGAAGCTTATTTATGGATGGAGTTAGTCGTGCTTACTGTTTACCAGTGAGGACTCTAGAGAAACATTCTTTCAATCCTGGCTTCTTTACCTGCTAGCTCTGGGACTCAATTTAATAGAATTAACTCATAAAGTTCTTAGAATTAAATGAGTTAGTACATGTAAAGCACTTATAACAGTGACTGGCACATAGTAAACACTCAATAAATGTTAGCTGTTGTTCTTTTTATAGTAGTAATAGTAGTAGTTGTTACTGCATCTATCATTTTATACTTAGCGTTACCAATTTAAGCTAAACTGATATGTCAGTTCAGTCTCATATGATATTAAATTAGAACGTCATGCCTAACTTTAGTGTCTTTACATGATATTATCAAATTTTATATTTGTTATTAGAGTATAGAATTGTTTCTTATCGATGTTATGCTTTTTGATAATCTCTAAATATTGCTTTGTATTTTTCTTAGAATGCAAGAATGGAACATAAATATAATAATTTTAAGTTTTCATAAATTTTATTAATTTTTCTCAGTTCTTTTTTAATGTTTATATAAAATACTGTAATTACCAAGTCACAACTGGATTATAGATTTTAATATTTTACTCAAATTATTAATAGAGCAATATTTTACACCATGCAATTATTTTATTAATTTGCAACTTCACTAACATCAGATAGCATTTAAAAATTAACAGTAGGGATAACATTGGATAATATGTAAGATATCATCACTGTTGAAGTATTTTCTATCACTCTTGATAAAATGCCTTTTTTTCCCTTTCAAGGATGTCTCGAATGGAGAGAGATATAACCATGAAAAGACATTTGATAGAGGACTTGAAATTTCGACAGAAAGTAAATTTGGAAAGTAATGAGAGTATTAATGAAATGCTAGAAAATCTTGAAAAAAAGGTATCAATTTTTATGTTCAGTGACACTGCAAAAAATCACTTCCCCTTGTATTTACTTTAACTCAGATATTCAATCTTAATAAAAGGTATAGCAAATATTCATAAAATATATGTGTATTGTTACGTAATTACATCATTTGCTCTGAAAGTACATTATTTGTTTTAAAATTCGACTCCAAACGGTCACACATAATATAGTCATTCATTCTTTTTATATTTGTAAATATACCATGAGAAGATAATCAAGTTTAATTTTTAAAATGTTTAATATTTCTGGGATACATAATTCCATTTTATTCAGCATTTTCTTTTATTTAAAGCTATTATTTATAATGATAGAATTAAGCATACATTTTAAATGAAAAATATTATCGTCAATGACTATCAGTTCTTTAAAAAGTGTACTCACCACGGTTTTTTTGAAAGTATACTTTTTCCTTATATGCATTTAATTCAGTGTACTTAGGAAAAGAGTCATATTTAAAATAGTTGTATAATATCTGATCCCAAAGTAGAAATCAGTGATTTGCTGACTAAGAGATATTTTTTTGCTTAAAAATTTTTAAAGCTGCTATTTACACAAATCATAAAACAAATCATAAAGCAGCTTGTGCTTTGGCATTCACTAAATGTCATCCACTCCAGAGAGAGCGTTTCTCCTACTTTCCTTGTTGGAGATAAAAATGTAAGTAATGCTCAGATGGATTTAAGAGAGAAAATTTTACATGAGCAAGACACATGCATACAGATTTTCTTTCTCTTTCTCCGCCACAGACCCACATGAATTATAATTACTTTGTAGAGTTTTCTTCAATGTTATCCTTAAAATTTTGCTCATTTTTTTAACTTCAATAATCATTTAAGGTAGTCTTACAAAGTTTGTGTAAGTAATCATTTATCTTTAATAGCTTTAAAGTGAAAAAGAAAAACTATTTTCTTCGGCTATTCTTTGAAATGTATAATAAATATGTTGTATTACTTATTTAATTTTATCCTAAAAAGTACATGTTATACTTTTACTGGAGAATACAAATGCAAGTTATCCATGACTTGGCTTATTTAAGAATCAAAACCAACCATCTCCTACTTAAGGAAGTTTAGGTTAGTAATTAAAGGAAATATTGTTAAAATTAATTTTATATTATTAGATAGAAGGCTACACATACCAATATTCATGCTTTTTTGTGCAATTTTGGGGTTTTGCTATTGATTTAAGGATTGTTAGTCTCATTCACAGTATGAGTTCTACAGATCTTATACTTGAATTTGATATCATTTATGAGAAAATAAACTAGACTTATTCATGTATTCATTTGGTTTCCATTTGAAACAAATACAGTATGGAACTAGAATGCCTTTACCAATAATAATTACCTTCATGCTTTTATTGTAGGTGAAGACATTAACTGAAGAGTGTTCCAATAAGAAGGTATCAATCAATTCACTAAAGCAAAGACTTAGTGTCGCTGTAAAAGAGAAGTCACAGTATGAACAGATGTATCAGAGAACTAAAGAGGAGTTAGAAAAAAAGGTATGGTTTTAGGACATTTTAGCCTGGAGATGGACCGTAATAATGTCTTTTTCATTTTTAAAGTTGTCCTTTTTTTCTCCCCAAAACTACTATGAGCTATTTAAATGTTTCAGATAACTGCAAAGAACATTTATATCTCTACATAAAACTCTAAGAGTTTGTTTACTATTAAAGGTAGTGCTGTATTAGAGAGACAGATTTACTTGTCTTGATAATTTCTAATAAATGAAAACTATTGTTAAGAACTGGCATTTATGTAAGTGTATATAAATTTTTAGGTCCACCTAAACTTATAAACTAATTAAATACTTCCATTTGATATATGAAATCTTTCAGTCTAAAATGGCTTCCATGTCTTTAATGATTTATAATTTTTAAAAAGCATAAACTAATTTTGATGATAAATATATGATAATATGTGTGCAGGATATTCATTAAAAATAAACAAAAACAACCATCAATTTTACTCAAATAAAAATGAATACAAGATACAGAGAGAGTAATGAAACCCTTTCCTTATCTGACATCTCTAACATCCAAATCTGTTTAAGAAATATTTTTTTATTCTATGATTACTGGTCTTTTGCAGGATCTCAAGCTTACTTTCCTCATATCAAAAATAAATGAGACTGAATCTGCCATGGCAGAAATTGAAACAGCAGCATCTAAGCATCTTCAAGGATTAGCAATGCAAAGTGAGCAGGCCCTAGAAGGTGCACAGAAGAAATTGCTGCTAGCCAATGAGAAAGTGGAAGAGTTCACCATATTTGTGAAGGTTTGAATTCTTTGTGCTTTACTAAGTTGTACTTTACTTCAGGCAGAGTGGGCAGTGGCCTACTTCAGATGATTTGGGAAGTACGTTGAAGTTCCTTTCTGCTTTCCTAAACCACAAAGCATCTTCCCCTACCCTACTTGCCACACTGTTCAAATTTTCTCTATAAAAGATTTGTTTTTATAGCTTGAGTTTAAAAATGTCCACTCTATTATTAATATTCTTTTCTTAATGTCAATTTAGTTATGAAATTGTGGTAATCACATAATCGAGACAGGTGGGGTTTTTTTTTTTTTTTGATTATTTTTATTTTTGGCTGTGTTGGGTCTTCATTGCTGTACGCCGGCTTTCTCTAGTTGCAGTGAGCGGGGGCTACTCTTCGTTGCATGTGCAGGCTTCTCATTGCGGTGGCTTCTCTTGTTGTGGAGCACGGTCTCCAGGTGCTGGGGCTTCAGTAATTGCGGCATGTGGGCTCAGTAGTTGTGGCTTTCGGGCTCTAGAGAGCAGGCTCAGTAGTTGTGGCACACGGGCTTAGTTGCTCCGCGGCATGTGGGATCTTCCTGGACCAGGGCTCGAACCCATGTCCCCTGCATTGGCAGGTGGATTCTTAACCACTGCACCACCAGGGAAGTCCCAAGACAGATTTTAAGACAAAAGAATTGAGTCATTTTCATTCCACTCTCCTTTTAAAAATCATCCAAGCAATAACAACCAGAAACTTGCTCCATGATAACTGAAGTTAAGAGACATTGCACCCCAGCCCATGACCTATCACACATGGAATGGATAGAGGAATGGTAAATGATCTAGCAGGACAAAAGGAAGACAAGCTGAAGTGTCTACAAAGGGTGTACCATCTGGAAATTATCTGACCACTGAAGACTCCCAGAACGGTTCTGGCATTGGCTGCACAAGGAACCACCAAAGCTGAGGGTGGTGGGGGAGAGGAGAATACCAGGCTAAAATGGGTGTTTTGTTTGAAAGTCTTTATAAGGAATTTTTAGACCTCTGGCCTGTACTTCTGCCCAACATGGTCAGCCAGTATTCCTCCCTTAACTATTCTGGAAAAACTCAGGAGGAGCAGTTCTAGTTTCAGAGATATGAGGCACTGAGGGCTGGGAACCTGGTGATTGCTCTGCTCCTTTCAATCCCACTGTGAGTTGTTTACACCCCTGTTTAGTGCCTTTTATTCTGCCTCGTATTATAGTCAGCACACGGATCTGTTTCCATTATATAAATTATGATGAGTTCCTTAAAGTCAAGAACAACGTTTTATTAATCTCTACCTCCACAACATGTACCATAGTGACTTGCAAAGAGTTGGCATGCAATAATGATCACTAACTAATCAAATTGAATTTCTCTTAGGAATAGGAAATTTTAATAAAAGCCCTTTTGGCCTTTAAAAATAAGAATTAAGACAATTTGACTACTCTGGGAGGGTAACTCTTTACTTTCCCCCTTTTATCTCCTGAAGTTGCAATGTTCTTTTTTTTTTTTTTTTTAACCAATCTTCGATGAGATTGAGTTCTTCCCGCTACTTGTTCCTTTGGCTGGCATATATTATTAAAAACTTGCCTATCATAACAGTAGAAACTTACTTAAATATATAAATATTTTTAATTGATGGAATCTTTATAAAATTAAAGTTTAAATGTCCTTCTATGGAATAAAATAACATCACCACTTACTGTCTTCTTTCTTAAATAACCCTACGATTATTTGAACCACTCAACTAGACTTGCTGCATATATAATTATTATATATATAAATACGTTAGTGTTCTCAAATCAGTTACCCCCTTAGGTATTGATCTTATTTATAAGAATTAACATTCCTGGGCTTATAAGTTGAATATAAGATGGCAAATAACTGGATTTTATGTATAGTACCATTTTCTTTATTCCTCTAAAAATAACAGCTTACAACATTTTATGCCAGTGTTAATAGTACCCCATTTAGAACAAATCCCTTACTTTGTTTCTTTGGAAATCATAGATACCTTGGGAGTTTTCTCATTTAAAAAATATCTACAAAATGAATGGAATAAAACATTTTATCTCTTTCAATGAAGGTTTCAAATGGTATAAAGTCAGACCAATAATGCTTGCCTCAGAGGACTCTAAATGATTGCAGAGTATTAATTTAAATTTATTAATTTAATCATATTTCCTTTTCCTGATTTAAAATGTCATTCCTTCCAAATGCTTGTTGAATAGTCTCACTGTTTAACTTATGATAAGCACTCTCATTGAATATTGTCGTTATTTTACTCATGATGTAGAGCTATTTTTATTATGACTTTTAGCTTCATAAACCTTTGTTTTCCTTGTTTTATATTCAGCTTAGAGTTGCATTTTTTGTACTGTTAGCCAATATATAAAATATGAAATGCACACTTATAAGATTTACTCAAATGCTAATTATGGTTTTTCCTAAAGTATTCCTTGAACGTGTCCTGTTTAAAAAAGAATTGATAACCAGAAGTTTTTAAAATAGAAAAATGAATTTTATGATTAGATATCTGATTATTATAGACTTGATGAAGTTTCATGACCTTTATGATAATGTAATGGGTGTACTTCTTCACATAGAGTAGTTTGGCAAAAAATTATCTTTTAAAAAACAAACTTCTTATTTATGTCCAAGGATGTGAATAGTATTTAATGATATAATGAATGTCTAATCTCTAGTTGTTCGAAAGTAACATACTAATCCTTCATATATTTCACCAACAATGATATAGAGTATAGATGTCCTAGTACATAAATTCACGATTGCCGTGGTTTCATGACTTTTTAATTTGAGTAGCATATTGAAGGTCCTATAGTAGAGAATAATAACAGATAGGGATAAAATATTTTTAGTACTCTTTCAGAAATTTTCCATGTTGTTTCAGTTTGGTATTTAGATTGCTTGCATTAGAATCAACAGATTCTATTGCATTTAAATAAAATTCATAATTGCGGGCATTATTGAATCAAAATCTTGGTTGAGGTGAGGCCCAATAATCTGCATATAACTACTAGGTGATATTACGCATTAATACTGTTTTGAAAACATTGTTTTTTTTTAAAGCCTAACATTGCTTTTACGGATTGAATCTATATAACAAAATATTTATCAGTTTGGTATTTAATAGCACCTTTTACCACTCATGACTTCTAATGGTAATTTGACATTTGTTTTACTTAACTGTGTTTTAGGGTCAATATGTATTTGATAATGGTACCACTTCTACTGCTTAATCCATTTCTCTAATAAAGGGCCACAAGCAAACTAGTGCCCAAACCAGAAACATTGGCAAAGACTGGATATTTGGGTCTGAGGAAGGAGATTACTGTCATCCTTCTCTTCCTCACACGTATGGCCCACCCTAGGACTGGGCAGAAATGCTCAGGAGCTGCCATCCGCAGTGACATACCATCAGTGACGTCCTAAACACTACTGCATTACAGCTCAGCTTTCACCTTTTTAAAAATTTAAGACCTTCCATATTTTGACCCTATTCTGTTTAGAATCTAATGTTTTTTCCCACTACTCTCCAAATTTCACCCAGATTATGTTCAGTCTTGCCTTTCCTCAAGTTCTCCTTCTTCCTTGACATATCCTCTCTTTGCTCTAAATCCTTCCAATTTAGCTCAGGGCCTTCCTCTTTCATGAATCATTTCTTTAACTCTGTGGTTAAGGGGAAAGGGCCCTACTCTGCCAGTTTCTAGTTCTGTTATCTCAGGCAAGTGACTTAATCCTCTGTGTCTCAGTTTCCCCATCTATAGAATTAGTGTAATGATGGGACATACCTGAAGTGAGGATTTAAATAAGTTAACATAGATAAAGCTCAAACATTGCCCAATATGCTCAGTGTTATCTGAGTGTCAGCTAGTAGTATGGCTATCATTTATCTCCTGAATAATTATTGTATATACCATATAAATTAACACATAACTGCAAACTCTCATATTTTTCTTTTTGTTTCAAGTAGATTATTATAGTCAATTTGAAGTTAGGGTATTGTCATTCATTTACCCAAAGTACTGGCACATAATAGGGCTCACTAAATTCTTGAAGAATTGATTTTACATCTGCTTTAAGAATGGTGCAGGACACATAATCACTGCTCAGATTGAAACCTCTGTGAAGGCAAGAGCTATGCACATTGCTTAACGAGCATAGTTAAAGAATGTGCATAGTTCCTACATGGAACATTATGATCACCAGGACTCATTCTGTGCAGAGCTTATTAGGGTATCAAGTACACAAAAGTACTTAATAAATATTATTAGTAGTACTAATAGTAATAACGTTTGTTCTGGCCATGTTATGGAATCTGTGTTCCCTTTACTCTTTTCACTTATGCATAGGGCACAACCAGATTATAGAAGAGGAGTGGCCATCTGTTCTAGATCTAGTCTTGAATATGGAATTTTGCCCTGGAGTAAAATCAAGTGCTTTGAGCATCTGGACTGGATATATGTGGCAGAGCTGAGGCTTTGAATTCTCCTAATAACTGAATAAAACACACAAGGGAAATTTCTAGAAGTATTTGCTCAGTTTGATTGAGCCCTGATATAGGCTTGTTAATGTGCTTGTATATGAGAGTCATATGCTCAATTCCATCTTCTCGATGGCTTTTGTTAGCTGATAAATAAATACCAGCCAAAGAACAACATTTAGCTGGAAGCTTAAATCATTTAATTATCAATATGTACTTGCTTGGTAAGATTTAGTACGATGATTTGGGCATATAAATTTCTTGCTTCTTTAGTGAAAACATTTGTAGAGCATTATAATTTTATTTTTAATAAGTACAATTGTTAATACTTTGGTACTGATCTACTCTGTTAATTATGATTTTTTTCTATTTTTTTTCCAACTTTATTGAGATACGACATATAACAATGTATAAGATTAAGCTATACAATATGGTGACTTGATACATGTATATATTATGAAATGTTTACTACAATAAGGGTAGTTAACACATCCTTAACCTCACATAATTACCATTTTATTGTTATTGTTATGGTGAGGACATTTAAAATCTACTCTCATAGCAAATTCCAAGTATACAACACAGTATTATTAACTATAGTCATATGCTGTACATTAGATCCTTGGAACTTATTCTTCTAACTGGAAGTTTGTGTCATTTGACCAACACCTCATTTCCCCCACTCCTCAGCCCCTATCTTTTTCTGTCTGACTTATTTCTCTTAGTATAATACTCTCAGGGTCCATCTGTGTTGTCACAGATGGCAGGATTTCCTTCTTTTTCATGGCTGAGTAATATTCCTCTGTGTGTGTGTGTGTGTGTGTGTGTGTGTGTGTGTGTGTACACACACACACACACCACATTTTCCTTATCCATTAATCCATTGATGGACACTTAAGTTGCTTCCATGTCTTGACTAGTGCAAGTAACGGTGCACTGACCATGGGAATGCATATGTCTCTTTGAGATCCTGTTTCATTTCCTTTGGATGTGTACTCAGAAGTGGGATTGCTGGTAGTTCTAATTTTTTGAGGGACCTCTATACTGTTTTCCATAGTGGCTGTACCAATTTACATTCCCACCAACGGTACATAATGGTTCCCTTTTCTCCACATCCTCGTCAGCATTTGTTATCTCTTGTCTATTTGATAACAGCCATTCCAACAGGTGTGAGGTGATATCTTGTGGTTTTGATTTGCATTTCTCTGATGATTAATGAGGTTGAGCACCTTTTCATGAACTTGTTGGCCATTTGTATGTGTTCTTTGGAAAAATGTCTGTTGAGGTCCTTTGTCCATTTTTAAATTGGATTATTTGGGTTTTTGTTATTAAGTTGTATATAGTTTGAAGTCAGGAAATGTGATACCTCCAGCTTTCTTCTTTCTCAAGATTGCTTTGGCTATTCAGTCTTTTGTAGTTTCCTACAAATTTGGGGATTTGTTTCCTATTTCTGTGAAAAATGCCATTGGAACTTTGATAGAGGTCGCAGTGAATCTCTAGGTGGCTTTGGGTAGAATGGACATTTTAACAATATTCACTCTTTTAATCAGGATATCATTCCATTTATTTGTGTCTTCTTTAGTTTCTTTCATCAGTGTCTTACAGTTTTTGGTGTATAGATCTTTCACTTCCTTGGTTAAATTTATTCCTAAAATTTTATTGTGTTGTGTGCTACTATAAGTGGGACTGTTTTATTTCTTTTTTACATGTTTAATTCTTAGTGTATAGAAACACGACTAATTAATTTTTGTCTGTTGATTTTGTATCCTGCAACTTTACTGGATTTGTTGATTAATTCTAACAGCTTTTTGATGGAGTCCTTAGGACTTTCTATATAAAAGATCATGTCATGAGCAAACAGAGACAATTTTATTTCTTTCTTTCTGATTTGGATGCCTTTTATTTCTTTTTACTGCCTAATTGCTCTAGCTAGGACTTCCAGTACTGTGTTGAATAGGAGTGGTGAGAGTGGGCACTTTTCTCTTGTTCCTGATCTTAGCGGGAAAGGTTTCAGCCTTTCACTGTTGAGTGTGATGTTAGCTTGGGCTTGTATTATATGGCCTTTGTTATGTTCCAGTATGTTCCTTCTATACCCAGTTTGTAGAGAGTTTTATCATGAAAAGATGTTAAATTTTGTCCAATGCCCTTTCTGCATTTATTGAGATGATCATATGATTTTTATCCTTCATTCTTTTAACGTAGTGTATCACATTTATTGATTTGCGTATGTTGACTCATTCTTGCATTCCAGGAATAAATCCCACTTCACCATGGTGTATGATCCTTTTAATGTGTTGTTGAATTCAGTTTGCTAGTATTTTGTTTAGAGGTTTTGCATCTATATTCATCAGGGGCATTGGCCTATAGTTTTCTTTTCTTGTAGTGTCCTTATCTGGCTTTGGTATCAGGTTAATGCTCACCTCATAGAATGAGTCTGAAAGTATTCTCTCCTTTTACATTTTTTGGAAGAGTTTGAGAAGGATTGACTTTAATTTTTCTTTGTTTGGTAGAATTCACCAGTGAAGCCATCAAGTCATGGACTTTTCTTTGTTGGAAGGTGTTTGATTGCTGATTCAGTCTTCTTACTCATTATTAATCTGTTGAGATTTTCTGTTACTTCATGATTCAGTCTTGGTAGGTTGTATGTTTTAGGAATTTATCCGTTTCTTCTAGGTTGTCCAATTTGTTGACATATAATAGTTCATAGTATCCTCTTATGATCCTTTGTATTTCTGTAGTATCAGATGTAATATCTTCTCTTTCATTTCTAATTTTATTAATTTGAGTCCTCTCTTTTTCTTGGTAAGTCTAGATAAAAGTTTATCCATTTTGTTTATCTCTTTAAAAAACTAGCTCTTAGTTTCACTAATCTTTTCTATTGTCTTTTTTGTCTCAATTTATTTATTTCCACTCTTCTCTTTGTTATTTCCTCCCTTCTACTACCTTTGGGTTTAGTTTGTTCCTTTGGTAGTTCCTTGAGGTGTAAAGTTGGATTATTTTTTTTGAGTTTTTTTTTTTTGCTTAATGTAGGGTTCCACATGGCAGAAGAGGCCAGTGACAGGAGTTGGGTGTTGGCGTGCAGGTGCTCAGGCGGAGGGGCTAGCTGCAGGTGAGCCCAGCGGTGCACGCCAGTGAGAGGAGACAGAGCCAGATCTGGGCCCACAAACAGCTGTGGGGGCCTTAGCTGTCAGCGTGTAGTCCTATGGCTACAGGGCCTCACCACAGGCACTTGCATGTCGTTGGAGGCCAGTGACAGGAGTCAGACCAGTGGCGAACCGGTCCACAGCTGAAGGAGTTAGCCCCAAATGCATGCACGGCAGTGTATCAGCTGCAGGGGTCTAGGCTGGCATCTTGTACTTGTGCAGCTGCAAAGGCCAAGCTGACTTCCAGTGCAGATTGGAGGGTCCAGTTGGGGACAGGGAGGGAGTCAGTCAGGTGGCATCCGTGAAGGTGGAAACCTGTGGGGAAATCACAGTGGTGAAATCTGCAGGGGGGTCATGGCAGCTGTCCTGGGCTTTGGTTTCTTCAGTGGCGAAAGCTGTTGGGATCCGGCACAGAGCTGTAAACCACAGCTGCTCTTGCTGCATAGCTGATATTGGGAGCCCCAGGCATTCTTCCTTGCTCCAACCTGTCTTTATTTGTCTTAGCTTTGTCAGTCTCTGGGTGGTGTGAAACTGAAGTGGGTCCTTCATGCAGTGATATGAAAAACTGGGGAAGTTGGTTCCTCACCTCATTCTCCCTTTCCCAGCGAGGGAACTCTTTTGAACTGGGCAGTTCCCCCTTGGCACTGAGCAGTGCCACCCTGGGGTATGGGATGATGCAGGCAAAAGGAAACTGCCCTTCTTTTTCTTTGTGTGGAGTTATTCTCAGGTTTTTTGCTCCACTGTGTTGCTGAAATTTCTTAAGTGGACTCCTGAGCTCTTCCAGAGCTATTTTTGTTTGTGGATATCTGTCTAATTGTAGATATTTGTGAGGGGGATGGAGGCTGGATCTCCCACCCTATATTTTGGTGACATCACTTCTTAATTATGATTTTTAAACAGTTTTATAATAAAATCCAATTTGAGTTAACTCTTTCTGTCCTATCATTATATAAGAAAGGTAAATGACAGCTGTTTTTAAAGACAAGTTTTTAATAAAAATACATTAAGTGGGTGAACTTTAAAATATGTAAATTATATCTTGATAAGGCTGTTTAGGAAGCCGTTAAAAAAAAAAGACATTACTTCTCCAAGAAACTATGATGATAGGAGTGACTCCACAGTATTGGAGCAGCCAGTTATAACCTTCATCATAATAATCTAATCTTACTGAAAAATCTAATCAGTCCATTATGATTCAGTGAAATTCAAAACTTTTTGTAGTTCACTAACACAGATCAAGACTCATTATAAAGACTGGAAAACTAGATCTTAATAAGACTGGAATGAAATAGCTTGCTGTGTTTCACTCTAACCCTATTGCTCACTGCTTACAATAAATTATATTATAATATTGAAAAACATAGTGACTTTAAGTTGAGATGTAAATCTAAGAAAGTACTTCTACTTTGAAAATATAATCAAATATTGGGACAACTCCTAGCCCATGATACTCCAAGAAGTTCAAGAAGGCTGACATAAATTTTTAGAAATTCAGTTAACATTAATTGAATGTTTATTTTGTGCCATACAGTGTTTTTACTTACCTTGACAATAAGTGATAGCCATTATTCAACTGATGCAAGCAGAGTGAAACTTTTTTAAGCTTCTATTGTTTTTAACATTGGAGTATTTTAAAAGTTTTGCACAATTTGTGAGTTTTAAAGTTGCTTGGGGGGACCTTCAAGATGGCAGAGGAGTAAGTCATGGAGATCACCTTCCTCCCCACAAATACATCAAAAATATGTCTACATGTGCAACAACTCCTACAGAACACCTACTGAACGCTGGCAGAAGACCTCAGCCTTCCCAAAAGGTAAGAAACTCCCCGTGTACCTGGATAGGGCAAAAGAAAAACAGAGACAAAAGAGTAGGGATGGGACCTGCACCTCTGGGAGGGAGCTGTGAAGGAGGAAAAGTTTCCCCGCACTAGGAAGCCCCTTCACTGGTGGAGACGGGGGTGGGTGGGCGGGGGGAGAGCTTTGGAGCCACGGAGGAGAGCGCAGCAACAGGGGTGCAGAGGGCAAAGCGGAGAGATTCCCGCACAGAGGATTGATGCCGGCCAGCACTCACCAGCCCGAGAGGCTTGTCTGCTCACCCGCCAGGGCGGGTGGGGGCTGGAAGCTGAGGCTTGGGCTTCAGAGGTCAGATCCCAGGGAGAGGACTGGGGTTGGCTGCATGAACAAAGCCTGAAGGGGGCTAGTGCACCACAGCTAGCCAGGAGGGAGTCTGAGAAAAAGTCTGGACCTGCCGAAGAGGCAAGAGACCATTGTTTTGGAGTGCGCAAGAAGAGAGGATTCAGAGCACTGCCTAAACAAGCTTCAGAGATGGGCGCAAGCTGCGGCTATCAGCTTGGAACCCAGAGACGGGCATGTAACGCTAATGCTGCTGCTGCAGCCACCAAGAAGCCTGTGTGCAAGCACAGGTCACTATCCACACCTCCCCTCCCGGGAGCCAGTGCAGCCCGCTACTGCCAGGGTCCCGTGATCCAGGGACAACATCCCTTGGAGAACAAACGGCGTGCCCCAGGCTGTTGCACCATCATGCCTCTGCCACCACAAGCTCACCCCTCATTCCAGTTATAACTAGCGTACCCTTCCCTCCCACCAGCCTGAATGAGTAAGAGCCCCCTAATCAGCCACTGGTTTAACCCCCTCCTGTCTGGGTGGGGAACAGATGCCTGAGGGCAACCTACACACAGAGGTGGGGCCAAAACCAAAGCTGAACCCCAGGAGCTGTGCAAACAGAGAAGAGAAAGGGAAATCTCTCCATGTAGCCTCAGGAGCAGCGGATTAAATCTCCACTATCAACTTGATGTACCCTGCATCTCTGGAATACCTAAACAGACAACGAATCATCCCAAATTGAGGCAGTGGACTTTGGAAGCAACTATAGACTTGGGATTTGCTGTCTGCGGCTGATTTGTTTCTAATTTTTATGTTTATCTTAGTTTAGTGTTTAGCGCATGTGATCATTGGTGGATTTGTTTACTGGTTTAGTTGCTCTTTTTTTATTTTTTCATTTTAATAATTTTTTCTTTTTATTTATTTATTATTATTTTAAAATTTTTATTTATTTATTTTTCTTTCTTTTTTCTCACCCTTTTCTTCAAAGCCGTGTGGCTGACAGGGTCTTGGTGCCCTGGCCTGGTGTCAGGCCTGAGCCTCTGAGGTGGGAACGCTAAGACCCAGCTCCACCCAGCAGCCAGCAAACTCCAGTGCTGGATTCCCCATGCCAAACAACTAGCAAGACAGGAACACAACCCCACCCATTAGCAGAGAGGCTGCCTAAAATCATACTAAGTTCACAGACACCCCAAAACACACCACCGGACATGGCCCTGCCCATCAGAAAGACAAGATCCAGCCCCACCCAGAAGAACACAGGCACCAGACCCCTCCACCAGGAAGCCTACACAAGCCACTGAACCACCCTCACCCACTGGGGGCAGACACCAAAAACAACAGGAACTACGAACCTGCAGCCTGAGAAAAGAGGACCCCAAACACAGTAAGTTAAACAAAATGAGAAGACAGAGAAATATGCAGCAGATGAAGGAGCAACGTAAAAACCCACCAGACGAAACAAATGAAGAGGAAATAGGCAGTGTACCTGAAAAAGAAATCAGAGTAATGACAGTAAAGATGATCCAAAATCTTGGAAATAGAATGGAGAAAATACAAGAAACGTTTAACAAGGACCTAGAAGAACTAAAGAGCAAACGAACAATGATGAACAACACAATAAGTGAAATTAAAAATTCTCTAGAAGGAATTAATAGCAGAATAACTGAGGCAGAAGACCGGATAAGTGACTTGGAAGATAAAATAGTGGAAATGACTACCGCAGAGCAGAATAAAGAAAAAAGAATGAAAAGAATTGAGGACAGTCTCAGAGACCTCTGGGACAATATTAAATGCACCAACATTTGAATTATAGGGGTCCCAGAAGAAGAAGAGGAAAAAAAGGGTCTGAGAAAATATTTGAAGAGATTATATTTGAAAACTTCCCTAACATGGGAAAGGAAATAGTCAGTCAAGTCCAGGAAGTGCAGAGGTTCCAAACAGGATAAATCCAAGGAGAAACATGCCAAGACACATATTAATCAAACTATCAAAAATTAAATACAAAGAAAAAATATTAAAAGCAGTAAGGGAAAAGCAACAAATAACATACAAGGGAATCCCCATAAGGTTAACAGCTGATCTTTCAGCAGAAACTCTGCAAGCCAGAAGGGAGTGGCAGGACATATTTGAAGTGACGAACGGGAAAAACCTACAACCAAGATTACTCTACCCAGCAAGGATCTCATTCAGATTCAACAGAGATATTAAAACCTTTACAGACAAGCAAAAGTTAAGAGGATACAGCACCACCAAATCAGCTTTACAGCAAATGCTAAAGGAACTTCTCTAGGCAGGAAACACAAGAGAAGGAAAAGGCCTGCAAAAACAAACCCAAAACAATTAAGAAAATGGTAATAGGAACATACATATCGATAATTACCTTAAATGTAAATGGGTTAAATGCTCCAACCAAAAGACATAGACTGGCTGAATGGATACAGAAATAAGACCCATATGTATGTTGTCTACAAGAGACCCACTTCAGACCTAGGGACACATACAGACTGAAAGTGAGGGGATTGAAAAAGATACTCCATACAAATGGAAATCAAAATAAACCTGGAGTAGCAATTCTAATATCAGACAAAATAGACTTTATTTATTTATTTATTAATAATTTTATTTATTTATTTTTGGCTGCGTCGTGTCTTCATTGCTGCGCGAGGGCTTTCTGTAGTTGTGGCGAGCGGGGGCTGCTCTTTGTTGCAGTGCGCGGGCTTCTCATTGCAGTGGCTTCTCTTGTTGCCAAGCACGGGCTCTAGGTGTGCGGGCTCAGTAGTTGTCGCTTGTGGGCTCTAGAGCACAGGCTCAGTAGTTGTAGCACATGGGCTCAGTTGCTCCGCGACACGTGGGATCTTCCTGGACCAGGGCTCAAACCCGTGCCCCCTGCATTGACAGGTGGATTATTAACCACTGTGCCACCAGGGAAGTCCCAAAAATAGACTGTAAAATAAAGGCTATTACAAGAGACAAAGAAGGATGCTACATAATGATCAAGGGATCAATTCAAGAAGAAGATACAACAATTGTAAATATTTATGCACCCAACATAGGACCACCTCAATACATAACGCAAATGCTGACAGCCATAAAAGGGGAAATCGACAGTAACACAGTAATAGTAGGGGACTTTAACATCCCACTTTCACCAATGGACAGATCATCCAAAATGAAAATGAATAAGGAAACACAAGCTTTAAATGACACATTAAACAAGGTGGACTTAATTGATATTTATAGGACATTCCACCCCAAAACAGCAGAATACAATTTCTTCTCAAGTGCTGATGGAACAGTCTCCTGGATAGACCATATCTTCAGTCACAAATCCAGCCATGGTTAATTTAAGAAAATTGAAATTGTATCAAGTATCTTTTCTGACCACAGTGCTATGAGACTAGATATCAATTACAGGAAAAAATCTGTAAAAAATACACACACATGGAGGGTAAACAATACACTACTAAATAACCAAGAGATCACTGAAGAAATCAAAGAGGAAATCAAAAAATACTTAGAAACAAATGACAATGAAAACATGACGACCCAAAACCTATGGGACACGACAAAAGCAGTTCTAAGAGGGAAGTTTATAGCAATAAAATCCTACCCCAAGAAACAAGAAACATCTCAAATAAACAACCTAACCTTACACCTAAAGCAATTAGAGAAAGAAGAACAAAAAAAAACCCCAAAGTTAGCAGAAGGAAAGAAATCTTAAAGATCAGAGCAGAAGTAAATGGAAAAGAAATGAAGGAAACAGTACCAAAGATCAATAAAACTAAAGGCTAGCTCTTTGAAAAGATAAACAAAATTGATAAGCCATTAGACTCATCAAGGAAAAAAGGGAGAAGACTCAAATTAACAGAATTAGAAATGAAAAAGGAGAAGTAACAGCTGACACTGCAGAAATACAAAGGATCATGAGAGATTACTACAAGCAGCTGTATGCCAATAAAATGGACAACATGGAAGAAATGGACAAATTCTTAGAAAAGCACAACCTTCCAAGACTGAACCAGGAAGAAATAGAAAATATAAACAGACCAATCACAAGCACTGAAATTGAAATTGTGATTAAAAATCTTCCAACAAACAAAAGCCCAGGACCAGATGGCTTCACAGGTGAATTCTATCAAACATTTAGAGGAGAGCTAACACCTATCCTTCTCAAACACTTCCAAAATATAGCAGAGGGAGGAACACTCTCAAACTCATTCTACGAGGCCACCATCACCCTGACACCAAAACCAGACAAAGATGTCACGAAAAAAAGAAAACTACAGACCAATATCACCGATTAACATGTATGCAAAAATCCTCAACAAAATACTAGCAAACAGAGTCCAACAGCACATTAAAAGGATCATACACCATGATCAAGTGGGGTTTATCCCAGGAATGCAAGGATTCTTCAATATACGCAAATCAATCAATGTGATACACCATATTAACAAACTGAAGAATAAAAACCATACGACCATCTCAATAGATGCAGAAAAAGGTTTCGACAAACTTCAACACCCATTTATGATATAAACTCTCCAGAAAGTAGGCATAGAGGGAACCTACCTCAACATAATAAAGGCAACATATGACAAACCCACAGCCAATATCATTTTCAATGGTGAATAACTGAAACCATTTCCACTAAGATCAGGAACAAGACAAGGTTGCCCACTCTCACCACTGTTATTCAACATACTTTTGGAAGTTTTAGCCACAGCAATCAGAGAAGAAAAAGAAATAAAAAAGAAGAAGTAAAACTGTCACTGTTTGCAAATGACATGATACTATACATAGAGAATCCTAAAAATGCTACCGGAAAACTACTAGAGCTTATTAATGAATTTGGTAGAGTAGCAGGATACAAAATTAATGCACAGAAGTCTCTTGCATTCCTATACGCTAATGATGGAAAATCTGAAAGAGAAATTAAGGAAACACTCCCATTGACCATTGCAACAAAAAGAATAAAATACCTAGGAATAAACCTACCTAAGGAGACAAAAGACCTGTATGCAGAGAACTATAAGACACTGATGAAAGAAATTAAAGATGATACAAACAGATGGAGAGATACACCATGTTCTTGGATTGGAAGAATCAACATTGTGAAAATGACTGTATTACCCAAAGCAATCTACAGATTCAATTCAATCCCCATCAAACTAGCAATGACATTTTTCACAGAAGTAGGGCAAAAAATTTCACAGTTTGTATGGAAACACAAAAGACCCCGAATAGCCAAAGCAATCTTGAGAAAGAAAACAGGAGCTGGAGGAATCAGGCTCCCTGGCTTCAGACTATACTACAAAGCTACAGTAATCAAGACAGTATGGTACTGGCACAAAAACAGAAATATAGATCAATGGAACAGGATAGAAAGCCCAGAGATAAACCCACATACATACGGTCACCTTATCTTTGATAAAGGAGGCAAACATATACAATGGAGAAAAGACAGCCTCTTCAATAAGTGGTGCTGGGAAAACTGGACAGCTACACGTAAAAGAATGAAATTAGAACACCCCCTAACACCGTATACAAAAATAAACTCAAAATGGATTAAAGACCTAAACGTAAGGCCAGGCAGTATAAAACTCTTAGAGGAAAACAGGCGGAACACTCTATGTCATAAATCACAGCAAGATCCTTTTTGACCCACCTCCTAGAGAAATGGAAATAAAAACAAAAATAAACCAATGGTATCTAATTAAACTTAAAATCTTTTGCACAGCAAAGGAAACAATAAACAAAACAAAAAGCCAACCTACGGACTGGGAGAAAATATTTGCAAACGATGCCACCAACAAGGGATTAATTTCCAAAATATACAAACAGCTCATACAGCTCAATATCAAAAAAACAAACAACCCAATCAAAAAATGGACAGAAGACCTAAACAGACATTTCTCCAAAGAAGACATACAGACGGCCTACAGGCACATGAAAAGATGCTCAATATCACTAATTTTTAGAGAAATGCAAATCAAAACTACAATGAGATATCATCTCACACCAGTCAGAATGGACACCATCAAAAAATCTACAAACAATAAATGCTGGAGAGGGTGTGGAGAAAAGGGAACTCTCTTGCACTGTTGGTGGGAATGTAAATTGATACAGCCACTATGGAGAACAGTATGGAGGTTCCTTAAAAAACTAAAAATAGAAGTACCATATGACCCAGCAATCCCACTACTGGGCATATACCCTGAGAAAACCATAATTCAAAAAGAGTCATGTGCCACAGTGTTTATAGCAGCACTATTTACAATAGCCAGGACATGGAAGCAACCTAAGTGTCCATCGACAGATGAATGGATAAAGAAGATGTGGCACATATATACAATGGAATATTACTCAGCCATAAAAAGAAACGAAATTGAGTTATTTGTAGTGAGGTGGATGGACCTAGAGTCTGTCATACAGAGTGAAGTAAGTCAGAAAGAGAAAAACAAATACCGTATGGTAACACATATATATGGAATCCAAAAAAGAATGGTTCTGATGAACTTAGGGGCAGGACAGTAATAAAGATTCAGATGTGGAGAATGGACTTGTGGACATGGGGAGGGGCAAGGGTAAGCTGGGACGAAGTGAGAGAGTAGCATTGACATATATACACTACCAAATGTAAAATAGATGGCTAGTGGGAAGCAGTTGCACAACACAGAGAGATAAGCTTGGTGCTTTGTGACCACCTAGAGGGGTGGGATAGGGAGGATGGGAGGGAGACACAAGAGGGAGGGGTTATGGGGATATATGTATACATATAGCTGACTCACTTTGTTATACAGCAGAAACAATCACACCATTGTAAAGCAATTATACTCCAATAAAGATGTTAAAAAAAAAGTTGCATAGAGAAGAACTGAGTGTATTTTGAACTAATAAGAGAAGGCAGTTTTGCAGTGGATGGACGGGAAATAAAAATAAAATCCAGATGGAAGTGGCACCCAGAGTTGAAAACAGGCAGAGACCCAGCATATATACAAAAGGCCAGTGTGATAATATGAAAACAAAAACTTAACTTGGATATATGGGTGGAAGGTAAAACATTTCAATGAACTGAATGCAGTGAGACTGTACTATGTATCTGAAAGGTATAATTTGGAAGGGAAGAGGAATATTCAAGCATCATGAAGTATGTTTCAACCAAATAACATAACATTTTGTAATACTAGAGACTTTTATTTTCCAAATACACCTACGTTGCTTTTAGCCAGCTGATGGCAACATTGCTAAAAACTAATATGTATCCTATTTGTAGAATGGCAGTTCAAAGTATTTTGAATTAGGTTGCCTATAGTTGACAAGTAAAGGATGGAAGCAATATTGATGATATGCATATTTATACAGGATTACTGCTTTTAAATGAGTAAATGTCTATATCTATCCTAATATTGTCCCCTTTTTTCCTAACAAATACTGTAATTTAAAATTGTAACAGTTTTAAAAATTGAGATATACTTGATATATAACATTGTATTAGTTTCAGGTGTACAACATAATGATTCAATATATGTATTGCAAAATGATCACCGTACTAAGACTAGTTAACATCCATCATCATACATAGGTACAAAAATTTTTTCTTGTGAAAAAACTATTAATTAAGGCATTTGAAGTGAAAGTATATAGGGTACATTATTTAGTAACAGCACTGCTTCGTATGTGTGCTATGTAACATTGTTTGATTCTACCTCATTTTGGTACCTCTTTTTTTAACTTATGGGTTTTTTTAATTTTTATTGAAATATAGTTGATTTACAATGTAGGGTTAGTTTCAGATGTACAGCAAAGTGACTCAATCATAAATATATATTAAAATATATATATATATTCTTTTTTTACACTCTCTTCCATTATGGATTATTACAAGATATCAAGTATCTTGATACTTGATATCAAGTATCAAGTAGGTGCTGTACAGTAGGTGCTTGTTGGTTATCTATTTCATATATATAGCAGTGTGTATATTTTAATCCCAAACTCCTAATTTATCCCTCACCCCTTTCCCCTTTGGTAACCATAAGTTTATTTTCTGTGTCTGTGAGTCTATTTCTGTTTTGTACATAAGTTCATTTGTATCATTTTTTAAGATTCCACATATAAGCGATATCGTATGATATTTGTCTTTGGCTTACTTCACTTAGTATGATGATCTCTAGGTCCATCCATGTTGCTACAAATGGCATTATTTCATTCTTTTTTATGGCTGAGTAATATTCTATTGTATATATGTACCACATCTTTTTGTTGTTGTTGTTCATAAGGATCATTTCAGGTGTTATTTATTTATTTATTTATTTGAAATATTTTTTAAAATTTATTTATTTTTGGCTGTGTTGGGTCTTTGTTGCTACGCATGGGCTTTCCCTAGTTGCAGCGAGTGGGGGCCACTCCTCATTGCAGTGCATGGGCCTCTCATTGAGGGGGCTTCTCCTGTGGCAGAGCACGGGCTCCAGGCACACGAGGCAAGTAGTTGTGGCACGCGGGCTCAGCAGTTGTGGCACACGAGCTCTAGAATGCAGGCTCCACGGCATGTGGGGTCTTCCTGGACCAGGGCTCAAACCTGTGTCCGCTGCATTGGCAGGCGGATTCTCAACCACTGCACCACCAGGGAAGCCCCAGTACCACATCTTCTTTACCCATTCATTTGTCGTACCTCTTTACATATATATATATATCTATATATATGTAATATATATGTATTATATGTAAATATATGTATTTATTTATTTATTTATTCATTTTTGTCTGCATTGGGTCTTCGTTGCTGTGTGCGGGCTTTCTCTAATTGTAGCAAGCAGGAGCTGCTCTTCATTGTGGTGTGTGGGCTTCTCATTGCAGTGGCTTCTCTTGTTGCAGAGCATGGGCTCTAGGTGCATGGGCTTCAGTAGTTGCGGCTCGCAGTCTTCAGTAGTTGCAGCATGCAGGCTTCAGTAGTTGTGCCTCATGGGCTCTAGAGTGCAGGCTCAGTAGTTGTGGCACACGGGCTTAGTTGCTCCGCGACATTTCAGATCTTCCTGGACCAGGGCTTGAACCCATGTCCCCTGCATTCGCAGGCAGATTCTTAACCACTACGCCACCAGGGAAGTCCCTGTTGTACCTCTTTATAATGACACTCTAGTGGTACGTGAGGGTGGATCCTGGAATCCCAGTATTATTCAACCCTATTTAGATATTCTCTTGGGATGCATAAGATTAAGAAATAATTGAAATAAATCTCAGAAATCCATTGGAACATATATATTCACCACCAAATCTGTTTGTACCTCATTGTAGAAGGTTAGTCATACAGCTTTTCACCTGGTTCACAGTCTTTCTCTCCAACACGATTCTGTTATGATTTTGGATGACCTCCTATCCATGTAGGTCATCCAGCACCCTAGCGTCTCAATTCTTCACCATATTCAGTTCCAGTGATTAGTCTCATGATCACATCCCTGACCCTTGGTTCTGAATTAAGGAAGGATCACCCACCTTATGGAGCATTTGGAAATGTGTGGGTGCTTTGGGTTGTCACACTGACTAGGAGGTGCTACTGATATGCAGTGCCTATTGGCCAGAGATGCTAAACATCCTGCATTGTGAAGGCTAGTCCCACACAGTAAAAAAAATTGTCATCTTCACAATACCAAAAGTGTTCCCATTAAGAAATTTTACTCTTGGCCTTGTCATTACCAATAACTGCATCAACTCCAGAATCTCTATTTCTAACATCTTATTCTCTGACCCCCATGTCTTTTTGTACTTACACTCCAACAATTCTCTGACATGATTACAAACTGAAATTCATTGACCTTACCACTTTTCCCTAATTATTACCGCCTTCTTTCCCATTATGCTTTCATGCAACAAGTACTCCATGTTCTGTCATGGTCACTTTTTAACATATATCCTCAGTCTGCTTATCTGTCCCCCTGTCATATTCACATGGAAAAAATCCATGCCTAGTTTGTTTTGAATCTCTACCCACTTTTCCTCTGGACCCAAGCAGCTGAATGTCTCTAAAGAAAAACACAACCATGCTGATTGGTCTTAATTTAAGTTCATAACCAAGAACTTCAGGTGGGACCTCAACACTCTGTGTAAGACTGTTATACTTTCCCAGTGCATTTAGCCCCCAAGTTTCCCCAACATTCCTTTCTCCTATCTTCTTAGACCTCTAGCATCCACCCCCTCCTTAGTGCCTTAATCTCAGCTTCTTTTTTCACTGAGAAAGCAGAAGTAACCTGAAGAAATTTTTCTCTTTTTTTTTTCATTACTAAGCCCACAACCTGTACTCCTCCCAGTCTTACTTCCGTTATAGTGTTCTTTGTCTCAGAATTTGGTTTTTCACCAGTCATCCAGGTGGTGGGGCCCCAAACCTCGAATCATCCTAGTCTTTTCTCTTTCTCTCACATTGCATGTCTAATCTCTCATCAAATCCTGTGGACTATTATTTGAAAATCGATCCAGAATTCTGCTGCCTTTCAACACTGCTACTGTCCAGGTTATCACTACCTCTTGCTTGTACCTCTGCATACTCTCCTAGCTCATCTCCCTCTTCAGCTCTTGCTCCAGACAATCTTTTTCTCCATTTTTTGGTCAGAATGGTTCTTTTAAAACTAAAAACATATCGTGTCACTCCCTTGCTCAAAATTGTCTCATGACTCCTCATTATACGATAGAATGAAACGTCTTCACTGCCCTGCAAGGCTTCCATGATTAGTCTTGTTGTTACTTCTGTGACTTCACTTTCTACTACATGTCACCTCACTGATTCCTCTTTAACCATACTGATTTTCTTGGTGTTCCTTGAATACTGCAAGCCCTATTCTTTCTCAAAGTCTGCTCTTTTCCTGTATATATTAAAATAGTTTATCTTTTCACTTCTTCAAGTCTTTCTGCCCAAATGGGACTCTGTCGATCTTTAGAACATATGAAACAATGGAAAACAAAGACGCTAGTAAAACCTACAGTTAACTCTAAATAACTGTTGATGTTAACGTTTACAGTACCAGAAGTTAGGAGGAGGGGGTGGTTGGAAGAGTTAAGTTTCTTTTTTGCTTTGGTGGAACATGTGGAGGATACGAAACTCTAGGTATTGATTCAAAATATAATATTAATTTATTATATTAAGTTAATCAAATTAAATACTTGAATAATATTAAATATATGTTCAGAAGTTTTAAAGGTGACCACAAGAATAGGAATCCAGTATTTAATTTTCAAAGAATTAGAAGAAATTTTAAAAAAAAGAAAGCTCCATCAATTCAACACAAGCCAGGAGGAAGAATGGAAGGAAGGGAAGAAGGAAAGACAGAACAAAGGAGAGGAACAGTATATAAGAGACATGGTAAATAAAAAAGATAGGATGATCCAAACATACCAATAATCACAATATATGTAATAAAGTTGAAATGTATTTTAAAAAAAGAAAAAAAGAGACACTATGAGATTGTGAAAAAGATGCACCTAAAACATAATGATCCCTAAAGCTAAAAAAATAAAAGAATAAAATTATGATATCCTGCAACTAGCTTGTACCAGCTTGTGAGAATCGATTTTGCATATCTCTTTCCAGCATCTCCTTCGTGTTTGTTGCTTGAAATCAATCATGGTACAAGTACTTAACGCCATAGAAATTGACAAGCATTACAAGTCATACTAGTCCCCTGGAAAAGAGCTTGTTTGCCAGCACACAATTGAATATGTTCCAGGTAAATGCTAACAAAAAGAAGATATAGCAATATTACTCTGAGACAAAATTAAAGAAAAAACCATTAATAAGGATAAAGAGGGTAATTTCATGTTGATAAAAATGGATAGTTTGCAAAGAAAATATAAAATTATGAATTTTTATGTACCTGACAACATTAAGCAAAATTTGGTGAAATTACAAAAGGAAATCAATGAATCCACAAATGTGTATTTACTATCTTCTAGTATATTTAATCTATATTATATTCAAAAATCAACAATTCAAATAGAGAAAATGTGAGCAAGGCTACTTTCTTTTCAAACCCCTGTGGAACATTCACAAAAACTACTTACATCTTATGCTACAAAGTTCAACAAGTTCAAAAAAAGCAAAAATCATTTAGGCTATGTACCCTGAGTAGGATATAATATAATTATGATTTTACAAAATAAGTGGCCAAATGTTTCTATCCACTTAGAAATTCCGAACTCATCTATATGATTTTGGGTTAAGGAGGAAATAAAAAGTGAGTTTATGAATTACAGTGAAATATCAAAACCTTTGAAATTCAGCCAAAATTTAATTTTCAACTCAAGATACTAGAAAAAAAAATAAACTCAAAGAAAATTTTTTAATGGCTTTAATAAAGATAAAAGAAAAAATCCATAAACTATAAAACAACTCCTCCTTCCCCAAAATGAATTGAACGTATACAGCTAAGCTTTGATTGTTAATGACATGTTTGTGGATCTAGGAAATTCAAGAGAATCAAGTCGTAAACTATTAGAACTAACCAGATAATTCAGCAACAAGTTCCGAACAAGGTCAACATACAAAATAAAGTAGACTTTGCAAGTAAGAATATATTTTAAAATACTATTTTTAAATTTCTGTTTACAATGATAAAAAACTATTAAATACCCAGGAATAAATCTTTCAAAAAATGCAAGAAACCTATAAAGTGGACTATAAAACACTGAATGACATAAAAAAGAACTAAATAAATGGAGAGATATACTGTTTTTCTGAATGGGAAGAAATAATATTGTTAAATGTGAGAATTCATTCCATATCTCATCTAAATATGAGTGCTGTCCAAGATACAAACTGGTTCCAAAAATAACTGAAAAGAGGGGATGAAAATGGCTGAAGAATGGGAAGGAGAGAGGGAAATTTTTCCTAGCAAACATCAAAACATGCTATAAAGCTATATAAATAAATAGCATGATTAGTGCAGAAATAGATGCATAGAGCATTGGCACAGAAAGAGTTGCAAAACCAACTCATTATAAGGGAATTTAGAGCATAAAGTTTGGATTTTGCATTTCAAATCAGTATATGGGAAAGTAGTCAATAATGGCATTAGAGAAATTGCTTTCAGTTTAGAAAATAATAATAAGATTAGCTATATATCTCATACAACTCCAAAATATATATTACGCATTGCTATAAAATCCAAGAATAAAGAAGGAAATGGTTAAAGCATTACAAAAATTTTTATAATCTTGAGATGGGAAAAAACTTCATTATCAAAACAGAAGACCTAAAATCAATAAAGGCCACAACTAAAAACCATGATTACATAAAAAACACTTAACTGTAGGGAAAAGATACTGTAAATAAAAGATTAGTGACATTGTAAAGCAATTATACTCCAATAAAGGTAAAAAAAAAAAGACATTAAAAAAAAAAGACTAGTGACAATGTGAGAGAATATTTGCCCAGATAAAACAATATCTAGAATATATAAAGAAGTTTTGCAAATAAATGAATAAAAGACAAATAGCCCAGTAGAAATAAGGGCAAATAATAAAAATAATTACTGAAGAGGAAACACAAATAGTACATGAATATATTGTAAATATGCTCAGTCTCACTCGGAATCCAGGAAATGCAAGATAAATAAAAATTAAACATAATTTTTGTCTGTTTGACATCAGATCAAAAAACTATAAAAGATGTATAAAATCTAAAGAAGCTATGAAAAAAAGTACTCTCACGTGCTTTTGAAGAGAATGTAAACAGAAACAGCACTTTAAAGAACAACGTGGCAGTTTCATAATTTAAAATGTACATAGGAGGGCTTCCCTGGTGGCGCAGTGGTTGAGAATCTGCCTGCTAATGCAGGGCACACGGGTTCGAGCCCTGGTCTGGGAAGATCCCACATGCCGCGGAGCAACTAGGCCCGTGAGCCACAACTACTGAGCCTGCGCATCTGGAGCCTGTGCCCCGCAACAAGAGAGGCCGCTATAGTGAGAGGCCCGTGCACCGTGATGAAGAGTGGGCCCCACTCGCCACAACTGGAGAAAGCCCTCACACAGAAACGAAGACCCAATACAGCAAAAAATAAATCAATAAATAAGTCAGGAGCTCTTTAAAAAAAACAAAAAACAAAAAACAGTCTGTATGCTATAGTTAAAAAAAAATGTACATAGGATAATTCTTTGCAAAGATCAACTATAAAACCCTAGCTAAAGTGATCAAAAGAAAACATACAAATTGCCAATATCAGGAATTAAAGGTGGGATATCACTACAGATCCTAAAACAGGTAATAAGGAAATGTTATGAACAAGATTATAGCAATAAATTTGACAATTTAGGTGAAATGGACAACTTCCTTGAAAAGTACATCTTACCTGTCATGTAGGGGCGTCACAGTCATACACCACTAGCACCACACATTTCAGATAACATTGGGTTTGGAGGCAGACAAGTAGTAGAATGCACACAGCCCCAGAACTTCCTTTATTCCACAGCAAAGACTGAGTATAAATATTTGGTATGCACCATGGCCAAGTTTCCAGCAGAGAGAGGTCTGCTTCGGCCAGCAAGCTGGATGTGTGACAGAGTGCACTCCAAGAGAGGGGAAGGGCCCCATCCCCACCGTTGAGCACACCAGGGATCCTAGGTTGAGCATTGCCTATTAGAGCACAGACGTCAGCCAAACCCTTTGCTCTTTCCTCCGACTGACTCAGTGTAGCTATTAAACTATCCGGAGTCCCTACTGAACTACCAAGAGGAGAAGGAAAATGAGCTTCCAGAACCATTCGGAATTAACTCTTTTCACCACAAAAACTGACAAGAGATGGAATTGAAAGTATGAGTAGCTCTTCATTAGTTAAAGAAATTGGATTTTTTAAAAAAAATCTAAAACCTTCATTCAGAAAACACATGCACTTTCTCCAGATCCAGAGGGTTTCACTGAGCAATTCTATCAAACATCTGAGGAAAAATATAGCACCATCTTACAGAAACTTTTTCAGAAAATGGAAGAAGAGAAAATAAGTCCCAACTCATTTTATACGGCCAACATAACCCTAAAAGCAAAACCTGATGAAACATTATTAAAAAAAAAAAAAGAACCACAGGCCAACATTGCACTATGAACATCAATGTAAAAAATCCTCAACTGCATATCAGTTAATCGAATCCAGCATTATGCGAAAATGATTTACACCATGAATAAGTTGATATTATCCTAGGAACAAAAGGTTGATTCAACAGTTCTAAGAAATCAATGTAATCCACCCCGTTCAGAAAATAAAAGGGAATTTCAAACAAATACTCCCTAAAATCATTTGACAAAATTCAACACCCATTTATGATAACAAAAACAACAAAACCCAGAAAACTAAGTGTAGAAGAGAACTTGATATGTTAAAGGGCATCTACAAAAAACCCACAGGGCACATCACACCTAATGCTGAAATATTAAACACTTTCTCCTTGAGACTAGGAGCAAGGCAGAGTTGTTTATTCACCACTTCTATTCAATATTCCAGTGCAATCCAAGAAAAGGAGTGAAACAAGATATAAATATTGGTAAAAATAATAATGTTTCTATTTGCAGATGACCTGATTCTTTTTTTATTGTGGTAGAAAACATAACCACAATAATTTACCATCTTAACCATCTTTTTAAGTGTATTAGTTCAGTAGTGTTAAGTATATTCACATAGTTGTGAATTAGACTTGCAGAACTTTTTCATCTTGCAAATCTGATACTATATACCCATTAAACAACTCCCCTTTTTCCCCTCCCCCTAGCCTCTGGTAACCATTCACTTTCTGTTTCTATGATGTAGTCACAGTTTAGGTACCTCATAAATGTGGAATCATACAGTGTTTGACTTTTTGTGACTGGTTTATTTTCCTTAGCATAATGTCCTCAAGGTTCATCCATTTGGGAGCATGTGACAGGATTTCCTTCCTTTTTAAAGCTGAATAATATACTATTGTACGTATATACCACATTTTGTTTGTCCATTCATCCATCAGTGGACATTTGGGTTGCTTTTACCTCTTGGCTATTGTGAACAGTGCTGTTGTGAACCTAAGTGTGCAAAGACCTTGCTGTCAGTTCTTTTGCATATATCCAGAAGTGGAATTACTGGGTCATATAGTAGTTCTCTTTTTACAAAATTTTTGAAATATCTCCTACTGTTTTTCATTAAAGTTGCACTACTTTACAATCCCACCAATAGTGTGCAAGGGTTTCAGTTTTTCCACATCCTTGCCAACACGTTTTTTGTTTTTTCAATAATAGCCTTTCCTAATGGGTGTGAGGTGATACCTTATTGTGATTTTGATGTACATTTCTCTGATGAGACATGATTCTTTACATAGAAAATTCTAAACATTTATTAAACAGCTACTAGAATTAACAAGAGTTTAGCCATTTCATAGGATACAAGGTCAAAATCAAAAGTTTTTATATATTACCACTAAACAATTGGAAAATGAAATAAAAAACTTTCAACTTACTATAGCATCAAAAATACAATTCTTAGAAAGAAATTCAAGAAAAAATAGGTAAGCCACTAAATGTTGGAAAGAATGTGGAGAATGGAGAATTTTCATCCACTGGTGGCGTAAGTTCTAGGGGAAAGCTATAGAAGTTTCTAATAAATGAAACAGTAACCTACCATATGACTCAGCAATTCTACTTCTAGGTATTTACTCAAGAGAAATGAAAACATGTGTACACACATACACACAAAATGCACAGGAATATTCATAGCAGTTTTATTCATAATAGTCAAGAACTGGAAACAGCCCAGGTGTCCATCTATAGGAAAATGTATAACAATGTTATAATTATGTAATGGAATAAAAGTCAGCAATACAAAGAAATGAACTACTTATACATGTAACAATGTGGATGAATTGCAAAAACATTATAAGTGAAAGAATCCAAACACAAAATAATGCATAGTATATGATTCCATTTGTAAGAATTTATAGAACAGGCAAAACTAATCTATAGAGATTAAAAAAAAAAAAAAAAGACAGTTGTTGCCTGCCTCTTGGAGCTAGGGATGGAGATTGACTAGGAAAAGACACAAGCCAACTTTCTGGAGTGATGGAAATGTCCTTTACTTTGATCTGGGTGTGAGTTACCCAGTGTTTTCATTGTCAAAACTCATAAAATCATACAGTTAAGGCTTACGCATTTCACTGTATATAAATTTTACCTCAAAAAATAGTAATGAGAATTATAAATAAATATTGATCTTTAGTTAAGAAGTGAATGCTGAAGTGTTTAGGGGGAACTGTACAGATGCCTGCAACTTCCTTTGAAATGCATCAACAAAATAAGATGGAAGATAGCTATGTGATAAAGCAAGTATAGCAAAATTAATTGTAGCCTATAGGTAGTGGGTACATGGTTGTGCACTGTGCGTTTCTTTAAACTTGTCTGCATGTTTGAAATTTTTTATAATAAAATAGTAGGGGAAAATGCACTTTGGAGAATTCTGACTTGATTATAAAGGGATAAAATCATCATTTCCCCTTCTCTCCCTTGGAATCACACGACAGACAAGGAGAATAAGAAACAAAAATTCAGTTCCTTTTTACAGCAAACCTAGGTCACAGTTAAAACCCTGTATTTCAGAAGACATAGAAGAGTAACCAAAACCAGGTAAGATTGGTGAAGACATCCAAAAGGAAGCAAAAATAAGATAACAGGGAGAGAAGACTTAGGTGCTGTCGACTTCTGAAAGATCAAGCAAAAATACAGTCTTCGATGACAGTCACATGAGGTACACATCCTAATCACCTGTCTGCAACAGTGGAATGAGTCTGCACCTGTTTGTGTAGGAGCTTCCTAGAACTAGTTTGCTTCCAGAGAAGAGGAGGAGGCAGGACTTAATGAAGAATAATGCAGACAAGGTGTATCTGCAGGAGGTGGCTTTCCTCATAGCAGCCAAGAAAAAAATTCCTTATATTATAGAAAACCAAACAAACTATAACCAAAATAACCTGGCTAATGGAATTCATCAGAAAAAATATTAAATTCATATATAAAACTTCACCAGCCTGCAACACAGCACAGGCCCTTCTGCCACATAACTTTCTACAAATAGGAAATCTCGGAAAAACTCTTCTCTTTCAAAAACGAGTCCTGAAAAATGAACCAACATAGTATCAACAAAAATAGATTAGGATAGGAATGGAGGAAGGAAACAGGAAAAGTAAATGGCAGGAAAAGAAGTTTCACCACAGATAGTTGCTACAGAGCAGATGAAAATATTTTACTGTGAATAAAAATATTAATGAAATAATTTCCTCCAAAAAGCACATGTTTAAGGTGGAAATAAATGTAAGAACTTAGAGAAAAGGTGGTGAGACATGGGAACAAATGAAAGCAAGTTGGCAGACAAAGCAAAGAAGTAAAAGAAAATAAATAAAATTATCTCAGGAAAAAAATATATATTTCTGGGTTTTATATGAATGTATGTGTGTATAAATATTGTTGAACTTATTGCATTTAATATAAGTTAAAAGGAAAAGAACAAGTTAAGGATACACAAAACAATATGGATGAATCCTTAATTTAAAACACCACGTCAGGACTTCCCTGGTGGCGCAGTGGTTAAGAATCTGCCTGCCTATGCAGGGGACACGGGTTCGAGCCCTGGTCCGGAAAGATCCCACATGCCGCGGAGCAACAAAGCCCATGCTCCACAACTACTGAGCTTGCGCTCTAGAGCCCACGCTCTGCAACAAGAGAAGCCACCACAATGAGAAGCCTGCGCACTGCAACGAAGAGTAGCCCCCGCTCGCCGCAACTAGAGAAAGCCCACTTGCAGCAACGAAGACCCAACGCAGCCAAAATAAATAAATAAATGTTTAAAAAAACAAAAACAAAAAAAACGCCACCATGTTGAGAAAAAGAAGTCAGACGTGAAAGAGTACATAGTGTATTATTCCATTTAGATGACATTCTAGAATAGGAAATATTAATCTAAGATGATATAAATGAGAGCAGTGCTGTCTGGATGTGGGAGGAATTGACCTAGGAAGGAGCATCAGGGAAATTTCTTGAGTATGGAGATGTTCTGTATCTTGAACAGGGTGTTGGCTACACAGAAGCATACAATTATCAAACCTCATTAAACTAATCACTTAAAATGTGTGCACTGTTTCATTCTAATTATGCTTCAGTTAAACAAAACATATTGTGGAAAAAAGGATTTATGAAGCAAATGACAGAGATTCAACACATGTATAATTGGAGTCTTCAAAAAAGAAAAGGAGTGATGGAACAGGACAAATATTGAAGCTATAATCCAAAAACAATTTTCGGAAATAAAAAACTTCTAAGAACATAACATGAACCAGGGAAAATTGGTCTAATATGTCATCCCCTGTTTATGTTTTAGTAAAGTTTCTGGACTCAAAAAAATAAAGAACAGTGATGTAAAAAAAGTTCATGTCATGTATAAGGGGGAAAAAACAAAGATGAGACAACTCTGAAAGGCTATCTCGGCTCCAGAGCTCCTTATACAATGGCGTGAAGCCTCTGTTGGAACCGCAGTGCAGATCAACATTTCCCTCTGCCTGCTCCTACTTCCCTAAGTTTCTTATAGGTGTTGCTTCTCAGCACCCTCTCCCACACAAATCTCCACCCCTCAGAGTGTGTTTTCAGGCATTCCAACCCAAGACACACCACATAGAAACCTCAATTAATTTTGAAAAGTAGAAATAGTATAGATGACGATCTCTGAGAATAATGCAATAAAACTGCAATCAATAACAAAACCAGAAAACCAGTCACTAGCACTTAAATATTTTTTTTAAAAAAAGTTATTGGGTTAAGAAGGAAATGTGAACAAATTGCAGAATATTTTTAAAAGAATAACATTCTAGAATTATCAGAACCCATAGGATACAGCTAAAACAGTGCTCAAAAAATGTATGGCCTTATATATTTACATTAGCAAACAAGAATAAATGAAAGTAAATATTCAACTCAAGAATTAAATAGAATCTAAAGATTGAAATAGAAATTAATGAATTAATAATGTGGAATTAATAAATGAATACAAGAGTATTTTTTTGGAAAAGAAAAGTACAAAGCAATAAAATAGATTGAATCTTTAGCTTACCTAATTAAGAAAGTAGAAAGCACAACTATACAAAATAACAAGTAAGTGACAATAAACATAGACACAGGAAAAAAAAAATCGTGGCAGAATACTTAGTTCAACTCTGTGCAAATAAATTTGAAAGCCTGGATGAAATAGATCATTTTCTAGGAAAATTATGATGTACCAAAACTCCCTCCAGAACACATAGAAAATTAAAATAAATTGCCAAAAAGGTATCTTTCTTTGCGATAAATACTAGGCCAAATTCAGATGAGTGCTACCACATCAGTAAAGAGCAGATAGATTCAATCTCATTAAAACTACTGTAAAACATGGAAAGAGAAGATTCTTTCCAAATATTTTTGGAAGAAACGAATCAATCTCTTATTAATATAGAAATTCCAGATAAAATATTAGCAAATAGAATTCAGCAGCACATCAAAAAATAATATATCACACCAAGTGGAGTTTATTCCAGTGATGCAAGGATAATTCAATACTAAGAAAATTATTTAAAATTGTATTAATAGATTTATGATGAAAAATCATATGGTAGTTTATATGGATGCTAAAATGGATTTAAGACAATTTGGTTTCCATTCTTATAAGAAATAAAAATAAAATGAGTAGATAGTTAGCTATATAAAACTGTATATTATATATTAATATATTAAGATGTATTTTTTAGTATATTAAAATACAGCTCTCAACTCAAAATCTGACATAGTATTTCCTAGGAAGTAGAGAGATTCCCACTAAAATCAGGAACAAGTTGAGTATGTCCATCAATATTACTATTTAATATTGTTCAGGAGGAACTTAATAATCCAATAAGAAATGAAAGAAATTAGAGGTATAAAAGTTGGAAAATAGGGAATTCCCTGGTGGTCCAGTGGTTAAGACTCTGCGCTCTCACTGCTGAGGGCCTGGGTTCAATCCCTGGTCAGGGAACTAAGAGCCCACATTCCATAAGCTGTGCAGCATGGCAAAAAATATATATATATTGGAAAATAGGAGTAAAATTATCAATATTTGCAGACATTCAATTCCTGGAAGCTAAGGAGGAATCGGCTGAAAGACTCATAACAAATAAGAAATTTCAGTAAGCTTAATATATATTAACAATCTTTATGTATATAAGCAACAATCATACTAGAATCAGTGCCCCCCAAAAAGTAAGAGGCCCAGGAAAAAAAAGATCTACAAAGAGAAAATTTTTAAATGATCCTCGGAAACACAAATAAAGACTTAACCAACTGGAAGGGAATACCATGGTCTTTGATTAGGAAGACTCAACATTCTAAAATGTTAACATGATTCAAATAAAATTTAACTTGATTTAAATAAAATTACAAGTAAAATGTTTAGGGGAAGGGGATCTAGACAAGCTCAATGTGAAGTTTATGTGAAGAACCAAACAAACAAAAATTACCAAGAAAAATCTGAAAAGAAAGGTAATAGGAGGGAGATACCCCTACCGGATTATAACATTTATTATAAAGCCTCACTAATTAAAATATACTATAAAGCTTCACTAATAAGAAGACAGATGGAACAGAATAGAAAGTTCAGAACCTGACCTAAACACACATGAAATCAATGAGGAAAATATGGACTATTTAACAGGTGGTGGTGAGACAACTATGATTGTATGTAATAATTTTCTAGATGATTACAAATGGATAAAACATTTTAAACTGAAAAATAAAATCTTAAAAGTGGCAGAAAAAATCATGGTTTGAAAATGAGTATATATATATAATATACATACATGTATATAAAATTGTGCAGAATGCTTTTTAAAGTATCACACTAAATTTTAAAGTATCACACTAAATTCAAAAGTGAGAAAGGAAAAGATTCATTTAGTACATTAAATAGTTTTTACATTTTTTTCCTAGGTATAAAATACTATAATTACTGTCAGAAGAAAAATACAAAATATGAAAAAGATTAGAAATACCCAACAGACAATTATAATTTCCCTGAAGTATAAATAACTCCTATGAATCACTAAGAAAAATAGGAAAAAAAAGACAAAAGAAATATAATTTTCTGTTAAGGCTGATGCTCAACTTCATTTTTAATAAGAGAAATGAAACTTTATAATATAGTGAAAAAAACAAACTACACTGAAAAACCAGATTGGTGTTTTGCCAGTGGTATGGAGAAACAAGTACTTTCCTATGTTCTTTGTGTAGGTGTAAATTGGTACGATCTTGGAGAGAGGGAGAATTAAACAACAGCTTTCAAAATTACAGTTATACACACCCTTTGGTCCAGCAATTTCACTTCTAGGGATATATCCTAGGGATGCAAAATGTATATATGAGCACCATTATTTATTGCAGCATTGCTTAAGCTGGCAAAAGATTGAGAACAACCCAAACATCCAGCTAGCCTGCTCTCAGCCCACAAAGCCAGGCATCAGGCTCCAGAGCTCTGTCCACCCAGAGCAAGAGCTACCTTTTTCTTATGCACACACAGGCATGTGTTCTCAAAGGGAGAAATTAGAGACTCTAGTGGAAGCAAGCCTAGACTTTTATGATTTTTGTCAATCCTTTATTGTTGTCTTGCCCACACATAATTTAATTGTGCTTTTACCCACCTGGCTTTATCAAATCCTTCTAAAGATTTCTAATCCAGTTTTAATAAAATAGGAACAACCCTCTTTATGCAGTTATTTTTCATTATTTATGCAATAATTAAATTAGTTATGTAACTAACCTGTTACAACAAATATACACACTTAGGAATAAATAGATCTGACAATTGGCATCAGCTCGACTGGTGGGAGTAGTTGTGCTCTGGCATGATGCTAAGCAGCCTGCCTGCTACAAGTATTCACCATCCAAGATAACAGTTGCAAATCTGAAAGACGGACTGGAGAGATTTGGTTAATCCAGCAAGTTGGTTAAGTGGTCATTTGCGAGAGCTTTTATTGCATTCTGACAATAAGTAAAGAGCAATCCATTATGTTCCAATATAAATAAAATCAGAGTAATCCTAATAAAAAATTATTTGCTAGTATCTTCACATTTTTATGTTATGACTGCTTTTTCTTCATTTATGACTTCCATATGAGCCCACATTCTTTCCAATATGTTGCAGGCTTTGGTCAGAGAGTTACAAAATGATGTCCATTCAATAAGGCGACAAATCAGAGAACTTAAAAAGATGCAGAAAAACAGGGATGCTTGTAAAACCTCAACCCATAAAGCCCAGACCTTGGCAGCATCTATCCTGAACATTTCACGGTCAGATCTAGAGGAAATATTGGACACAGAAGATGAAGAGGTAAGATCACTTAAATATTTATTAATAATGGGCTTGTTACACATTGAATGTAAGTACATATTTTTATTTGTTTTATAATTCTTAGAATTTCATCTTTAAGATAATATTAATGAAGGCAAGATTATTAGTGTACCAATGAAAGATACATCAAAAGTATTAACCAACTCAAAAAACCTTTAGAGAAATTTAACTATGTAATACAGAAGTAAGCCAGTACACATAACCTTTAGAACTGCTTGCTTGTTATTCAAGTCAGTTATCCTTTCCTGTCTCTTCCATTTTCTTTAGTTCATCATATATCTTGTAAGCTAGTATTTTTAATTAAGCCAGTTTGAATGGATTTAGTTAGCTGGGTCACGATTGATTTGAGAATTTTTCGTCCTACATGAGATTTTTTAATGTAGTGAATGTATTGGCTTTTCTAGCTAAATTCAAAGTTATTGTTGATCAAGTTATACAAAAAGATATTTATTGCTTTAAAGTGGGGAAAATACTCCCATCTGAGTGAATTTATGTGCATATACATATAGGTCTTCAGTAGCATTTCTGTACCTCCTGAGGAGGGCACTGCATTTTTGATAGTTACTGCCTCATAAACAGCAGAATCTCATCTTATACACAGTCTTCTGTGAAACCTGTGGAGGATACTCAATCCTGTTCTATTGTGAAGTCTCTGAACTTTAATACATAAATATTAGATTTTTTATTGTTTAGAAAGATTAAAGAGATGATGGTACTCTTAGCTTCCCCATAAATATTTGCTCAATGACTAAATAAAATGATAGACTTAAATGTTTGTATGAGAACATCCTTCAGCAACCCTCACCCATCAGTTTCTCAAAAAATGTCTGGAATAGAGCAGATCTACAACTTGTAAAAGTTTTTAAACTGCTAAGAATTCTTAGAAAAGAGGTCAAAGGAGTCCTGCAGAGATTATTTTCATCCTATGGGTGAATACGATAGTGAATTATCAGTTTCCTATTTTCAGCACCTATATGCCACAGTGTCTGTGAGTTCTGAACTTTGAAGTACAAGAGCATTATGAAATACAGTATCAAATATAAGACACACAGGAAATAATAGTATCTGAGGCAAGGGTGTTAACTGTATCTTATTATGGACATTTCATTAAAATTTGATTGATAAAAAGAAACCTAACAAAAAGTTAAGGTAGAGTCCTCCACTGTTTCCTAAAAGTTTTAAAACAAACAGACTTAGCAAAATCCCTCCTGTGTATATGTGTGTATACGTGTGTGTGTTCCACATACATATTCTGGAAGTCAGCATCACCGCCTTTGTGTGGTCTTAAAAGATGCCCTCTCTGGGCTTACAGATTAGAAAAAAGAACCCCCTTTGAGTAGACAAATCGGAAAAAGTTGTCCCCTTTGAGTATATTAATTAGAAAAGGATCTCTCTTTTTAGTCCCAAAGAGTAGCTAGCACGGTTCTGTGAAGAAATGGCACCCTGGCCTCTGGGCAGATGCAGTTTGGAGCCAGGGATGCCAAGCACCAAAATATGCATACCACACAACCTTAAATGGAAGTCCTCCTGGAAAAAAACACACTGTTCCGTGAAGACTCAGTGCACACACCTGGATACATTTACTAGATTTAGTTATAGATCGAGCTTATTTGGACTGATCCCTGCCTGCATCTTTCAGAGGTCTAAAGAGTTGAGTGACTTACCCAAGTAGAGCCCAAACCACCTGAATTTTATGCTTTAAGCTACATCGAACTCTTGTAAATTCATGTTAAACACTATGACAACCTATGCGAAGTACCTAGCCTGATACTTGGCATACAGTAATTTTCAACAAATGTTAGTTTTCCAAACCCTTCCCTTTTTGAAAAGTCAATTTTTTTGCAAACCGAATCATGATTTTAACTGAATAATCAGTTGCACACGTGAATACATTATACTTTCAGAATATTTTACCTTGATAATTGATGCATTGAAAATATTTAGTGACTTAACAATACTTTAAGTTGGAGCGTCCCTTACCTATCAGCTAGTTATTGGATATTTTAAATGAGTAAGCATTTAAGTACACCAGAACCACGCATATCCTATTTTGTCTGTGATTATAACAATTACTCCTTAATTATCTACTGATAAGTCAGATTTTTGAGTATAAGGTTTTATGTCATTTTATGAGGGTCACTTATAAATGATTCTTTTATACAGCTCCATCTTCTTTTTCATTTTATTTTAATCACTTCCACCTCCACCTCAGTCCAGTATGAGCTCCACTGTGAAGGCAGAAATGAAACATTCCTGAATTATATTATGAAATATAGAAATATAGCTTTATCTTCCACATGTAGGTAGATATTTATACATTAAAGAGCATCGATTTGAATATTCTCTACTTTGAAAGGACAGGCTGCTCTTTGCTGAATCTAATTCCACCAATATTTCTCTAGATTTATTCAGTATCTAACAGTATGATCAAGTTCATATAGATGAAATTAACAACAGTGTTCTTATTTTTTTCCTTCAGGAAATCGAAAGGACAAAGATCGATGCTGAAAATGACAAGGAATGGCTGTTGTACATTCAGAAACTTCTTGAAGGACAGGTATTTTGTTTTTCTACTTCATACATTAAAACTTGCAGATAAAAATTCCAAGGCTTACTTTTTGTTACTAGATGCCTAATTTTTTGTAAACACTTAGACACATTACTTACTTCTGTTAGGTAAATAAGTATTCTAGTAGGTAGACAGGAAAGTTAACCCTCCACTTGTACTTTTGGACTTAACAAATGAAGCAAATGCCTTGGGAAGGAGCCAACATGGGTTTTAGCTAAGGCATTAATTAAATTATTGAGTCAACCTCTATGCTTGCTAGACTGAAAAGGATCCATTCTCTCAGCCCTCTTAGGAAAAGAGATTCTTTATTATGTGTCTTTAAAGTTAGTAGTTGATATGGACACCTGAGGAGTTCATGGGTTTCAGTGACCTTTTACTATGGACCTGTTTCCAGTCAATTCATGTTTTCCTCACAGCCAGACAGCTGTTTATTACTGTGTCTTCCTGCATTCTCTACAATATTTTCTACTGAGACCTCGAGCAGCTTGTTAGTGGGAAGTAAATATTGATTTGGCATCCTGTCAATGCAGAAAGAATGAAAAAATTTCCACCAGAGGCCCCTCAAACATTTTCCTATCGACATTTTCTGGGCTGAGTGGAAAGCTGCATAGAGGATGACAAGGCCAAGACGAGCTGAACTCCCTGAGGGGTCTATTGAGACTGCTGCTGTGACCTGTGTGATACTTTTTCTTCCCTTTCAAGTATGTTTTTAATACACATATAGTCTGCTGGGATGTGCCCCTCTTGTAAGTGATCAGGGTAGTGTATTGGCAGGTGAGAGCCCTGCTTTTCTAGTCAGAGCCAACTTTTGTTTTGATATCACTGACAGCATGTAATATATTCTAAAACTTTTTCATTATAGTTCTTTTTGCTCAACCTGATTGTTGTCTGTTTTTAAAATGAACTGGATTAAAAACAGCTAACACATATTTCTCAAAATAGCAAAAAAAAATATTGTTCTGTGAGTGCAGTATCTATGTTTTTGGAAAAGTCAAGGATAAGTAAATAATATGTGAACTATTCATATTCTTAGTACCCATTTTATATATTTTTGAAACATTATCTGGAAGCACTATTACGATTACTATCAATAGTAATAGAAGGTGATGGGCACTCTTCTGCTTCAAGTTGTTTAAGTGCAGACATGCAGGTGCTGGGCAAAGCCTTCTTGCTTTTGAGAAGAAAGGCCGTTTCTCAATCATGCTGCCTTCCCAGCACCCAGCCCAGTGCCTGGTACATCAAAGGAGTTCAGTAATGACTGTTACAGGTTATTTTTTTAAACGTGAAAGTTATAAAAATAAACTTTGTAGTGGATTTTTTAACATTCAACTTGTAAGTATGACCTTTTAATATGGAAGTTTTATCATCAATTATGAACATAAAAATAACAAATCGATATGTATAAATCTTTGTTAAATTTTACTAAAGCTCTATTGACACCAGATCTGATTTTTTGACTAACACCTGTAGCTATACATATATACATTCTACATTATCTGGATGTATGCTTATTCTGTCCAGTTATTGTAAAAAAAAAATCCTGTTGAAAATGGCATTAGACTGCTTAATACTGCAGTTTGATATAGTGCCTTTTTGTGCCACTGAGCCTGGCCTCTAGAATATAATTGCCTGGCAGTATTGATTTAATTGCCCAGGTTTATTTGTGGACTCCTAATTATTGACTGGAGGTAAATTTAATGGAGCAGCCTCTATGAACACTGGGAAACCGCTGCTGTTGCTGTTATACATAATGAACTGCACCATGTGCCTTTAGAGCATTTGTCAAGTTAATTTTATTCCACTGTGACAGTATGATAACATTTAAAAAGTCAAAGACTTTTTATTTTTATTACTGACATAGGTGGTTTTGCTGATGCCTTTGAATTCTGTGAGAAAAAAAAATAGGGACTTCATTGGTTGCACTTGAATGTCACTTTATAATTACACCCAAGAGAAAAATCTATAAAATAGAAAACATCTTTTTTTTAATGCTACTTTTCTTCTTTCTCAATTCTAGCAATTATATTTGTCCTGAATTTTAGAAAAGGTTTTCTTTGTCCACCAGTTTTTGGGAGTCTATATTATGCTCACAGGATTGTGAGGGCAAAAGTATAAATATGTTCATTCATTTGTTTTGTTTAGTTTATGGCATGCAGCTCCGTGAACCTGAGGTTACACGATCTTGAAGCTGTGGAATAATTGAGCGCATTCCCTGAAAAGAGCCCTAATTAATTCAATATTGATATTTGATTATTAAAATATTTTGAAAATAAAATTATAAGAAAACTTCCCTTTTATGTCCTCCCTCTGTGTTGGGTGGTATATGTAATGGAATTCTGACATCATAGGAGTGAATCTGGCCTTGTGGTTTTATCTTTTGTTTAAGGATTAGGCCACAGAACTATTTTCTCTTAAAGAAAATTTTCTCTACATTCATTGGATTAAAATGTATATAAATAAGATATTTACCAGAAAATAAAAAGCTGTCCTGCCATGTGGCAATATGGGCCCGCACAATAATATACCTACTGGTACTGTTAGCCAGAAGTGCGTGAGAATTAAAAGGTCTAAAACCTTAACTTATCTGTATTTAACACAGAATGCAATATTTGTCCTCCTTTCAAGTGGTCCTGATACAATTGGTAATTTTAAGTATTTGCTCTTTATCTGCATCTAACCTTTGTCCCCACAGATTTCTAATAATAAGAATCACACTGAAAAAAAGTTGTTCTAATACCTACTTTCATTTTTTCTGGCATAGCTGCCTTTTAATTTCTTTGAAGATTTTTACTTGTATTAATTCCTCTTTTTGCATTATTACATTTTTTAAAACTTACAGTTTATGGCAGAGACAAACAAGCAAATTAATGATTATAATAGGGTGGGAGAACCACCCAAAATTAGTTTTTCTGTGTTTTAGGACATGGGAGAAAAAAAAAACAGAAATAGGAAAAGTAGACTGGGACTAAACAATAAACGCCTTTGAGCAGGAAAGGGATGTAATCAGAGTTGTGCTTTAGAAAGATACATGAGATCAGCATGTAGTATGGTTTGGAGGGATAAGAGACTGGGAGCAAGAAGGTAGTCAAGGCAAAAGTAAGTGGGGGCCTGCATGTGCCCTCACTATAAAAATAGGAAGGACGAGATAGATGTGACCCACTTTATAGAAACTGAATCCATAGCAGTACTGAGATTACATGAAGGGGTCAGAAAGCAGAAACCAAAGAGAGGTGAGTTTAATACCTTATATGATGAGAAACATGATGATACCTTTAAAAGTTTTAGGGATCAAGAGAGGTAGATCAGATTTGGTAGACAGAGATGTCAGTGATTGAAGCCATAAAAGATTTAGTTGATACATGCCAATAACAATATTCAGGGACTCACAGTTTTTCATTAGTTCATCCCAACCTGCTGTGCGGCTTTTCTCAGTGAAATCTAACCATTTAAGAACACATTTCAAACTCTTACAACTCAACAACAAAAGAAAAGAAACTGATCTGAATAGTCATTTCTACAAGAAGATATACAAATAGCCAATAAGCACATGTACATATGCTCAACATCACTAGCCATTAGGGAAATGCAAACCAAAAACCAAAATGAGATACTACTTCATATCCAGTAGGATGGCTATAATCAAAAAGACAGACAATAGCAAGTGTCGGTGAGGATGTGGAGAAATTAGAACCCTTATACATTGCTTGTGAGAAGATAAAATGGTGCCACCCTTGTGGAAAACAGTCTGGCAGTTCCTCAAAAAGTTAAAAGTAGAGATTATATGACCCAGCAGTTCCACACTTAGGTATATACCCAAGATAAGTAAAAACATATGTCCATATAAAAACTGCTACATAAATGTTCATAGCAGCTCAATGATAGTTCATAGTAGCTCAAAAGTGGAAGGAATCCAGAGGTCCATCAACTGATGGATGGATAAACAAAACATGGTATATGCACACATGAAATATTATTCAGCCATGAAATGGAATGAAGTACTGATAGTGCTACAACCTGGAAGAACCTTGTACACCTTATGCTACGTGAAAGAAGCTGTACACAAAAGGTAACTTACTGTATGATTGCATTCTAGGAAATGTACAGAATAGGCAAATCTATCAAGACAGAAAGTAGATTAGTAGTTGCCCGGGGATGGGGGAAGAGGGACCATGACTGCTAATGGGTACAGGGTTTCTTTTGGGGTGATGAAAATGTTCTGGAATTAGATGAAGGTGATGGTTGTACAACTTTGTACAACCAGTGAATTATACATTTTAAACTGGTGAACTTTATGTTATGTGAATTATATCTCCGTTTAAAAAAATGAATTCCTTAATATGAGGCAGAGTGAAAAAATAAAAAGAATACCTTTTTATTTTTAAGTAAATCCAATTAAGTTCTTTTTTATAGCAGCCAGAGACTATTTATTTTTTAATTTTTTTAATTAAAAAAATTTAATTTTCAAAATTTATTTTTGGCTGCGTTGGGTCTTCATTGCTGCACTTGGGCTTTCTCTTGTTATGGCAAGTGGGGGCTACTCTTCATTGCGGTGCCTGGGCTTCTCATTGTGGTGGCTTCTCTTGTTGCAGAGCACGGGCCCTAGAGCACAGGCTTCAGTAGTTGCGGTGCATGGGCTCAGTAGTTGTGGTGCATGGGCTTAGTTGCTCAGCAGTATGTGGGATCTTCCCAGACCAGGGGTCGAACCCGTGTCCCCTGCACTGGCAGGCGGATTCTTAACCACTGCACCACCAGGGAAGTCCCCAATTAAGTTCTTATATCTCATGTGCTATGTCCCCCACCATTAGCAGCGACTGCATTAAATGCATTTGAATTTGAATTTCTATCTACTGGGCATAACTATGAATAAATGAGATAAATTATTTTATTTCATACTTAATATGTTTCTTTTCAATTGACAAAGAAGGAGCTGTCCCTCTGTCATACTCTAGTTGATATTACTTTCTCATATATGCAAACAAAAAGGAGTCAGTTATTTATACTCTGCCCTCTAAGAGACATTGTTTATTTGTTCTGTCCGTTCTGATCCTCAAAATTAAAATTATAGTAAGGATCATTTAGTTTTGTTTTCAGGCCTTAATAATACCTGAAACAGTCTTTTGTACTTGTGATTTTATAAAGGCAGTGGCAAGAATTAGTGGAGATAAAATTGAACCCAAGCTGTAAAATCCATTTTTAAAACGTGTATTGAGTGTCTACTGCATGTAAGGTAATGTTTCAGGTTTGGTGGTATAGCAGTGAACAAGAGACAAAAATCACTACCCTCATGGAGCTTACATTTCTGGTGATGGAGAGCAATAAACAAATAGTTAAAATATATAAACTATGAAAGTATTTAAACAATTAACTTGAACAGAATTATGGGTATGTATATTAAAATATGTATACTTGTATAATATACAGTTACAAGCACAATATGGTTCTTTACTAGGATTTATATAAAAAACACTTAGCCAGGAATGGCTAGAAAATGTGTCTTGATCTTGTTTTGTTGTTGCCTTATTCTATGTTGTTTGTTAATCCTTTTCTAGATTTCATTCAGTCCATTTTCATCCACTTTGTGTAGATCATTTTCTTGTATTGGGACCATATCAAAAATTCTTTCTGCCTTCAGTTGTTGATAATTGAAAGTATAGACTTTGATCGATGTTTTTTCTTAAGTTTTAGATATCCCTGTTCCTATTAGTTGCTTCAGATCTTGCAAATGGTGAAATTTAAAATGGCTCTTTCCCCAGTGCCCTTTCTGCAAAATATGCTTACCTTCTATAGATGCTTTGCAATATGGCAGTGAGAAGGTTTTATAAATCTCCCTGGCTTTTGTAAATAGAATAACTTCCAGTCTGAAGGTTAACAGAAAGTTTCTCTTTACAACCCTGAAGACATTTACTCTGTTGCTTTCAGTGTTGCACTTACAACACACTGATAACATGCACATACTGCAAACTCCCACACTTACTCTCTCCACACACATAAACCCACACAGTCACCCACATACACCTTATTCCTCACATCCAACTGAAGTAGCAAAAGTTAAAAATTCTCCATTCAGAGCCTTGCTGGGATTTTTTTTTTAGTTTGACAAATTAAAGCCTACTTTCATGATACCAGAAAAAAGACATATGTCATTAAAGTTAAAAGGTAAATTTTATGTGTATTTTACCACTATAAAAAATTGGGGGGGGCTTCCCTGGTGGCGCAGTGGTTGAGAATCCGCCTGCTAATGCAGGGGACACGGGTTCGAGCCCTGGTCTGGGAAGATCCCGCATGCCGCGGAGCAACTACGCCCGTGAGCCACAATCACTGAGCCTGTGCGTCTGGAGCCTGTGCTCTGCAACAAGAGAGGCCGCGATAGTGAGAGGCCTGCGCACCGCGATGAAGAGTGGCCCCCACTTGCCGCAACTGGAGAAAGCCCTCGCACAGAAATGAAGACCCAACACGGCCAAAATAAATAAATAAATTAAAAAAAAAAATAAATAAATAAATAAATAAATAAAAATTAAAGCAATACCAAACTAAAAAAAAAAAAAAAAAAAAAAAAATTGGGGGGAAATGAAAGGAAAACAAATTATAGCCTTCACCAAAGTTTAAGAATAGCAGATACAGACTTCAATATTCAGCAGAACACCAAGATAGACAGATAGGTAGAAGGATAGACAGACAGATAGATAGATAGATAGATAGATAGATAGATAGATAGATAACACACCAGAAGTATAAACAACATTTAGGAAACTTAGCTCACAATTCAATGCCAGTTTTAAATTATAAATAAACTGTTCTTTCTGATACCATGCTTGGTTATTTTAACAGGTTCAATCTTTTAATTACAAGATAGTAGAGTGGGTGTATAAATATTTATTTATTCCAAATTTTCCACCTTTAATTTTATAATAATCAGACTACATTGGTTTCTTACTAAACTCTCAAAATCTCACTGAATCATATCCTTTGTTAAAGCAGGTATAATACATAAAATTTAATATCTTTACTTTTAGTACAGCTCTGCTAAAGTCAATTTTTATTTTTATATTTTATTTTATTTATTTTATTTTTTTAACATCTTTATTGGAGTATAATTGCTTTACAATGGTGTATTAGTTTCTGTTACATAACAAAGTGAATCAGCTATACAAAATATACAAGCAGCTCATGCAGCTCAATAACAAAAAAACAAACAACCCAATCCAAAAATGGGCAGAAGACCTGTACAGACATTTCTCCAAAGAAGATATACAGATTGCCAACAAACACATGAAAGGATGCTCAGCATCACTAATCATTAGAGAAATGCAAATCAAAACTACAATGAGGTATCACCTCACACCGGTCAGAATGGCCATCATCAATTTTTATTTTAAAAGCAGTATCTTTTGGTAATAGTTTTCAAACCAAATATAAGAATGAAAATGGTTAAAATGTTAATCTTGTCCTTTAGATTTAAAGAGTTACCCTTATTTCAATTTTTTTCTTTCAATACAAAACTTTTCAGTTTTATACTATTAAGAGCACATTCCAGTTAGTGCTGATGCTGTAAATTATCTGTATGTTTCACACTTATGGACTTGAGGCTTTGTTATTCTTCCAACGTAGCTCTCCAACATCTGCAACTATCATTCATATCTTACCTTTATACAGAAACACCTCTAAATGAAGCCATAATTATTGTGAGTGATAAGTTTGAGGTTGTGTCACTGGCATAACACTTCCTAAAGGCAAACATCTGTAGGCATTTACATATAAGAGAAGCCTAAAATCTGAAGTCAGGGGAAGTCCCTCCAGTAAGAGAAGTCACCTTTGGCAACAGGGACAGCCAGAATGACCAGGAAGACCCACTTTAAGATTACAGTATAGACCAAGCAAAACTCACAGTTATTCCGATGCCCTAATTAAATTCCCATTCCAAGAAATCTCATGCAGTATCAGCTCTTCCCCTGTCCATTTTTCCCCTTGTGCTGAAGAGTTCAAGCTTGTGTAACTGCAATGACATAACTAAGAGTATCACTTCTTTTTTATGCAAGAGAATAAAATTATGCAGAAAGTCCAGCAGACTTTCTGGACTTCATAGGCCCCAGCACATGCCATCTGAGATGAAACCCAAGGCTGCATAATTGTTGGGTTTGTTGTTTCACATATATTTGATGGGGCAAGTGAGAAAAGATCTCTGCTGTTGGCTAGTCAGGTTGTCACTTCAATCCAAATCCAAAATCCTATCAGTAAAAGAATGGTTGTGCTTTCTTCTGTATCTGAGGGAGTTCCCTCCAGAATGCAGAGAGAGAGAAAGGAACAGACTCTATGCTGCCTGTACGAAATAAACCTGCGCTTAATCTAGACTCTAAAAAGTTCAGATTTCCTCGTCTTCTTAGTGTTTTGTAAAACATTTTGCAGTTCTAAAAAATATGCCAAACAAATAAGCAAACGATGTGAATTTTTAAAGCCCTTCCTGAGGTATTTTATATATTAAATATAGTTTCAGTGGTAACTCTATCCACTCTATATCTGTATGCTGAGAATTGATATTCATATGGTACCATAGGATTTCGAAGAGCTTTCTTGAGTCACTGTAGATTAAATTATATTCCACTTAGTCTTCAGATTAACTATAATTTATGAGATTTAAGTTATTGATAATCTATGTGATATAAGTGATTACTCTCAATTAACTAAAAATAACCAATTAACTAAAAATCCCATTTTTTAAGCTTTCTCAAAAAACAAAATGTTTTGTTAATTCATCCTTCACTAATCAGAAATTTTTATCTGTACTATGAAAAATGTTTGTGAAAAATGAATAGTGTAAAATTGGTAAGAGAGGCTATTTTCAAAACCAAGGCTGTTAGTGTATTTATTATTTGAATATGTACTGAGTCTGCTCCATAAGTAAGGAACTATTTGTAAAATAGAAAGGAGATCTACTAAAAATTTTTGGTTAACAGTTACTTTAATTTATTTTATTCATTTGAAAACAATAAGTATATTTTATGAAAAAAGTATGTTTTGTGAAATGTTTATTTTTTTAATTTATTTTTTTCAAGTATAGTTGACTTACAGTGTTGTGATAATTTCTGCTATACAGCAAAGTGATTCAGTTATACACATATATATATACATTCTCTTTCATATTCTTTTCCATTATGATTTATCTCAGGATATTGAGTATAGTTCCCTGTGCTATACAGTAGGACCTTGTTGTTTATCTTATGAAATGTTTTATAATTCTGACTTTTCCTTAGTCTTCCTCTAACTTTGTTTTAATTATTAACTGTTTCATCATAAATTACATTAATTTTATATTATTACAGAATTACAATTGATCCTTATATATTAAAAAAAAATTTTTTTAAAGACCGGTTTGAAAGCTGGTTGCCAATAAACTACAATTCATAAACAGAAAGTAGAACACTGGGTTTAGAGGGGAAAAAAGTAGGAATCTTTGTATTAAAAAGGAAAATAGAAAAGTTGGATTAAAATAGATAAAGAACCATCTCCAACTACCTTGTAAGATATATGAACTTTTGTCTAATATTATATAAAGGCAGATACTAATCTTTTTCTGACCTATTTGTAGAGAAAAATGGAAGAACCTACAAGGGCAGATGGATGTGCACAAATCATGCATCTTGATTAAAGGATGGGTTGCTTTTTGAAATGCATAAAGTGTTAGGCTCTGTATAAAGCTTAAAAGAAGCTTACAATCCAATAAAACAGGTTTGACAAACAGTTGTGTTTAACTGTGGGGCTTTTCGTTTTATTGGGAGCCAGAGGAAAAGAATGAAAGGGGTTGTCAGCAATAAATTAGTAAATGGACCTCTTGTTCCACTTTGGAGGCTTCCTGGAAGGGAGATTCTTCGAGATAAGAAGAAGCCAAATGTCCAAGTACATGACATGCTGAAAATTGTTCTGATCACAAGATAAGAGTAGGTTTAGTTTTTAACTTGAAAATGAACTGTGCAAATAAGATGATTAATGTCAGTACATTGTGTCCTGGTAAAAGTACTGTGACATTATTATACAGGAAATCATAGAGCCAGCATGTTTCCCAAAGTGTATTCCATGGACCACTAGTTCCACATGATAAATAGACTATGAGAAAAGTGCGGACAAATGAATTTAGAAACAGGGTATTACATTGCCCTCTTGGAGAAACACAGTACCATTGGCACCTTAAAGTCTCTAAGAGATCCTGAAATAAAATAACATTTTAAAGTTTGGTTTCTTTCCCAAACTTATTTGATCAGAGAACCCTTTTTTCTTAGAACAACTTTTTTAAACACTCATTTCTGCTTTTGCTTCTACCCGGAAGAGATGGGAGGTTATTCTCTTCTTGTTTGTTTGCTCTTTTGTTGGAATGCATATGGTACTGAGTGCCATAGTCAAAGTAAAAGAAAGTTACCTGGTAGTTTTGCCTTTGTGTGTGTGAGTATTCCTTTAACATCTGATATTAATGCCCTGAGAATTTAAATTGTCTCATTTGTAAAACTGGCAGTTTCACCAAATATAACTGTTTTCTGCATCCCAGAAGGGCAATTTTCTCAAAGTAAAGATTTGCAATGAGTATCATTATCTTCCAGAAGGGAATCTAATATATTCTTTTTCCTTGATTCTATGATGCATTTCCTCACGTTTTCACATTTCTGAAATTGAAATGCTTATGCAGTTTGTGTATATTTAATGTGGTAGGTTTCTTTTTTCCAGAAAAAGCTGTTTTTAAGTCAATGTGCCTATCTTATATTCACCTGTATCTTAAGAAGTGAAGAAATGTGATATTTCTGTATCTTATGCTTTATTTAGTGGTAAGTCTCAAGTAAGACAAATGTCTAAAACTCTTGACATAGACTATAGATAGAGTCTATCCTGACATAGACTCAAAGTATCTTAAGGAAAAGACAATTTATTATAAATATAAGAAGGAAGTTAAACTAGAAAGCTACTTAGGATATGAGGCAATTCTGTGGACCAACACCAGTCTCTATATTTTCTCCATGGCCTGCATAATCTGTTTGTGCCTTTTGGGCCTGTTTCACTGCCCAATCTGTTTCACTGCCACTGGCCAGTCTTTTCTCTTTTTCCCAGTTTGAATTCAGAAAAGAACCATTATGCTAGGTTTAGCTAATTATAATCACAGCTGAGCATAGCTGATCTGAGCACAGCTGAACAACTCACACAGCGGACATCAGGCTGATTTTGTTCAGATGCTGACCAGTGTTGCTGTCTGTTGGTGGTTGTCCTAGCACAAAGAAGGGCCTGACTCTACATCCCTGTAGGGAAGGGGACTGGGCTTGATAAGGATTCTCGTTAATATATTCAGGGAGACAAAAGTAGTCTTTACTGGTTAATCAAAAGGACAATTGCCAACATGACTTAATGAACTTCTTGATTGTTATAAACCTTTTATATGAAACTAGATAGCTGGGAAGGAGGATAAAAGGAAGTCGGTAGGCCTTTGGGAGGTAACTGGGCAACATTTAAGATTTTCTTTCACTTATAACCCATAAGTGTATTGTGTGAGTTCTACGGGCACCTCAGTGAAGCACAGGGAACAATAAAACTTTACCAGGAAAGTTATATAAGTTATGAAATTTAAAAATGTAGTCTATATTTCATAAACTCAGCAGTTTGCAACATGTGTATTACACTTTGATATGCCAGACTTTTCTATAACAACTTAATCAATGGATATACTTTTGCCATTTTTTTTCCTCTGAAACTTCACCCTACAGTTGTTGAGATGTTCAGCTCTAACACAGACAAGTGTATTGATAGTTCTTTCTCACTCTTTTGAGTGATGAACACACAGTACTACTGTGGGCCTCTGGGCCCTAGAGAGGACTGTAACCTGCTATTGATCAGCTGACTGAAGATAAATGGCTTAACTGCTTGTATTGCAGATTACAACATTAACATGGTCAGTAAACCATGAATTGTTCAATAAGGCGTTTATCTTTTTTCATTTTACTTCTGCTCCTTTATCATTTTTATTATAAAAGACAAAATTATCCACACTAACCAGCAAGATCAGTTGAAAAGAGACCCAGTAGGGTACCATTATGGGTGCAAAGTTGCAGATAGCTGAGTTCTAATGGTTTAATGATATTTAGTATATGTTTCTGAACTGAAGAAAATATAGAGTTTTGATCTTTTTTTCTGTGTTTCTTTTACAGCTTCCTTTGGCCACATATTTACTAGAAGCAGTACTGGAGAAAATAAATGAAAAAAAGAAACTAGTTGAAGAATATTTTGCAATTATGAAAGATATTAGATGATATTATGATTGAGAACATTTTTTCAAACGTGAAAACTTTATGTGGTGTGATCGGAAAACATGCATTGCAGTCCTGATAACAGTATCTGCTCCAAATATCAATAGTCAGGGTCAATACCAAAATAAGAAGTCTGTGAAACCAATTAATTGCTGAACAAGTGAAACTAATTAAGTGCACAGCCATTTAGAAGGAAATAGTGTAGCATTTGATTGTTGAATACAAATATTGCCACAAATCAATGCAAACCTGAAAATGATATTCTTTCCAGTACGTTAGAAGGAATTAGAACAAGCTTGGCATACACAAATTGGTCTGAATGTCAAAAGAAAGAAGTGTGAACTGAGGATTTAATGTTCTGAGTTTTATAAAGAAACTACACTTTTTACGTAAACCTGCTATAAATGGCCTTAAATCACCTGATAAGCAACACATTTGTATTGTAAGCAAGTATAAAGTAAAGCATTATCACTTAAGGATGAGCATTTAATGAAATAAATGGTGTGGTCCAATTGTACCTGTTCTCAGTCTACTGGATTATATAGGAGATATTGTATTTTCCTAGAACAGTTCAGCAAAAATAAAAACAATTTCTCCTTTGCTCCCTCTGTTTTTTTTTTTAACTCACAGTATTTTGTGTGGTCATATAAATTAGCAAGGGCCACAAACCCAGTGTATTAGTTAGGCTACTCCTCACAGTGCGCTAATTAAATTAAATTCTTAACAATGGGCAGCCATCCTTATTTAGATTCCCGAACATTCCCAAGCCATTTCCCATCTTTCTATGTTGCTGCCACACCTGACTTTTTGGTTCTTCCAATTCACCAGACTTGTGCCCGCCTCCATCCTTTGCCCTTGCTGTTCTCTCTTTGTAGAATACTCTGTACTCTTTTCTCATGACTGGCTCCTGCGTATCATTCAGGTTTGCCTTACATATTTCCTCAAAGAAGCACTCCCTGGCCATCTTGCTGTTAATTTCCCTTATAACACAAAAGCATCTTTTACCTCTTCACTTACTTATTTTCTTGTTATCCCCCCTCCCCTGCTTTAAAATATGGATCCCATGAGATTAAGGCAAGGGTTGGCAACTCATGACCCACAGGCCAAATCTGGCCTGCCACCTGTTTTTGTGATAGAATGATATTTACATTGTTAAATGCTTTTAAAAAAATCAAAAAGAATTATATTTGGCAGCATGTGAAAGTTATATAAATTCAAGTTTTAGTGTCTATCAATGAAGTTTTATCGGAACACAGCTATGCTCATTCGTTTTAGTATCGTTTATGGCTGCCTTCACACTACAGTAGTTCAGGTGAGTACTCACACGGAGACCATATGTAGTGTGCTCACCACTTTGCAGGACTGCAAGTCACAGTGACACAGTTACAACTTGACAACATTTTGTGTCACAAACACTACGATACTGCAATTTTTTAAATACCAGTGCATACCCATCATGTAAAAATAAAAAGAGAAAAATGGCTGTCAAATGTCACACTTTTAAGCACAGTGAAGTGTGGATTATTTTTTTATTGAATTCAATGGCAAAGCATTGTTTATTAAATGACACTCTACCTATGCTAAAAGAATGCAATGTATACATTATCAGACTAAGTACTCATCACAATATTCCCAACTCATGGGAAAGCAACAGTAAGAAAAAATTACAAAATTTAAAATGTAATGTCTCATCACAGCAGAATTTTGTTACAAAAAATAAAAATGAGATGGCATAGTATTACCCAGATACCAAAACCAAAGACAGTACAAAGAAATAGAGTGTGGTAGGCTAAATTTGTTACCTTATATGGCAAAAGGGACTTTGCAGTGTAATTAAATTAAGGATCTCAAGTGGAGAAATAATCCTGGATTATTTTTTTGGGCCCAATGCCTTCTAAGAAGGAGTCAAGAGGAGACATACAGAAAGCAGTGTTACTGCAGAAGCAGAGGGATGGAGAAATTTGAAGATGCTACCCCCATAGGTGTATGTATGGATGAAGAGGACCATGAACCAAAGAATGTAGGCAGCTCCTGGAGACTGGAAGAGGCAAGGAAATTGATTGTATCCTAGAGCCTCCAGAAAGAAACAGATTTGTTGACACCTTGACTTTAGCCTAGTGAAACCAATTTTGCATACCCAGAACTGTAAGAGATTAAATTTTTGCTGTTTTAAGCCACTAAGTTTGTGGTAATTCGTGGCTGCAGCAACAGAAAACTAATGCAAATTTGCTTCGATTCCATTTAGAATTTTTCTATGTTCATGAAGGATATTGGTCAGAAGATGCAAGATCTAGGCTGGTTCAGTATTCAAAAATCAGTCAATGCATGCCACTATTTTAACAGACTAAAGAAGAAATATTATGTGATCATAAAACTTTAGAAAAAACATTTGAAAAATTCAACACCCATGCATGAAAAAGAACAGAAAACTAGGAAGTTCCTTAATTTGATAGGAACATCTACAAAAAGCCTACATCTAACATTATGCTTAATGATGGAAGATTGAACACTTCCCCTTAAGATCAGAAAGAAGACAAGGATGTCCACTCTCATCACCCTAATTCACCGTAATATTGAAAATTCTAGCCGGCACAGTAAGGAAAGAAAAGGAAATAAAAGGCATACAGGTGGGAAAGGAAAAAGTAAAGCTATCTTAAAAAATAAGCCAACTCTCTCAGAATTAACAAGTGACTTCAACAAGGTCTCAAAATATTTAAGAGCAACATATAAAAATAGTTTATCTATACACTAGTAAGCTAGTAATAAATATGTGGAAACCAAAATTTAAAATACGATGCAATTTACAATTGCTCAAAAAAAAAAAAGTATACCTAGGTGTAAATCTAACGAAGTATGTACAAGATTGTATATGGAAAACCACACTGATGAGAGAAATCAAAGAAGATTAAATGGGGAGGCATACTGAGACTATAAATTGGAAATTCAACATAGCAAAGATGACAAAATTGTCTCCAAATCCATATACAGATTTAAGACAATTCCTATCAACATCACAGCAAGATATTTTGAAGATGGAGACAAGACTCTTCCAAAATTTATATGGAAAGGCAAAATTTTTTAAATGGGAGAAATCACTCTATCCAATTTCAAGATGCATTATATAGCTACAGTAATCAAGAGTATGTGGTGTTGGTAGCGGGATAGACACACAGATCAATGAAACAGAGTAAAGAACCAGAAACTATACCTATGCAAATATGCTCAACAGGTTTTAAACAAAGGTTCAAAAACAATTCAATGGAGTCAGAATAACCTTTCAACAAATGATGCTGAAACAATTAGAAATCCCTAGGTTAAAAAAAAAACAAAACTTGACCTAAACTTCAGACACAAATGATCTCAAAATGAATCATACATTGAAATGTAAAATATAAAAGATAATGTAAGACAAAATCTTCGGGATCCAAGACAAGGTGAAAAGTTTCTATACATGACACCAAAAGCATAATGGACAAAAGAAAAATTGGCGAATATGACTTCATCAAAATTAAAAATTCTTGCTCTGGGAATAGACAAGCTACAGACTGGGAGAAAATATTTTCGAACTACAAATATCTGACAAAGGACTTAAATCTAGAGTAAAGAATTCTCAAAACTCAACAATAGGGAGACCTTCAAGTTGGCAGAAGAATAAGATGTGGAGATCACCTTCCTCCCCACAAATACATCAAAAATACGTCTACATGTGCACCAACTCCTACAGAACACCTACTAAACGCTGGCAGAAGACCTCAGACTTCCCAAAAGGCAAGAAACTCCCCACGTACCTGGGTAGAGCAAAAGAAAAACCAGAGACAAAAGAATAGGGACTGGACCTGCACAACTGGGAGGGAGCTGTGAAGGAGGAAAAACTTCCAGACACTAGGAAGCCTCTTCAATGGTGGAGACGTGGGGGGGGGGGGGGGTTGGCGGGGAGGAACCTTCAGAGCCACAGAGGAGAGAGAGTGCAGCAATAGGGGTGCAGAGGGCAAATCGGAGAGATTCCCGCACAGAGGATCAGTGCCGACCAGCACTCACCAGCCCGAGAGGCTTGTCTGCTCACCTGCCGGGAAGGGTGGGAGCTGGGAGCTGAGGCTTGCGCTTCAGAGTTCAGACCCCAGGGAGAGGACTGGGGTTGGCTGCGTGAACACAGCCTGAAGGGGGATAGTGCACCACAGCTAGCCAGGAGGGAGTCCGGGAAAATGTCTAGAACTGCCTAAGAGGCAAGAGACCATTGTTTCGGGGTGCACGAGGACAGGGGATTCAGAATACGGCCTAAACGAGCTTCAGAGACAGGTGCGAACCATGGCTATCAGCGCGGACACCAGAGATGGGCATGAGACGCTAAGGCTGCTGCTGCAGCCACCAAGAAACCTGTGTGCAAGCATGGGTCACTATCCACACCTCCCCTCCCGGGAGCCTTTGCAACCCACCACTGCCACTGTCCCGCTATCCAGGGAGAACTTCCCCAGGAGAACTTCCTCAGGAGAACACATGGCGTGCCTCAGGCTGTTGCAACGTCATGCTGGTCCCTGCCACCGCAGGCTTACCCTGCATTCCGTACCCCACTTCCCCCGACCTGAGTGAGCCAGAGCCTCAGAATCAGCTGCACCTTTAACCCCCTCCTGTCTGAGCAGGGAACAGATGCCCTCAGGTGACCTACATGCAGAGGCAGGGCCAAATCCAAAGCTGAACCCCCGGAGCTGTGTGAACAAAGAAGAGAAAGGGAAATCTCTCCCAGCAGCCTCAGGAGCAGTGGATTAAATCTTCACAATCAACTTGATGTACCCTGCATCTCTGGAATACCTGAATAGACAATGAATCATCCCAAAATTGAGGTGGTGGACTTTGGGAGCAACAATATATATATATTTTTTCCTTTTCTCTTTTTGTGACTGTGTATGTGTATGCTACTTTGTGTGATTTTGTCTGCATAGCTTTGCTTTTACCATTTGACCTAGGGTTCTCTCTGTCCGCTTTTTGTTTTATTTTTCAATTTTGTTAATTACTTTTATTTTTTTTTAATTTTTAATAATTATTTTTTACTTTTTATTTTAATAACTTTATTTTATTTTATTTTTTCAGAGTAATGATAGTAAGATGATCCAAAATCTTGGAAATAGAATGGTGAAAATACAAGAAACGTTTAAACAGGACCTAGAAGAACTAAACCACAAACAAACAATGATGAACAACACAATAAATGAAATTAAAATTTCTCTAGAAGGAATCAATAGCAGAATAACTGAGGCAGAAGAACGGATAAGTGACCTGGAAGATCAAATAGTAGAAATAACTACTGCAGAGCAGAATAAAGAAAAAAAATGAAAAGAATTGAGGACAGTCTCAGAGACCTCTGGGATAACATTAAACGCACCAACATTCGAATTATAGGGGTCCCAGAAAAAGAAGAGAAAAAGAAATTGGACTGAGAAAATATTTGAAGAGATTATAGTTGAAAACTTCCCTCATATGGGAAAAGAAATAATCAAGTCCAGGAAGTGCAGAGAGTTCCATATAGGATAAATCCAAGGAGAAACATACCAAGACACATAATAAACTATCAAAAATTAAATACAAAGAAAAAATATTGAAAGCAGCAAGGGAAAAGCAACAAATAACATACAAGGGAATCCCCATAAGGTTAACAGCTGATCTTTCAGCAGAAACTCTGCAAGCCAGAAGGGAGTGGCAGGACATAGTTAAAGTGATGAAAGGGAAAAACCTACAACCAAGATTACTCTACCCAGCAAGGATCTCATTCAGATTGGACAGAGAAATTAAAAACTTTACAGACAAGCAAAAGCTAAGAGAATTCAGCACCACCAAACCAGCTTTACAACAAATGCTAAAAGAACTTCTCTAGGCAGGAAACACAAGAGAAGGAAAAGACCTACAATAACCCAAAACAATTAAGAAAATGGTAATAGGAACATACATATTGATAATTACCTTAAATGTAAATGGATTAAATGCTCCAACCAAAAGACATAGACTGGCTGAATGGATACAAAAACAAGACCTGTATATATGCTGTCTACAAGAGACCCACTTCAGACCTAGGGACACATACAGACTGAAAGTGAGGAGATGGAAAAAGATATTCCATGCAAATGGAAATCAAAAGAAAGCTGGAGTAGCAACTCTCATATCAGACAAAATAGACTTTAAAATAAAGACTATTACAAAAGACAAAGAAGAACACTACAGAATGATCAAGGGATCAATCCAAACAGACAATATAACAATTGTAAATATGTATGCACCCAACATAGGAGCACCTCAATACATAAGGCAAATGCTAACAGCCATAAAAGAGGAAATCGACAGTAACACAAACATAGTAGGGGACTTTAACACCCCACTTTCACCAATGGACAGATCATCCAAAATGAAAATGAATAAGGAAACACAAGCTTTAACTGATACATTAAACAAGATGGACTTAATTGATATTTATAGGACATTCCATCCAAAAACAACAGAATACACTTTCTTCTCAAGTGCTCATGGAACATTCTCCAGGATAGATCATATCTTGGGTCACAAATCAAGCCTTGGGAAATTTACAAAAATTGAAACTGTATCAAGTATCTTTTCCAACCACAATGCTATGAGACTAGATTTCAATTAGAGGAAAAAAAATCTGTAAAAAATACAAACACATGGAGGGTAAACAATACACTACTTAATACCCAAGAAATGACTGAAGAAATCAAAGAGGAAATCAAAAAATACCTAGAAACAAATGACAATGAAAACACAATGACCAAAAACCTATGGGATGCAGCAAAAGCAGTTATAAGAGGGAAGTTTATAGCAATACGATCCTACGTCAAGAAACAAGAAACATCTCAAATAAACAACCTTACCTTACTTCTAAAGCAATTAGAGAAAGAAGAACAAAAAAACCCCAAAGTTCACAGAAGGAAAGAAATCATATAGATCACATAAGAAATCAATGAAAAAGAAGGAAACAAAAGCAAAGATCAATAAAACTAAAAGCTGGTTCTTTGAAAAGATAAACAAAATTGATAAACCATTAGCCAGACTCATCAAGAAAAAAAGAGAGAAGACTCAAATCAACAGGATTAGAGATGAAAAAGGAGAAGTAACAACTGACCCTGCAGAAATACAAGGAATCATGAGGGATTACTACAAGCAACTATATGCCATTAAAATGGACAACCTGGAAGAAATGGACACATTCTTAGAAAAGTACAACCTTCTGAGACTCAACCAGGAAGAAATAGAAAATATAAACAGACCAATGACAAGCGCTGAAATTGAGACTATGATTAAAAATCTTCCAATAAACAGAAGTCCAGGACCATATGGCTTCACAGGCAAATTCTAACAAACATTTAGAGAAGAGCTAACACCTATCCTTCTCAAACTCTTCCAAAATATATCAGAGGGAAGAACACTCCCAAACTCATTCTATGAGGCCACCATCACCCTGATACCAAAACCAGACAAAGATGTCACAAAGAAAGAAAACTACAGGCCAATATCACTGATGAACATAGATGCAAAAATCCTCAGCAAAATACTAGCACACAGAATCCAACAGCATACTAAAAGGATCATACATTATGATGAAGTGGGGTTTATCCCAGGAATGCAAGGATTCTTCAATATACGCAAATCAATCAGTGTGATACACCATATTAACAAATTGAAGGATAAAAACAATATGATCATCTCAATAGATGCAGAAAAAGCTTTCAACAAAATTCAACACCCATTTATGATAAAAACTCTCCAGAAAGTAGGCATAGAGGGAACTTACCTAACATAATAAAGGCCATATAAGACAAACCCACAGCCAACATCATTCTCAATGGTGAAAAACTGAAACCATTTCCACTAAGATCAGGAACAAGACAAGGTTGCCCGCTCTCACCACTATTATTCAACATAGTTTGGAAGTTTTAGCCACAGCAATCAGAGAAGAAAAAGTAATGAAAGGAATCTAAATCGGAAAAGAAGAAGTAAAGGTGTCACTGTTTGCAGATGTTATGATACTGTACATAGAGAATCCTAAAGATGCTACCAGAAAACTACTAGAGCTAATCAATGAATTTGGTAAAGTAGCAGGATACAAAAATAATGCACAGAAATCTCTTGTATTGCTATACACTAATGATGAAACATCTGAAAGAGAAATTAAGGAAACACTCCCATTTACCACTGCAACAGAAAGAATAAAATACCTGGGAATAAACCTACCTAAGGAGACAAAACACCTGTATGCAGAAAACTATAAGACACCGATGAAAGAAATTAAAGATGATAAAAACAGATGGAGAGATATACCATGTTTTTGGATTGAAAGAATCAACATTGTTAAAAATGACTATACTACCCAAAGCAATATACAGATTCAATGCAATCCCTATCAAACTACCAATGGCATTTTTCACAGAACTAGAACAAAAAATTCCACAATTTGTGTGGGAACACAAAAGACCCCGAAGAGCCAAAGCAATCTTGAGAAAGAAAAATGGAGCTGGAGGAATCAGCTCCCTGACTTCACACTACACTACAAAGCTACAGTAATCAAGACAACATGGTACTGGCACAAAAACAGAAATATAGATCAATGGAACAGGATAGAAAACCCAGAGATAAACCCAGGCACATATGGTCACCTTATTTTTGATAAAGGAGGCAAGAATATACAATGGAGAAAAGACAGCCTCTTCAATAAGTGGTGGTGGGAAAACTGGACAGCTACCTGTAAGAGAATGAAGTTTGAACACTTCCTAACCACCAAACACACACATAAACTCAAAATGATTAAAGACCTAAATGTAAGGCCAGACACTATAAAACTCTTAGAGGAAAACATAGGCAGAATACTCTATGACATAAATCACAGCAAGATCCTTTTTGACCCACCTCCTAGAGAAATGGAAATAAAAACAAAAATAAACAAATGGGACCTAATGAAACTTAAAAGCTTTTGCACAGCAAAGGAAACCATAAACAAAATGAAAAGACAACCCTCAGAATGGAAAAAAATATTTGCAAATGAAGCAACTGACAAAGGATTCATCTCCAAAAGTTACAAGCAACTCATGCAGCTCAATATCAAAAAAACAAACAACCCAATCCCAAAATGGGCAGAAGACCTAAATAGACATTTCTCCAAAGAAGATATACAGATTGCCAACAAACACATGAAAGAATGCTCAACATCACTAATCATTAGAGAAATGCAATTCAAAACTACAATGAGGTGTCACCTCACACCGGTCACAATGGCCATCATCAAAAAATCTATAAACAATAAATGCTGGAGGGGGTGTGGAGAAAAGGGAAACCTCTTGCACTGTTGGTGGGAATGTAAATTGATACAGCCACTATGGAGAACAGTATGGAGGTTCCTTACGAAACTAATAATAGAACTACCATACGACCCAGCAATCCCACTACTGGGCATATACCCTGAGAAAACCATAATTCAAAAAGAGTCATGTACCACAATGTTCACTGCAACTCTATTTATAATAGCCAGGACATGGAAGCAACGTAAGTGTCCATCGACAGATGAATGGATAAAGAAGTGGCACATATATACAATGGAATATTACTCAGCCATAAAAAGAAACGAAATTGAGTTATTTGCAGTGAGGTGGATGGACCTACAGTCTGTCATACAGAGTGAAGTAAGTCAGAAAGAGAAAAACAAATACCATACGCTAACACATATATATGGAATCTAAAAAAAAAAATGTTATGTAGAACCTAGGGGCAGGACAGGAATAAAGACGCAGATGTAGGGAATGAACTTGAGGACTGGGGGAGTGGGAAGGGTAAGCTGCGATGAAGTGAGTGACATGGACTTATATATCCTACTATTTGTAAAATAGATAGCTAGTGGGAAGCACCTGCATAGCACAGGGAGATCAGCTCAGTGCTTTGTGACTGCCTAGAGGGGTGGGATAGGGAGGGTGGGAAGGAGATGCAAGAGGGAGGATATATGGGGATATTTGTATATGTACAGCTGGTTCACTTTGTTATAGAGCAGAAACTAACACACCATTGTAAAGCAATTATACTGCAGTGAAGATTTAAAAAAAAAATCAACAATAACACAACAACAACAAAGCAATCTTCTGTGAGTGACATTCATATCCTGGGAAATTACAAAATAAGCCTAGCAGCCATGGCTGCTATAAACAAAAGTTGTCATGATTACGTGTTTTTCAGAATATGGGACAGAGGAAGGGGTAAGTTTTATTCTTTAACACTGGCCCTTAATTTCCTGTTAAAAGTTTTGCCTAAAGTAATTGCTTCTCAAAATTATGCAGGATTCTACCAGGTGGAACAACTTCATTTAGATGGTCCAAAGTGAAAACAGCTTTAAGAAATCAATAGCCACATGAGAAAGCCTCTGAGTATCCTCATAACTTAAAACCAAACAGAAGGGATGAGTACTAGAAAACATTTTGAAAGAGCCCTTTTCTATCTATGTTCAGAAGGGTTCATGAAATAAATGGGCGCAGGAGTTGCTATTTTTAATTCCCACATTCCTGTGCAGATAACTGCATTTGGTATTAACACAAAATTTATATGAGTGACTTAATGTAACATAACAGAATAAAAATGAGTTTTTTCTTGCCTATCAGACAGGGTTTCATCAAATAGATGATTGTTTAAAAAAAAAAAACCTCTTGGCTTACCTTTTAATTTTTTAAAATACAAATACATATTTGATTTTTTTCCTACTCACTATGGAATGGTGAGCACTGCAAAGATTTCCTCTCCACAGTCCAGTCCTCAATTTCCTTCTTTTCTCTTAAGCACACATGGTCCACAAAACCAGTCTTGACATCAACCCCTTCCAACAATTTCTGCCATTCTGTTTTCCTTCCTCCTAGGATATCATCATTGAGAATAAGTGAAAAGAAGGTGGTGCCCTCCTGCCTCCTTGTACTCATGGTTTAAGGAGAGAGAATGTCATTCTCTGTTAATGCTAACCCTAGCACAAGGAACCCGGAGCCGTTAGTAGAGGGGTATTGGAGACTTCCCTTGGCTTGTGCCCCACCCCTCTCCAGAAGCTGGAAAAGTATACCATTTACCTACCTGAACCTACTTAAAGCACTCTGCGTATTTGGGGATGAGATTTAATAAAAGAGAATAAATGTAAAAAATATAAATGAAGTTTGCATTTTCCTACAATGTCTTCTCAGGTCACTACTATTCAAACTGAGGGTGCAAAACATCTTCCTGTTGTCTTGACATGTTTCTTTGGCTTAGGACCTAGTTTTTTTTCTGGAAATTAATCTCCACTGTATGCTCCCTATTTTAGACACTGGTCCACTATATGATGCAGTTTTTCCCATAACCAGGATTCACAGGACCAGGAATCAAGGGGTGGAAATGGGAGTGGTACCACTCATCATTACTCCTACTGACTCACTAGCAAAATTTTTGCTTCCTATCCCTGTGACCCTATACTTTGCTGTCCTGGAGTTCTTAGCATCAAAGGAAGTAATGCTTCCACCAGGAGACACAACAATAATTCTATTGAACTGGAAATTAAGACTCCCACCTAGCCACTTTGGGCTCTGCATGCCTTTGAATCAATAAGCCAGGAAAGCAGTTACTGTACTCATTTGGGTAATCGATTCTGACTACCAAGGGGAAATCAGACTACGACTTCACAGTGGGTTTATGGAAGAGTATCCCTTCCCAGGGATATGCCCCAGGAGATCCCTTAGGGCATCCCTTATTTACTAAGCTCTGTGATTAAAATTGATGGAAAGTCAATGGAAAAATCCAACCCAGGCAGCAGTACTAATGGCCCAGACCCTTCTGGAATGAAGGTTTGGGTCATCTTACAAGGTAGAGAACTATAACCATCTGAGATATTTGCTGAGGGCAAAAGGAATACAGAATGGGTAGTGGAAGAAGGTAATTATGAATACCAGCTATGACCATGTGACTATTTACAGAAGCAAGAACTATAATTATCATGAGTACTTCCTCCTTACTTTGTTATGAATGTATATGTGTGTGTATATAAAGTTGACAAGGAGTGGACTTATGATAGTTAATTTTATATGTCAAGTTGCCTGGTCCACAGTGCTAGACATGTGGTCAAATATTCTGGATTTTTCTATGAAGGTGGTCTTGGATGAAATTAACATTTAAATCAGTGGACTTTGCACAAAGCAGATTGCCCTCCATGATGTGGGTGGGCTTCATTAATAAGTTAAAGACTTAAATATAACAAAAGACTGACTTTCCCCAAGCAAAGGAGAATTTTGCCAGCAGACAGCCTTTGGATTTGAATTGCAATACTGGCTTTTCCTGGTTCCAGCCTGCCAGCCCACCTTGCAGATTTTAAACTTGCCATTCTCCATAACTGCATGAGTCAATTCCTCAAAACAAATTACATATATATATATACACATTCATATATATATATCTCCTATGTCCTATTGGTTCTGTTGTCTGGAGAATGCTGGCTAATATACCAGGTCAGGTTTGGGCTATTTCATATAAAGTTACTACAAACATCCATGTATAGGTTTTTGTATGAACAAAGCTTTCATTTCTGTAGAATAAATACCCATAAATGTGATGGCTGGGCAATGCACTTGTAACAGGGAAGAGCTAAATAGGACTCCATGTTCGATCTGTTTCTTTGACTTTAACCTTTGCTTTTCATTGCTTTTGGGAACCCTGTCCCTCTGCCTGAATGTTAAACTAAAGTGCCTTTGTTCAGCTCACAGGGAGACAATCTGACCCTGCCCACCTGTGGATGGCTGCAGAAAAGAAGAAATTAACACATCCCCTCCCTGAGGCTGGCCATTCCAGGAGATGTTTTGCAAGACTGATGGCCCTTTTTACTTTACTTCCTCACCGCCTCTCCCTCTCTGATTCTGTTAAAGAAACTGGCATCCAGACCCCCATAAGATGGTTCTTCAGAGACACTAGTCTGCCATCTTCTCGGTCTGCCGGCTTTCCGAATAAAGTCGTATTCCTTGCCTCAGCACCTCGTCTCCGATTCATTGGCCTGCTGTATGGCGAGCAGAGCGAGCTTGGACTCAGTAACACAGTAAGTGTGTTTAACTTGGTTAAAAAAAACCCTGCAAAAATGGTTTCTAAAGTGGCTAATACCATTTTACAGTCTCACCAACAAAGTCAGAGATCAAGTTGGTCTGTATCTTCTTCAGGACTTGGTATTGTTGGTATTTTTTATCTTAGCCATTCTAATAGGCATGTAGTGGTAATTTTTTTTTAAGTTCTATTCTCTCCCTGATCACATTTAAATTATCATTTTTTTTGTTTTTTCTGTCTCCAAAATCTGCACCTGTGGTCTTTTCAGAAAGCATGGGCTGATGGGAACAGGGTGATTGGGGTTTGATGGGGCACATAACTCTTTTCCAGACCAATTATCTGAAAAAGCAAATCCTAGTAATCACAATTGTATAAGGAATTTCTGAAACACAGGTCTATTTATTGCTTCATAAAAAATTACCCTAAAACTTAGTGGCTAAAAGCAACAATATTTATTGGTGCCAGTTTCTGTGTGTTAGGAGTTTGAGCACAGCTTAACTGGGTTCTCTTGACAGTGGGTCTCTGAGAAGACTGCAGTCACATGAAGGCTTGACTCAGAAGGATGAGAAGCTCACTCGGGTAGCTGGTAGGATTCAGTTCTTTGCAGGATGTTGAACTGAGGGCTTCAGTTCCTTGCTCACTATTGGCTAGAGGCTGCCCTTAGTTCCTTGCCATGTGGGTCTCTGCAGTATGGCAACCTCCTTCAGCTCACACACACACAGAGGGGATTACACAAGAACATAACAGGCCATGGAGCTCATTAGGAAGCATTTCAGGACCTGCCTACCACAGCAGGTGTTTAGGTTTGACAATCTGGATGAAGCAGAGGCTGCTGGAGAATTTGCCTTTGGAGCCTTCTTTCAAGGTAAGCATAGATTTTACTTAGAATAATTATTTATTTGTGGTGGTTTGGGGAAAAAGACAGATGGAGCTTATGGGCTACAACATTGCACATACCTCTTGGCATTACCACTGCAAGATATAAGCAAGAGGAGCCAAGAGCGGGGGCCATCACTTAGATGCTTAACAGATGAATTTAAGGAAATCGTTAATTCTCACCACTACACGTGAGGTCAAGAGGCTGGGACAGCATAATTCGTCTTCCACAGCAAAGAAAATAAAACCATTATCAGAAATTCACAAATTTAGAAGGCCAAGTGAGTCCAGTCTATGGCCCTTTCTCAGATTTGAACTGTAGAAATATTGTTGGCAGGTGGAAGCAGGCAGTAAAAGATTAGAGACAAGGCTTGTGCTCTGCAAATCTATCACACAAATGGCCTTGAGAAGCCTCCTAAAGAATTAAACGAGAAGTTAAGGAATAGTTTTCAAAACATGTATTTGAACAGTATATTCATATTACTAAAAGGAAACACCAGAATCTGATAATATTAGTTATGGCCAGAGAGGAGTAGGGGGTCTGTACTGGGAGATAGACTTGCTTGTTTCAGTATAGCCGTTTATACTGTTTCAGTATGATCCCATGGACATGTATTTCTCTTTCAGTTTAAAAAGAGTCTTTAAAAACTCTTTTAAATCATCTTGCAAGCAAAGATAAAGAAAATGGAAATGGAAAATTATCTATAAAGTAGTAAAAATGAGAATACTCTTTATCAAAAAAATTATGAGGGATAGTAAATCTGTATTCAAAAGAAAATAACTCAAAGTGTTTTATTTCAAATGGACTGAAAATAAACTAAACATGCTACTGAACAAACAGAAAACAAAAGCAATAAACCTAAAGAGAATAGGAGGAAAGAATTCACAAAATTAATGAAAGAAAAATGACTAAAAAAGAGATAAAAACAAAGTTGATGCTTAAATTTAATTAATTAACCCTGGGAAACCTAATTAAGGGCAAAACCCTAGTTAAGGGCAAAACCTAACGAAAACATGCAACATTAGGAATTGGAAAAGAGAGAAAGACATTTTTAAAATTGTAAAAGAATATGTAAACTATACGGCAATCTTAAGGAAAAGTATGATTTTCTAGCAAAATGTAAATAACCCAGGTTCACTTAAGAAGTAATAGAAAGTTGAATAAACAATTACATGTAAGAGAAATTAGAAACATAGCTCAAGATCTGCCATTTAGAAAGGCACCAGGACCAGAGATTTTTATCACTGACAACTATCTAGCCTCAAAGAACAGATGGTTCCTGTTATTTTAACTATTCACAGAAAAAGATAAGGAGATCCCACAGGTCATATTTATGAAGCCAGGGCAGGCTAAATAATAAAACCAGATAAATATAACTAAAAAGAGAACTCTAGATCAATATTATTTACAAGTAGGAATATAAATATTGTAAGTGAAAATAGAAATGCTAATTATTCAAATCACAGCATATACAGCCAAAGAGGTTTTATTCCAAATATAATGATTAGGAAATAATCGATATAATTCATTACACTGACAGAATAAAGCAGAAAAATATCTGATGTGGCACATGATAACATTTAACAGCTTTTATATAGTAATATGTACTGACAAATGATAAGAAAACTAGGAACTGAGAAAGGCCAATAGACATTTAAAAATACTGAATCTCAAGTGGAAATAAAAAATAATTTTTACCTCTCAAAGTGGAAAAAAGAAATTTGGTGAGAGTGTATGGAAGTGAGCACTCTCGTATATTGCTGGTAGGAATGTGAAGTTTTAAATTTTTGCAAGGTAATTTAATGCATCTGCTAAAAACTGGCCAGAAATGGCCCTATCTGGAATCTTCTCTATACAGTAAAAGCACAAATAAACAGGAATAAATATAGACAAATATGTTGTAGAGACAAAAAAGCAATAAATAATCTCACTGTCCATCAGTAGATAAATGGTTGAATTAACTGTGGAACATCCCTATCTATGGTTAGCTATTAAACAGAATGTATTAAACCTACATCCATTTTATCTGGAGTGACAATTTGTATATATCAATACTATACGAGGTATAATTCACCTATAATAAAAATTAATGTATACAATTCAGTGGTTTTTAGTATATTCTCAAGTTTGGGCAACCATCACCACTATCCATTTCCAGCATATTTTCAACACTCCAAATGGAAACCCTGCACCCATTAGCAATCAAAAGTGCTAGAAAACCAACACTCTCAGGAGCAACCCTTAACCAATGACTGCTGGAAGTTGGTATATAAACAGTCCCTTCCGTGGCAAACTCTAAGGCACACATTTACACAATTTTCCAGAGTTCCCCTTCAGGATTAAGCTCTAGTTATTCACAGTTATACCTCTTGTGATAATGTACCCATTATTGGCCACATTCTTTCCTTTTCTCCTACTACTGATTCCTGGTATCATCTCCTGATTAAACTCATTGCATTCAAATCTTTGTCTTGAGGTCTGCTTCTGCAAGAACCCCACTAAGAGCATCAGAAATGGTCTTAGGAAGCAGGTTCTCAGAATGGGGTTTTGGAATTGTGTCGTTCATTGTCCGGATGACAGCAGAGACCCTATTATTAATGGTAATTTGGGATGATAATCCCCACATGCTGTAGTATCAATTATTAAGTCTCTTACCTGTGGTCAACTGGGAGGGGATACAGGTGGGAAAAAATGCACTTGTATAGGATGGCTGGTATTTGAAAGATATGGGGGCAGTAATAATTGTAAGGACTCTGAAATTGGGTGGCTACTGTTAGGGACTACTGACAAATTGAAGGAAGAAAATTCTAGCCTCAGGTCAGTCAGTTATCAACTTGAGGCATAGTGTAGAAATAAGAAAACTTATTTGGCAGTGTTTAGAGAGATTTCATCTCCTGCAAACATTGGGACTGAAAATTAGCTCCAGGATCTGTTTGTAACAATTGTAAATTTACCAAAATAAATAAATAAATAAATAAAGTGTGTGTGTGTGTGTGTGAATGCACAGCTCTAGCAAGTCTAATTGTGTTTTTTACTCTGATGTCCTCAGCAATTCTACTCATGGTCATGGTGCTGAAAGAGAAGGAGTGGGATGCTGAGAACAAGGCTGGGGACATACATCAGAGTAAGTGCAACTGAAAAATATTTTTAATTTAGTTTTATGGAGATATAATCGACACATAACTTTGTGTAAGTTTAAAGTGTACAATGTGTTGATTAGATACATTTATATATTACAGTGTGATTATGAACATAGCATCAGCTAACACATCTATCACATCACATAATTATCATTCCTTTTTTGGGGGGGTGAGAATAATTAAGATCTGGTCTCTTAGCAACTTTGAAGTTTGCAATACAGTCTTGTTATCTATAATCACTAAGGTGTGCATTAGATCTCCAGGACTTATTTATCTACTAGTTCCAAGTTTGTAACCTTAAACATCTCCCCAGTTCCACCAAAACTGCCCTCTAGTCTCTGGGGACCACCATTCTACTATCTGTTTTTATGAGTTCAACTTCTTTTAGATTCCACACGTGAGTGATACCATCCAGTACTTGTTTTTCTCTGTCTGACTTATCTCACTTAGCATAATGTCCTCAAGTCCCGTCCATGTTTTCACAAATGGCAAGATTTCCTTCTTTCTCATGGCTGAATAATATTCCTGTGTGTGTGTTTGTATTCTTTATCTATTCATTCCTTAATGGGCATTTGGGTTGTTTCCATATCCTGGCTATTGTGAATAATGCTGGCATAAACATGGGAGTGCAGGTATCTCTTTGAGATCCTGTTTTCATTTCGTTTGGACATATACCCAGAAATGGGACTGCTAGATCATATGGATGTTCTAAATTGAAGTATAGTTAATTTACAATGCTCTGTTAGTTTCAAGTGTACAGCAAAGTGATTCAGTTATACATATAAATATTTCTTTTCTGGATTCTTTTCCATTATAGGTTATTACAAGATATTGAGTATAGTTCTCTGTGCTATACAGTAGCTCCTTGTTGTTTATCTATTTTATATATAGGAATGTGTATGTGTTAATCCCAAACTCGTAGTTTATCTCTCCCCTACCCCCGACTTGCTATTCCTTTGGTAACCAAGAGTTTGTTTTCTATGTCTTGTGAGTCTATTTCTATTTTGTAAATATGTTCATTTGTATCATTTTTTTAGATTCCACGTGTAAGTGATATCATAGGATATTTGTCTTTCTGTCTGACTTATTTCACTTAATATGATAATCTCTAGGTAATCTCTAGGTCCATCCATGTTGCTGCAAATGGCATTACTTCATTTTTTATGGCTGAGTAATATGCCATTATATATATATATATATCATATCTTCTTTAATCCATTCATCTGTCAATGGACATTTAGGTTGCTTCCATGTTTTGGCTATTGTAAATAGTGCTGCTATGAACATTAGGGTGCATATACCTTTTCGAATCAGATATATGCCCAGGAGTGGGATTGCTGGATCATATGGTAACTCTATTTTCAGTTTCTTAGGGAACCTCCACACTGTTCTGCATAGTGGCTGCGCCAACTTACATTCCCACCAACAGTGTAGGAGGGTTCGCTTTTCTCCACACCCTCTCCAGTATTTATTATTTGCAGACTTTTTTGATGATGGCCATTCTGACCGATGTGAGGTAATACCTCATTGTAGTTTTGTTTTGTTTTGTTTTGTTTTTGTTGTTGTTATTTTGTTTGTTTTATTTTAACATCTTTATTGGAGTATAATTACTTTACAATGGTGTGTTAGTTTCTGCTTTATAACAAAGAATCAGCTATACATATACATATATCCCCATATCTCTTCCCTCTTGCATCTCCCTCCCTCCCACCCTCCCTATCCCACCCCTCTAGGTGGTCACAAAGCACAGAGCTGATCTCCCTGTGCTATGTGGCTGCTTCCCACTAGCTATCTATTTTACATTTGGTAGTGTATATATGTCCATGCCACTCCCTCACTTTGTCCGAGCTTGCCCTTCCCCCTCCCCGTGTCCTCAAGTCCATTCTCTAGTAGGTCTGCGTCTTTATTCCTGTCCTGCCCCTAGGTTCTTCGTCACCATTTTTTTTTTAGATTCCATATATATGTGTTAGCGTATAGTATTTGTTTTTCTCTTTCTGACTTACTTCACTCTGTATGACAGACTCTAGGTCCATCCACCTCACTACAAATAACTCAATTTCGTTTCTTTTTATGGCTAATACTCCATTGTGTATATTTGCCACATCTTCTCTATCCATTCATCCGTCGATGGACACTTAGGTTGTTTCCATGTCCTGGCTATTGTATATAGAGCTGCAATGAACATTGTGGTACATGACTCTTTATGAATTATGGTTTTCTCAGGGTATATGCCCAGTAGTGGGATTGCTGGGTTGTATGGTAGTTCGATTTTTAGTTTTTTAAGGAATGTCCATACTGTTCTCCATAGTGGCTGTATCAATTTACATTCCCACCAACAGTGCAAGAAGGTTCCCTTTTCTCCACGCCCTCTCCAGCATTTATTGTTTGTAGATTTTTTGATGGTGTCCATTCTGACTGGTGTGAGATGATATCTCATGGTAGTTTTGATTTGTATTTCTCTAAAAATTAGTGATATTGAGCATCTTTTCATGTGCCTGTTGGCCATCTGTATGTCTTCTTTGGAGAAATGTCTGTTTAGGTCTTCTGTCCATTTTTTGATTGGGTTGTTTGTTTTTTTGATATTGAGCTGTATGAGCTGTTTGTATATTTTCGAAATTAATCCCTTGTTGGTGGCATCGTTTGCAAATATTTTCTCCCAGTCCGTAGGTTGGCTTTTCATTTTGTTTATCATTTCCTTTGCTTTGCAAAAGATTTTAAGTTTAATTAGATACCATTTGTTTATTTTTGTTTTTATTTCCTTTTCTCTAGGAGACAAATCCAAAAAAATAATTCTGCGATGTATGTCAAAGAGTGTTCTGGCTACATTTTCCTCTAGGAGTTTTATAGTATCTGGTCTTACATTTAGGTCTTTAATCCATTTTGAGTTTATTTTTGTATATACTGTTAGAGAATGTTCTAATTTCATTCTTTTACATGTAGCTGTCTAGTTTTCCCAGCACCACTTTTTGAAGAGACTGTCTTGTCTCTATTGTATATTCTTGCCTCCTTTGTTGTAGATTAATTGACCCTACATGCATGGGTTTATTTCTGTGCTTTCTGTTCTGTTCCATTGGTCCATATGTCTGTTCTTGTGCCAGTACCCTACTGTTTTGATAACTGTAGCTTTGTATTATAGTCCGAAGTTAGGGAGCCTTATTCCTCGAGGTCAGTTTTTCTTTCTTAAGATTGTTTTGGCTATTTGGGATCTTTTGTGTTTCCATACAAATTTTTAAATTTTTTGTTCTAGTTCTGTGAAAAATGCCATTGGTAATTTGATAGGGATTGCATTGAATTTGTAGATTGCCTTGGATAATATAGTCATTTTAACAATATTGATTCTTCCAATCCAAGAACATGGTATATCTTTCCAGCTGTTTGTGTCATCTTCAGTTTCTTTCATCAATGATATAGTTTTTGGAGTACAAGTCTTTTGCCTCCTTAGGTAGGTTTATTCCTAGGTATTTTATTCTTTTTGATGTGATGGCAAATAGAATTGTTTCCTGGAAGTTCTGTTTTTAATTTTTGAGGAATCACTGTACTGTTTTCTATACTGGCTGAACCAATTTACATTTCCACCAACAGTGTACAAGTGTTCCCCTTATCTCTGCATCTGTTCTCTCTTGTCTTCTTGATAGCCATTCTTACAAGTGTGAGGTGATATCTCATTGCAGTTTTGGTTTTCATTTCCCTGATGATTAGTAATGCTGAGTATATTTTCATGTATCTCTTGGCCATCTGTATGTCTTCTTTGGAAAAACGTTTACTCAGGTCCTTTGTCTATTTTTTAATCAGATTGTTTGTTCTTTTTTGTTATTGTGTTGTATGAGTTCTTTATATATGTTGGATATTTGGAGTATCAATTTGTCATTATTTGCAGATGATGTGATCTTATATATAGAAAATTCTAAAAACTCAACCAAAAGTTGTTGGAACTAATAAAGAAATTCAGTAAAGTTGTAGGATATAAAATAAACATACAGAAATCAGTGGCATTTCTAAACATTAACAATAAAATATCTGAAAAAGAAATGAAGAAAACAATCCCAGTCACAAGAGAGTGAAAAACAATGAAACACTTAGGAATAAATTTAAACTAGGAAGTGGAAGACCTATCCCGTTATCTGGTATGTGGTTTGCAAATATTTTTCTCATATTTTATAGGTTGCCTTTTCATTTTGTTGATTGTTTCTTTTGCCATGCAGAAGCTTTTGAGCTTGATGTAGTCCCACTTGTTGATTTTTTTCTTTTGTTGCCTGTGCTTTTGGTCATATATCAAAAAAAATTAGTGCCCAGACCAATGTAAAGGAGCTTATTCTCTGTGTCTTCTTCTAGGAGTTTTATGTTATCACGTCTTATGTTTAAGTCTTTGATCCATTTCAAGTTCATTTTTGCTAATGGGGTAAGGTAGGGATCAAATTTCATTGTTCTGCATGTGGTTATCCAGTTTTCCCAAGGCTATTTGTTGAAGAGACTATCTTTTCTCCACTAAGTGTTCTTGGCTCCCATGTCAAATGTTAGTTAACCATATAAGTGGAGGTTTAATTTTTGAGCTCTCTATTCTGTTCCATTGCTCTATGTGTCTATTTTTCTGCCAGTACCATACTGTTTTAATTATTATAATTTTGTAGAATAGTTTGAAATCAGCAAGTGTGATGCCTCTGGCTTTGTTCTTTCTCAGGACTGCTTTGGCTATTCAGGGTCTTTTGTGGTTACACACAAATTTTAGAATTGTTTTTTCTATTTCTGTGTAAAATGCCCTTGGAATTTTTATAGGGATTGCAATGAATCTATAGCTGACTTCGGGTAGTGTGGACATTTTAATAATATCAATTCTTTTTATCCATGAACACAAGATATCTTTCCATTTGTCTGTTTCTTCTTCAGTTTTTTCATCAAGTAATTTTGTACAGATCTTTCACTTCCTATATTAAACTTATTCCTAAGTATTTTATTGTTTTTGATGCTCTTGTGACTGGGGTTGTTTATTTCTTTTTCAGATATTTTATTGTTAGTGTATAGAAATGCATCCGATTGCTGTATGTTTATTTTATATCCTACAACTTTACTGAATTTGTTGATTTTTCCAACAGTTTTTAGTTGAATCTTTGGAATTTTCTGTATATAAGATCACATCAACTGAAAATAATGACAGTTTTACTTCTTCCTTTCTGATTTGGATGCCTTTTATTTCTTTGTCTTGCCTATTTGCTCTAGCTAGGACTTCCAGTACTATGTTGAATAAGAGTGGTGAGAGTGGGCATCCTTGTCTTGTTCCTGATCTTAGAGGAAAAGCTTTTAAGTTTTTGCCATTGAATATAATGTTAAGGTGGGTTTGTCATATATGACCTTTACTATACTGAGGTATGTTCCTTCTATACCCAATTTGTTGAGGGTTTTAATCATAAAAGAATGTTGTGTTTTATCAAATGCATTTTCTGCAAAATTGAGATGATAATATAATTTTTCTTTGAATGGTAAAATTAATATTAATCACATTTATTGATTTGTGTACATTGAACCATTCTTACATCCCACTTGGTCATGGTGTATAATCCTTTTAATGTGTTGTTGAATTCAATTTGCTACATTTTGTTGAAAATATTTGCATCTATATTCATCAGGGATATTGGTCTATAATTTTCTTTTATTGTAGTGTCCTTTTCTGGCTTTGGTATCAGGGTAATGCTGACCATATTTGAGAATTTTGAAACTTCAGACTCCTCAGAACTGTCTGTGTTGGCAAAAGAGGCCCATTCCTTCATGCAGGAGTATAGCAGCCCTCCTTTGGCTAGAGACTAGGCAAAGACTTTACCTAAGACAAATGCCTCTTAAAATGATGCTTGCCTTCCTCAAGTTTTTATCCTTCACCCACCATTACTTTTAGATCAATAATTATAGTCAAGTTGCCACATGGCTCAGCCATGGAAGCACTGCCTAGCCTTCAGAAGTAAAGAGGTATTTCACAGAAGAGCTACAGAAAAGCTAAAATAGTATCAGCAAGAACTGGGAGAACACTCCTGGAAATGGATCTTGACAGTGCTGAACAGAGTATAGGGCTGGGTATGGAGTTTGTTGATATGGGACACTCTCCTATGATACATAATTTAACATCCTTCCAAGGACACCTGAGATTGGTCTTAACATGTTGCTGGAATGACTCCATGAAGCTTGGGGGGAAATGGTAGCCTATTACAAAATAGGTGGAGGTGCCATAATTACCCTAGCAAAGTATTGAGGAAGAGGTCAAGTGGTTCAAAGTGTGGGCATGCTAGACTAGATTTATTATACAAGACCATGGAACTCAACAGCTGACTATGTTGCCCAAGAGGGTCTAGAGGACACTCCCTTCACTAAAACAATAATAATTCTAGTGAAGGGGTCACTAGAAGCATTAAGAAGCTCAGCGGTGACTGTCTCCTGTAGGCTGGGGTTGCTACTATAGAAATGGACTCCCTAATGACAATCAAGACGAAAGGATCCTGAAATATCAGAAGCCAAGTGACAGCATGAAAGACAATGATAGGCAAGGTGGACATAATTGCCATACTGCAAAGCCAGTGTTCCTAGGGGTGAAATAGATGGATAGGTAACCAACTAGGGTATTTCTTGATCTATATAATCAAAAATGTTATGGTTGGATAAGGAAAAGATTGATATCAGCTTCTGCAATTTAAAAAATCATAATCCCTTACACTGTTTCCAGACTTGAACCTGTTCTCAGACCTAGAGTCCATTGATGGAGGATTGCCTTGAGGAAGAGCCCTGCAACACCTTAGAGATACAGTAGTGGTTTTTCCACTTATTCACCCAAAGGGTCCTACAGTTGCAGAGTAATTTCACACTGTAAAAAAGGGAATACAGTACTCTTTCTTCAGATACAGCATCTGAACTGACACTGGTACCAGGGACCCCAAACATTATCATGACCCCCGATTAAAGTGGATTATACAGAGGTCAGATAATAAGTTGAGTTCTGGTCCAAGACTGCACCACAGTGGGTTCAGTAGGTCCAGGCATCTACTATGTGGTCATTTTCCTAGTCCCACTGAGGGCATCATCAAAATGGATGTAATTTTCAGCTTGACAGAATCATTAGATTGGTTTCTTGACCTGTTGGGAGAGTCATAATGGTAGGAATGGCCAAATGGAAATCTCTGAAGCTGCCTTGGCCTCCTGCCTGAGCCAAGATAGTAAATCAGAAACAATGCTGCATCTTAAATCTAATGGCAGAAATTAGACCAATATCAAAAATTTAAAGGTGCCAAGATGGCAGTCATCCATTATTCCATTCAATTCACCAGTCTGGACCTTGCAAAAATCATGACCGTTGATGGTGGACTGCACAACTCAACTAAGAGGAAGCTCCAATTATAGTTTCTGTACTGGACTGGTCTCTTTACCAGACTGATCAGCAGTGCCCCAGGCTGATGATATGCAGCTCTTGTTATGGCAAACTCATTCTTTTCAATCCCGTCGGGAAAGAAGATCAAAGCAGTATGCAAATGAACATTTACTTGGAACAGACAGAAAAACACATTCATGGTTTTGCACCAGGGTTATATTAATTCTCCCACTATTTGTCGTAATACAGTCCAAAGGGATCTTGATTGCACACTTGTGCAGAACATAACTTGTTCCACTATATTCATAATGCCATGTTAATTGGACCAGGTGAACAGGGAGTGGCAAGTACTCTGAATACCAGACACATATACTCCAGAGAACAGATAACAACCCTACAAAGACTCAAGGGCCTATCCCATAAGTGAAAATTTTAGAAATCTAATGGTTTGAAGAATTCCAAAACATCCCCTCAACGATGTGTAAGATAAATCCTTGCACTTCTTCCCATGGAGACAAAGAGCACAGCACTAGGTAGGCTGCTTCAGACTTTGGAGACAGTCTATGTTTCACTTAAGAATACTTTCTGACACATTTATTGGGTGCCACAGAAGGCCTGGTACAGGAGAGAGCTCTGCAACAAACTCACAATGATATAAACAACACTACCACTTGAACCCAGCATATCCCACAGTTTACTCAGGATACCACAGAGTATCCTGCGTAAACAAGAATTCCATGAGGGCTTTCTGACAAGCCCCAGTGGGACACAGTGCAGACCTCTAGGTTTCTGGAGAAAGACCACACTGTCTGCAAAAAGCAACTCCAGGCAGACTACTGAGTGCCTGACCATAGCACATCAAGGGACTATGTGACCAGAACAGAGCTATTCACTACAACCTGGGTGTTGTCAGACCCACAGAGTCATATGTTAGGGTAGAATCCTGTTTTACAATAGAGTCACCTGTCTATGAAGGCAAATTCATCAGTTTACCTGGGCAATTTGATTGTTTTCTAGGTGTCACAAAAAAGTAACTGCCAAGGAAATTTTACAAACTGTGGTCTTTTCACATTTATTTTTATAAAGACAATTGTTTGACATATAATTTGTATGCAAATGATTCCTTAAAAATAGTTTGTCCATTTTCTATTAATGATTTCTGTCTTTCTCTGAAACTTCTTCCCTACCTTAAAATTATATATTTTACAAAATCCTCCTATATTCAATCTAATACTGGTTGTATAGTTTTGTTCTTTCATGTTGATTTTAGTCCATCCTGAATTTATTTTATGTGTAGTATGACATAGGGATCTATTATTTTTCTAAATTAATGGCAAATTTTTCTATTACTTAACCTTTCCTTTTTCCAGTGATATGAAGTATTGCCTTCATAATATACTTATTTCTCAAATATACGTGGTTCTGTTTATGAATTCTCTATTAGGTGCAATTGACTTCTTGTACTAATAGCACTCTTTAATTATTGTGGCTTTATATTACCTCTTGATATCTAGTAAGATATATCCCCTTTAGTTTTCTTTTTGTGTGTGTGTGTGTGTTGTATTTTTTTGAAGCCTGTTATTATGCATTCTCTTCCAGATAAAAATTTAATTGAAATGTTTATTGAGATAATTGTAGATTGACATGCAATTGTAAGAAACAATACAGAGAACTCATGTGTATTTTACCCAGTTTCTCCCTAATAGCAGCATTTGTAAAAGTATAATATGTCTATCAAAACCAATATATTGATATTGATACAATCCACCAATCTTCTCAGATTTCCGCAATTTTACTTGTATTCATTTGTGTGTTTACATGTGTTTAGTGCTATACAAGTTTGTCACATGCGTAGGTTCATGTACTCACCACCACATTCAAGATAGTGGATAGTTCCGTCATTAAAATAACTCCTAATGTTGCCCTTTTATAGCCATACTACGTCCCTCCAACCTGCATGCCTTACCCCGGCCGCTATTAACTGTCCTCTGTTTCTAAAATGTTGTCATTTCAAAAGTGTTATATCAATGGAATCATGCAAATGTAACCTTTGGAACTGGAATTTGTAACGTTTTTCACTCAGTATAATTCCCTGTAAATTCATTCAATTTGTATGTATCAATACATACAATAAAAAGCATTTTATTGCTGAGTGGCGTTTCATGGAATGGATGTACCACAGTTTGTTAAACTATTCATCTGTTGAAGGACATCTGGGCTGATTCCAATTTTGGGGTATTACAAGTAAACCTGCTATGAACACTTGTGTACAGATATTTGTGTAAACATAAATTTCCATTCCTCGGAATAAACGCCCAAGACTGCAATTGCTGGCTTGTATGATAATTATGTGTTTAGCTTTTTCAGAACTGACAAACTATTTTCCAGAGTGGCTGTACCAATTTACATTTTCACCAGCAATGTATGCGTGATCTAGTTTCTCCACATTCTTGACAGCATTTTGTTTTGTTACCATTTTATTTTAGCAATTCTGATAGGTGTGTAGTGATATCTCATTGTGGTTATAATCTGCATTTTCCTGATGACTGATGACATGAAACAACTTTTATGTCCTTATTTGCCATCTGCACATTCTCTCCAGTGAAATACCTCTTCATGTATTTTGCCCATTTTCTAATTGGATTGTTTGGGTGTTTTGTTTGTTTGCTTGCTAGAGTTCCTTATGTATTATAGATCTAGTCCTTTGTTGGGTATATGTTTGTAAATATTTTCTTCAAGTCTGTACATTATCTTTTCATCCTCTCCACGTGGGCTTTCTCAGAGCAAAAGTTAAGTTTCAAAAAGTCCAATTTATCAAACTTTTTTGTTTATGGATCATTCTTTTGATGGCAATTCTAAGAGCTCTGCATAGCCCTAGGTCCCAAGGATTTTCTCTTATTTGAAAAAAACTTTTATGGTTTTGTGTTTTATTTTTTAAATTGGTGACCTTTTTTTTTTTTTTTTTTTTTAAATTTTATTTATTTATTTATTTATGGCTGTGTTGGGTCTTTGTTTCTGTGCGAGGGCTTTCTCCAGCTGTGGCAAGTGGGGGCCACTCTTCATCGCGGTGCGCGGGCCTCTCACTATCGCGGCCTCTCTTGTTGCAGAGCACAGACTCCAGACACGCAGGCTCAGTAATTGTGGCTCACGGGCCCAGCTGCTCCGCGGCATGTGGGATCCTCCGGGACCAGGGCTCGAACCCGTGTCCCCTGCATTGGCAGGCGGACTCTCAACCACTGCGCCACCAGGGAAGCCCCTGGTGACCTTTTTTGAGTTAATTCTTACATAAGGTGTGACAGTTACATCAAGGCTCATTTTTTTTTTTGTGCCTGGGGGATATCCATTTGTTGAAAACACAATTGTTTATTGGGTTGTTTCTGCATTTCTTTCAAAATTTACTTGAGCATATTTGTGTGGGTCTACTTCTGAATTCTCTATTCTGTTTCATTGATCTATGTGTCTTCTCCTCCGTGAATGCCACACCATATTGATTACTGTAGTTATATATTGAGCTTCAATATCAAGTGAAGTGATTTATTCAACTTTATTCTTCTTAATCAAGATTGCTTTATCTATTTTATGGCTGAGACTTTCCATATAATTTTAGAATAACTTTGCTATATCTACAGAAAATCTTAATGAGATTTTCATAGGAATTACATTAAGTCTATAGATCAATTTTGGGAGAAATGATATATTTATTGTTTTTAGTTTTCCAGCACATGACAAGGTATGCCTCTCCAATTACTTAGATATACTTTGACTTCTTTCATCAGAATTTTGTAATAATCAGATCCTGTATATTTTTTGTTAAATGTACACCTAGGTATTTCATTTTCTTCAGAACAATTGAAATGGAACGGTATTTTAAATTTTGGTTTCCATGTGTTCATTGCTAGTATGTAGGAACAGGATCAATTTTTGTATGTTGGTCCTGTGTCCTGCAACTTTGATGAATTTACTTATTCATTCTGGGAAGGTTTGGGATGGTTTTTTTTTTTTTTTTTTTTTTCTGGTAGTTTCCCTGGATTCTCTACATAGATAAGCATATCATCGGCAAATAGAGACAGTTTTATTTTTTCCTTTCTAATCCTTTATTTCCTTTTCTTGACTTACTGCAGAGGCTAGAATTTCCAGTACTGTGTTGAGTAATGGTTGTTAGAGTGGATGGACAGTCTTGCTTTGTTCCTGATCTTAATGGGAGAGTCTTTCACCATTAAGTATGATGATAGTTGTTAAGTTTTTTGGTAGACATTCTTTATCAAGTTAGGGTTAATTCATCTCTAGTCCTTACTTGGTGAGAATTTTTATACTGAATAAGTATTGGATTTTGTTAAATGCTTTTTTGGAAGAAGGGGCATCATCTGATATGATCCTATAAATTTTCTCCTTTAGTTTGTTAACATGGTGAATTACACTGATTAATTTTCAGATGTTCAAACAGCCTTGCATACGTGGAGTAAATCCCACTTGGTCATGGTGTATAATAGTTTTTATACATTATGGGATTTGGCTTGCTAATATTTTGTTGAAGATTCTTGTGCTAAATTCATGAGAGATGTTGGTCTGTAACTTTCTTATTTTATTTCTATCTTTGCCTGGTTTTAGTGTCAGAGTAATATTGGCTTCATAAAACAAGTTTGGAAGTGTTCCCTCCTCTTCTATTTTCTGGAAAAAAATTTGTAAAATTGGTGTTAATTGTTTAAATTTTTGGTAGCATTCTCTAGTGAAACCCCCTAGGCCTGAAGATTTATTTTCTGGTAGCTTTTAAAATTATTAATTCGATTTCTTCAATGGTTAGAGTGCTATTCAGATTATATCCTCCTGGTTGAATTTTGGGAGTTTGTGGTTTTTGAGAAATTGATCCATTTCTTCTAAGCTGTTGATTAATGAATGTAAAGTTGTTTGGATTATTCTTTTATTATCTTTTCAAGGGCTGTAGGAACTGTAGTGATATTCCCTACTTCATTTTTTTTACTTTATTTCTGTCATTGGTGATTTGTGTCTTTTGATTTTTCCTGTCTTGCTAGAGGTGTATCAATTGTACTGAATTTTTTGAAGAATCAGTTTTTTATTTTTTTCTATTATTTCCTTATTTTCAATTTAATTGATTTCTGCTCTTTTTAAAATTCCATTTCTTCTATTTGTTTTGAATTTATTTTGCTCTTCTTCCTTCTAGTTTCTTGAGGTAGACACTAAGTGCTATAAATGTTTCTCCTAGCACTGCTTTCTTTATCTGCACTCCAAGTATTTTGATATGCTGTATTTTCTTTTCATTCAGTTCTACATATTTTTGAATTTCCTTTAAGACTTTCTATTTGACACAGGGATTATTTAGAAATACACTGTATAATTTTCACATATTTAGAGATTTTCCTGTTGTCTTTCTGTTATTGATTGCTAGCTTAATTCCTTTACAATAACAGAACATACTCTATATGATTTCAATTCTTTTAAATTTGTTGAGGTTTGTTTTATGGCCAAAAATATGGACTATTTTGTGAATGTTCCATGTGCACTTGAGAAAAAAATGTGTATTGTATTATTGTTTGGTGGAGTGTTCTATAAATGTCAGTTAGAACCTGTGGGTTGATTATCTTGTTTAGACTCTCATATCCTTGCTTATTTTTTTCTCTAGTAATTCTATTGACTGCTGAGAAGGGGGTGTTGAAGTTCCAAATTATAACTGTAGACTTGTCTATTTCTCCTTTCAGCTCTCTCAGTTTTTACTTCATGTGTTTTGCAGCTCTGTTGTTTGCTCCATACACATTTAGGATCATTATGTCTTCCTGGTGGAGTGATCATTTTGTCTTTATGTAATATCCCTCTTTGCCTCTAGTTACTTTTTTTTTTTGCTCTGAAGTCTACTTTATCAAATGTTAATGTAGCTACTTGTGATCTTTTTTGATTAACATTAGTTGTATATTTTTCCATCTTTTTCAACCTATGTCATTGACTTTGAAGTATGTCTCTTGTAATCAGCATATAGTTGGGGTGTGTGTGTGTGTGTGTGTGTGTGTGTGTGTGTGTGTGTGTGTATGTGAGTGTTATCCACTCTGCCAATCTCTGTCTTTTTATAGTGTATTTAGACTATTTACTTTTAAGGTAGTTATTCATATGTTAGTGCTTAAGTGGACCATTTTACACTTTGCTTTCTGTTTGTTTTCTCTATTTCTCATTCCTTTGTGTCTCCCTTCTATTGCCTCCCCATGAATTACTTGTACACTTTTTAGTATCCAATCTTGGTTTATTTATACTTTTTGAAATTATCTCTTTATACAGTTTTTTTTAGTGGTTTCTTTGAGTAATACTCTGTGTGTGTGTGACTTGTAACAGCATACTTATATCAACATCTTATACTTTGAAGTGTAGAAACCTCACATCCATCCAGGTCCCTTTTCCTTCCTCATTTTTAAATATCATCGTTTTGAGCATCAGACTGTGTTACAATTTCTGCTCTAGTGTTTCAGTCATCAGATATGTTGTAAAAACCTCATGAGAAAAGGGAAAGTGCAGTGTGAACTCATATTTTTGCCCTTTCTGTTGTTTCTTCTTCCTGATGCTCCTTTCTTTTATCACTTCCTTTCTGTTTGAAGAACTTTTAAAGGTAATCTTTAAGAACAAGTAGAAAGAGGGGCATTACATAATGATAAAGGGGTAAATTCTCCAAGAAGACATAACAATTTTTAACATGTATGCACCTAACCCCTTCTTCCCATCTCTGGTAACCACTCTTCTACTCTCTGTTTTTATGAGTTCTGTTTTTTTAGCTTCCCCATGTAAGTGATATCATACAGTATTTTCTTTGTCTGACTTATTCACTTAGCATAATGCCCTCAAGGTCCATCCCTGTTGTTGCAAATGGCAGCACTTCCTTCTTTCTCATAGCTGAGTAATATTCCATTGTGTGTATATACCACATCCTCTTTATCCATTCATCGATTGACAGACACGTAGGTTGTTTCCATATCTTGCCTATTGTGAATAATGCTGCAGTAAAATGGGAGTGGAAATATTTCTTTGAGCTAGACCTTTTTTTAATGTTTAAGCCATCGTTATTTTGGGTGCTCTAGGACTTGAAGTCAAAGCTAATCCTTTCTGATACATCAATGATCTGTACATTGGCAAATCCTATGGCCGATTTTCAGCCTTCATCTTTCTTCACTTACCAGCATTTGGCATTGCTGATCATTCTCTTTTTATTGAAATCCTTTCTTCACTCGGTTTCTAGGGCCCTACTCTTTTGCAAGTCTTATCTTTGCTCATTGGCTGCTCTTTCTCAGTCTCAATTGCTAGATAACACTCATTTTCCTTATTTCTAAATGTTGGGGTGGGAACTCAGTTAAGAATCTTCTTTATCAACATTCAGTCTGAGTTGATTTCATCAAATCCCATGGCTTTAAATACCATTGATAAGCTATTGACTTCCAAACTTATTTTCTAGCCCTGACATCTTCCCTAAACGATAGACTCATCTTATTGCCTGTTCAACATCTCAGTTGGTTATCTATCTGGCATCTCAAGTTTCACATGTCCAAAACCAAACACTGCATTTCCCCCCTCTTTTCCATCTCAGTGAGCAGCAACTCTAGCTTCTATTTGCTTGGGCCAAAAAATCTTGGAGTCATCCTTGTCTCCTCTTTTTACTCACACCCCATCAATCCATCAGCAAATTTTATTGACTACCTCAGAACATGTCCAGAATCCAACAAGTTATCACCACTTCTCCATTTTCATTCTAGTCAGATCATCAACCTGAACTGCTGCAGGAGCTTTAATCGATCTTCTTGCCTCATCTGTTGCTCTAACACAGAATATTTGCCACCTAGCATTTATTTAAATCACATGAGATCATGCCACTCCTCTGCTCACATGCCCCCAGTTGCTTTCCATCTTATTCAAAATAATAGCCAAAGTACATCCTACAACTTTCAAGGGCTTTGTGGTCTGGTCCCCAATTACCTCTCGGACTTCATCTCCTTCCTCTATTTTCCATTCCTTCCACTCTGCCACAGTGTCGTCATCGAACACATCATGGTATGTTTCTTCTCTGAGAAGGCTGGCTGCACTGCCCTTTATGGTCCTGCACGCTCAGGACCTTTACACTTGCCGTTCTCTGTCTGGAACTCTCTTTCCTCAGTAGTCACATGATTTTTCCCTCCCTTCATTCAGAGACTTTACTCAAACTCCCCTCCATAAAGAGGCTTCCCCCACTACCTTACCCACAATCACATACTCCACTCTGTCACTCTCTATCATCTTACTCTGCCTTATTTTTCTTCTTAGTGTTGTATATGTCTATCATCCATTTCTACCGTAGATTGTAAGCCCTAGAAAATTGGTAGAAATTGGTTGAGAATTTTGGTGGTTTTACTGTTATGACTGTAACCCTAGTGTCTATAACAGTGCCTGGCATATAGTAGGGACTAAATAAATATGCACCGAGTAAAGGAATCTTTCTGTCTCGATCACAGAGCCTGGAATGCAGTGGGCACTGCAAAAAATGTCACATACATACTTATGTAATCAAAGGGTATAGATTCTAGTTCTGTTTATTCCCCCCACAAGATATGTTGAAGTCCTAACCCCCAGTACCTGTGAATATGACCTTATTTGGAAGTAGGGCTTTTGCAGATGTAATCAGGTTAAGATGAGATCATTCTCTATTAGGATGGACCAAATTCCAGTGAATATTGTTTTTATAAGGAGAGAGAGATTTGGAGACATGCAGACACACATAGAGAAGACAATTTGAAGACAGTGGCAGAGATTAGAATTATGCTGTCAAAACCCAAGGAACACCAAGGATTGCTGGCTCCCCCCAGAAGCTAAGACAGACACATGGGACAGTTTCTCCCTCAGGGACTTCAGAGAGAGCAGGTTCTACTGGTACCTTGATACCTTGATATTTTAGACTTCTAGCCTCTAGAGTTGTGAGAGTAAATTTCCATTATTTTACATCACCCATTTTATGGTCATTTGTTACAGGAGCCCTAGGAAACTAATACAAAGGATGAGAAGAACTAAGCTTTTCAAGCTAACTGAGTGATCAATTAACTGACCTCACTCAATGCCAGAATTAGAATGCCTCCTTCCTGATTCTTGAATTCAGTATACTTTCTGCTAGACCGGTACTTCTCAACTTTATTTTCATTATTAACCCCCCTAAGGAGCCTGTTTATACTCTTGTCCCAATCACCCCAGAAATGAAATTTTAATATCATAATATACCTATTTATATAATATGGCCCTTTGGAGGGCTATAGATCATTGTAATATCTAAGTTTTTGCCCCCCAACCCATAAAGAACCAGTGTTCATCCCCTAGGGAGACTGTTATCCCCATTGATAATGCATGCACTCACTAGACTGTAATATAAGCTGACAATGGCAATAAATGAAACGGTTTTCTGTAAGCTGAAAAAGAACTTTAGCTATGGTTCAGGCATTCATATTCCAGTTCTCCTTCTGGCCTATGATAGGATTTTAATTCTCCGCCACTCTGAAGTTAAGTGAAGCCAAATGACTTCTTTAGGCGCTGGAATGTGAATGCAAGTGGCATGTGTCACCTCCAAGTAGAAGCTTGAAGAGTGCATGAGTCTCCACCTCTCTTCCTCCTGCTCATGTGATTCTGGAAACACAGGGTGCACTAGAGTCTCCAGTAACCAGGATGTCTGGGTGAGGGTGATGGGCACAGCTTCCCTCATGGCTAATAGTGTACCGTGTATGTGGGTGAGAAACAAACCTGCTGTGAAATCCACTGGGGTGTGGGGGCTGTTTGTTACTATGAAAAAACCTACCCCATCCTGACAAATACAGTCTTGCATGGGGAAAAAGTCAGATGCAGGAAATTAACTCTTCTTCTTATTTTAGTTTTAGTTTAACGTAGTCCTCACAAGGAAAAGCTAATAAAGTTTTAAAACATAATTATAACTTTTCTGAGTTTGTTTTTTAATATTTAAGTAAGAACTGGTCTTATTACATAATAAATGTTAAAGCATATATAAAAAAACTGTTCACTCCTCTAGAATGCTAAATTAGAAATTTAATGCAAACATAGATGGACATGTGGGTAAATATGCAGGACAAAGGGAGACCCCCACCACCACACACCACGCCAGCACTCTGAAAGCTCAATGCTTTTTCTCTACTTTCTTTGCAAGGTATATGGTACTAGATCATGAACCCCATCATCAGTGAAAAATAAAATTCTGTGTTTATTGGAGTTGTGTGACCTTTTCCTCCAACAAGCTCAGGGCCCAAACTTTTAGCACACCCATTGGTTAAGTAATTTTAAAATGCAGTAAGAATGAGAAGGTCAGACAATTACAAGAAGTCTGCTAGCCAGTGTTGGTGGGATGCATCAGGTGTCAGTAGAGCTTCTATTTCAGATATGAACAAACAGGACATAAAGCTACAGTGTAGCTGGGGTGAGGCAAGAGGCATGCCCGGGAATATGCTAAATTACCCCTGGGAATTGGAAAGTGCAGCCAGCCTTTTCAGAGAAGATAGGAGAGAAAGCAGTAAAAAACAGAGTTTTCAAGTAAAAAAATCTAAAAGTTTTACCAGTAAAGATGCCTAATACAAACTCCTCACTTGCATTCAAATATTTCTTTTTCTTGTGTGAATTCAGCCATTTGTAAAAGTAGAAAACTTTTTTTTTTTTCACTTGTTCCATTAATTACTATTGTTTGCCTCCTTTCACTGGACAAATTTTGGTAGGACTTTGTGAAGTTTTTCCTTGTATGATCTTCTATAACAACCATTAGTACAATTTTTAGTAATGGAAATGGGTTCAGTCCAGAAAACAGAGTCACTGCAAGCATTACAGGAGGAAAGGGATTTAATAAAGGAATCAGGGCTTACACACATGTGGGAGAGCTGATGGAGAGAGGCTCTGGCTGCTACAGGGAGAGGATCAGAGAAAGAGTCCATCAATGACATCAGCATTAAGAACTGGAGAGGAGAAGGAAGCTGAAATTTTCAAAAAGCCCAAGATGCCATCACCCCTGGCCACACTGACATCCTGAGAAGGATGGTTTAACTTTCTAAATCCCATGCAAGTTCCTCTGATGGCAAAAAAATCGAACCCTGAACCATACAGAAAAGGCATTCTGGGAAACGTGGCACCCAACCTTGGAAGTGAGAGGTGGTCCTGCTGAGATGACCAGAGGACCCAGCACAGTCGATGGCACAGTGCAAGGAGAGCTCTGTTTACCGAAAACAGGGTTTATTTATTTTAACTGATAATTGGAGTACAGGCTAGTGGTAGGATAAAATCAGGAATTGAGTTTAGTACCTTTTGCTTTTGTTAAGAACAAAATATCAGCTGATGCATTTTTTTTTTTTTTTTTTTAATTTTATAGCTACTTTATTTATTTCTTTATTTTTGGCTCTGTTGGGTCTTCGGTTCGTGCGAGGGCTTTCTCTAGTTACGGCAAGTGGGGGCCACTCTTCATCGCGGTGCAGGGACCGCTCTTCATCGCGGTGCGCGGGCCTCTCACCATCGCGGCCCCTCCTGTTGCGGGGCACAGGCTCCAGACGCGCAGGCTCAGCAGCTGTGGCTCACGGGCCCAGCTGCTCCGCGGCACGTGGGATCTTCCCAGACCAGGGCTCGAACCCGTGTCCCCTGCATTAGCAGGCAGATTCTCAACCACTGCGCCACCAGGGAAGCCCAGCTGATGCATTTTTAATTTTTCCTGAAATTATTTCCATTAGATTTTAGATGTGTGCTGGCAACAAAGGAAAGCCTTAAGTTTCATGGTCAAGGTTGAGGCCAGACAGTGGCAATATTTTGAGTGATCTGTTGTGTAATAAAGAAATTAATTAAAGCTGCCCTCTTCTTCTGGTTATAAAACATAATTCAGGTCAGAAGCATGAAAAATTCTATCGACTGTTATTTGCAGTAGAACTGAAAACTGGATTGCAATACAAGTTTATAAAATGAATACATGAGCCTTCAAATTGTTTATCTGCAAATAGTACAGCCGGAGAGGGCACAAGGTAACTGTCAAAATGGAGCTTTAACAAAAGAAAGACTGCAAGCTTTGGTTAAAGATTCTGCAGTTATTTGGGGATTTGAAGGTTCCTGGAAGCCAGGAAAAGGTCCCTTGTGGTTTGGAAAAAGCCTTAGAGAAGAGAGGGAGGGAGGGAATGTGGGAGGAATGGACACAAGGAATAGTAGGGAGAACTGTGGTGATCTGTGATGGAAGGAGAGCCTGCAGAGGCGCTGCTAGAGCAATCTAAGCTGTGAGTAAGCCAGAACAACCTTGTGACCGGGTTCTGTAACAGAGCAGAAGAGGAATGTGATTTAGCTGGTTCTAGTAATGAGAACCAGCAAGAGACTTGCTCAATTGCATAATTCCTTTTTCCCCCTAATTCACTCTTGAGTATATCTGTGTGGATAATACTTGTTTAATTTAATAACCTAGTGTCTAGCCATTTTTTTTCTAGAGAAACCTACTCCTTGAGCAAAAACCAATTGGCATTTTTGTGGCTTATTTCATATTTAGGAGCGCCCATTCCTCTCAGATGGCGTGGATGGAACTCTGCTATCACCAGGTGGCAACTCACAACTTTGCAGGTGAGAGTAGAAACTGTTCCTTTCAAGCATCAGATAGCACTGAAATTATGACTGTCTTTGACATTATAAGCCATTACTTGAAGGAAAAACTGTATTTCAGATTTTGGATCGCTTAGACAAGTTCTGAAAAAATAATTACAGTTGTTTTCCAAGCGTTGCTCTGAAAAATTGCAAATGTTGATTCATTATAATACAGTGTTTGAAAGGTTGTATTTTCCCCTTTAAAATTCCTGTCAATATTGAGAAACCTGACTATAACTCTATCCACATTCTCTTTATCATATTGGGTCATAGAATTAGGACCTGTTAGCTGAAGGAAGCATTAGCAATCATCTGTTTACAATGAGACACCCCCTACCCACCCTGTGTATTTTCTACTATACTTTGCTGTGATACAGTCTCAGTTCCAGACTCCTGTGACATAGAAGAGGAATATCTATCTCTTGGGGACTTTGTAAGGATTAAAGGAGGTCATACCTGGAAATGACTAGTACAGTGCCTGCCGCATAGTAGATGTCATTTTAATGTCAGTTGGCTTCTCTCCATATGTTCGGTTTAGGGGATAGGAATAGGGATGGCTGCCATTTGTTGAGCTATGGACTGGGCATTATGCTAACTGGTTTCACCCCTAAAACAGCCTTGTAAGGAAAATGAGGCTCAGATACTAACTTGCCCAAGATCCCACAGCTAATATGTGGGTAAGCTGGATATTCAACCTCTGGACTGTCAAACCTTTTACCAATATGCCATCCTGACCTTGATTCTTCAGACCAAATATGAAATCCCATCATACTTAGTGCAGCCTTGGAATCACTTAGGGAGTTGGACTCCTATGGAAGAAGAATTTTTGTGGTTCCACCACATTCAGTTTTGGAAACTACAATACAATTCTGCCAAGCCCTAAAGCTTAAGACTGACTCAGAAAGGCAGTCTTAGTGGGCACATGACTGACAGTGGGCCTGCCTTTCTTCTAAGGCACAGGGATCTTAAGCCCATCTAGCCTATTGTATGAGACACATGAAAATAAACAAACAAAAAGAAACATTTTAAATTACTCTTATTCTAAGACTTGATGCCCAAACTCAGATCCAACTTGTTCTTGCCCACTTTGACTTTCCTTCCATCAGCGTGGCACCTGCTGACAAAATCCTTTTGATTCCTCTCCATTTATCCAAGTCTTCTTAAATTCTGGTCCCCTCTTCCAGGGTCTTATCTCTTTTTCAACAGGTGCTTTCTTCTAAATTGCTGCCCCTGTTTTGGTGACTCAGTTTCCAAAATCACTGAGTAAAAGGTACTAGTGCACCTCTGGATGTGTAGGTGAGTTGGAAACCTTTAGAATGCAGATGCCTAGAATCTCTTAAGGAGGCCCCAACTTCATCACCCCTTTATGACCAATCCAGAAACTCCAATATCTAGAGACTGCTTCATCTAAAAAACTTTATAACTTTATAGGCATAAGATTGTTCCTAGAAATACACATGTATTTCTTTAAAGAATGCTAGTAAATGAAAATCAACTTGCATAGAATTCTACCTTGACTTTTCACAATGGAAAAATGAATTTGAAGGTAATTTTATGGATTGTTTGCTTTGTGTGTTGTTGTTGTTGTTTAGCAGTAGAGTGTGCTGTGTGAATGTTGGGCCTTATACAATCTTTTTCTTTTTTTTGTCATTTGCTTAATATCTCTGAGACTTCTAGACCTTTTACACTTATATCTCAGGGGCTGGAATATCTGGTGTCTTTTAAAATTTTTATCTCTCAAGAGGGGCCCCGTAAAGGAGCTTGGGCCTATGACAGAGAATCAATTAAAGCTTGCATTCAGGAGCACTCATTAACTAAGCATATTCCTCCATCACAGACCCCTGTGGATCTGTAGCAACTCCTTTGGTCAAAGAACATTAAGAACAGTTTTCACTACTAAGTTCTTTGCTTTTCCTCTTGAAAAGATTCCTTTACTCTTATAGCAAGTCTGTGAAAGGTTTCCTAAAATTGGAAAGTTTCAAGAAGCGGTTATTTGTAAACTGACTTTCTGTGTATGACTCATACCAGTTCATTGTACCTTGATATTTGGATTAGTAGCATTCTCCAGAGAAACAGAACCAACAAGATATGTGTGTATGATTGCTATATAATCATTTACAGAATGAGTCATATGATTTATTATAAGAGATAAAGAAATTTATTATAAGTAACTAGCTCACAAGACTATGGAGGCTGAGAAGTTGCACCATCTATAGTCAGCAAGCTGGAGACTTAGGCAACGTGATGGTGTGGTTTCAGTCCAAGTCTGAAAGCTTGAGAACTGGGAGGGCTGATGGTGTGGTGCCAGTGGAAAGCCCAGAGATGCAACGAGAGCTGATGTTTCCATCCTAATTGGAAGGCAGGACATTGATGTTCCAGCTCAAGGCAATCAGGCAGGAGGAGTTCATCTCGCTTAGCCTTTTTATTCTATTCAGGTCTCCCATTCATTGGATGAGGCCCACTCATACTAGGGGGAAAATCTGCTTTACTCTGTCTACTGATTCAAATGTTAATATCACCCAGAAACACCCTCACAGACACACCCAGAATAATGTTTGAGCAAATGTCTGGGCACCCGGTGGCCCAGTCCAGTTGGCAAATCAAATTAACCATCGCAATATTCCACTACTGATAACATTTAATCAGATTAAACTTTCATTCTCAGCTTGTATTAAGGCTCTTAAGAACATAGCTATTTGTTATAAATTTAACCTTTTCTTTGTGGGTTATGATTCCGTAGCCCTGTCAAAACACACTTGGCTGTGAGCTTTAGGCATAGTTATCTTGAGGTTTGGGTCCTACACATTTAAAAGAAAGAGAAAAGCCGCCCTTGACAGCCGGGAACTAGCTTGATACTGTCTGCTGGCCTTGTTGCTAAGAGCTAGACTTGGTATTTTCCTGTTAAATGGAAATAATTTCACAGAATAGCAAACTCAGACGAGACCACTCTATAATCATCATGGATCATGACAAAAACAATATCACTCTCTAATCACGTTTGAACATAGACAAAAACATGAATGTTGTCTAAACCATATAAAGCAGCGGTCCCCAACCTTTCGGCACCAGGGTCCTGTTTCATGGAAGACAATTTTTCCATGGATGGAGGTGGGGGGGCGGGGAGTGGAGGGGGGTGTGGTTCAGGCAGTAATGCGAGCCATGGGGAGCAATGGGGAGTGGCAGGTGAGCAAGAGAAGCCATGGCCTGGAAGTTGGGGACCCCTGATATAAAGGACCAAAATATTCTCCCATCCTGGCTAATATGAGTGATGCTGCTTTTTTTTTTTTTTTTTTTTACCAATTATAGACTGAGCTTCACTCTAGTCTTCCTTCTCTCTAGGTAAAACTTATTGAGATACTTATATATAGAATTACCCCCATTTCCTGATAGCACTCAATCCAGAGTAAAGCCCCAATTCTTTAAACTTCCCTTAAACTCTGTAAGTTCTTTCTGACACTTCCTACTACGTTACCCCACGGTTCCCCATGTTTGCATTCTCCCTCGCTGTGATGAGTCACAATCCAACTTACTCAACTATAGATGTACTCCCAGTGGTCACTGATTGAATGACATTAACAAAGATGAATCTTTGCTGAGATTCAGCTGAAGCGCTCCCTGCCTTGCCCTCAAATCAGCAATCGTGTGCACATTTGAGACCCCTCTTCTGTACCTATTTTCTGCCAGCCCTGGCCTGAGAAAGAAATTCACACTGAATTGAGCTCTGATATTTCATTAAAGACTTTCAGTGCTGGGCTTCCTAGGAATAAAGTTCCTTGGAATTTTTTGTGGTTGTCTGATTGGAGTTATAGTGTTTCTTGATACGATTAATTTCTAACTTTGTAACACAGGACTCTATGGCCTGTCTGCATGTCTTGAGAATCTGTCCAATTATCTTGGGCAACTTTAGTGCTGTTTACTAACAAGAGGAATAGTCTATAAGTACAAGATAGACTAGGTCTGATGACTCTTTGTTTGAGCCAACCCTGGGGGCTGAAGAGTGCAGAAGGTCTCCCAGGACCTGTGTTTCTTGGATGAACTTTGCCTCCAGTCACCAATAAAGATGTTAAGAAAAAAAAAAAAAGAATAGATGATCTTTGAAAGTTTTCCAAGATAGATCAACTACTTGTTTGAGGGCTAAGGGGTATTTCTTTCTTTTTTTTTTTTTTTTTCTTTTAATAAATTTATTTATTTAAAACAACAACAACAACAAAAACACCTTATAAGGGTTTCTTCCTCGGTCTTTGTGTTCTTGAGCTCGGCTTTGTTTAGTGTAATCTGCCCATTATCAGGAGGCTTTTCCCAGTCCCTGCGTAGTGATTCTTGGCCTTTGACCTGGTTCCAGAGACACAGTTACACAGCATTATCCTTATACACCAGATCACTCAGTTCTCATGGAACTGTCTCAATCTACAGTGGCACTTCTTCCAGGCTAACATCTGACTCCTTCATCATGTTTCCTCACCATACGCTACCTTGTACATTGATCTCATCACTGGCAACATCTCACCGAGGAGAATCTGGAATTGCAGTGGTCATTTTGGGGAGCTTTTGACATGAACAAGATTGTTTATTTGAAAAAAAAAACAAAAAACAAAGGAGACTTCATGAGGAAATCGCCTTGCTCATCTAAAAGAGATCATTTTATTCAACATAGGCATTAAGAGTTATCCTCTTCTTTGCTTCTGTACTTTTAGGATTAATCACTGATGGCTTTTCTTAAACTGTATGACTTGATAATATTGTCAAGGGCCCAAGTTTTGAAAAAAAAAAACAGCTCTATGCCACTTTCTTTTTGTTCTTTTATCCTTTCTTCTAAAGTCTAAAGATCAACTGATCCCCAAAAAATTATTTTTCAAAATTTTTCCAAAGAACTGATCAAAAAAGTCATTTCTCATGCACTGTGAGGATATATAGTACAGATAAACAGTAAATATTTTCTAAAAGAAAGAAAAAGTTATTAAATTGTGTTTCTTTTAATGGGTACTGGAAAGTATCTTTACATATTAGCCTTTGTTTTTATAGCTATGAGGTAGTAAAAAATAGTTTTAATTTTGAAATAAAAGAGGAAGTTTGGAACATGATCAGAGTTTTTAAAAATTAGCTTATCATATAGAAATAATGTTAGCAAAATATTTTGATTTGTTCAAGACCACGGTTAAAGTTCACATAATTCAAAATTTCCTACAATGGTTTTATGAGTTAAATAAACTAACATTGTTTCCAAGGCTTGTTTAAAATGAAAAATTGTATATATATAATTATACTTAACTAAACAGAATGATAATAATTAATATCTTTTTTAAAGTTTTAATATCATGAAAGCTTACAATGCTCCAAATCAAAAGTATAATACTGGTTAAATTGTAATTTCCAGATCCTTCATTAACATTAAGATCGTAGAGAAATGATTAAGTTCATTGAAGATCCGAACAGTTCCTAAACAAAATTTTTAAAAGATACAAAACACTGGTTGCTAAACGTAAATTAACCCATATCTCTTAAAATGGCAATAGAATAACGAAATATAAAAATATCTTTGGATAATTACGTAATGGGCCTCCTCATAATGGTCAAAATTATATGAAATCAGTGCTCATAGATCAATACTTGATCAATAGATCAATAAGAATTACTAGGTTTATCTAAGATTCTCCAAATTTTAATTAAGTAATTGTTATGAGAGACTTTCTACTAGACTTAGTATGCAAAAACTGATGAATTATAAAGACAGTTTAATCTTCTTTGGAGAAATATACTGTAGTTTGAATATGCTAACACAAATATCTCTCAATTATTGAATACATTCAGGTTAAAAGAAACATACTTGTGCTTAAGCACAAAGGCTGATACAATAATTGTGTGCCAAAAGACTTTTCCAGAATTTTAGATTCACGAGCATTTTCCCCCTTTGTTCATAAAAGGTTTGGACATACTCTAGGAATGCTGAATTATGGGAATCATTAGAGACCTAATGAAAGGTCTTTCTTTAGCTCCAATAGCCAAGTCATACGCACCTTCTCTAAGAGTTATAATAGTAATAGCAAAAGATGCAAAAACCTCAATTTATTTCTATAATCTCCACTAACTTTAATGATTCCCATGCTTTACATACTATTCTACTGACACAAATGCTCACCACTTTTCAGCTAGTCTTATGAAATGATGTTGCTTTTCCATTCATACATCACCGTCCATTGCTGTGATACCCCAAATTCAGCCACCCTCCTTCACTTGCCTGTAGAAGAAAAAAATCCCATGGTTGCTTGCCTCTGTTGGCCAACTCTCTATACCCTGCACTACTTTCTAGAGACTCCTCTTAGTCTTTGACTTAATTATGTTTGTTAGCAGTTCATATTTTTAAGGAAAAGCTAAAAATTTCCTAGCAGACTATGCTATCCAAGGCTTAACTTTATCTTTGAAATATAAGCTTTCATTGTACTCTAGCAGATAAGGTTGTTTCCCATGGGTGTACATGTTAACAATTCTGATACCACTATACATGTACACTGGAACTGAAGATTTTAGTAAATGGATGGAAGATGGTGGGAGCCAGGTGTCTTCCTGTTGGAGTGGGAATTTACAGGTAAGCAAGAGGAGGTTAGAATGATCCATGTGGTCATGAATTAGATTTGGAAACGTGAATAGGAACTCATGTTTAGCTTAATATGGATACAGCTGGTTACATATAGAAATACTTATGAATGTGTGTATAAGCATGGTTAGTACACACATATATATTTCCTTGCTCTGTAAGCTGAGAAAGGCTAGAAGGAAGACACCCCAGTAGCAACAAGCACACCTCTCACTGGGATCTTGATTTCCAGTAAAAGGAACTTGGGCTACTTGGAGAAATGGCTGATTCTAGAACTGGAGCAGGAAATATACAAGATGAGCCTGGTGCATCTTGTTAATGCCAGAAAGTAAGGAAGTGCTCAAGGAAAAACAAAACAAAAAAACCTACATGGATGGGGTTTTTCAGAGGGACTCAGGAGCCAACTGGAAGAATTCCCAAGGCCTGGAACAATTTGATCAACAAAATAAATAGAGTAGTATTGGATTATCACCAGAAGTATAAACTAAATATCCATGAGTCCATATGGGCACAAATAAGTAACTGAATTTTAAAAAATGGGGGAAAATAGACAAATCTGCTGTGCAGAACTCCAAATAATTTATGTAGATACCCTTCACTCAGGGAGGGGAGCATAAATCCCTGCTTTTTATGTGTGAGTTGCTTGTAGGGAGTTCTTTGCAAAGGACAGTATGGAAGTTCAGGGGAACGGTAACTTCACAGTGGCAAAGTCTGATAACACCACCTCAGGGATCACGGTCAGTATGAACAGGGATAAGTCTCAACAGTACGTAGAGAGTACGTACCCTTGACATGAAGTGATGAAATGGCAATTTACCTCTGTGGTTTTTCTCCCCTATACTCATCATCCCAGTCTAATCATGAGTTAAGCATTAGACAGATTCCAATGGCATCCTATAAAACGCTTGATCAGTATTCCTCAAAACTGTCAAGGTCATCAAAAACTAGGAAAGTCTAAGAAATTGTTGCACCCAAGAGTAGCCTCAGGAGACATGACAACTAAATGTAATGAGATGTCTGGATAGGATCCTGGAAACAGAAAAAGGAGATTAGGTTAACACTAAGGAAATATGAATAAATTATGGACTTTAGTTAATAAAAATACATCAATACTGTTTTATTAACAAATGCACCATACAAATGTAAGCATCCAATCCAGGGCAAAGCCCTGCTTCCTTAAACTTTAAATCCTATAATAAGTCTTTTATGAGGCCCTGAGCACCCCATCGTGAGTGTCCTCACCTCACTGCAACATGTAATAACCCAGCTTTTTCAACTCCACGTGTGTTTCTGTTGGTCTTTGCCTGGAGGGCATTGGCAAAACCGTGATTCAGTCAAACAGTGATGACTGTTAACACGTTGATAGTGGCAAGCTTTGGATTCATGTTTTCTGAGAGTAATTCATGTTTTTTTTAAACCTATTATTGCAGTTAAAATATTATCATTCCAAATGGGAATGCTTATGCTCTTTTTTAATGTTATAGACTTTATACGGTATAGAGTCCCCCCAAAGACTAAGTATTTCTCTAATTGACCTCAAGATGGCAGGCTTGAATAAAAGATAGTTCCATTTTTGAAATTCTGGGCTTCTCAAAAGTTTTCTTTGTAATTAAAAAAAAAAATTACTAGCAAAAGTTTTCTTTGAAGCAAAATTATATATTTTTTTAGTTTTTTTCTCATTCCATATAGGCTTTTACAATAGTCTACTTGTGTTTCTTCTATCTTAATTTTCTTCATTGTTTTTTTAAGGGCCATGACACTTTATGTGAGAATCTGGAAACCTCTTAAAATGAAGATAAATGGAAAAAGAGGTACATTTAGGCAAATGTAGTAGGATTGGATTAGGGATATGCATCCCCACACTGTGCTATGACAGTGCTAAATTATTATTGGTAATACATTAATTTCAATAAACCTTAGAATATTTGTTCTAAGTTACTATCATGTATCTACAATAATTTTACACTTGAAATTTGGAGATGAATTTATCCACTGTACAAGTTTGTCTTTGAAAAAGTAAAGACTAACATAGGAGCTCCAACCAGTGGGTTTGCAGCATCATAGTGTCCAAAATTCTCCTGAAAGAAGTGAAAGAATGTTTTGATTTAATTTAGTCTTTAAAAAGCTGTACTATTTCCTTCCTCCTCATAATTTTACTAGAAAAGGTAACAAATTAAGTACATAGGTTTTAGAGCTAGACAAACTCAGTTTCAGATCTAATTCTGCCTCTTACTGGCTGTGTGACCATGGGCCTATTACTTAATCTCTCTGAACTTCATCTATAAAATGGGGATAATATCACTCACAGGGTTGATGTAAGGGGCAAATCAGATCATGAATGAAAAGCACTTACAGTTTAGTAAATGACAGACCTTATTATTATTATTTTTAGGGAATGAGGAGAGGGTGAGTGAGGAGTGTCAATGTATTATGAATTACAAGTTACAACTCCAAAAAGTTGAAAAAAAATACTGATTTCTTTAAAAGTATGTGAGCTACCACAAGTGGTCAGAAGACCCAACTTTTAGCAATGATTCTACTAAAGATTTGCTGTGAATTTTTAAAAAAAATTTTATTGAAGTATAGTTGATTTACAATGTTGTGTTAGTTTCTGATGAATAGCAAAGTGATTCAGTTATACATATATATACATACTCTTTTTCATATTCTTTTCCATTATGGTTTATTACATGATATTGTAATTTCCCTGTGCTCTATAGTAGAACCTTGTTGCTTATCTATTTTATATATAGTAGTTTGCATCTGCTAATCCCAAACTCCTAATTTATCTCTCCCCCACCTCCTTTTCCCCTTTGGTAACCATAAGTTTGTTTTCTATGTTTGTGAGTCTGTTTTTGTTTTGTAAATAAGTTCATTTGTGTCATATTTTAGATTCTGCATATAAGTGATATCAGATGGTATTTGTCTTTCTCTTTCTGACTTACTTCACTTAGTATGATAATCTCTAGGTCCATCCATGTTGCTGCAGATGGCATTATTTCATTCTTTTTTATGGCTGAGTAATATTCCATTGTATATATACCACAATGGACATATATATGTCCATACATATATATACCACATATATATATGTGGTACATATATATACCACATCTTTTTTATCCATTCCTCTGTTGATGGACATTTAGTTTACTTCCATGTCTTGGCTATTGTAAACAGTGCTGTTGTGAACATTGGGCTTCATGTATCTTTTCGAATTAGAGTTTTCATCTTTTCCGGGTATATGCCCGGGAGTGGGATTGCTAAATCATATGGTAGCTCTATTTTTAGTTTTTAAAGGAACCTCCATACTGTTCTCCATAGTGGCTACACCAATTTACATTCCCACCAACAGTGCAAGAGGGTTCCCTTTTCTCCACACCCTCTCCAGCCTTTGTTAGTTGTAGACTTTTTGATGATGACCATTCTGACCCGTGTGAGGTGGGACCTCATTGTAGTTTTGATTTGCAATTCTCTAATAATTGATTTGCTGTGAAATGTGAAGCAAATTTTCTAATAACTTTATGACTCAGTTTTTTTATCCATTCTCACAGCCTATCTGTGACCGCAAATGTGGATCAGAGGTCAGTAGGCATTTCTTGAATGTTCTGTTCTGCATAAGTCTACCTCAGAAAATTCTGAGCTAAGGATGGGAGTGGGGTTATAGGAAACCCCAATAATAAGCCTGATTGAAATCCCCTCCAGCCTAACAGAATAGAGGCTCAGAAAAGATTAAATTTAAATTAGAACAAATATAGTATTTATACACCTAATGATTGCAAACTCCCACTGATCCATACATAGACATAGATATAGATTTCTTTTATATTCATTCTACAGCCTTGTGAGCTTTCCAAGAGTAAAGAATGATGTTGGCTTGTTCAGTGTATTTGGTGACTCAACATAGTTGATGCGACACGAGCAGAAAAGTGAGATACTTCTAAACCTAGCCTGGACCCTAGGAATGCAAGTGGTGACAAAAAGTTGATGTAGGCTTCATAGGAATCTAAGGAAACACCCAGATCTCATTTAGCTCTGTCTGTTATTTTTATTTGAAGTAGATGCTGTTGGTGAATGAAATCCTCACTCTCAGACCTACCAGAGGTGCTAACTGGTGACCAATTGGTGGGCTGGCGGTTAACTACCTCTGTCAACTCCCAGGGAAGAAATGTTAAGAAATAGCCAAGAGGGGACTTCCCTAGTGGTCCAGTGGTTAAGACTCCACGCTCCCAGTGCAAGGCGCTGGGGTTCATCCCTGGTCGGGGAACTAGATCCTGCATGCCACAACTAAGAGTCCACATGCTGCAACTAAGAAGCCCGTATGCCTCAACTAAGAGTCTGCATGCCACAACTAAAGATCCTGCATGCTACAACTAAGACCTGGCACAGCCTAAATAAATTAATTAATTAAATATTTAAAAAAAAAAAAAGAAATAGCCAAGAGCCACAGGGCTGGGGGAAGAGGACAATTTGTTATAGAAATTTGCCTGATTAGTTTCCACTGGGAATTACGGGTACTTCCTCTTTTTCAAATATCATCAATTTTGGAGCACTGCAACAAGGCTTAATATTCAAAGCAACCCCTTAGGTCACCCAATTCTCACTCCCAGTCTTGTTTTGTTCTGTTTTGTCTTCCCTTGATTTGTAGGCTCTCTATTCTGTATTCTAAATTTTCAACCCATGAAGAGAGTGAGAATTCATTGAACATCGAACAAACCAAACTATCTTCATCAAAATTAAAGAAAGTCAGGAAGGCACCACCAGGGAGCTGTTCTTTCCAAATAAAAGACACGTGTCAATAATGGCAATGGACGCTGGGGGGCAGTAACACACAGCATATGCAACCTTTATTCCCATCAAGTTTCTATTAATCAAACAATGGTTTTCTATATCTCCACTTCGAAAATGAATTTCCCCAATAGCTTCCGTTGTTCAAGAGATATTGCACAGGGATATGTGGTTCAAAATGTTGTTCTTTTGGACCTTAAGTCAATCAGGAGATTTGATTCAGTTTGTTAATTCAGTTGTTATCTTGACAATTGATGGAACTTTGCAAATTAAATTGTTTGCTATTTTCTTAGACTCAACACTAGAACAGACCTTTTTTTTAATTGACGTTTACCATTTTGTCTCATTTTCATGGTAGAATCACCAAAAACTATCTTTAATTGCTTATCTCCGTTTTCCTAAGTCAGACCGTCCTAGCTTGAGAGGTCTGAGGGATGTGTTCAGGCTGCCCCCTGACGGTGGTGATGGGCATGACTGCAGAGTGCTTCCGAGGGGCTGAAGAGCAGGGGCAAGGGGATGGCGCTTCTGTCTGACAACTGTTTCAACGTTGAGGTCACCTTGAGACAGGTGCACAAAGGCACCATGGAGAGGAGAGATGAGGAGACCTGGAGCCAACTGTGGTCTGGGAACAGATGGAGAGCCGACCAAGCCCAGAGCTCGCCTTCCTCGGGGCCTGGATCAGGCGCAAGGTCCTCCCCAGCCCCTGTGCAGAGCTGGCTCTGGCAGGACAGTGGCATCCCCCCTCTGGCTTTCCTGTCACTGGGAAGTCCTGGGTTTGTTTGTTTGTTTTCATATTTTCTCAAGTGCCTCAGCAACCGTCAGCACTCAGCCAGCAGTTCCTGGCTTAGCCCTTTTGACTCCAGGGACCTAGGGCAGGGAAAATAATTCAACCAGAAATAGGGGAATACCAAGTCCTCAAACCTTTGGAAAGCTACTGCCGTATTTTTATAGAGTTCAGGAGAGAATGAAACCCTCAAGTATCTGAGATATGTTTGGAAATAAGTATATAAGCTGCAGTTTTATCCTGGAATATAGCTATTATTTAATGGGGCTATATATAGTGCTTACTGGGAATCAGGTACTATTCAAAATTCATTTAATCTTTATAATGATCCTATGGGGTAAGGTAGCATAATTATCCCCATTCTACTGGTGGGGAGCCTGGGGTCCCGAAATGGTTAAATGACTCAGCCAAGGACACATTACCTACTAAGTATTAGAGCTGGGATTTCAACCCAGGCAGTATGATACCAGAGCCTACACTCTAACTATTATGGTATAATACTCTCAAAATGATAAATGCAGTTTCCTTCTGTAAATGAAAGAAAGCTTTAATTTGAATTTCAGTAACTGGATTTGGAGGTAAATAATTTGAATGCATATAACTTGTCGATATGAAAAATGCTATTTACAGTGAAATGAGTAACTCTTATTTGAAACTTATAATGGGATTTTTTCCCTTAAATTGTTTTAATTCCACTCCCTAGTTACAGAATCTTTTTTTTAAACTTTTATAACCTCTACTAGAAGTCAAACATCTCAAGAGAAGAATCACATCTTTGTCATTATTTTTTAGCATTTGGAATATTTAGCATGGGATCTAAACCAATAGAAAGTATTCAAGAAACGCTTATTAGCTGCTTCAGTATTATTCAATATTATCTTGCTTGAATGAAATTATCAAAATAACAAATTCAGGATTCTTAAGGGAAGGGAACTAATACTATGTGTCAGGCAGTATACTAGGAACCTTTATAATTACCTTATTTAGCTTTCCCGTTTCACAGATGAGAAAACTGAGGCTTAGAAGTCAGGTTAATCACTTTCCAACTAGTCAGGATTTGAATATGTCTGTTTCCAAACATCACACACTATATTAATCAAGAATGCCTTCTACAGTAATAGAATTTGTCTGTGGTGGTTTAAAACAGCAGGGGGTTATTTTCTCAATAAAAGGCAGTGTGGAGGCAGTTGGCTGCTGGTATTGGTCCAGTGGTTCAGTGATATCAGGGGCAGTGGTGCTGTAATTGTCCTGGCCTTTCCTTCATGGTTGCAAGATTCAAAGGAGAAAGAGGGAAGAGGAAAGTAGGCAGAACTTGCACCCCAAACCCAAAAGCTTTTCTAGGATTCCCCATAGCTGACTTCCATTTACATCCCATTGGCCAGAACAGGGCCAGGGAGGAGGATGGTGAGAGATTAGACAAGCCAGTGAACAGTTTTCTATACCATCGTGTTGGATTGTTTGATAGTAGATTCCTGTCTAGCTAGCTCTGTAGAGTCGTGGGACTTAAATATCAAGCAGCTGTTCCAAGCCCACCTCCAGGGGTACACGCTGGGTCAGAACAAGTGAGTTGTCAAGTGCATCCGGGCGACCTGGTTGCCCTTGCTGCTGCCAGGATAGCCTTGTCCAGGTGTCACAGAGATGACATGCTGGTAAATGCTGCCGCCACCTTTCATGTGCTTCCTAACAAGTTACCTGTCTGTAGTGCAATGCTGCAGGGCTGTGGGCACTGGGATTTTCCCTTTTTCTGACTGTTGGTTTTCAAGTAGGCATAGAATGATATCAGACAGTGGTAACCAAAATTGTCCATGTTTTCTGTTAACAGAATGGATTTCTGTTACTGTTTCAATGTCATTCTTTTAAGTAAGATGGAACTTTGAGTTTATTAGCATGCTTAGTACACTTTCTGCTGATATTTTCTTAAGTCGCTACATAAAGACAGAAATTAGGGAGAACCTGCTCTGTATGACCTACTTTCTTCTCTGAGATGACTGTGGCACTAAAATATACACATGTCAAAGAGCTAGTGTCTCTGTATCATGGAGTATTGCAAACAAAGTCTTAGCTGATTGTACCTTCTGCACTCAGTTTCCTACAAGTGTTTCAGCAATGGTAAGAGTAAGGAGATGCTAGTATTTAAAACTGGGTTGATATTCTTGTTCACTGTACGAAATATTAGATCAATTTCTCAAAATATGCTTGTAAAATCAGGCAGGAGCTGGATGCCAAGCGGATTTGCTCTTTGCTGTTCAGCCTATGATAATAAGGCTATCTTACCATATTTCTCTTTGCTGAAAATAAACGTGTGTTTTTCTTAATGAGTAATTAATTGATGGGCCAGACTAATGGTTTCAAAATGACAGTTCAATCCCACCTGCTTAGAATCCCTGACATCTATTGAAATAAATGTATGTGAAACCAAGAGGGAAAAACCCACTAAATTATTAAATCCAGTAAGTGGGTAAAGGTACTATCAATTGGCTAGAAATATTAATGGATATCTAAAAATACATTGCAGATTGATTTATATTGTGAGACAAACAAAACTGGTTGATATCAAAAATAGGTAGGGACAGGAAACTTTTGAGACATGTGAAAGGAACACAGTACCACAAATTTAAGGCAGTAGAGACTTAAAGCAATCTTATAGTATGAGCAGTGTGTGGAGCCCAAACCAAAGGAATGCTACAACGGCAGAATTGAGTAGTTGTGACAGATCATGTTGTGCACAGAGGCTTTAAGATATTTACTGTCTTGTCCTTAAAGAAAGTTTGCCAACCACATAGAGGATTCAATTCATTTTTTTAAAAAATTTATTATTAATTTATTAATTTATTTATTTTTTGGCTGTGTTGGGTCTTCGTTTCTGTGCGAGGGCTTTCTCCAGTTGCAGCAAGCGGGGGCCACTCCTCATCGCGGTGCGCGGGCCTCTCACTGTTGCGGCCTCTCTTGTTGCCGAGCACAGGCTCCAGACGCGCAGGCTCAGTAACTGTGGCTCACGGGCCCAGTTGCTCCGCGGCATGTGGGATCTTCCCAGACCAGGGCTCAAACCCGTATCCCCTGCATTGGCAGGCAGACTCTCAACCACTGCGCCACCAGGGAAGCCCTCAATTCATTTTTATACATTGACCTTGTACCCAAGAGTTTTGCTAAACTTATTAATTAATACTCATGCTTTTTTTCTAGAGCATTTTAGATTTTCTATGTATGCAATGATGCCATCTTGTAATAATGACAGCTTTACTCTTTGGGTCCCAATCTTTGTACTTTTAATTCTTTTTCTGGTTGTACTGTGTAGTTCCTCCAGTTGAAAAGAAGTAGTGATAGTGAATATTCAGGGGAGGATAATTCAGTATTTGGCATATAAGGTTAGATTTAGTGTTTTTGTTAAAGGTACCTTTTCTCAGAGTAAGAATTTTCTTCTCTTGTTGGTACTTAGCTATAATCATATATATATATATGATGTGTCTCTAAAACATTGGTTTATAAAAATACAAATGATCTTTCATCAAAAATTACTGCTTAAATATGATACCTGCATTCATGCACACACATGTATACATGCATATGAATATATATGTAAGGTATGTAAGGGATATGTGTGGAAGGATATACAAGAAAATAGATTAGTGTTTATGTCTTTTAAGTGGGCTAAAAAATCTTAGAGTAAAACTGATTTTTTTATTCTCTACCCTTTCGTATGTGTACATGTTATACATAGCCTTTTTAATTTTTTTCATAAAAGTGATTATAACAAGATAACTTTTTTTTAAAAGTGTATGCCACAACATTATAGGTACCTCATGATTATAAATATAAATAAATTTCATTTTTACTGAAAAAAAAATAAAATGATATCAGACAAGGAGTCAGAAGATCTGGATTCTAGTCCGGCTCTGCCACCCACTGAGAAACCTGGAATAAGTCCCTTAAGCCTTTATTTTTTCATTTGTAAGGAATGGGGATAATTTTCTTGCTTATTTGTTGCCTCAAATACAAGGACCGCTGTGACCCTCTTGCACTGTGAGGCTGTAAGATCCCAGAGGGCAGAGCTGTGTTGTCCTTATCTCTGTCTCCCCAGAACCAGCACAATATTGTGCTTAGGACTCAATAAATATTCATTCGATCAGTGGCTGAGTAGGTGAATGGCTGGACAAATAAGTAAGTGAATGGAGGCTTATCCTCAACAACTGAATTCTGGCCTTTAGCTCTGCCTTCACTCTTGCATGTCTAACTGCCTGCTAGAGGCCACTGCCTGGCTGTCCTGAAGCACCCCAGAATCAATCTTACCCCTCAGTATGGTAGCTCTCAGCTTCTGCACAGAACTGTGGTCACTTTGTATTCCTGCTAATAGCAACTCTCCTCTCCAGCCCCTGGGCGTGCAATTCCAGATTTATATTTGTCTCTTTATTTCCCCTCATTCTCAATATCCTATCATTTGAAAATTCTCTGTAGTCTACCTCTGTGATATTCAGGCACAATACACATCTCGGCCGCCACGCAATTTCGCAAAGAGAGGCTCCTGACTGTAAGATTTGATCTTCTTTCATAACATATTGATATGGGGCTGGGGAGCCTTATTTCTGTTCCTGGGTTTAGTCAGGATCTTGCGCTGAGGCAGAGATTAGGCTGGATGTTTTCAGATGGTTCCACACCATCTTAGATGCCCCTGCCTGCATGGCTTTAATGTTTTACAATCAAGCATTTCTGGCAGCACACATGCAAGTTTATAAAGACCTAGTGCATTAGTCAATGACAGTGCTTGTTCAAATGAACAATTAGGCACTCAGGTTGGATCGGAGATTCCTTCTCGCTTCCACTCTCAGTTTGCTTCTGTAGAGTCACTTTACAAATAACATCTTAAGATATAATTCCCATACCATTCAATTCACCCATTTAAAATGTACAATTCAGTGGCTGTTAGTATATTCACAGAGCTATGCAACCACAATCAACTTTAGAACATTTTAATCAGCCCCCCAAAATCCCTTACCCGTTGGCAGTCATTCCCCTTGTCTCTCCCTTATCCCCCTCCCCCAGCCCTAGGACCACTAATCTACTTTCTGTTTCTATAGATTTGTCTATCCTGGACACTTAATATAAATAGAATCATATAGTATGTGGTCTTTTGTGATGGGCTTCTTTTACTTGGCAAAATGTTTTCAAGGTTCATTCATGTTATAGCATGTATTAGTAATCCATCCCTTTTTATTGCTAAATAATACTCCGTTGTATAGACACACCACATTTTATTTATCTAGTCATCAGTTGATGAATGTCTGGGTGGTTTCTATGTTTTGGCCATTATAATAGTGGCCAAAATAATAATGCTGCTGGAACATCTGTGTACAAGTTTTATGTGGACATATGTTGTCCTTTCTCTTGGGTAGACACCTAAGAGTAGAATTGCTGCATCATAGGATAATTCTATGTTTAAGCTTTTGATGAGCGGCCAGACTGCTTTCCAAAGCAGATGTGCCAGTTTGGAGTCATTTTTAACATGGTGGCATTATTAGCATCATAATAGAGACGGGCATTTAAAGTGAGAGTGCTTAGGGGCTTAAGATTTAGACGTGTCAAAAGAAACACAATTTTATTTTTTAAGTACTGTGCACCTGTGCATTTATAACTTGTGTCAAGTCACCATCAGCAAATCTTCCAGGAAACAGGATTGCATTGTGCTATCCAGTTTGTCCATGGTGAAAGGCGAGATACCTGGTTAAATATCCTTGCATTTAAAGTCACCTTCACTGGAATGTGGTCTTGAGCCAGCGTCTTTCTCTGCTCGCACTTGTGCTTCCTGTTAGGAGATCCGAGGACAGCCAGCCTCAGTCCTTCCGAATCATCCCAGCCCTGGGGCCAAGGCTCAGCACAGTCTTGTGCTCGCGGACTTTTTCGATACCGGGTGGCTGTGGAAGAACATTATGTCAGAGACAACATTGTGACCTCTCTGTAGAACGAGAGAGAGAGACAGAGAGAGAGAGAGAGAGAGAGAGAAACCATGCTGGGAACAGGCATGCCACCACCCCAAAGTGGGTAAAGAGGAAGGAGGAAAAGAAAAATCCATTTTCATGACTTTAAGATTTTAAAGGGTATGTTCCATAACTCTGAATACATAAACTATAAATGCCATGCTCTGTGTTTAATTAGGTTGGCTTACTTCCACAATTTTTAAAAAAATGGAAAGAAAGAAAGAAAAAGATACCACTGTCAGTTTGAGCTTAACCTTTATTTAGATTCTATATATCTCACCTCTGGGGATACTGAAATTAGATGAATTTCTTATTTTAGCAAAGTGGAGACAAAGCGTTTCACTAACAGATCTGAATGTCTCCTTCAAGTAGAACCGGCAGTCACTTTCTCACTGTTTCTTCTTGTAAAGACTTGGGATTCAATGGACATAGTTTTAGGAAGCTAATAATAAGGTTTTTTTTTTAAATTATTTATTTATTTATTTATTTATGGCTGTGTTGGGTCTTCGTTTCTGTGTGAGGGCTTTCTCTAGTTGCGGCAAGTGGGGACCACTCTTCATCGCGGTGCGCGGGCCTCTCACCATCGCGGCCTCTCTTGTTGCGGAGCACAGGCTCCAGACGCGCAGGCTCAGTAGTTGTGGCTCACGGGCCCAGTTGCTCCGCGGCATGTAGGATCTTCCCAGACCAGGGCTCGAACCCGTGTCCCCTGCATTGGCAGGCAGATTCTCAACCACTGCGCCGCCAAGGAAGCCCCTAATAATAAGTTTTAAAACATACAGATTGTTAGACATAGAGGTGAGGCAGCTGGGGAAATGGAAGCCCAGAGAAATTAAACATGTTTTTCAGTCTCCTGGTCTGTGGTAGCCCTGGAAGCATGCCCAGAGCCTTTGACTCTTGGCCCAGTGCTCCCGACCAGGACCACACTGCCTCAGGCTGCTCCTTGTCCTTGACTGTGACTGGGGTGGGGTGGGGGGCAAGGAAGAGCCTGCTAGCCAGGGTGCACACAAGCTCCTGTCCTTCAGTGCTGAGCACCATGAGGCATCCAAGGGGTGGGGCTCGATGGCAGACATCATAGTAGAGGGTGATGGGGAAAGAATTTCAGGCTCTTGTATTCTGTCCTTCAACTTTGGGGGGCTGCTACTGGCACAGACAATGCCTTTGTGTGAATTAGAAAAACCCAACATTCCTCCTGGCAGGTAGAGCTCTGTGCAGGCGCTTGATAGCAGCGCACAGGCTCAGCCCCACTGTGCCTTTGCCTGGGAGCACTTGTGCAGGGCCCAACCAGTGCAACTGTGCAGGGTGATCTCATTAGTCCTCAAAGAGGCTTACTGTCCTCATCTGTAAAATGGGGACATCAATAATAAGACTTCTCCACTAAGGATCCCTGATGGCTGGGTGAGACCCTGTTGATGAATGTGCTTCATAAACCAGAAAGGATCGCCACAGGATAATTATTATAAATATATGTGTACACATACACATGTGCACACACACTTGGCTTTTACCATTTTCAAATGCCTAGAATGTTATGTTCTTGGAGTCCTTATAGCCTAGTCAATGGGCCTTTGTAACCAGTGAAATGCCCCTGGTTCTCAGTGTCAGAGAACTTGTGAGTAGATATCTCAACAAAAGATAAAGAACAATATAAAATTTATCCCCTAACCCCAAGTTTCTCAGACCTGGCTGAACATTAGAATAATCTGGAGAAGCAAAAAAATACAGATACCTAGGCCTCACCCCCAGAGAGTGATTCAATTTATTTGGTAGGTATGGGGGTGGGTAGAGGCTCCAATCACGTTTTACGTGATTTCCCAATCACGAGGGAAATGCCATTTAAAAAAAAATTATGCCCCAGGCCTCTGGCTCTGTCTTTGGTTTGCCTTTAAATAACCTTGGAGCAAAACTTCTATTGTGGAATAAAAGATAAGGAAACGTAATAGGTTATTGAAACTAAAACCCTCATAAGAAGCTGTTCCAACCAGACTTTCCTTTCCTGTAAAGCTCTGAGGCTGTTGAAAAGGCATCCCCACCAGCCCTCTGTTTTCTGCATCCCTTTCATTCCCACAATTCTCTGTGCTTCCTCCGCATCCTCTGCCCTATTGCCCCCCTGCTACCCAAGGCTGCCCTTTCTCCAATATGGAATGTGTGATGCAGCTGGAAGAGTCAGCAAACAGATTCTAATTTAATCTCCCACCTTAAAAAACGAAACCAAATAATCATGGCAACAAGCCCTCCTTGACCATCTGTATTTCTTTCATTAAAAAATATTTATTTATTTTTTAAATTTATATGACTGCGTCGGGTCTTAGTTGCCACACAAAGGGATCTTCGTTGCTGCATGCGGGATCTTAGTTGCGGCATGTGGGCTCTTTTAGTTGCGGCATGTGGGCTCTTTTAGTTGCGGCATGTGGGATCTAGTTCCCTGATCAGGGATTGAACCCAGGCCCCCTGCATTGGGAGCATGGAGTATTAGCCACTGGACCACCAGGAAAGTCCCGACCATTGGTATTTCTGCCTTACTTTTCTATTTTCATCCATTATAAAAATTCTCGAGAGTTATCTACATACCCTCTCTCCAGTTTTGCACTCTTCATTCACTCTGTAACCTACTTCAATCTGGCTTCTATCCCCTTGTCTCCACCCACTGCATTTGCTAAAGCCATCAATTACCTCTAGGGAGTCAAATGAGGTCACTTTGAAAGAAGTGATATTTTTCTTTTTAATAAAGTTTAATGATGTTATGAATTGAACGTTTGTGTCCCTACTGCTCTCCCCACCGTCATTCATTTATTGAGACCTAATTCTCGATGTGATTGTGTTAGGAGGTGGGGGCCTTCAGAGTTGATTAGGTCATGAGGATGGAGCCCTCATGAATGGGATTAGTGCCTTTATAAAAGAGACCCCAGAGAGCATTCTGGATTCTTCTACCATGTGAGGATATAGTGAGAAGACACCCTCAATGAACTAGAAAGTGAGCTCTCATCAGACACCAATCTCCAAAGCCTTGATCTTGGATTTCCCAGCCTCTAGAATTGTGAGAAGTAAATGTGTGTTGTTTAAGTCACCCAGTCTGTGGAGCCCAAACTAAGACAAATTAACATGTAAAAAAGCACAAAAAGCATAAGCATACAGCTTGATGCAGTTTCTGAAAGTGATCACATCCATTTAACCATCATTCAGGCCAAGAAACAGAATACTTTCAACACAAAATCCTCTGTATGCCCCTCCCGCAGGTCACCACTGTTCTGACCTATCAACATATTAGTATTGCCTCTGAAACTTTATGTAAATGAGAATATATAGTATGTGCTTTTTTTTTTTTTTTTTAAATGTTTGGCCTCCTAGTCTCAAAATTATGTTTGTGAGATTCAGGTATTTGAGATTGAGGTATGAATAGATCTCAACTTATTAATTTATGCTATTCTTGATAAATTGAGCTGTTTTCCAGTTTTGGGTATTATAAATGATATTGCTAAGAAGATCCTTGTACAGGTTTTTCATGTACATATGTGTGCATTTCTGTCTGTTATATACTGAGGAGTAGAATTGATGGGTCATAGGGTATGCATATGGAGATTGCCAGTTTTCAAAAGTGGTAGTACCAGTTTACCAGCAGTCTGTATGAGTTCAAATTGCTATGGAATCTCACCAACATGTTTATTTTTACTCTTTTAAATGTTTGCCATTCTGTGAATTTTAGTGGTATCTAATTATATTTTCATTTATTTAACAAATACCAAGGTTGAGCACCTTTTCAAAAGCTTATGTGCCATTTGGACATTTTCATAGGTGATGTGCTCATTCAAGTCTTTTGCTCAATATTGCTTCAATATTTTTAAGTTGTGTTTCACAACCTTTTTGTATTTATTCACAAAATAACTTTACATTTTCTGAATATGTCCTTTCTTGAATATCTGAACTTCAAAACTTCTTCCACTTTTGTGGCTTGGCTTTTCTCTCTCTTAATGGCTTCTTTTGATAAATGTTATATCTCTCCATTTATTTAAGTCTTCTTTAATTTCTCTCAACAATGTTTATAGCTTTATTTGGAGGTTTGTCTACAACTTTCATTAGATTTATTCTTATTCTTATACATTTGATGGTCTTTGGTATTAGTGAACATGGTATCTGTTTTCCTTTTAGAATTTCACTGTTGCTGGCATATAAAACTACAGTTGATTAGCCTTACACCACCCATATTTCTAAATTCACTTATTAATTTCAATAAATGTTAATTTATCTGAAGATTCTTTTTTGTTTTCTAGACATATGATAATGTCATATATAAATAAAATTTTATTTCTTACTTTCCAATCTTTATTACCTTTTATTTTTTAATGTTGCCTTTTGTACTGGCCAGTAGTACCTCGAATAAAATATTGAATAAGTGTAGTGACAGCTGAAATTATTGTCTCATTCTTGATCTCCAGAGAAACACTTTCAATATATCCCCATTAAGTATGATATTTGCTCCATATTTGTAGATATAGTTTATCAGATTAGAAAGTTGTCTCCTATTCATAGTTTGCTAATAATTTCTTATTACTAACAATTTGTTACCATAAAGGAATGTTAAACTTTTTCTGTATTCATTTAAGTGATCATATGATTTTTCTTTTTTTGGTCTATTAAAATGGTTAATTGATTGATTTTTAAAAAGTGTTAAACCAACCTTGCATTCCTGGAGTAAACCCAACTTAGTTGTCTTGTATTATCCTTTTTATTTGTAGCTAGATTTGATTTGCTAATTTGTAAAGAATTTTTTTCATTTATGTTCATAAGAAAGATGGACCTGTGATTTTTCTTTCTTGAAAAGATCTTGTCAGGTTTTGATATCTAGGTCATTCCAGCATCATAATACTGGTTGCGAAATGTTGTTCCCCCCTTTAAATGAATTTTCTGGAGAATTTATGTAACTTTGGACTCATTCACTAATAATGCCATAAGAACCTAAAGTTTTCTCAGAGAGAAGGTTTTAATCAATTTGTTTAAGAGATATAGTGCAATACTTTTCAAACCACTAGGCAAGGGGGAAACATGGAATATAACAACTTGATCAGGTCAGAGTTTTAGAAGTTCACTCTGGTGTTATTGGAGCGGGTGGATTGAAGGCAGACTATACTGGACAGAGAACACCAGTCAGGAAACTGTGAAAATAGTCACTTGACGTCAGTCCAGGCAGTGGCAAAGAGCTGGAGAAAAGATGGCAAGTAAAAATAAATATTTGGGTTTTTTTTGGGGGGGGGGTATAGTTGTTTTACAATGTTGTGTTAATTTCTACTGTACAGCGAAGTGGAGTTCCCTGTACTATACAGCAGGTTCTTATTAGTTATCTATTTTATACATATTAGTGTATATATGTCGATCCCAATAGGTTTTTTTTAAATAAATTTTTTTGGAAAAGATAATAGTAAGCCAAGGATGGTCTATTAAAAAGTCTGAATTGACCGTGTATTTTCTTTACTTCTGTAATGAGAACCAGAGAGCTGGCACCATTTCAGTAGCTTCTTGGCCAGTTTGAAAACTGTGACCATGGAGCATCACTTATTCAAAATGCTAATCAAAACACAGGATATCAAAACCAGTCATTTTTTACCATATGGGAAATGATACCCAAATGTAATATGGTATTCTTATTATTTCTTGACTGAGATATAAATGTGGTTAGGGTGGACCTTAAACTATGATATATCTTTCTCTCCTCCCTGTTCCCTTCCCACTTTCCTTTAAATACTTCCTACCCATCCATCTGGGCCCTGCTCATGACTGGACAGGGTACAGGAGTGATGGCCATTGGGAGCAAGTTGAGCTAGGAGATATTACCTGGAAGTTCCTCCTAATTATCCAGGGGAGGTGGAAAACAGGAGTGCAGAAGTAAAGCTAAGAACAGAGATACCCATTAACCAAAAAGGGCTAATAGATGAGTCCAGAGAAAAGATAACACAGATGGTGAGGAGAACACAGTGAGCCATGGTAAGGGTAGGAAAAAAAATTTAAGATTGAAATCTGCCAATACTGGACGGCTATGCAGATTACCTTTGTATGTGGGCTCTGTCTTTTCTCAGGCTCAGATTATTTAAAGAGCCCTAATAAGCCAGACAGTCTCCTCCCCTGTGTCTACCTTTGTCAGGTTGTAATCTGGCCTTTCAGGTCCCCAGTATCTCACGTTATCTTCCCTTCTTAACAGGTCTTAACCACACCTTCCTTTTTTTCCCAATTGGTTGATATTGACTTATTAAATAAAATGTGTTCCCTACTCTAAAGGAGTTAAAATTCTGATAGAGAAAAAAAAAAAACAGTATAGATACAGATGATGTCAAACTATTCATGTTAAGCAGAGAACTGCAGACCAATGGGCTCTAAGTTCAGGCACACATGGCAGCACAGTTGAAATATTTTGAGAAGGCGGTTTCCTCGGTTTGTTTGCGACATGGATGTGCACACCTTTATAGCAGCACAGATATACCTGGGGACTTTTCTTTCACACAAGACTTACAAAGTTAGTCTAATCAAGAATGTGTCAATAAGAAGGCCCTGGGATTGACACTGTCTTGGTAAGCATTTTGCAATTTATATATAGCAGACCTTGGGTGTTCAGGACACTTCACCTGCTAAGTGTGAACACAATACAGCTGAGGTTGTGATGTGTCAGCAAGGATGTCAGGGAGGAAGTCAGAGGGCCAGATCTTCAGGGACATGGCTTGTTTATCTTACACGGAGTTCTGAAACTGTCAGTGGCTCATTCTGTTTGGCAGCTTGGAGAGCCATCCAGGTTCAGAACTAGAAGTATTCAGGCCGCAAAGAAGGCAATAAAAGATTGGGAACTGACATACTGATACTTTCCAGAAGTATCAAGTCTGGTAACTGGAAGTCTGGAAGCTTCCCATGCATCCATCGCCATAGGCAGCACTTATCTAGATTTAAAAAAAAAAAAAAAGCATCTCTCCAGCTTCTCAAATGTCATTTTGCCCCCAAATCACCTGGTACTGGTTAAAATGAACATTCTTGAGCCCCACTCGCAGAGACTTGCACATGACTCTCTGGGGTTGGGCTCAGGTAACTACCTTCTTCCAAGCACACCAGGTAGTCTAGATCAGGTGGTCTGTGGACCACATTTTCTGAAATGCTGCCCTAAAGTCTTCCATGTACCCCAGCTATCAAATCACTGTGTGAGGTGCTATAATTCAATTTATTTCCAAAGAAAGAGGTCTGGAACTAGTTTTTCTTTCTCCTCCCACATTCAAGCTGTCATCTCTTTCTGCCACAATGTTCCAACATTTTCTTTATGTTTGCACCCTCTTCTCAAGCTCCTCACCCCAAATCATCATCTAAGATCAAGGCATTTGAGTCAGCTCCCACCACGGGTGAACAGCTGAGAGGTGCACAGTGTCATTTGGGCAACCACCTTTCTTGACCTCGATGACTGCATATCAGCTCAACTTGCCAGATGTGCCAAAGTGATGACCAAAAGCCGAGTCTTATGAAGAGTTTTTTTTTTAATTTGAATTTCTTGTCAATATTTTCAAAAGGGGGAAATTTCCCATACACATCCATATTTCTGTCTATTTTTAAAATACCAGAGGATCTGGCCACTCTGGCCAGTTTTCCTAAGGATAATAGTCAGCTGGGGTTGAGGAGAGGCTGTCCCCTTGAGACACAGAATAGAGGTGCATATATCGCAAAGATAAGGAAGCTCAAGGTCAGGGCCCTGCTGCTCCAAGGCCCTTGACCTAACATTGCATTCGTAGTTTTGTATTTTTTTCTTAAAGAGGCCACCACAATTGTGTAAGTTTTAGATTTCGCAAAACTTGGGTCCACTCCTGCCATTCTATTCTATGTACTACCCTGCTACCAAGGATTGGTTAGCATTTATCATCAGATTTGCCAGTAGATTTTGTTAAAGTAGAGAAATATTTCTCTGAACTCTTGGGTCTATAAAAACAAGAGACAAATGGAGAGGGCCTCATACTTTAGGCAGAAAGGGAGAGAGCCTATCTTTACATGGATGTGATCTGGCCTGCATCCCTAACATTTGATTTCATGATCTCTGGCTGCATCTAGTTCTTCTACAGTTCATGATTCCTTAAATTCCCTATAGTGGGAACATTTTTGTACATAGTCATCACACTTGGTTCCTTCTCCATTTCTGCAAAGACACATTTAAATCCCATCAATTTAATCCTCACTTGGGGTGTGGATGCTAAGAATCCCTGTTCTTGAGAAAGAAAAATAAAAGTGATATCTGCCTATAGAAAGGCATAATTTTGAATGAAATGTCCTAGGGGGAAAGGACTGCACCTTCTCTGATTTTTACTGCACGTGTTTTCAGACATGGCTAAATGCTTTCTGGGATCTCACTAAATATTCACTGTCATTGATGATAAGACATGGATAGAATAGATTAAGGCATCTGTTCTCCAGTTACCTTCTAAGATATTATTTTTCTCTGTTGGTCACTGCTTGGAGCAGATTCTTTCATCCCACAGCATTAAGCTCTATGGAAATTCAAATATTTTTATTGTAACAACATGCTGTAATATTGGGAATTCAGCCATTGCATTTCCCCCTTCCAAGATATTATTTGCTTTACTTCAATATTTCTTGTGTTGTTCATAATGTTGTTTTAAAGCCTCATTTTTCACTCTTGAGATCGTTAAGGATTTGGTGATGTTATCTGTGAATATATTTATTACTCAGCATTAGCCTACCTTTGCTCCTTTGCGGGAATGGAGAAGTGGCATGCACTATAGATCATCAGAGAGGGAGTCTTCCCAAGGCATTTATCTGAAGCTTATTTTAACACTTCCCATTTGCACAGACTGTTAGCTCCTCTTTTTAGATAGCATCTTAGGAAAAGGAAGCACCTGTTTGAAGATGTGAAAATAAAACTAAATACAAACAAAAGGGCAAGTTGTTGAACATGGGCATTTGTCATATTTATTTTCTAATCTTTCCTGTCTGGGGGTGTAGTGGGGGATGTGACTTATTACTCTGAGTCTGAGCCATTAACTATTTTTTCTACAAAATAAAGGGTTGAGAGCCAGTGTCCACTAGGCTGATGTGGACATTTGAGTCATGACTGTGGAACTAGTTAAGGGGTTGATTATTTTAATGACATTTTTTTTAAAGTTTTTTGATGTAGACCATTTTTTTTTTAAAAGTCTTTATTGAATTTGTTACAACATTTCTTCTGTTTTATGTTTTGGTCCCTTGGCCACGAGGCATGTGGGATCCTAGCTCCCCGACCAGGGACCGAACCCGCACCCCCTTCATTGGAAGGCGAAGTCTTAACCACTGGACTGCCAGGGAAGTCCCATTTTAATGACATTTTTAACGGCACTAAATTAATTGTTCAATAGTTCCCCATCTTAGTTGTATTTTGCCTACATAAGTGTCAATCTAATGTTTTTCTCTATTTTTAAAAAATTCTAAAATTTTCAGTACTGTCTCTAGGTACTATGAACACACTTCCTGATTCCTCTCCAGAGATAAAGAACCTGGTTTCTCTGTTAAGAGAACTGTTTTATCCTGAATAAAATCATTCAACAGGTAACTTAAATTCTTATTCAGCCATATCATCAATGGCACATTGTATTTTTTTCAAACTTTGCTTTGAATCTACTACCCTTTGCATTATGCAGGAGACAAGCAGCTCTTTCTTTGTGAAGTGAACATTTTGGTAACCACCAGTGAATTTCAGACCTTATTTTATGCAATCAGTGCATTACTTAAAAGCAGCCAGGAACATCTGACTTCAGTGATGGTGTGCAAAGAAATTGGGTCAACCTTTTGCTAAGGCCAAATAGGAGCACTGAACAAAATATTTTTATCAATCTGCTTCAAGGCATTGGAGACTTAAGGCAATGAAAAATCACCAGGCCATAATCCCACGAAAAGAGGGGAATCTAGAGAAGTTAACATGATTTTTTGGAGCTGCTTTTCCTTAGGGAGCTTTGCAAATTCTAGAAAAGGCAGCGAAAAGGCTGAGAGCTAAGCAACACTTTTTAAAGCTTCCAGAGTTGAGGAAAACAAAATTTGAAGTCTAAGTCCTGCCAAAGTAATGGTGGTGGGTGAATCCATGTTTTGGGTTGACATTCAGAGGGGAATAAGGGCAAACAGGGAGTAAATAGCCTGGTGCCCTCAGGAACTGCAGCCAGTTTGGAATTATCTCTAGTCCTGTAATTGTACTAAGGTGATTCGAGAATGCTTGTGCCCTCAGATGTCTGAAAGAATCAAACAAAAATCCTGAAAAGAATTAAGCAAGAAAGGAAAATGATAAGCTAACTTCTCTTATGAACATAGATGTGAAAATCCTAAGTAAAATATTATCAAATTGAATCTATCAATACACAAGAAGTATATTGTACTTGTATATGACCAAATTGTTTATTTCCCAGGAATGTAAATTTATTTAGATATTTGAAAATCAATGTAATTCAGTACAGAATAAAGGGGAAAATATCTGATTATTTCAATAGATGCAGCCAAAATATTTGATGAAATTCAACCATGTTCCAAACTAGTAATAGATGGGAATCTCTTAAGTAGAATAAAAGCTACCTACAAAAAAGAAAAAGCATATGTAGCACTTAATGAGGAAATATTGAAAACTCTCCCCTGAGATCAGGAAAGAAAATAATGCTTCCTATTACCACTGCTATCCAACATCTTACTAAGTTCCTAGTCAGTCCTAGTCATAAAAAAGAAATAAAACGTTAGGAAGGGAGGAACAACTGCCATTCACAGAGCACATGTTTGCATTCATAGAAAAATCCCAAAGAATCTTTAGACAAACTATTACAATTAATAAATGAATTTACCAAGGTTGTTGAATAAATGCTCAATATACAAAAAATAAATTGTATTTTTAAATACTATCTCAATAAACTAAATAATGAAAATTTGAACATACTTAGGAATATAGCTAAACAAAAGATAAGCAAGAATGAAGCATAGAGAGATAAGAGGGCAAAAAATACAAAGGAGAAGGTAAAATACATAGAGGATATAGTGAAAAGGCCTAGGATATGAGTAGTTGTAGTCCCAGAGAGGATGTGGCAGAATTAATAATTAAAGACACAATGGCTAAGAAATTTACCACACTGATGAAAAACATCAAGGCACAGATCAAGAAGTCCTACAAACTACCAAGAGGTTGAATAAAAGAAAACCACACCTATGCACATCACAGTTAAACCGCTGAAAACAAATGACAAGTAGAAAAATCTTAAAAGCAGCCAGGGGTGGGGAGGAGGGAAGACATATTACCCTCAAATTACAATTAGACTGCAGGCTGACTTTGTATGAGAAATAATGGGATCCAGAAGAAAATGGAGAAATATACATGAAGTACTGAAAGAAAATAACTGCCAGCCTAAAACTCTATTTTCATCCTTAAAGAATGCAAGTGAAATGAAGACATTTTCAGATGAACAAAAACTTAGAGGATTCATCATCAGCATACCTTTTCTTAAGAAAATACCAAAGGATATTTTTTAGGCAGAATGAAAATGTTCCCAGATGGAAGGTGGGAGAAGCAGGAAGAAAGGAAGAGCAATAGAAAGGAATGTTTATGAATAAATCTGAATGAATATTGGCTGTGTAAAACAATAATAAAAATGTCTTATAGACCTATGTCAGGAGGCAGGTAAATGGAGTTAAAGTATTCTAGAGTCCTTGCGTTGTCCAAGAGAAGGGGAAGAGTACTGATAAACATTATATTCTAGTAAATCAAGAATGCATGTTGTAATCTCACAGGTAGCCATTAAAAAGAATAGTAAAAGGGCTTATAATTTTGAGGCTAATAGTAGGAAAAAATGGAATAACATACACCGGGTCAATCCAAACAAGTTAAGAAAATCAAGAATGAGGAAGATAAAGCAGGTGCAGTAAATAGAGAACATAGTGTAAGATGACAGTTTTAAACCAAATACATCCGAAATTATATTAAATGTAAATAGACTAAATGATCAAATTTTTAAAAATTAATAAAATTTTATATGACTAGATTAAAAATATTATATAAGGTTCATAAAAGATACACCTAAATCATAAGGATGCAGAAAAGTTGAAATACAAAGACTAACCAAAAGAAAGCTAAGTTGTAATATCCATCTTTCATCTAGATTAATATCAGATAAAATATTTTTAATTAAAAAAGCTTTTGAAATAAAGGGTTTACTCACCAGAAACATATAATAAAGCTAACTTGTATGTGGCTAAGAATACAGCCTCAAAGTAAGTAAAGCAAAATTTGACAGAAATGTAAGAAGAAATAGACACATTCACATTCATGGTGGGAAATTTTCACACAACATTTTTAGTTCTTGATAAATATATAGACAAAAATCAATAAGGACATAAAGGATTTAACAACATAATTAGCAAACCACCTATAGACATACATAGTGTATTGTACTCAGCAATGGCAGAATGTACGTTATTTCAAAAAATGCACAGCATATTTACAAAATTTGACTATATGCTGGGATCTGAAGCAAATCTCAACAATTTTCAAAAGATTCAAATTAAACAGCATATCTTCTAAGTCTGCCATGGAATTAAGTTAGAAATCAATTATAAAGAGATTTTTATAAAATTGCCATTTATTTGGAAATTAATCAATATACTTCTAAATAACTCATGGGTCATGGAAGAAATCATATTAGAAATTAGAAAATATTTTGAACAGAATAATTAAATTATTACATATTAGAATCTGGTATACAGGTAAAACTATGCTTAAAGGAAAGTTGTAGCTTTAAATGCAATGGGGATGTCTGAAAACCAATGAGCTAACCATTTTTCTCAAGAAGCTAGAAAAGAATATTAAATTAAAGTAAAAGGAAGGAAAGAATAAAAATAAGAACAGAAATTAATGAAATAGAAAGCAAATGTAAAATACAGAAAATCAATAAGCCAAAAACTGCTTCTTTGTAGAAACTAATACAACTGATAACTGCCTGCTGAGACAGATTAAGAAAGTGAAGTCAAAAATAATCAATTTCAGGAGTGAAAAAGGAAACATCATTATAATCATAACTTACAGACATTAAATATATGAGAATATAATGAACTTTATGCAAATATATTTTAAAATTCAGGTAAAATTTACAAATTCCATGGAAAAGAGAATAAATTTGATACAAGAAATAGAATAGTTCTGCAGATATTGAAAATGTTAAATTTGTTATTTAAAACCTCCCATAAGGAAAACTTTGGGCCTTGATGGCCTTAGTAGTGAATTCTACCAATCATTTAAGAAGGGAATACCATCAATATCACATACACTCTTTTAGAGAATAGGACAAAAGAGAACACACCCAACATGATTTATGAGACCAGCATAACATTGATACCCAAACCTGACAACGACACTATGAGAAAGGAAAATTACAGTCCAGTCTCCTTCTTGAACAAAGGCAAATGGACTAATGGAATATAGAAACATTACCTGTGATATACATAGCTGATAAAGGGATTGATATGTAGAATATATTGAGATTGCTTACAAATCAATAAGAAAAAGACAATCCATTATGGGCAATAGATTTAAATGGGTATTTATTTCACAAAAGAGAGTATTCAAATGACCAATAAAAATATGAGAAAATGCTTGCAACTTCACTAATAATCAGGGAAATGCAAATTAAAATCATGAGATACCACTACATATCTACCAGAATGTCTAGTCAAAAAGACTGATATTACCAAGTTGTAGCGAGAATGTGGAACAAAGGAAGCTGTCAAACACTGCTAGGGAAAGTGTAAATTGGTGCAATCATTTCCTTTGGCATTGTGTAATAAAATTGAGCATACACTATCCTGTGCCTGAGCAATTCTATTCCTGGGTAAATCCCCAACAGGTATGCTTGCATATGTGTGGCAAGAGTATCACATACAAGAATGTTCTCAGCAGCATTATTCCTAATAGTCCAAAACTGAAAGCAGCCCAACTGTTCAATAGGAGAAAAGAAAAATTAATTACTGCAGGAGAATCCTCTATAACAGGGGCCAGGGAACTTGGGCTGGTAAAAGAACAAGTCTGAAAGTGATTCATCCTCTGGTGTAGGCAAGTTTGGGTGGGGAGAAACTGCATCAGTATGGAAAGGATAGATTAATTTACATCAGCAACTGTCTGCTCATCATGAAAGCCTATCTTTAAGAAGTGCCATCTGGACTTCCCTGGTGACGCAGTGGTTAAGAATCCGCCTGCCAATGCAGGGGACACGGGTTTGAGCCCTGGTCCGGGAAGATCCCACATGCCACGGAGCAACCAATCCCGTGCGCCATAACTACTGAGCCCACGTGTCACAACTACTGAAGCCTGCGTGCCTAGAGCCCATGCTCCGCAACAAGTGAAGCCACCGCAATGAAAAGCCCATGCACTGCAGTGAAGAGTAGCCCCCGCTCACCGCAACTAGAGAAAGCCCGCACACAGCAACGAAGACCCAACACAGCCAAAAATAAATAAATAAATTAAGAAAGAAAAAAGATAAAAGAAGTTCCATCTACTGAAAAACTCCCTAAAGGCACGTTATCCTCTCCATTTGACCTACCTCAAATTCTAGTCTTCATCGTGCGGGACCACCAGAAATCTTTATTCTTGTACGCAGTTTAGCTCCTGAAAGAATTTCCTTTCCCAAGTTGCACTTAGTGCCCTTCTCTCTCCAGGTCAGGCCTATGACCTGGACGTAGGAGAAGCAGACATTGTCCTGGTGCAGGAAAAACAGAGCTGGTGGGAGAAGAGTCCTTAAAGACACACAGGGCTAGGTTAGAATTCCTGCTCCACCTCTTACCAAATTGTAAGCATGAGCAAATCCTCACTCATAAAATGGGGAAAAGAATCCATACAACATACAGTTAAAAGAGAATTAATGAGGTAATGTCTATAAAATGTCACACACAGAAAGATGCTCAAATGGTAGCTATTAGTATTTTTTGTTGACAGAGTTCTACTAGCTTTCATTTTAAAATATGTGGTTTGACCTTGACTCAGACCTTGTCCTCCCTCCCCACTGGCTACATTAAGAAGCCCAAGAATGAGTGAGTTAAGTTGTTCAAACCAAGCGCTACTGGACCAGAGAAGATGGGCTTATCCCCACCTGAGCTGGTCAGGGAAGGCATTTGTATGTCATCTGAATGCAGGCTGATTTCCATGGACAGTAGCCGGAGGGGGAAGGGAGGAAAGAGGCAAAGGGAATGAGATAAGCCTTGGGACTCTCTTCTGAAAGCTGCAATGTGAATGTTCATAGCCTTCCTGTACCTTGCTAGCTGGAGGGGGATTTCTGCTTTTTTTCTCCATCCTCTTTAAAAGGACTTCTGTCTGTGCCAGCTAGTTCCTAGATGTCTGTGTTGTAGAATCAGGCAATGTGCACAGTAACACAAACCAGACTCTGGGAAAGACAGAAGAATAGGGGCAGACAGAAAATAACAGTGAAAGGAGACAGCAGGCTGGGTGTTGAGGAAAGTTTTATTTGGAGTTGAGAATTGGAGAAAGGAAGGAATTTTGGGGAAGCAACTGATGGTGATTTCAGAGAACATTGTAAGTGGCAGAGGTAATCAGATAACCACACATGGCAAATCCAAGATTTGACCAGTTGTGCATCCTTCACCACCATCCATTTTAGAACTAAATTTCATCATCCCCAAATGAAACCCCACTCTTTCTAGCCAGCAGCCCCAATCCCTCTATCCCCCCCAGCCCAAGGTAACCACTAATCTACTGTCTCTATAGATTTGCCTATTTTAGATATTTTATATGAGTGGAGTTATACAATATGTAGTCCTTTGTGACTGGCATATTTCATTGAGCATAGTACTTTCAAGGCTTATCCATATTGTGGCATCTATCAGCACTTCATATCTTTGTTGCCAAATAATATTACACTGTTTGTCTATATCACATTTTATTTATTCATTCATCAGTTGGTAGACATTTGTTTTCACCTTCGATTGTTTTCACTTCAGCTATTTTAAATACTAGTGTGAACATTCATGTACAAGTTAGTGTGGGCGTATGTTTCCATTTCTCTTGGGTATGTAAATAGGAATGGGAATGCTAGGTCATATGGTAACTGTATGTTTAACCATTTTAGGAACTGCCAGACTTTTCTAAAGTGGCTGCATGATTTTATATTCCTACCAGCAATGTATGAGGCTTTCAATTTCTCCACATCCTCACCATCACTCATTATTATCTTTTTTTTTTTTTAAATTATAGCCATCCTACTGGGAGGGAAGGAACCTTATTTCATTAAGGTTTTCTCTGATGGCTAATTGCCTGAATCTCTACTCAATTAAGGTACTTAAGGTACTTTTTGATATAAAATTACTGAATTTGGAGTACAATTTTTAAGTTGATATATAGTGCCAAACTGCTTTTCATTAATTGTATCAATTTTACTCTGCCTGGAAGTATATAGGACACTTATTTCATAATATCTTCATCAAAATAAATATTATATTTAAAATCTTTGCCAATGTAGTAAAGTTGGAATGATTTATTTTAACCCTATTCCTAGTGATATTGGGTTTTTCCATACACATAATAATTATATATATAAATTCAGTAAGCTCATATTCTTTGTATATTTTCCTCTTGAGTCTTAGTTTTTATTTTGAAAATTATTCTTAAAATCGCTAAAATTCCTCTTGAATAGTTTATGCTAGATAAGAAATGTTTGAGTAAATTATAAATATAAAATATTTTGAGAAATATTAATATTTTAGGGTCCTGGCAATAATTAACCAGAATAACCATTCTGAAGTCTTAAAAGGGATTTAGAAAATTTAAAAAGTCTATATTTGGTTATTTACATAATGCAAAAATTAGACAAATGGAAACTAAATGAGAGAGAATGCTTTGATTAGATGAGACATTAAAAACCAAATAGAGGGCTTCCCTGGTGGCGCAGTGGTTGAGAATCCGCCTGCCAATGCAGGGGACACGGGTTCGAGCCCTGGTCTGGGAGGATCCCACATGCCGCGGAGCAACGGGGCCCGTGAGCCACAATTACTGAGCCTGCGCGTCTGGAGCCTGTGCTCCGCAACAAGAGAGGCCACAATAGTGAGAGGCCCGCGCACCGCGATGAAGAGTGGGCCCCGCTCGCTGGAACTGGAGAAAGCCCTCGCACAGAAACGAAGACCCAACACAGCCAAAAATAAATAAATAAATTAAAACAAACAAACAAACAAACAAAAAAACAAATAGAAACCTCAATTAAATAGAGTCAGAAGACCAGAAGGGGGCGCTCTCACACCCTGCAACAATAGCAGAGCCCAATAGGAAGAAGGCTCTTCTTCCTTCCTGACAACTCAGCCAATGAAAAGCCATGGGCCCCTTGTTTATTGTAGTCCTTCCAACTTCCTTTTCCCCTTTAGAAAAGAGTTCTCTCCATTTCCGCTGGAGACTTGAACGTCCTTACCATGGTTGCAGACTCCAGATTGCAATTCTCTGCTGATCCCAAATAAACCCATTTTTTTTTTGCTGGAGAAATAACTGGCAGTCTATTTGTTTTAGGTCAACAGACATATCAATGCTTCTCCTTGAATCTAATTGAAAATTTGATGATAGTGTATATTCAGTGAAATGAAGGAAGTTAGAAGAGGTAATTATTTGGAGGTTGATCCATTCATTTAGCTTCTTAGGCACTTTAATTGCATTCATGGAAATAGTTGAAATTTCTTTTTATATTTTCCAGTGTAGATCTCTCAGTGTGTACTTATGTTTAAAAGAATCATATAATAAAATTTAGGTCTGAGTGTTCTATCATTTTTTGACTAGCAAAATTCTTAAACAGAAGTTGCTGAAGTGTAAGGTGTACCCTTACTAATAGGATTTTCAGGAGGCAGAGTGTGAGGGGTGAGCTGGTGAATACTGAATCACCAGCTCCATCTCTCCCCCTGATTGTTTAATGCTTAAAGGTCAGAATTGCTCATAAGATAAATGGGTTACAAACATCTCCAGTTTTTCTTTAGGAAGATCTGTGAGCCCAAAAGGGCTATCCAAAACTACGGAGTATTTCTGAATTTACAGTCTTCTGAATTTAAGTTCTGTTTTTTGAGACCAGATGAGTATCTCCTACTACTCAGAGTTGGTTTTTTTACATGGCTAGAGCCAGAGACACATACTAATGTGGGATGGATGATGAACCCTATGTTCTTTTCATTAAACTATGTCTTTAAATAGTTGGATATCAATCCAAGAAATATGAGGAAACTATTTATTATGTTTAAATGTACCAGATATGGAATGGGGAAGAAGCGTCCCAGAAAATATCCTAAGTTAGCATATCTAAACATCATTGGTTTGGGGATACACACTGTGTGAAGGGAGTAATTTATCCCTCTGTGACTTTTGCTCTGCCAGGGGCATTAAATAAGGAAATCTGCCATGTCCCTGTGTTCCTGGTGTCAGGGAGGTGACTTAATGCTGAGGAATGTGAAGTGTTCTCAACAGGAGTCCTGAGTTGGGGCCCTGTTATGGGTTCAGCTGTGTCCCCCAAAGATCTGTGGAAGTCCTCACCCCCCGTACCTCAGAATGTGACTTTATTTGGAAATAGGTTCATTGCAGATACAATTAGCTAAATTAAGATGAGGTCATACTGGAATAGAATGGGCCCTTCGTCCAATATGACAGGTGTCTTTATAAGAGTAAAACTGAGACACAGGTACACACAGACTGTAGACCACCATGGGAAGACAGAGGTGAGGATTGGAGTGATGCATCTAGAAACCAAGAAACCTCAGAGATTCCTGGCCATCAGGAGAAGCTGGGCAAGATGCATGGAACAGAGTCTCCACCACAGCCCTCAGAAGGAACCAGCCCTGGTGACACCTTGAATTTAGATTTCTACCTTACAGAACTGAAAGAATGAATTTCGGTTGTTTCAAGTCACCCAGTTTATGGTAATTTGTTACAGCAGCCCTAGCAAACTTACACAGGCTCCAAATTGCTAGTTCAACTGCTTAATAAGTTTGTATCAATTTCTTGTAGAATAGAAATAAGAATACCTGCCCATCGTGAAGACCCAATGGGCTTCTATAAGGGGAAGGTTTTATGTTTGGCTGCCTGAGCCTCTGGCCTTAGGCAACTTCCTAAGACTTCTACCCTCTTCTCTCAGCACTACCAATGCGGTTTGGAGACCAGTAGCTCTTAAACTTGGGTTTGCATCAGAATCACCTGGAGGGCTTGTTAAATCACAGATTGCATGGCTCCACCCCAGAGTTGTTCATCCAGCAGGTCAGCAGCGGGGCTTGATAATTTGTTAATGTAACAAGGTCCCAGGTGCTGCTGCTGCTGCTGGTCTGGGGAGCACATTTCAAGTACTATGGGATTAGAGGCTTGGGGAAGATTTATGGGGGAAAAGTAACAAAGTCAGCCTTAGAGGGAGTCCTGAAAGGGTGGGGGCTTGGCATCATGTGCAGATAGACCTTAAATCATATTATCCTGAATGGGCTCTCAACAATCCTGTCCTTCCCCCATGCTGTAGCAAATGAGTCTTGTAGTATTTTATGGGTTACAGGTTCTTGTCCCATCTTCATTCTGAATTTGGATTTTTTTTTTTTTCTTGTACATCTGGGTTTGGGCTTGAATGTCTACCTATTGTTCCATCTTGAGCTTCCCTGAGTGATGAGATTTGAGATCTGATGGAAAGTTAACTTCAGGATCTATGTCTCACCTGCACCAGGAAGTCTTTTCACCATGACTCTGCCCTTCCTTGGGCTCATAACACAGTTTTCATATTACCTGTTAGGTGCTTAATCTTACATTCACCAGTGGATCAGTTTTCATATGGTGGTCACCCAGTGAGCTTCTTGTTCATTGGTGGGGCCCCATATCACGTTTAGCTAGGCTTAGGAAACTAGGCCATCCTTGTTCCTCAGAAACACTTTAGATTTCTTCTGTCTTACTAAATTTCCCAGAACTTCTCTACCCATTCTCCCAGAACTTCTCTACCCATTCGCTCATTCATTCATTCATGAAATGCCCTATGGAGCACCTCCTTTATTCCTTACGGAAATGTGTAGAATAATGGGGGAAAGGAGGAGACAGATATCAAAAAATCACATGAATACATGCAAAATTACAGCTGTGCCAGGTACATCAAAGGACAACAGTACTTAGTTCTAATACTGGTGAAATTTGGCCCTGCTGGGGAGGTCAGGGAAGACTTTGAATTGATATCTGAAGGACACGCTGGAATTAGCCAGTTGTAAAGCAGAAAACAACCATTCCAGGCAGGGAGAAGGGTGCCTGCAAAGGCCTGGTTAGAGGAGGGAGTGCACAGGGACTGATCTTTGAGCGTGGAGAGGAAGGGCCTCAAGGGACATGAGCCGTGCTGGATGCCCAAAGCTGGAGAAGTGGGGGACAGGCCAGATGGTGGAAGGCCCCTGATGCCACGTGTTCACAGTCCGAGCAGGTGTGGGCCGTCGGGCATCTCCCTTGACTCCATCGATAACTCTCCTGCCTCACTGTTCCTGGCTTCGTCCCTCCACGCGCCTTAGCACTATTCCATCTCCGGGAAGAGGCAGTCCTCGACCTTCACCAGCTGACCTCTCCATTTGGCCTTTCTTCCCTTTCCTCCTGCAGCCTCCAGTGACTGGGCTCAGGGAGCCTTTATTTCTCCACTGTGACTCTCATCTGCCATTTAAACTGGCTCCTTTCATTAATTAGTTAACTGGTCCAGATCACCCCAGCGTAAGGGAAAAAACGGCTTCCCTCTCTGTTATATGTGTCATTGGTCTTATGCTTGCAGGCTGAAATGGGCTTTCCTTCCTCCCGTCCTACACCTTCAAAATTAAGGACATCTTAAGAATTGCTGTCAAAAGTTCTCCCCATTCAATTCAACTCTATTCACAGGAAGCTAAAAACTTTTCATGACCTTTGTTCTAAGGAACTCCCTACTTGGCAAATTTCCTGTGACTGGACCTTGAGAGAAAACTGGTATTCTTGAGAGGGTGATGTATTCATGTTAACTTAAATGTTTGAAAGGCTGTTTTAAAATATTGCTTTATATTTGATTCTTTGTCACTGAAGAAAGCTTTGTATGTGTGGGCCAGAGAAAATACAAGCTGTGCACATTAAATAAAATCATCAATAATTTTTTAAAGGACAAAAAATTAGTCCTCCAAAATCAAAGATAAATCACTTATGTATAAATTGTCTATTAAAAACATAAAGTAGGGACTTCCCTGGTGGTGCAGTGGTTAAAAATCTGCCTGCCAATGCAGGGGACACGGGTTCGAGCCCTGGCCCGGGAAGGTCCCATATGCCGTGGAGCAACTAAGCCCGTGAGCCACACTACTGAGCCTGCACTCTAGAGCCTGTGAGCCACAACTACTGAGCCCACGTGTCACAACTACTGAAGCCCGCGTGCCTAGAGCTCGTGCTCTGCAACAAGAGAAGCCACCGCAATGAGAAGCCCGCGCACCGCACGCAACGAAGAGTAGCCCCCGCTCGCCGCAACTAGAGAAAGCCCACGAGCAGCAACGAAGACCCAACGCAACCAAAAATAAATAAATAAATTTATTTTAAAAATTTTAAAATAAAAACATAAAGTAGAATATATTATTTTTTTAGTGTATAAAGCTGATGTTGATAGAAAGAATATTGGCAGGTTGTACTCTGAATTCTTAGTATTGTTGACAGGTTTTTGCTGAACTAAAGTATCTCTTTTTTCTCACCTGGACTTTTCTATAATCAAGAGAATGCAGCCTTGAGATGACAGGGTGGAATGCACACTGTACTAAGGAATAACTTTTCTCTGCATGGCTAACTGGCTACTAAAATAGCAATAGAACTTGGCCTCTTTAACACCATACTTTATCGGGCTGACTAGCCAGAGCTTATGCTCAAGGTTAACAACATGCCTTCAGAATCTCTAATGATAATATGCATCCAGGAATAGAATAAATAAGCCAATGGTAATAATGCCCTAACAATTTACACTTAATTAAGGTTGCTCTCATTCCAGGAGTGGGCACTGCTGTCTCTGAGTCCAGTTGCTTAGCATTTAGTTGCCAGCATTCAGCTGCCAATTCCCAGGGGCTTGAGAGATTCAGACCCTGGCAGCCTGACACATACTAATCAAATAAACAAAAGATCTGATTTGTAAATCAGAATGTCAATGTCTTAGAGGGAGAATTGCCACTTGCTAAAGGACTATATTTCTTGTTACTCAATCTGTCCACCCTTGTCTGAGAAGGAAGCTAATGCAGTGCTTAGCAGGGGACCATAGTTGTGTAAATTGCTGTATTTGCGTTGCTAGATCCGAACTAGAAAAGGAACAGAGATTAGAATATTATTGCAGGGGTTGGATGGGAGAGGGGATATATCATTTGGAATTTGTTGATTGCAAATAACAGAAAGCAATATTGGGTGACTGAATAAAGGGGAATTTATGGGAGGGTCATTGAGGATTCTCAAAATTACAGGAACCTGGAGATTCAGGCTTGGATACAGCAAGGGAGCAGCAATTAAGACCACTGAACAGTCTGTCTGCTCAGCTGGAGAGAAGCAAGCTAGTTCCCGACTTTCTGGACCTCTGCTGGATTTAAAAATTTCATCAAGCTTTTAAAATTGCAATTAGACCATATCTAGTGTTTATATTATCTACTAAGAGTTGTAAAAGTAAAGACCCTACACTCAAAGAGTTAAGAATCCAATACTACGTATCAATACGTAAAACACGTTAGACCAAGTTCATGGCAGAGGTGCCAAATCAGGGCTTTGTGGTTTGACAAATGAAGCAAGAATATGGGGTTAGAAGGATGGGGAGAGACTTCCAAAGAAAGACACTGGAGATGGGCACTGGAGATGGCATGATTTTGCTAGGGAAGTTGGGAGCATTTCAAACTGCGATGTAAGTAACAAATACAGACCCAGATGTAAGAGGCTAATGTGAATCACATACTTGGTTAAGTTCCCTCCTCCTCCTCCTGTGACTGGGTTTACAGGGTTTACTAAATGAAGAGAAAGGTTTTGCAGGGAGAGGCCCCTGTGCTTTGGAGGGAGGAGGGCTGTGTGGGAGAGAAGGAAAGGTTGGAGGGGAGAGCAAGACCCACACATTTCACCTCCAGCAGACAAAAGTGTGCTTCTCTCAGTGTATCTGATGGAGGGTGGGTGGTAGGTGACAAACCTGGAAGCAAGGAAATGAAGGTGGTCTTTCCTTGATTTCCCCTCTCTAGGAAAGGGCTCATTAGCCCTGTTGATACTGGGTCAGGGTCCAATGCTAGTGGCAGCATCCAAAGGTACAAATTCTTATGTTAAGTGCCATCTACCCCAGAACAACCATCTGGGTCCTGCACAATCCATGCTTTAATACAAGGCTATTGGGTGAAGGCTGTTGAACATCAGACCCAATGTTGTAAGAATACAGCATCAGTGACAGTGATAAACAGTTCAATCATTCATTCATTCATTCCAATCTATATTTATTAACACTGACTGGAGTTTCTGCCCAAAATTGAGGCTAGAGGCTGAAGTATAAAAAAGTAATGATAAGTCACTTCCTTTCCCTACTTCTGTGTTCTCTTCTGTCAAACAAGAAGCTGGAGTTTAATGCCTTTGCTTTGCTATGTCTCCTGTGCTTCATGAACTTACACGTAAAGGCAGGAGCAGTTTGCCCTGGCATGGGCCAGAGGAATGGCGTCAGGGGCTGAAGGGCAAAGGATAAGAGGTACTGCTTGTCCTCTGCCTCCTTGGAATGAGGTACCCTCTAAAAGGTGCTAGGGATGTACCAGCTCTGTGCAAACTAGAGGTCTGGTATTTGCCAGAAGCTTTGGCATAATGCAAGGAGAAATAGTGCATGAATGATGTGATGGAATTATTGCTGACCATGAATTTCCTGCCCAATTAGTGAGATGAGGTTGTGTGGGGTTTCATCTAATTGGAACTTTCCTCAGCAGATCTAGGTTTATTTACCATTTTACATGATCTCAGGAGATGAGAGGGCAGCATGTTGAATTACAATAACCTTTCATTAAACAAAGTTCTTCCTCATTGACATTTGATTCCCCTTTCCCGCATTGTGCTTCTGTGTTTCTCCATAGAACCTCTGTCACAGCTTCTTTGCAACCGAAGAGGGTACTTGGGTTTGAATTTTTTTCAGTGTCTGGTGCATTTGTCCCTCTATATTCAAGTCACAATAAATGTCTGTAAGAAGAATTTTCTGAATTGCTAGACTGGAAACTCTTTGGGGTTCAATGTCTAGTCTATGTGCGTCTTGGTATTTCACCTTACCATCCATCCCCCAAACCTCCTACCGATGCCTGCTAGAAGGAACTCAACGAATCTCTTTCAAAACATCTTAATCTATAGGTATAAATTGTGGCTTCCATAGAAATACTGGGTTTACATGAAATCCAGAGGATATCTGGGAGAGTTAACCATGGTTTCAAAAAGATTTAAAGTCCTTTCTCCCAAGGTAGTTCCTTTGAAGGATGAGCATTCTAAGTTGGTAGATGAAGAATGAGGGAAAGAGAGAGACTTGTTTTTGTTACATTTAGGGTTCAGTTAAGTATTCAAAGTTCTGAGGAGACTTTTCAGGGCCCCCTTTCACACCATTCACATTTAGAGGCCAGAGCTCATGCATCCCCACGCCCTTCCACTTTGTAGATTAATTGCTCTATCTCTTAGCAGCTTCAACCAAGGCCCATCCTTCTCTGAACATGTTCCATTGCTTAGATCAGGAAACAGGTAGGAAAAATTAACTATATAATACTTGTATTATACAAATAATGGGAAAATATTATAAAAATTGGGAGACTAGAGAAAAAACTTCATTCCTAATATCTTTACTCCAGTCCAGGGGTTTTCAAAGTCTGGTCCCGAGACCAGAACATCAGTATCACCTGGGACCTTGCTAGAAATGCACATTCTCGGGCCCCACCCAGTCCTAGTGAATCAGAAACTGGCATGTGTTCCAGCAATTTGTGCTTTAACAAGTCCTTCGGGGGATTCTGATGCACACTAAAGTTTGAGAATGGCTGTTCAGGCAAAACTATTATTAGCATTTTATGGCAGTCTTTTCATGAGTGCGTGAGAGTGTGTGTGTGTGTGTATGCAGGCTTTACCAAACTGTTGGAGTACAAAAGCAGCCATTGTAACACTAACCCGAAATCTAATCTCTCCTGCCTAGAGCCCCACCTAGCCCTGCAGTGAGTCCAAACTCCTTCAGAGTTTTCTAATATCAAGAATCTGGGAATCATCACGGTGGACCTTATAGATGTGAGTATATGTGCCCTAGGCAAACCACTCCATGGGACCTCAGTAACTTCACTTTACTGGTTTGTTCCTGGGCTCGGATGGATAAGTAGCCCTACTTATCTATCGGCAGGACTTTCATCTTTCCCTGTCTGATGTCCCTGTGAAACACAGATTGTCCCTTGCCCTGACATTCCTTTGGAATTTCCTATGGATCCCCAGAGCTAATTGTTCACTGTCTGTGGCTGGTAAGGAAAACACAGGGTAAGAGTTCAGGGTATGGTCACTGCATGACGCCACCCTTCCCTCTGACCCTCAGGCCTGGGGGCTTAGTCTGCGCACTGCTTCAGTGAGGCTGCAAAAAAGAGAACACACCTCCCCAAACTTCAGTGAGGCTTTTGTAAGAAAAAAACAGGCCACTTCATGGACATCTAATGACAAAAAATAAAATACACGTGGGCCATGGCAGGAAATAGAAAATCTCCCCTCATCTTCTGAGAAATGGGAAAGCATTTTCTCTGTTGTGCATTAGTCAGGAGAGACTAGTTTAGCTACAGTAACAACCCCAGACTCAGTGAATTAAAAGTACTCAGGTTTATTTCTCACTCATGCTAAATGTCTTTCAACATTAACTGGGGACTTTACCTTGCTTCATCCTCACCCTGGATTCTGTTTGACAGACCACAGCGACCTCGAATACTGTTGGAGAGGGGAAAGGGCTTTGTAGCATCTCATTCCAACAGTTAAATTCTCTGCCAAGAGGTGACAGTCACTTACCTTCCTAACCCACTAGTTAAAACTTGTCACAGTGCTCCACTTAACCACAAGGGGTTTGGCAGGTGCAACTCTACCATGTATGTGGAAGGTACCTGAACATCAGTCATGACTAGCACGCTGGAGATTTGCTCCTTTTGTCTGCTTCCCTTTGCAGCCTCAGTCAGGAGTCCATGGGCTCTTGTTGCTCTGTGATGCACCACTATCTGCTTGATTCTGCCGTTATGAGTTTCAACTCACATTATCAAGAACTGTGATGGGTAGATCAGCGGGTGGACAGGATTCCCTTGTACCCGCTGTTCACCCCGCGCCCAAGCAGCCTGGCTGGCAGGGTGGGAGTGGGGGTCTGTGATTCCTCCCAGGCAGCAGGGTTTGTAGAGGTGATGCAAGGCATTCCTAGTACTCCCACTCTGCCATGCTGTTTCCTTCCGCATTCTTGGCAATGTCTCTCATCTTGGCTTCTGTCACTCTGGCTTCTTCTCCTTATAACTTTTGGTCCCCACATGGGGACCAAAAGTTCTTCTCTATGTGCTTCTCAGCCCTAGAAAAACAAGAGGAAGTGACTAATTACCAGAATACAGAAGCCGTCTAGTGCTGCGCTATTAACAATTCATCTAGTTACAGCAGTTTCGCTTTAGCTCAGCCATATGTACTTCGTTGCATATGTAGTATTGTACAATTTTGCGTCATGCTTTTTTACATTACATAATGCTTATTTTAGGTTGAAAATCCTAAATCCACTGTCATAAGTGAGTGCCAAGTTCATGTTTGGGCTTTTTCATAACTGTAAACAGAGGATTAAATGCTATTTACTTGACCAGCTTTAAAGTTTAAATTTTTTTTCATCTTCTTTTTAAGTCATTAAATTGTGTCACATCGAACCCCCCCCCCAAACCCAGCATTGGTGGCTTTCCCTAACGTTATGTAGGCTTAAGGGATAGTGAAACCAGGACAGAGAACTGTTTCTGTGCCCAAGCTAGCACGGAGCAATAACTTATTCATTACCCGAGAGAGAATGCCACTCCTCCTTTCCAGGCTGCAAACAGGCCAGGCTCAAAGGGCAGGCGGGCTGGCTTAGGCAGCGCCTCTGCGGCTACCTGGAAGCCGAGCAAGTCACCTGAGTCGTGCCGGTGCCTGGGCTGCCAACCTGCAGCCACCGGGCCGCAGTCCGTGGGGGCACGAGGACACTCCCGGGGCGGGAGGACCCCCTTGGTCCTCTAAGCAGGCAGCCGGCCCGCGGGTGCGGCGGCGCCAGGTGCCGTTGCCCAGGTAGCGCGTGCCCCGGCACCTGCCGTTCCAACCCCGCGCCCGGGGCGGGGCTTCCCGCGTCCCCTTTAAGAGTGCGCATCGCTCGCCCCTGACGTCAGGGTGTCTCTCCGCACGAGCCCGTGTCCCGCGCCTCTCCGCGCCCCCGCGCCCACTGCCCCGGCGGCTGCACGACGAGCGGCGGCCCGGCCAGCGCGCCGCACCGCTCGGTCCTCCCGCCCGGCTCCGCCGCCGCCCGCTCCCCGCACCGCAGCAGTCCCGCGGGTCCTCCTGCGCCATGTCGGTGGCCGGGCTCAAGAAGCAGTTCCACAAAGCCACTCAGGTAAGGCGCGTGACAGGTGCGCCGCGGGGCGGTCCCGGGAGGAGGCGCTGAGGGCGCGCTGGACGCCGGCAGCGGGCAGGGAGCGTGGGGACGCCGGCCAGCACCGAGCCGGGCCCGGCCGCGCCCCGCATTGCTCGCCCAGCCCGCCGCGGCGGCGGCCCGGGCATCCCGGGGTTGGGAGCCCGCCTTCCGTCCCTCACCCCCGGCTCAGGGCGGCGCTGCGGGCATCCACGGGTCCCAGGCGTCCAGCCTAGTCGCTCCGAGTGTCGCCCCCGCATCGCCCAGCGCGGGCCTGACAGGGGGGGGCCCCGGTGCAGCGCCGCCTCGGCGCGCAGGTGCCCGGGCGGCGCTGCGGGAGATTATGTAAAGTAGCCTTTTCCCTGGCGACCTTGCGGTGTCGGTGCGCCCGGCTGTCCCGGGATGTGCTGGCATGAGAGGTGGCCCGCTCTGGGGGTGGCTGCGGAGGTGCCCGCGGTCTGCACTCTTCCCCTGTGGTCTCCGAATTCCGCCTTCCAAGGCGTCCGCAGGCTCCCTAGGAATGGGAGGATGGGGTTTCCTTCTGGGAAGCTCATGCGTTAACTTTTCCTTGGAGAACTCGGTCATGAAACTCCTTTGAGGCCAAGACTCGACCGGCAGTCTGCATGCCTTTAAAAATTTCCCATGGGTTTTGCAGCGTTAACATTACCAAATCATCATGTATTTCAAAGTATTATTTTTAGTGAGCCTTTTACATCTTGGATGTGCCCATCTTTATGGGGTTAATAAGCTGTGATTATAATAAAACTTCTTTAATTCAGATTCTAATAATTTAAATCTTGCTGGGCTGGGTTGAAGAATTTTACATAGGGAAAAATAAGTGAATACTTATAATGTGACCTATTTCTTATATAATGAGTATGGTTACTTTTTTTTTTTTTTTTTTTTTTTTACCCTTCTGAAACAGTTCTAGTTTAAAATAAGAGGTCTTAAGCTAAGGACTTTACTGATTTCTTTAACTATTTCACCTAATTTAGCCTTAAATATTTTTTTCATAGATTTGCTCATAATTAATACCGAGCTTTCTCATAATTTCTCAGAAGTAGTGAGGTTTTTCCCAGGCTACCACAATAACAGTCCTATTATAAACCACCTCCAGAGAAGGTGAGGTTTATCTTTTACAGAATTTTGGTTAAGTAAGGGTGAGAGATGCAGCATGAAGTTCATCCCGTGTGCCCACGTGCCATCTCTATCACCACAGACCTGCCTTTATAGAATAAGTTACATTTGTCAACTTGGGAAATGGAGAAAAACTATTTCAGTAAAAATACCCATTAATGTGTTTTGGCTTTTCACCTTGGATCTTTCTGAGACTTCTCTGCCAGAAGAAATATTTGTAAGTATAAGTGCATTGTTGGTGTAATTTGGAAGGCCTCTAATAACTTTATATTTCACATTCCTTTAGGTTTACAGAAGCAGCATATGTGCTATCCAGAAATTGTCAGGCAGGATTTCTTTGATGTCACTAACCTTTTTTATTTCTGGTACTTGTCACATCTATAACGCATCACCGCACCCCCAGCACCAAATTGACTAACACCACATCCTTTTTCCACTTTGATTCTGAAGACTTCCTTTGCAAACCTTGGTGTCCTACAAGGCAATTGGGAACCTTGGCTTTGGAGTGGGAAAGGCTAAGGATTGACCCATTTCTGCTGTCTATGACCTTGAGCAAGTTATTTAACTTTTGAATCTCTCCTTGCTAGAATGAGCATAAAAACCATTTCTTAAAATTGATGTAAAGATAAATGAGTTTGTAGAACACACATTTCAAAGTGTTCAATAAATGGTATTAACATTAAAAATAATTTTTTTAGTATAAAATACTGTCCTTTATATTAGTAATAATGAGACATGAGGGAATTATAGAAGCTGGAATTTCTAGCTTTGCTACTTAACAAAAAATTAATCAAACCACTCCATTTTAGCTAAATTGTGAAGTTACATGCAACTTTGAAGTTCAGAATAAAAACTTGAATTGTGGTATGAAAGAACTTCTTAGAGCCTTGGAGGAGGTCTGCTTGTGATGAGATGAGATTAGTATTTATCACACTGAATCCAGATGCAGAATCACTATGTCATTTTCATTTTTTTACTGAAAAGCCTTTCATTTTAAAGGTGAAGTGACGCGCAATCCCTTATCCATAACTTAATGTAGCACAATCTTAGAAAGCCCAAGGCAAATGTTATTCTCCCTGTGCATGTGTGGGCATTTTCAAGGGCGTGTAAAGCCAGCGCTAATGTTTGCATGTGACAAAGATATTAGGGGAAATAGCCATGTCCTACTTTTTAAGCCATTTCCCCCCATACAGTTCCATGAACTTGATCTTATCTACAGAGGAAACTTTAGACCTAGAATTACTCCTTTTTGAGAATGGGTATGCTAGATTAGATACACTATGTTTTATAAGTGGAAGGCCCTGCTTCAGGAACATTCCTCTTGTCTCTGTGAAACTGAGTGTTTTGCTTATGTTTGCGAGGGATGATATTTGTATTAATAAAGCAGTTTATTTTCAGTGTTTACCCACTGATTGGGAAACTCTGAATTAGATGTGTCACCACTGTTCTCTTGGTTTGGAAGTGATTATTTCTGCCTTGTTGCTGACAATTATTTTCAACATCTCTGCTCTTTGGAGGTTAAAAAATGCCTTTGCCAAATAAATTTTATTAAAGGGGAAAATCCTTTAAGCTTGAGAACATGTTAAAATAGCAAAAATTGATCTTTTTTACTTGAATATAATTTATTACTTAATTGCTCATAAAGATATAATTTATCATGCAATTAGAATAAATAAGATACAGTTTTTTAAACTGTAAAATAGGGCAAGTGAGCATGCATTATTCTACTTTAGTGAGTTTCATGTATATTGAGATTTCATTTTAGCAAGAGTAATGCCATTTTTTTTCATTTGTTGGTTTAAACCAGCAGCAGATTAGGTAAAAATAGCTTTCCGGTTCCAGTTAACATGCTGTTCTTACAAAATCTATACTTTTTAAAAAAAACTTTATCAAGCATTTAATATGGACACACCTTGCTGTATAGTGAAAGGTTCTTCAGAGTATGATTTGTTAGGTCCCTGTATTAGTTTGGTAGAGTTGCAACAAAGTATCACAAACTGAGTGCCTTAAACAACATGAATTTATTGTCTCACACTTCTGGAGACAAGGTGTTGGTAGGGCTATGCTTCCGCTGAAGGTACTAGGCAAGGATCTGTTCCAGGCCTCTTTCGTAGCTTCTCGTGGTTTGTTGGCAATCTTTGGCCTTTCTTGGTTTGTAGACACATCACCCCGATATCTGCCTTCATGTTCACATGGTGTTTTCCCTGTCTGTCTATGTCCAAATTTCCCCCTTTTGTATAGACACCAGGACAATAGGGCGGATTGGGGGCCCAACGTACTTGATGAGTATGGCCTCATCTTAAGTAATTATATCTGTGTGACCCTATTTCTAAATAAGGTCACATTCCGAGGTATTGGAGGATAGGACTTTGGCATATGAATTTGGAGTGGGGGCTAATCAGCCTGTAACAATCCTTATTTTCCTAAAAGCAATCACCACAGTGTTCTTCTAAACACTGTGTTCGATTCAATGTAAAGGGACAACTCAGTCTGTAAATAATAACTTTTTATTGCATAAAATGAGAAATGCTTTCTTCTTTTCAATGAGTTTGATTAGGCTATGTACCTATTATAGACTATACCTTCTGATTTTTTTAAAGGATAAAACATATTTGGTTAGCCTGTGTTAATTATGATATAGTCTGGTATGTAATTATTGTCACACTCAGATTCTTCAACTGGAAACATTTAATTACATTGGTATTTTATGCTTTTCTGTTTTAACTAATTTCTTCATGCTTTCATCACATTTAAAGTGCTGTGTTTTATATAGATGTTTTGCTCTGGAGAATGTTACATAAATCTGTTTATGCATTTGTTGATTCGGTGAGACTTAAAACTGGTTAAGGTATTTAATTAAATATATAATTAGATATGACTTTATCTGAGTGAGGTTCTCAGTTCCTTAATTGCCTGCTCTAAGCAGTAAAATCTCTGCTGCCTTCACAATCTTGAGTATGACTTATCTCTATCCCTGCACCCTCTGTCAGGTTCTTAGCCTGGGGTCCATAATAGACTGCAGAGGGCCTATTTATTTGCTAAAATTATGCCACATTTTATATGTGCATTTTTCTGTGGGAGAGTGTCCTTAGCCTATCACCAGATTTTTAAAGGAATTCCTAATCCCTACCTCTCTTCCCCACAAAGTAAAAATACATTATAAGAAATTGATCATGTCATCAGGAGAGAATGAGGTGGTTCTTACAATAGTGATCACTCCCTCCATTCTTTTACTGGGCTTTAGAATGTCTGCTCAAAATGCAGCCTTCTCTGAATGAATTTTAGGGGCAATCAAATATTAAAAAACGAAGTTTCTAGAGGTGTCAGAATTGAATGGGATGTTTGTGATAATGTATATAATAACTTCCTGATACACTTGGCAAATGGACCTGTGGGGTGTTTAAACTGAAAGTGGTGACTGAGAATAATTTCCCTTGAGACTGAGATTCTTCTTGATTGAAGTTTTTGTTGTGGACACGGTTATATTTTTGCAAGGGCTCTCCCCTCACAGTGATTCTCTAATGCTTTAAATTGGGTTTATATGAATTTTGGTTTCAGTCTACTTGGAAAATTTAAAGTACCTCCCAAATTAATTAGAAATACCCTTGAAAATGGCAAGGCTTTAGTTGGGGAAAATGGTGACTGTTTTGAGAAGAAATGTCATTGTGGAAGGAGGGCTTAACATTGGGATGCTTAAGCTGGCAGAGCAGATTCCATTCTGCTGAGCCTGGCTGCATAAGGGCGTCAGGAGCCCTGGACTTTCTTTAGAGTGGGTGGTTTGAGGAAGTGAGCAAGAAGGGTAAGACCACAGGTGAGTGAATAATGAGAATTGTGTGAGTTGAAGAACAGCTCCAGGGTTTACAGTGGTGGGGCTTGCCTAGGGATGAGAAGTCCTTCAGAAGTTAGGGCCAGATGGGCAAGATTCTGGGGGTTAGGAAATTAAAGGATTCCCTTGGCTTTCCTATTTCCCCCTTTCTGTTCTTTTAATCCTTTGTACCCTCGTTTGTGTTCTTTCATGTGATGACCAGTCGGGTGTGGCCACAAGTGGGGGACACAGAGGTTTAGGAAAACAAAGTTTATTATACTCACAGGCCCTAGAGAGACAGAGTCACTGCACACTGAGAGAGGTCACAGGGGAGGAGGGCCAAGAAAGTGGGCTCAACCAAGCAGGTGGGGAGCCAAGAGAGAGGGCGAAGACCCATGGACAAGCACCTTTATGGAAGGTCAGGGTGGAGTACGCAAGAAAAGGCATGAGGGAATTTCCTTGGTGCATGAGAATGTTACTAGGTCACGGTCAGGGGCAGGCAGAAAAAAAAACCTTGTGGTGTGGCCCACCTTATCACACGGGTGCACTTAGTCACTGGGGTGGGGTGCTCACAGCTTGAGTGTGTGGGGATGTTGAGGGAGCAGGAAACAAAATATGAAGTTTTAAAGACTTTACAGTACAGCCTTTCTCTCTCTCTCGCTCTTTTTTTTGGTTTAGATTTTCTTTATTTCCCTGACCAATTTGGAGCCAAAATGTTTGAGTGATTTATATGGTCTATAATGGATAATAAAGACTGAGAGCTGTGGATAGCTGTACCTATTAAAATGTCATGTTGTGAGACCCTGTCAAGTATTCTTGCAGACTATCAACGAAGTATTTTCAAATGATATTGAAACTTCAGCTGAGTCTGATGCTTCGGGAAATTACTATTTATGAAGATTTTACATTTAGTACAACTTCTAAATTCAGAATATGATGTTCTCCTTGCTTTGCTCTAACCTTTCTCCTCTAGCCCTGGGTCAAATCATACATGGTATATGACTGTGGAGAAGCTATCTGTCATTCTCTAGAACCACTCAGCTCCTAGGAGGTTTGCTCAGATTCTTTTCTAGCCTCTTCTGACTTGTGATATCTGAAAGAAACAGAAGAATCTTTCTTATAATTCAAACTGAATTTACAAATAGATCCTAATTGGAGCAGCTTAAGCAATATCTCAACGTCAAGGTACAGTTCTTGTTAGGCACATACGGATGGTTTGCCTTTGCTTTTTAGTGTACAGGAAAGATCATCCACAGTGAACACTCCCACTTGGGAAGAGAAAGAATGGGAATCATGGCATTTATGGTCCGTAACAGTGATGCCGTCTGCTGAGTAAGGTGAAGTCCCCCGCCCCTACAGTAGAGGAAGTTCCTTGGTTTTACCTTGTTTCTGCAATCAGGGAAGAACTCTTTTGTTCTTTCTTTTATTTGGCTGCGTCTAAAGGGAGTGACAAGGAGTGTGGCCTCTGGGAGCTGCAGAGCTTCTTTAGGTGGCTTCCTGTTTATTTAAATTTGGGGGTCACTTTACAGTCACAGGCTTTTAACTACTCATGGCTGATTTGACCAATAATATTTCTTCAGAAACTTAGAAGACTTTCTGATATGTTTTATTCTTGTTGTTCCACTTGCCATTTACCACAGTGGAATCTTTTTGTTCCCCACTAGATCCGTTTGACCTTTTTTAGATCTCATTTTCAACCAGTACACTTGGTCTTGTTAATCTGAACTTTGCACGAAGTCCTAATGCTTTGGTTTAACCAAGGGGTCTTAAGGGATCTTTGTTGCTCAGATTTCTTTTCATTCTTATTTCCTGTTATTTGCTTCAGGGATCCAGGATGACTAGGGTTCCGCCATCTTTAACACATGGTTTTCAAGATTGCCAAAGGGAGAGAGTGTGTTGGATCAAGCATGGGAGATTTTCATGGGCCAGACCTGGAAGAGGAATGTGGTCAGCAGGACATTAAGACCTTCAGTGACCCTCCCTCTTGTATGGTCCCCTCCCCTTTGAGTGTGGGTCAGCCTGTCACTATGAAAAGATGTCCCTCCTGAGATTATTACTTTATATGGCAAAAGGGAGATTATATGGTTGGGATTAATCTAATCACATGAGCCCTTTAAAAGAAGAGCATTTTTTTCTGGCTGGTAGCAGAAGGGGAGGTCAGAGAGGACTGGACATGCTGTTGCTGTTCAAAGATGAAGGGGCCATGTGAGAAGGAGTGTACTTAAGCTCTAGGAGCAGAGAGCAGCTCTTGGATGGCAGCCTGCAAGGAAACAGGGACCTTCTAAGGTCCACAGCTTTTAAGAACTGGATTTTGCCAACGATGTGAATGCAAGAGACTTCTTCCCCAGAGTCAGCAGATAGGAGCCCAGTCTAGGTGACACGCTGTGGCCTCGTGAGACTCTGAGCAGAGACCCAGGCAAGCTGGCTCAGGCTTATGACCTGTAGAACTCTGAGCAAAATAAACGGCTATTGTTTTAAGCTGCTAAGTTTGTGGTAATGCAACAACAGAAAACTAATAGAAGGAACAATCAGTTATGTTTAGGTTCAGTTCGCTGGAACTTGTAACCTGGCCAAGCCATGGAATACCTAAATGCAAGGGAAGAAGGGAGGAGGCTGGGAACTGTGGTCTATCAAGTGTACCCAGAATGTAGAAGTGGGTGTTGGTAAAAATCTAGAAGCCTTTGCGATGCCTTGTGTCTATAACACATTCATTTGTATGGGTGCTTATGTGTGTATATGTATACACACACATATACATACAATGTAAACACTCACACATAAAATTTAAGTCTCATTTGCTGTCAATCTTATTACATAAGGTTCAGTGTTACATATGCCTCTTTTAATACATGTTATATTTTGCAGTTTTTTCCCCATGGTTAGTTGTTTTGGTATTTTTCTCTGGTGAAACATAAGTTTCTTTTTGTAGTCCCTGATCAGTGTTAAACAGTGAAGCTGTAAATTACTTTCTGAGCCTCCTCTTAGCTTGGTAGGCTGCTTGTGCAGTGACAGCTTCATTAACCTTGGAATGGAGAGACTGTAGAACATTGAAGAGTTTTTTGAATTGTTAGTTTCCAACAAGGCACCAGGGATCCTTACCAGTGAGAGCGGAGTGGTTGACTGTTCATCCCACATCTGTTTCTGTGCTTGTGGAAGGCTGATGCCACCACAGGTACAGTGAAATGCCCTTATCTTGTATGGGCATGTTAGACAGCTGCATGGTAATTTGAAGTTGTTCATTAAGTAGTTGTTGAGGGTTCCAGACAACTGTGGCACACATTGTGTTGTCAGTGATGTGTTAGCTTCATGTTCTTTGACATGATTCCTGGATCCAAAGCCCTGAGTGGTTTTCTAGGTGTAGCTGGTGGACAGTGCCAGACCTCTTTTGGAGAGGATGAGGTCTTACACCCTGAGATGTCCTGTGAGGGCTTGGTGTCATTTGACAGCTTGGCCAGGGAGAGACTAGTCAGACAATGTTCTGTGTCTGAGTGAGGTAACCTAAAGGTGATGTATCCTGTAGGAATTGATTACAGAATGAGTACAGCTTTCACCCTTGTCATTCCCTGCATTTACTGCTCACTGAAGTGACCCTGGAGTGCTTCTTTATGTTGCATGAATGTTGACCATGTTTATAGTATTCTTTAAACTGTTTAAGTGGCTACTTCTGGGCAATAGGGACCTGCAAACCCAAACCCTTGGCCGTGGCTGTCCTCCATCATGTTTGTAGACTGACTGAGTGAAGTGCTTTCTGGAGATGTTCTCTTCATTACTGTTACCAAGATTTTACTCATGCAAGTTAATATCTTGTTATCCAGAGATTCTATTCTTCTTAACACTCAGTTTTTCACTTGAGTGCTGTCTCCTATTCCACTTTCTAATTAAGTTTAACAAACAAAATTGTTTTTCATTAAGCTCTTTTCTGACCATCTCATCCACTACTCTCTGTGTGACTTTGGTCCCTTTGAAGCTCGCAAATCCAAAATCTTTAGATTTTCCACTTTTTTTGCCCATCACCTTTACCTTAACCCCAATCCAGAATTTCCAAAGAGATACTTGTAATGCTCATCATCCATCTCTTCTCTAAATTTTTTTGATGTAGACACGGAAAACTCCTTTTTCTTAGCTCCAACAGAAGCTTGGAAAGCTTATCATTGTTTACAAAATTTAAATTGTTCAGCAAGTATTTTGTGATCATTAAGATGCATTTAATTCATTTTTACAAGCTCTTTCAGCTACTTTCTGTGTCTCAAGATATGCACATTTAAATCATTTTGATCCATTTTCACCATAAACCCCCTTATGTGAAAGGATGTGTCCTAAACAGAAAGTTTATCATAAAATCTCTATATCAATGCATTTGTCTAAATTTGGTTACTGTTACTCTGCTTTTATGAGGCAATGAGTTATGCTGATATCATGTGATATGTATTGGCTTGCCCTTTGTAACATTTAAATTATTGCTGTCTTATGTCACTGTGTCTGCTGGTTGCTGCCGTGAATGATTCAAGTGAATTTCTATAGGCTCTTTTGATTTCTGTAGGCTCTTTCCATATGATTATGGTGGAGTAATTTGACTGTTTCCCATATTTGGCATTAAGCTTTATCTTCATGACTTTTTGACATCTGCATTCATCTTTAATTTACTGACTTTAACAATGAATTGTTATCCTTTGATAAATGGAAAAACCACTGTCACTTATCATAAATAGAGGTATAGGAAATTATCATACCAAAAAGAGAGTTAAGTCCTACATACTCTTGCTTGAGTAAATCTGTGAGCTTGAAGTTTATTCTGCTTTTGTTAAAACAGGAGATTAATAAATGTTAGACAAGCAGTAAATACCCTAACAATACACTGAAGGCTTTTTCATTTACTAAATCAGAACGATTGTAAGAAGACTAAAACAAATGATATCTTCATTGAGGGAATCAGTGTAATTGAGGACACAAGTCTGCACCAACTGTGTTGTTCAAAACTTGCCCCCTCCCACAATTTCACTGTGTAAATGGTCGGCTATTCTCTGACTGTCAGGGAATTTTCTGCCCATGATGTAATTTGATTATGTATCATAAAAGCGAAGGTCATTTGTTTAGAGCAGCACTGAGTCATCTGTTCCGTGCTTAATGTTCAGAAGGGAGCCCCAGGCGTGCTTCAGGAGAAGCTCTTGACATCCTGTAAAATATGGTAAAAGACTGTCCATCATTAGGATAGTGTAAAACATGAGCAATAGGAACCCGGGATTAGAAACTCAGAGACCTCTGATATCCTCCTGGTTTTCCCATTCTGAGGGCCTGTGAGACCCCGGACAAGTCACTGGTCACCTGATTTCATCTCCACCCCCGCAGCCCCCAGTTCCTAAGTTCCACAGCCGAGGCAAGATGGACTTGGACATGCGTGTAGGTTCTGACGTTCATGCTTCTGGTCTTGTTCCCCTCTGATTCCTATCTGAGTGGAGCTATAATCATCTTTCTAAAGAGCAAATCTAACGTTGCTCCTCTGCTTAAAACTCATCAGTGGTCCTTATGGCTCCCAATATAAAGCCCTTGTCAGTCCCATGAGTGAGTTTGCAGTGTGGTCTGACGCTTTTTAGCTACTTAGTCTCATCTCTCACAGCTGTGTAAGTGTGAGATTATCTTTTACCCCGTACTGCACACACTTACCTGCTTTTGGGCCTTTGCAGCATACTGGCCTCTTTGTGGAAATTCCCCTTCCCTCTCTTCCACTTTATGCTTGACTAATCACTGCTTCTCTTTCAGGTCTCAGCTTGATAATTTCTTAGGTCCCCTTCCCTCATTTGGTATGGGTTAAATGCCCTTCCATGTGCAATGAAAACTGCCCATAGTACTTCTCTTAAGTATGGGGCTGGTCCCACTGCACTGCTTGTTGGTTTATTTCCTTGTTGGTATCCCCCAGTGTGGGTATAAAGAAAGGGACTCTGTTTTGCTCTTCATTGTTTCCCTAATGCCTGTTCCTTAGTGGGTATTCAATAGACGTTTGTTGAATGAATACATCCTTCCTGTTTCTCTTCTATTTATCCGTATTTATGTATGTTTAAAAGGGTTATCTTGTGTATGTATTTTTTACTTTATTTCTGCTTAAAGATACGTCACATATTTTGAGTTAACTTAGAAGTTGAATTAAAACATGCTCTTATAAAATTGTAAATTTGTAAATTTAAAATAAACTTCCTTAATTATAAAAATGGCTAGCATGGTAGTTAACTCATTAATTACCCAAACCAACCCCATAAGGGCATTATTATCCCCATTTCACAGATGAGGAAACTGAAGCACAGAGTGGTTAAGTAAGTTGCCCAAGATGACGCAGCTTTGGTGGCAGAGTTAGGATTTTCGTCCAGACTGGCTAGTTTCAGAGCTGATAACTGCCAATAATTCTCAACTACGAGTCCTATTCCAGCCTTAAATGTCAAACTAAGAAATATCTGAAAGGGTTTAGTAATCAGTAAGATAAAGATGAACATCTTAATAGAAAAATTAGAAAAGAGTATGGAAAGGCAATTCAGCTTTCCCTTGTTATCCACAGGGGATTGGTTCCAGGACCTCCACGGATACCAGAATCCATGGTTGCTCAAGTCCCTTATATAAAATGGTGTAGTACAGTTGGCCCTCTGTGTCTTCAGGTTCTGCATCTGTGGTTACAGAGGGCTGACATTATAGGAAAGGACTACAAGTGGCCAGGATACAAATATAAAAATCATGGAAATCAAACAGCAATATATGACATTTCTCATTATTTACATTGGCATGGATTAAAGGGATGGTAACATTCTGAGTCAGCAAAGGTAAGTATGTGGGCTCTCGTTTGATGGTGGGAGTGTAGATGTCAGCAGTTTTCTTCCTTGTAATTCTGTTTTTAGGACTCTATTTACAGAAAATAAATGTATGAGCTTGCAAAACTTGTGTACACAGTTGTTCACTTCAGTAGTTATTGTAGTGAAAAGTTGGAAAGAACCTAAATGTCAAATGATAGGTGATAGGGAGGTAAATCGTGGTATGTCTGTATCATGGAATATCTATAGCTATTTTGTCCGTAGGGGAGTATTTATCAGTGCAGGGAAGTATTCACGATGATTGCTAAGTGAAAAAAACAGGACATGAAACAGATGTGCGATAGGCCTAATAAAGGGTAAAGAGCTACAATAGTAGGTAAAATACACTGAGAATTTATATGCCAGGCACTTTGCTATAATGCTGTAAGATCATTTTTTAAATTAACATTTAAACAGTGGTTTTTCCTGGTCACTTGGGCTTATGGATGAGCAGTCTGTATTTCTGCATTTCTTCATCTTTTGTAATTAAATTTTCTCTATCACTAAATTTTCTTTCCACTCCATCATCCTCACTTCTTATTCCCATCCCCACTTCCTCAGGTTAAATTGAAAACAAGGAACAGAAGAATCTTGCAAGCCATCTCTGGGATTGGGAGCAAACCCCATTTCCAGCGAAGTTCTAGAGCTGTCAATCAATGTAGGTTTGCCCCGTTAGGCGTTTGGCTTAAGAGCATTAGAACACCTGCCTCGCCCTCCATAGAGCCCTGAATTAAATTGTGCCGCTTGGGTTTCTTCTGAATGCGTGGCTGCTTTTCCTGTTTCTTCAAGAACTGTAGAGGCCCCATGAATAAGAATGCTGCTAATGACTTTTGCTTCCATTTCTTTTGAATGATTCTTTTTTCTGCCAGATCCCTAGTCTTATCCTTAGGAAAGACAGTGTCATGGCTTTGACTCTGTTTTGCATAAAGGGAAAGAGGGCAGCTAGGACATGTATAAAAGAGTGCTTCTGCAAGATGCTCTCGGTCATTTGGTGCATACTGTCCAGCCTCATTCTTCAGCCCCTGTACCAGGAGTCTCCTGGGCTTCTGTCACTTCTTAGCTTCTCAGCAAAAGGCCCGTAGGCAGTGCATCCCAGCAAAGAAGAATGAAGCATGGTGGAGACTCTCTAACAAGATAGGAGACATTCCAAGTGATTGTCTTTGAACGTGAATGCAGAATTCTGTTAACAGCCTCTCGTGGGCTTCCTTCTATTGAGGACAGAAAATGCAGAGTTTAGGGCATAAATAGAAAAATAATACCTTCTTCTTTGCACCCCAAGCAAAATAGAACAGAATGGAAGAACCATGACCAGGAAACACAGCCTCAGTAATGAGATGGGCCGGCCACCTTCAGCTTCCTCCCGAAGAGGACGCGTCTGGCGGGATCAACCAGAGCACTGAGGGTGGCTGCCGGTTGGGTACCAGTGTGCCTTTGTGGATAGTTTGGCTTTCTCTGGGGCCTGGCACTCTTTAATGGCTTCAATGAAAAGTGCTTCAAGCTCTAAGACGAATAGGCTGTGAAGTCATTTCTGGATTAAAGCTTGTTTTTCCAGCCTTTGCAGAATCGCTTTAAATTTCTGGAGCCAATATTTGTTTGTAAGTTGAGAAATAAGAGTTGAAGACTCTGCCTCAAGAAATTTGTTTTCCAGCATAGTAATCCTGCATACACTAAACGGATGCTTTTACTTGCTGCAGAACTTCAGATTTTGGTCCTCTTAAGTGTTTTGAGACTTGAATATTTAAATATATGCCTGAGAAAGAGTGATTTTTGAATTAAGGTATATGTAGCATGATAGAACTTTCTTATCTATGCATTCTGTACTGTGCCCTTCTTAGGTGGTTCTCTGAAGAGTGGAAGAGTTTTGCAGGACATTTCTCTCATAATTGGGCATTACTGGTGGAAGGTGAGGTGTGAGTCTATTTGATTTGTAAGTTTTTTAGAGCAGGTTATTAAAATACGCTTTAAAAGCTATTCAGTGAATTATCTTGATTTAAAAACTATCTCCATGCAAGATAGAGTCTTATTTGTATCAGTACTTTAGTCTCTTTTTGTTCTTGAATGGACCGTTGGAATCCTGAAGTCTTGGTTTATGGAGTACCCATGGACTGGGAAAAGGTGTGCAATTCTGTTCCTGTAGATTAAATTACTTCACTGTTTCGTTATACTTTTGAAGATGCTTTACCTTTGCCTCATGCTTCATTTAGTAATGATTCTCACCCCAGCCTACCATCTCTGCAGGTAGTTTAAGGCCCCTTCCACTTATGCAGTGGTTCCCAAACTTGGGTGTGCGTCAGTCACACTTGGTTCCTACTGCATGGGAGTCTGAAATAGATCTGAGGAGGGGCACAGACATCACCATTAGAAAACTCAAAACCCCTAAAACAGCTCCTTAGCTTTAGGGACTGCTGTCCAAAGAATCTTCTATTAATACAACACGGGGGAGAGATACCTACCAAGACCAAATAAGTTTGAGAAATATTGGAAGCAAGGTTAAGCATGTTTCTGTACTGCAGGACTTTCCTGAGCCTAACCATCACAAAATGTTCAGAGTTCTTAAAGCAGGGTTTGACTACGTACAGTTGATTTACTAATCCTCCTGCCTGTTTCCTCCCCGCGACCCTTCTATTCTTCTTTCCTTTTTTCCCTCATTCATTTCTCTTTTTTAAAAAAATTAATTAATTTATTCGTTTTTGGCTGGTTGGGTCTTCGTTGCTGTGCACAGGCTTTCTCTAGTTGTGGCGAGCGGGGGCTACTCTTCATTGTGGTGCGTGGGCTTCTCACTGCAGTGGCTTCTCTTGTTGCAGAGCACGGGCTCTTGGTGCATGGGCTTCAGTAGTTGTGGCTCACAGGCTCTAGAGTGCAGCCTCAGTAGTTGTGGCGCACGGGCTAAGTTGCTCCGCGGCATGTGGGATCTTCCCAGACCAGGGCTCGAACCCATGTCCCCTGCATTGGCAGGTGGATTCTTAACCACTGCACCACTAGCAAAGTCCCCATTGCTCTTTTTAAAAAAAAAAAGTTTAAAGAAAGATTTGTTGTAGACTACCCATATATAAAATAATGGTTCTCCTTCAGAAGTTCTTAAAGTTTGGTTTTGATATGTGTTTCTTTAAGTGGAAGCATCATCTATATTTTGAAATAAATGTTAGGGTCTTTTGAATAATCCCTTCTGCCAGATGAAAGTTCTTTATTCAGTATGTCAGTTAATTAGATCATCATGATTTGGCTCTTCAGTAACTACTCAGATACTTGATTTTCTAACATCCATCTCAGGAAACTCACATTAACTTTTCCCTTTTTGTTGATGAATGTGGAGTGACACCTTAACATTTTATAGTGCGTGTGCACTTATTTTACTATTCTAACACCTCTCTAAGGAGAAGGCATGTTGATACTTAACCATTTAACATATGAGAAAATGGAGTCTGAGTACCTTGCCTATAGTTTCTGCAGAAGTGATGGTATTATGAGAGTCTGGGCCAAACTTGTTTTGCATCCTTCTTGCCAATCAGCAGGCTCTTTGTGCCTAAACCACTACCAGCAGTGCCAGATGTGTTCATGGCAGCTGTGAGGGATCGGAAGGGAGAGAAGCAACGCAGGAGTGTGATGTTCTCAAGATACTGCAAGAGGCAAGGGCTGTAGAAGGCTTGCCCTCGCCGAAAAAGCCATTTGCAAATACAGAAACTCATTCCCTTCTCACTTTAGAAATAACTTAAAAATATGCAGTCGAAGGTTTTTCAGGAATGTTATGAGGATTGAGGAGTAAGCATTCAAAGATTTTTTGGTAACGTTGTGTATTATTTACTTATTTATTTTCCTAAAAGTAATAAACCACGGTGCTGTTGAGTTGCAAATATGGCAGTACAAAGGCCTTTAGCCACTAAACCTTGTGGTCTTGATTTGACATTGTTTGTATATTCAATATATTTAATACACGGGAGCTGTCTTTTCATGGTTGATAATTCGTGTCCTTTGGATGAGTGAAATTGCTTAGAACTGGGACTCCTCTGTGGGAAATAGACTTTTCTAGTTCCTACTCCCATTTGGCTTTATAGGTCCTTGATTACAATGACTTATTTCTACATTGTACAGTCTCACATTTGTATCAAGGTTACTAATCATGTAGAATTTTCTTTTCTAAAAAATAAATTTATTTATTTATTTTCGGCTGCGTTGGATCTTCGTTGCTGCACGCGGGCTTTCTCTAGTTGCTGAGAGCGGGGGCTACTCTTCGTTGCGGTGCGCGGGCTTCTCATTGCGGTGGCTTCTTTTGTTGCGGAGCACAGGCTCTAGGCACACGGGCTTCAGTAGTTGTGTCGCATGGGCTCAGTAGTTGTGGCGCACGGGCTTAGTTGCTCCACAGCAGCTGGGATCTTCCCGGACCAGGGCTTGAACCTGTGTCCCCTGCATTGGCAGGCGGATTCCCAACCACTGCACCACCAGGGAAGTCCTAGAATTTTCTTTTCTGATGCCAAACCTCTCCCGTCAAATGTTGGCAGTTGTTGTAATGTCGGGTTTTTTTCTTTTTTTTTTTTTTTTGGCCGCACCCTGTGGCATGTGGGATCTTAATTCCCTGACCAGGGATCAAACCTGCACCCCCTGCCGTGGAAGCGTGGAGTCTTAACCACTGGACCGCCAGGGACGTTCCTGTAATGTCCATTTTGAAATGCTGTGGAAGTCCCTCAGTCCACTGCTCACCCTCCCTCACCCCCCACCATCGTGGTTCAAGCTGTGACCCAGCATCTCTCCTGCCTCCAGTCAGGTCACATTTTAGCCAGAGGGATCCAAAGCTGAATATATCTTTGACACTTACGTGCTTAAAACCTTTCAATGGCTTCTGGTTGCACAGACTAAAATCCTAAATCATGAGCTGCAAGGGCCTGTCTGATCTGACCCTTGCCTCTCCACCCTGATTTAGTGCCCGGTTTCCGCTCGCACTGTGCTCTGGTCATCCATCTGTCTTACAAATAGTAGGCGTTAAATCGATTACCTGCCAGGTTCTGTGCTAAGTTCTGAGTGTAGGGAGGTGAATAAAATACTCATTCCCTGCCTTCACGGAACTGGCAGCGTAGTGTGGGAGACAGACCAATAATCCTGCAAATGTATGGTTAGACATTGTCACAAATGCAACAAAGAAATGCTGGGGTGCTGTGACGTGAGGTCATATTTGACGTTGTGTTGTGGAGAGAGACCACACTCTCTTCACACCTAGGAAGGTTCGGGGTGCTTATCAGGGGCAGCAGGGGAAGCTCTTACCAGCAGAGACAATTACAAATGTGAGAAAGGGACCATTATTTGCACATAAAGAGCAGATGATGGTTTCAGAGATACCTGCGTATGTTAATTGAGAAAGGATAGCCTTGAGGATAGATACTTCTTGTATTTTACTGAAGCTAGGATCTTGGAACATCTCTAGCTGGAATAGTTTCTGTTGAATGAATAAGATTGTATGATCTGATTTACAGCATTAGCTTTCTTATCAAAGACCATATCTCTGGCTTTTCAGAGTGGATGATCATAGAGTGTCTCTCTGAGGATGGGAATTTAAACTGAGAAGAAACCAGCCCCTTGTGAAGTTGCCAGTAGAACAGGCAGATGTGGGGCTCTGCAGCGAGGCCTTTGTGGCTGGATTGTGTGTGCCTGTCCTCCCCTCACCCTGGGGACACTTCACTCCTACTCATCCTTAAGCCCTTAATGCAAATGTTACTTCTTGGAAGCCCCTTCTTGGATCTGATAGATTAGATGAGGTTCCCCTTTAATCCGTTTACTGTGGTTTGATACTGTGCATTAATATTGTGGCAATTTGATTAAATGTTTATCTCCTTCACTGGTCTCTAAATTCCTGAAGGTAGGAATCAAGTTTCTCTTTGCTTACTTTTGGGGATGATGATAAGGATAAGTAACATAAAAATAGTGCTTACCATTTAGCTTAACCCCATAAAAAACCTATGGGGTAAGTACTATTACACCCATTTTACTGATGAGGAAACTCAGGCACAGAGAGGTTAAGTGTCTTTTCCGAAGTAAGACAGCTATTAAGTGAAATAAGTCAGACAGAGAAAGACAAATACTGTATGATATCACTTATATACGGAATCTAAAAAATAAAACAAACTAGTGAATATAACAAAAAAGAAACAGACTCACAGATATAGAGAACAGACTAGTGGTTACCAGTGGGGAGAGGGAAGGAGTGAGAGGCAAGATAAGGGTAGAAGATTAAGAGGTACAAACTACTATGTATGAAATAAATAAGAGCTCCATCAAAAAACAAACAATCCAATTAAAAAATGAGCGGAAGACCTAAATAGACATTTCACCAAAGAAGACATACAGATGGCCAAGAGGCACATGAAAAGATGCTCAACATCACTAATTATTAGAGAAATGCAAATCAAAACTACAGTGAGGTTATCACTTCACACTGGTCAGAATGGCCATTATCAAAAAATCTACAAACAATAATGCTGGAGAGGGTGTGGTGAAAAGGGAACCCTCCTGCACTGTTGGTGGGAATGTAAATTGATACAACATCTATGGAGAACAGTATGGAGGTTCCTTACGAAACTAATAATAGAACTACCATACGACCCAGCAATCCCACTACTGGGCATATACCCTGAGAAAACCATAATGCAAAAAGAGTCATGTACGACAGTGTTCATTGCAGCACTATTTACAATAGCCAGGACATGGAAGCAACCTAAGTGTCCATCGACAGACGAATGGATAAAGAAGATGTGGCACATATATGCAATGGAATATTACTCAGCCATAAAAAGAAATGAAATTGTTATTTGTAGTGAGGTGGATGGACCTAGAGTCTGTCATACAGAATAAAGTAAGTCAGAAAGAGAAAAACAAATACCATATGCTAATGCATATATATATATATGGAATCTAAAAAAGAAATGGTACTGATGAACCTGGTGGCAGGGCAGGAATAAAGACGTAGACATAGAGAATGGACTTGAGAATATGGGGAGGGGGAAGGGTAAGCTGGGGCGAAGTGAGAGTGGCGTTGACATATATACACTACTGAATGTAAAATAGATAACTAGTGGGAAGCAGCAGCATAGCACAGCGAGATCAGCTTGGTGCTTTGCAACCTAGAGGGGTGGGATAGGGAGGGTGGGAAGGAGACGTGTATATATGTGTACATATAGCTGATTCATTTTGTTGTACAAGAAGCAATTATACTCCAATAAAGATCTAGTAAAAAATTTTTAAAAAAATAAATAAGATACAAGGATATATAGTACAACATAGGAAATATAGCCAATATTTTATGATAACTATACATAAAATGTAACCTTTAAAAATTGTGAATCAGGGACTTCCTTGGTGGTCCCGTGGTTAAGAATCCGTCTTGCAGTGCAGGGGACGCCAATTCGATCCCTGGTCGGGGAACTAAGATCCCACCTGCTGCAGGGCAACTAAGCCTGCACACCACAACTAGAGAGCCTGAGTGCCGGAACTACAGAGCCCCCATGCTCTGGAGCCTGCGCACCACAACGAAAAGCCTGTGCGCCACAGTGAAAGATCCTGCGTTCCACAGCTAAGACCCAACGCAGGCAAAAAAAAAAAAAAAAAAAATTGTGAATCACTGTGCTGTACACCTGAAACTTATATAATATTGTACATCAACAATGCCTCAGTAAAATAAATAAAACCAAACCAAAACAAAAGCAAACAGAAAACAAAGTAACACAGCTGTTGATGGTGGAGGCAGAATTTGACCTTGGCAGTCCATTCTTTGGATACTGGAGTAGACTTTAAATCAATCACTTAGCGTTTCATTTATTCAGTCAGTGGAGCAGAATAGAAGGTCCAGTGGTAAGTAGTGCAGGTGTCTTGTGGTAATTTGGTATACGATAAAGGCAGCATTTCAAATCGGTAGAGAAAAGAATGGGTTATTCAGTAAATGATGTATGGGTAGTTATCTGTCCATTTGGAAAACTGGATCCTTTTATCACACTTTATACTGAAATGGATTTTAAGTGGTTGGAATGTATGAAGGTAAAAGAATATAAAGCAGTAAAAGGGAAATATGGGTTCTCTTGAACTGGAGAAAAACTTTCTGAACATGACTGATAAGGTGCAGAGACCCTACAGTAAAGGTGGGGCGATTTTTTGCTACATAAAAATGAAGAGCTTCTGAGTAGCCAGAGCATCCTAAATATGGCTGTAACGACTAGTGGGATTAAGATATGCAGCATACAACTGAAGAATAAAATGGGCAAAACCCAGCTTTGGCACGTGTGTGGGGTCAGGGGTTACTCTCATGTCCTGCAGGTTCCTCCTTTCTGGGAGCCAGTTAGGCAATGTGTCAATATGTAAGTTCCCTTTGATTAAGGCACTTCTTAGAATTTATCACAGGAGAATAGGAAGTGTGGTCAAAGAGAGATGTTCAGAATTCATCACTGTGTTAATGGTAGTGAAATATTGGTGTGGTCATCCAGTGGAGTTCTGTGTGGCTAATGAAAATGACGTACTCTAGATTCATTCACGAGAACACCTTTCCTTGATATCATTGGGGCCAGGGGGTGGATTTTAGCAAGATGTGTAGAGCGTGAACCTATATGTAAAATTGTAGGCAGGGCCTGTATCCGAACATGTGGCTGGGTGCATGTCTGGAATAAGGTTCACAATGTTAATAATTATCTCTAGATATGTCTTTTAAAAGTTTTCTCTTTCTTAAATTTTTTTGGATGTTATTTCTTTCAAAAGGTATATGCTCATTGTTTGTATTTTGTTTTTAATAATAACAAAACTATCCAGGAAATGAGAAGAAATATCTAAGGTGTATTTTTTTCCAATCTGAACAATTTTCCAGCTTATGAAATAAAAAAAATTAAGACGTTTTGTTATCCTTTTGTAAGTATTTAAATTATTTTTAAATTTAAAAATTTTTATTATTTAAAGAATTTTTATGGAAGTATAGTTGATTTACAGTGTTGTGTTAGTTTCAGGTGTACAGCAAAGTGATTCAGTTTTTTATATATATATATATATATATATATATATATATATATATATATATATATATATATATTTGTTTTCAGATTCTTTTCCCTTATAGGTTATTGCAAAATATTGAGTATAGTTCTCTGTGCTGTACAGTAGGTCCTTGTTGTTTATCTATTTTATATACAGTAGTGTGTATATGTTAATCCCAAACTCCTAATTTATCCCTCCCCTCCTTTCCCCTTTGGTAACCATAGTATTTAAATTCTTATAACACTTATTTTTGGCTCCTATAAATGCTATTCCCACTTTTGTCCTTCCTAGCCACTGTATTAGGGTTGTTTGAAGTATTCAGGGTACTGAACAGAAGGTCAAACCCAAGGAAGGAAATGGGGTTCAGAAGCATTTTCATTAAAATTGCATGAAAACTGGAGTTTATTCCACAGCACAAAGCCTTTCTGCATGAACTGGATCAATGTTTAATGGAAACAGCCTTTTAAGCATTCTTAAACTCTCTGTTCTTAAACTCTCTGTTTTTAATTAAACATACTATGTTCTTTAGCCTTAAAAGATGGAGTAACTAGCACAAAGGAGGGGAAAAAAAGCATCAGCGTCAAAGATAGGAGTATAATGTCGAAGGGAGAATTTCAAATAAAGCACCCACACACACAGCTCCCTCAGAGATAATATTAAACGGCACAGCTGGTTCAGATTCTGATCTTTTTTCAGTTAGATCTTCAGAGAACAGTTTAATAAAGCATTAATTACGTAGCAGCCCTACACACACTGTTGACAGGGATAATCTCGCTGCATAATTTTGCTAATGATATATCTGTAGGATACTATTTCTATCCTATTATAAGATATCTGTTCTTTAGTGACTAGGGGTAGGCTTATTTCAGAACCACAAGCAGCATTTGATATTCAACACTCTATCTGGTTCAGTGGATATATGTACCGCTCTTTTGGATTTTGTGAGGAACGGACTTTTAAGAATGGTTTTAAGATAATCTGCAATGTGTGGACAGATTGGGGATTTTTAAAATAATTTTTACTCATTGTCCTAGGTGAGGAAGATTGGAAGGCAGAGCATGGGGAAGGATGGGATAAATTGTCTACATAGGTGAAAAATGCCACGTGGGTTTAGGGTTTAGGGTTTAGGATATGGAGATTGTAATATGTTGATGGAGCTGCCGTAGGTAACAGATCTCTACAAATTTTTTTCTTTTTTGTTAGCTCTGTGATAAACACTGTGATTTTTTCCCCTTTAATCAGTGTGTTCCTCAGCCTTTTAAACCATTGTGTGCATGCATCACCCGAGCTTTTCTTTTTCTTGGATGCCTTCTGCATGTTGTCGTATCTTCGTCTTTATCACACCGCTTGGCATCTTCATCCCATTTAGGTCCTGCTGGGTGGTTTGTTGTTGTTGTTTGGTTGGTGAAGCTCCTGTTGTCTTAAATGAGATCATATTCTTTAATCTGAACCAATCTGTTACCAAAGGACATACAGCAAAATGGGTGAAAGGTGGAAAAAATAAACACAGGGCTCAATGTTCAGAGGATATTTTTAGACTTAGAAGCAGCTCTCTGCTTTCCATGAAGTGGTCGCGTGTAATTAATGGCTCATGTTTCCCTCTTTGGCCAGCCGTTTTTCTTTAATGGATGAAATGCTGATTTTTAACTGCACGTGTGCGCTTGTGTGTATGTCTGTGTGTGTGTCTGTGTGTGTATTTGGTTCTCCAGGTTCATGGAAAGGAGTGTGGTTATTTTGTCTAATGGCTATGTGGATAGTATTTCCTTTTATCTCTTGTAAAGAATCCTTTTTAGTTGTTACAGAAATCAAGTCTTTTTCCTACATTAGCTTCAGAAAAGGTGAAGTGGTATATAAAAATAAACCATGACTGTGAGTAAATTAAAAAAAAAATTAGGTATAGAGGAGAAACCCAGTGAGTGGTTAAATGACATTGTTAATTTTCAGGTTCTCTAGAATGCTTAGGTACAGCCAGAAGTAATTTTTTTAGATCATTTGAGTTTATTTGCTGACTGTTGAATCCTCAGAATTTGGATGTGGTCATTGCGGGAGAGAGTCTCATTGTCGGAATCCAGAGTAGGTTTGATTCTGTCAAATAGTTACAAGTAATTCTAGTTCTAGTAGTTACAAAAGAGAAATGGTCAAGCTTGGGAATCATGAATTGTATTTTTAAGCTGGTGATTTTACAGATCATTTGACATAAGTGAAACTGGAACCTCACTGTTTTAAGGGCATTTGAGAAAGCCTTCTGGCTTAACTTGAGGAAAACTAACTCTTTCTTCCCAGATTCTCTTCCTCCTTTTGAAAACCAAACTGACATTCTTCATATAAAGTGCTAAAGAATGCAGAAGTCTGTTTACTGGTGGTAGGACTTAAAAGAGGAAAAGACTGAAGAATGACAATCAGATATCCTTGAATTCTCCTCTGGACATGAGGCAGAATGCTCTTGGTGTCCCAGCACCCTTTATCAGGATCAGGTTAGCTAGAGACAGAAATGATCTTAATTCATGGGACCATGACTTGAAGTGGGGTTGCTGGGCTCCTGGTTTTTTTAAAAAAAATGCTTGCAATAACCTTTGAGTTTGCTCTCAGTGCATTGTCTAACAAGCCAGGTCTGTCCTGCCTCTCTTTTGCCCTGAGGCTTGGCTTCTTACACACTGCAGTTGTCCCTTGGTATCCCAGGGGGATTAGTTCCAGGACCCCCGCCCAGATACCAAAATCCATGGATGCACAAGTCCCTTATATAAAATGGCCTAGTACAGTTGGTTCTCCATATTCACAGGTTCTGCATCCGTGGATACGGAGGGCAGACTGCACCTCAGCCCACTTGTCTCCCCCAAGATGCATCGTCACATGTAAGGACATTTCTTTCCTTTAGCTTATGTACCTCAAAAACCTACTCAGTGGTGTCGGTTTGACTGCTGTTATCTGAACTCTTTTAGTTTTACTTAGGTAGTTTGTGGTAGGTCACAGTTGAAGTCAATTAATTTCGTGGCTGGGTTATGATGAAGCATACAGAACTATCTCTGATTCAGTACATTTCATCCAAAACATTTTGGTGCGACTTTGGCTTCTCTCTTTCCAAGTGTTTTGTAGTGGCTTCTGCTGTAGAGGCCACCAGCTGCTTATGTCTTTCACCCTTGCCTCCAGGAGATTGACAGGTCTGATTACTGTCAAAATGGTGGATCTTGCCCTCCAGGTGAGACTTGACCCCTGGTATAGGGAGGAGTAGCCTGGTGTCGTAGGGACCTAGCAGTGTAAAAATAGCAAATATTACTGATTTGAGAAAGAAGGATTACCAACAATGGTAGCAAGACAGTTGATTATGATATTTTCCTCTTTATTCATCCATTTTTTTGGGAAAATGGAGTGGGCACAGATAGGAAACACCTGTACCAGAATGGAAAATTTTCTTGTAAGAATAACAAAGGACTTCTATCATTGAATCTTTTTTTTTAATGTTTGAACTAACTGCAGGGTGTTCAACATAAAAAGAAATCCTACAGTTATTCTAGAAATTGATGTGCTGTCAGGAAGACTCCACCTTAAATCCCCTTTGGAGTGCATTCAGATGCTCCTATTGTGGTATTTTTTTGGGAGATTATTTTCCTTGGGTAGCAAGTGTTTGTTTCATTTTTCAGTTATAGGCAAAGAGCCCTATTAGTGATGGGGGCCTGGACCCCGTGATGGAGCAGTAGTGTGTGTGACTCTGATTCTTGAGATATGCTACAGATGCTTGGGCCTGTGTTGAGAGCTTGGCTCAGTTCAGGAAGATTTGTTTATGAGAGATCTCCTGATTCGTTAAAATTTTTTTGAACATTAATTGAATCCATCCTGTTCATTAATACCCCAGAGTTACTTGTATAACCATGTTCATAGGAACATGAGTCACAAGAGCCAAAAGGTGGAAGCAGCCAAGTGTCCATTGACAAATGAAGGGATACACAAAATGTGGTATATCCATACAGCGGAATATCATTCTGCCTTAAAAAGGAAGGAGTTCCTGTCACATGTTATATGATGATCCTTGAGGACATTATGCTAAGTGAAATAAGCCAGTCACAAAAAGACAAATACCGTATGATCCCACTTATACCTAGAGTAGTCAAATTCACTGAGACAGAAAATAGAATGGTGGTTACCAGGGACTGGGGGGGAGGGGGAATGGGGAGTTAGTGTTCGGTGGGTAGAGTTTCAGTTGGCAAAGATGAAAGTTCTGGGGGTGGATGGTGGTGATGGTTGTACAACAGTGTGAATATACTTAATGCCACTGAACTATGCACTTAAAAATGGTTAGTGTGGTAAATTTTATGTTATGCATATTTTATCACAATTTTAAAAAATCCAGAGTGGATCATTCTGCTTTGTTTTGGCTTCGGGGCACAGTGGGGTGTGGCTCTCCCGGTCCTATGATTGTTGATGGAAACTATCGGCTGGAAGGGACCTTAGACTGCATCAGCTCCAACACTCTCATTTTGCAGGTGAGAAAGCCGGCTCTCAAGTGAGGGGATTTACCCACTTCATTGGTGGGCATAGTCCTCCAAGCTACGGCTCACCCAGTTTTCTGTGGAGACAGTATAGAGAATATTGAGGCGGGCTGTGGGGTCCTGGTGCTGGGCTTCACTCTGCCTCTGCTACTTAACTCAGATTCACACAGATGGTTCAATTCTCCCTTCCTGTTTCTGAATCTATCAAGTGGAAAACATAGTAGTATCCCATGAGGTTGTTATGAGCTGATCCATATTAGCACTTAACACTTAGCATAGTGTTTTGGCATACAGTAAGTGACAAATGAATGTTAACTGTTTAAAACCTGGTGGTCCATGGGTTAGGACTTGGTGCTTTCACTGCTGGGGCCCGGGTTCGATCCCTGGTCAGGGAACTACGATCCCACAAGCCTCCCAGCGCGGCCCAAAAAAAAAAAAAAAATTCTCATTATTGTTCTTGTCTAGTTGCTGTTAATAGCTTCTGCAAGGACGATTTGGAGACCAAGGTGTTGGGATCGAGGCTCCGCGGTAATTACGTCTTAGCTCTGTGTCCTGAGCCGAACTGCTTAGTGTGTCCTTGTTAACCGGTGTGTGAGCGGGGCAGAGGAAGTGCCTGTCGTGGCGTGGCTGTGAAGGAAGCAGTGCGGAGCCTGACAGAGCTTGGTTCATGGTTACGAGCTGGGTCAGTCGTAGTGGTTAAGCGGAGGTCGCCGCGGGCAGCGGGCCTCGCAGCTGCAGCTCTGCAGCCGTGGTCGTTAAGAGCGCTGCCGAGAGTAGACGTGCTCGGCTCCCGTCAAGGCCCGAGGCCGCAGGTGTGTTCTCATGGGCCTGCTTTCCGGGGCCTCCTGAGGGAGGGCTCCTCGACTCCTCTGGGTCGGGGGTCCCTAGCAGTTGGCCCGAGGTAGGCGTGCAGGTAGGACTCGGCTTAGTTCAGGGCAGGGCACAGGCGTTAGTGTCATCTCACAAGCACTTCTGTTTCTGGTCCAGATGCTAAGCACCCCCTCACTACCGACTCATTGTCTTGTCAGCCCTTTTTTAGCCCTCCCACCAGTTTATGGTGGAAGACTTCATCCGAAATCAAGCTTACCGGGGAGGTCATTTGTGCTCAAGGCACATTCAGGTAACAAATAGGTATTGAGCGCCTGTGTGCCTAGCCGCGGGTAAGAGGCTGGAGCTATAACGAGAAATGAAATGATCTTGCCCTGGAGGGGCGCAGCACTCTACAGTCAGTATACAGTCCTCGCCCCTGATACCTGAGAAGAACTGGGCAGAGATGTTCATCTTAGCCCAGAGGGCATCTCGGTGAGGAGGGCTGGGGCCAACATTGCAGTCATACCATGTATTACTTGTGTGTGTGTGTGAGTTTGTGTTCAGTGTATATATAAACGTTCATGTGTAAGTGAAATATATATGGTAAACTTCCTATCAAAAAATTCATGGTGTGAGATTTGTCATAGTCTCTGACATTCCTAGTTAAAGAATCTCCTAATAGTGTAGACATCCAAACCGGATGAATCCTGAATGACTTTAAAACTCTGGTGCCAGAGTGGACAGAGGACATGGCTTCCTGTCTGGGTGTGTGCACACTCACCCAGATCAGGGTCAGGCAATAAGGCAACTAATTGTTTTATCTGCTCTAAAATTTCTGCACTTGTCCACAAGGTCGCTGTCACTAATGGCTTATTCTTTCGTTCAGTAGTCTAATCCAGTGGTTCTCAACCCTCACTGCTGGGTTAGCTTTAAAAAAAATGCTCAGACCCCAACCTTCCCCAGACCAGTTAAACTCAGGTGATATCACCGTGCAGCCTGAGTTGAGAACTGTTAGCCTACCCTTTAGTTGAATAGCATCTCCTTTCCCTTTTGATGTGAGCTATGCTAGTCTTCTTGCTTTAATGGAATGGCTATGCCAGTTGGGTTTTTACTTGTTAGCCATCCTAGAGGTTTTTTTTTTTCTTTCCTTTAATAAATTTATTTATTTATTTATTTATTTTTGGCTGTGTTGGGTCTTTGTTGCTGCCCGCGGGCTTTCTCTAGTTGTGGCGAGCGGAGGCTACTGTTCGTTGCGGTGCGCAGGCTTCTCATTGCGGTGGCTTCTCTTATTGCGGAGCACAGGCTCTAGGTGCGCGGGCTTCAGTAGTTGTGGCCCGTGGGCTCAGTAGTTGTGGCTCACAGGCTCTAGAGCGCAGGCTCAGCAGTTGTGGCGCACGGGCTTAGTTGCTCTGCGGCACGTGGGATCTTCCCGGACCAGGGCTCTAACCCGTGTCCCCTGCATTGGCAGGCGGATTCTTAACCACTGCGCCACCAGGGAAGTCCCATCCTAGAGGTTTGCTATAGGAAACAAAAAGCTAAAATTAGTTTAAGAAGTTTATGTCAGATTTAATTGATGCTCTCTAGTGAAGGGAAAGCTTGATATTTTCCTGAAGTCTGAGCTGCCTAACATTTTCTGTTTGACGTTTTACGTTCTCTCCTTTAGGTGAGTAAAGAAGGAATTTAGTGTTCCCTGTTCTCTGTCCCTCAATGCTGAAAGCTACCACAACGGATAAGTAAAAGTATGGAATTCAAGATGTATTTTGACCAGCTTCACTTCTTGTCTAGGCAGCTTCTTCTCTGGTTGTGAAATGGCAAATTAGAGTGTCAGCAGTTGAAAACGGGGCCTTGCTGTGATTTCCCATGAGTTCATGTGAAAGATGGAAGCACCCCACAAGCACACTGAGCTTCAGAGGAGCAAGTTCATTAGCTGTTGCCCTTTCTTCCTTCTCTTCTTATAGATATAGAGGAAGAGAGTTTGTGTGCCAGGGAAAGGACCACTTTACTATGGCTCTTTGAAATGATGACACGTTTAGCTGAAGGATTAAGTGAAATAAATCATACAAGGCCTTTTCCAAAGTATTTTTTACAGGTTACTATTCACAGTCCGTATATATTTATATCATATTCTGGGATGTGCGTAATATGACCTGCTTCTTCAAAATTTGAATGGATAAAACTTCTAGCAGCCTCCAAGAGTTGTCTGTTGTTTGTTTCAGCCCATAGCAGAATTGCCTGTATTGAAATTACATGAAAATAATTGTGTGAAACATGATACCATCACAAACTGATTATTCAGACTCATGGATTAAATACAGTTTATTTTGTTTTATTATTTATTGAATACTTTTCTGTCCCAAATATCTGTGCTCAGTGCTGGACGTATTGATGATGTGAAATTTTTTTACCCCGAAGAAATTCAGGATTTTTCTTTCCCCTCAGCTCACCTGTTGAAATTAAAACAGAATCCTGGTGTTTGGGGGGCTGAGTTGCACTTGTATATCAACAACTGAGGAAATTATATATTTAGAAATAAAGTCTTTTTTGAATTTGGAAGCAGCCTTCTTTATGGTCAGCCCTTATTAGAGAAAGATGGTAAAGGAAACGTTGGTAAACACATTAGGTTCTCTCTCACCCAGTTCTCATCCACCCAGGTTGGAAGCAACAGTTATTTTTCTTTTGACTCATAATTTGTCAAGTGACATGACAATTTGTTGATGGATGAAGCACAGTGATATTTCAGCTGCTTTGACATTCCCTAGGAGAGCATTGTTTCCTGCAGTTTGAAGTTTGAGATTGCTCATGTTTTCATGATTCTTCACTGTCTCTCCTTACATAAGACATTTTGAGACAGAAAATAAAATTATTCAAGGCTCAAAGCACAGGAGTTGTCATCTGGATTTGAGGTTAAAATTCAGTAACATAAATGTGGAAATACAATTTAACCAATCCTTTTTACTTCTAGTGAATATAAGACACTTACAATCCCATAATTCATAATAATTTCAAAAATAACAACTTTTTAGTGAATTAGCTCTGTTTTGGTGGATGGAGATCTAGGTGACCCACTGACACATAAAGGTGATCTGTTCTTTCACTATCCTTATCGATAATGGCGAACTGATGCAACGTCTTTTGCTTCTGCATCGCAGTGTTGATGTCATGGGGGATGCAGAGCTGATGAAGACGTGGTCTTGCCCTCAGTGGGCTTTAGTCCAGCAGGTGACAGTGCTAGTAATCAACATTATCCAGCCCTTAATGAAAAATAATTCAAATAGCCTAGTGGCACCCCCTTTTATAGGTATGGCAGTGACATGCAGAGAGATAATAGCTTGCTCAAGATCACAATTTATACGAGAGAGAATTAGAGTTTCCACCCAGGTAGCCGGGGATGTACAGCCCAAGAACCAAATAAGTAGTTTCGGTGAAATTTTTCTGGGATTTTGCGAAGGAGGATTGAGACTGAAGAGAAGCAAAGATGCCCAACGTTGTGTTCAAGCAGATCCATCGAGCACTTTTTGGGTCATGGTCTCTGTACCTACGAAGCTCTGACCGGTAGCGGGGCTTACAACTCGAATGCCTGCAGGAGCCCGGTGGGTAGAGTGAAGCCTGCCAAGTGGGGCTGTGGTGAGCTGGAGATCCTCTCCATGGGGCAGCCTCGAGGTGCAGCTGTAGCCACGGGGAGGTGAGCTCTGTATGACTGCTCTTCAGAAGGGCGGCTAATTAAAGGTCTGAAAAACATCTGTGGGCCATGACAAGTTTGTGAGTCTCTAGTGTGCAACCCTGGACATGTACTTGAAAGGCGGTTGGGGAGAATTTTTCAGAATGTGGGAAAAACACTTCGTTCTCTAAAAGAAATTTATACAGATCACATTACAGAGCTACGGCTGAGCTCTGTGAGGCTGCCCCTGAGAAGGGCCTGGGCTCCCCAGATCATGGCTGCCTGGGCTCTCATTGGTGGGTGGGAGGCTCTGGGAAGTCACAGCAAGATGCACCGCACTTGGGCTTCTCAGAGCGTCCTTATGCTGCCCCGAGATCTCCAGGCCACTAACAAGAGTACTTTCTGATGCAAGTGTACGGCTCAAGTGCTTCTTTGCTAAGTTAGGGTGGAGCCCTTGGTACCATTCAATCCGATTTTTCCTAATTTGGTCAGTGTGTTATGCAGTGTTAACTCTCTGGGCCTGGATTTGGTTTGAGGCCCCACCTTATTGGAGCTTGGCAACCGTGGACCAGTTCTGCCTTCTCAAGATTCCGCTTCCTCAGGGTACTGGAAGGATTAAATACCAAAATACACATAATGCTCTGGCATATGGCAAATGATAGTTTCCTTTCTTTTCATCCTTTTCATTGATCACTTGATTTACGGAAGTGATATCAAATGAGCTTTTCTGATCAGTGCTGTGTGTGAGCCAAGGGCTCTGATTTTTTAAAATATTATTTTATTTTATTTTTTATTGAAGTATAGTTGATTGACAGTGTTGTGTTAATTTCTGCTGTACAGCAAAGTGATTCAGTTATACATACATACATATATATACATTTTAAAAAATATTTGTTTTCATTATGGTTTATCACAGGATATTGAATATAGTTCTCTGTGCTATACAGTAGGACCTTGTTGTTTATCCATCCTGTATATAAACACTTACATCTGCTCACCCCAACCTCTGGCTCCATCCCTCCCCCCACCCCTCCCTCTTGGCAACCACCAGTCGGTTGAGGGCTCTGATTCTGTTTGCAGTCAGTTCTGGCTGACAGGCCGGCTTGGGCATTAGAAGACTTAAAGATGGGCGTGAAAGGCCTGTTTCTGTTCTCAGGGAGTTTGATTTAGGGTGAGAGACATGTAAAATCGGAAGTTTGATGGTGGGATTGGTTTCAGTGTTTGATACCTTTGGAATGGCTACAATGACTTTAATGGGGTGAATGCACCCTGCAGTGGGAACTGAGAATTTAGGGAGACTCTCGCAACTGTTAAAACATATACTTAAAAAACAGGATGTAAGCGTAGTGATGGCTGAACAATATTTAGATTTTTTTTTTCCATTTGGGGGGAAGCACAAATTTCATACAAATTTTTAAAGCAAAGCTATTCTAAGAACTCTAGTGAATTTTCTAAAGTTTTGTTTTTTTGTTTTTTTTTAATAAAAGCTTAGATTGTCTTCTGTAAGCTAGTTAGCTGATTCACTGGAGAATTGTAATAAAAATAGGGCAATGACCCCTTAAAATGAGGCCTTTTCTTATGTTATAGGAACACTTTTTTAAAGGAATAATTTATATTTACTGATCCCTTTCTTTAGGTCGTAGGCTCCTTATACTAAAGTTAATAGTTAAAACATTACTGTCTGGATAAAGAAAAGTTGTTAATAATGCCAGGGTGTTAAATAAAACTCTCATTTCTCTTCAGTGAAGCATCTTGTTTTGAATCGGCAATTAATGTTTTCCCCTGTTTCTCTAAGACTGTACTGAATCATTATGACAAATTTCATTTTATGAAAGATGTGAATAACTTCTTTAATTAGTTTTTGTTGTTTATGGTATAGACATTATATATGAATGTAACTCGCAAATAGGAAGATATGCTTTATTAGTCTTTTATTTCATAAAGTTTAACAATTATTTTGCTATAAAGAAATACACAGGTAAAGTAATTCCATCTGATTTTAAGACAGTCTTGTAATAAGTAAGTGGATGACTCGCTTTTTACAAGTCTTCTAAACTTGTTTTTGAAGCCGTTTTTAGAGAAATACATCATAAATATTTATTGAGTATTTTCATGATTATGAAAGCAAGATTAATTTTTATGGGGTAAATATGCATCCACAATAGACATATAGTACATTTTGGTTTCTTTTTTTCATTTTTGCTTTTGGTTGAAATTTATCATGAAAACTAAAATATGTTCTACAGTGAAACAAGTTTTCTCTTATCCTCAGGGCACAACAATTTCATAGAAAGGAAAGCTCATTTAGAACTTTATTGGCTTCAGTTCCATCTAGCTACAGCAAAATCAGAGACGTTGAATTTTCATGGCACTGCAGTGGTGTGTTCGAGAGGTGCATGAATTGAGTGTGGGACATTATACCTGAGACTCCATGACTGGTAACCATTATCAAGTTTGTGATCTCACACGGATATTCTCATAGGAAGCTGGTGGATCCCAAAGGCATGGACTAAGGCTTTTAGTGCCTCTCAGAACATGTCTTGTTTCACTTTGGTCGTTGAAGCCTTCCTTCTCTGGGAATCGGTGCTGCCCTCCCTCAAGCCCTTCAGAGGGATCACAGGGGGCAGTGCCTTGGCCTCTGTCTGCAGTGCTCCCAGGAGGGGGCGGCAGGAATTGCCCATCCCCAGAGTCTAACCAGCTTCTCTTGTCTTTCGGGTCCATCAGGGGAATTGGAACGAGAACTTGCCTATCTCAACACTTTGCCCCATCATACAATAATATGGTACTATATGGTTCTTTAGGCTCTTTTTGCAAGCATTTTTTTATTTCACCCTGGAAACAACTCTGTGAAGTCCTCATCTAGTGGTATTGGGTCCAGTTGTACATATGAGAAAGTTGTCTCAGAGGTGAGGGTGCTGGGGGAAGGTCTTGCAGCAGTAGAGCTGGCGGAGAAGGCAAGCCCATGCGCCATCTGTGTGTAGAGAAGTCCAAGGGTTCAGTGGAGGAGTTGCCTCTCGTCCTGTCTGTGTAGCTGTGCCCGGGAAGCTCAGGGAGGAAACACCCTTCCTGGGATACTCCTTGGTGTGGCTCGTGGCCGGACTGGGGACAGTAATTCTTGTCAGTGCTCAGTGCTTTAGGATATGATGAGTCCGTATATGTGATACAGCCTCTGTGGTGTGGGAAGCGCATGACCCTCTTAACATTGCCATCCCTGAGAGCTTGCTAGAAATGCAGAATCTCAGGCTCCACCCCAGACCTGAGGAATCATAATCTGCTCTTTCACAAGGTCTGCAGTGATTCTCATGTACCTTAAGTTTGCAAAGCACCAGCTCTAGAATGCAGAGGACAAGAGATCCTCCAGTTGAGAATAAAGTAAGGAGGGGGGAGTGTGAGTGTGAGTGTGTGTGACTGAGATGATACTTCATTTTGCATATGTGTGTTTATCTCATGTAACTTTTAAAAAAATAAGTTTAATGAGATATAATTCATGGGCCATGTAATTTGCTTATTTAAAGGGTACAATTGAGTGGTTAGTTTATCTACAGACTTGTGCAATCCTAAACACAACCAATTTAAAAATTGTTCACCACTCTAAAAGAAACTCTGTACCCATTAACGTGCACTGGCCATTTCCCCTCGAAGCCCACCTGCCTTCCTAGAAGCCCCTGACAATCACTAATGTACTTCTGCCTTTTTGGATTTGACTATTCTGTACATTTCATATATAAAGGAACTCATATACTATGTGGTCCCTTGTGTCTGAATTTTCTCACCTAGCATGGTGTTTTCAACCTTCATCCATGTTGTAGCATGTCTCAATACTTCATTGCTTTCTTTTACTGTCATTGTACTTGTCGTGAGTTATTTTGAACAGGAGTAAGGAGATGCTGCCTTTTTTCTTAGCCTTGATGAAGTTGAGACAGTCTTTTCACAGTACAGTAGGAGTCAACAAGAGTAATTTAATTTCTTAGTGCAGTTGTTGCTTTCTAATGCCACAAACTCTAGGATCTGAGAGCTGTGTGACAGTGAAATGGAGCATTGTTACATGCTTTCAATTGAAAAGAATAAAGTATTATTTTCCATTTTCTTTCCAAGTGAAGTTTTGATTCCTTAATTTTCATCCACTTTTTCTGTGAAAGCAGTGGTATGCCATCCATGTTCTGCTGAAAACTCTGCCTGTCTTTACAAAATATCCAGCTGATGTTGGTGAAAATTAAAATGACAAAATATTGTGTTCAGATAAATAACAACAATAGCTATGTTTTTGGCAAGAAACCACGATTGTCCCTCCTCCAAGCAGTCTGTTCCCTGTGGTTCTGAAATGTTAGTAACTTTAAGCTTCCCAAAGGAAGACTACGTTCTTTCCTTTGTTGTCTGTGCTAAGCTCTGAAATTTTTGTTTGTCAAATAAAGGACAAATTTTCCTCTAGATGTTTAAAGACCTTTAAGAAATCTGTCATGCAGAATACCTTACTGATTGAGGAAGATGTTTGCTTGGCCCTTGGGCTTTCTTTTTTTTTTTAATAGATTTTATTTATTTATTTATTTTTGGCTGTGTTGGGTCTTCGTTGCTGCGCGTGGGCTTTTCTCTAGTTGCAGCGAGTGGGGGGCTACTCTTCATTGTGGTGCGTGGGCTTCTCATTGCGGTGGCCTCTTGTTGTGGAGCCATGGGCTCTAGGCGCGCGGGCTTCAGTAGTTGTGACTCGCAGGCTCTAGGGTGCAGGCTCAGTAGTTGTGGCTCACGGGCTGTGTTGCTCTGCGGCATGTGATATCTTCCCGGACCAGGGCTCGAAGCCATGTCCCCTGCACTGGCTGGCGGATTCTCAACCACTGCACCACCAGGGAAGCCCCGGCCCTTGGGCTTTCTGAAGATCATTTCATAATGCACTGTAATGTGTGATGACCAGGAAAAGAATGGTAGCAAGATATTTTTATACCTGCACAGAAGTCATTTTAGCATCTCATTGCTCTGATGGTGTTACACAGTCATTTGGAAATGCTTACTCTGGTTTTAGCAGTGTGAGAAGGTTTCCCTTTCCCTGGGCTCTCCTCCCTGACTAAGCTCATCTTAATGCCACTAAATTACCAGCGCTTTATTTGGCTGGCTGCCTGGTAAATCAAATGACTGACCATACTGGAGATCTTGTGTGGCCACTTTCTAAAGGGTTTTGTACTTCTTTTGTACTGTCTCCCTCTCCTTCTTTGGTGGGTAGAGTCAATTATTTGGCTCTGTTTGAGAAGGCTCTGGGCAAAGTGCCATTTATCTATCTTTTCAACTTTTGGGGACATGCTTTCTTAACAGATCTCTTTGGGAAGTAAGTTTCTTTCTTTAACCTAACTACTGTCTTTTCAGTGCTGATCATTCTCAGCAAATCACAAGCACTCTGTTCTTCCTCAGCATCCCAACAAAGTTGCTGTTGTGTGTATGTGCATTTGTGTGTGTAATGCTGAAAATGCTTGGTTTCCAAGAAGAGAAAAAAAGATAAAAATCCTTGCCTCTTTTAGTCTTGGAAGTTAACATGACTGGGTTAACCAGATTCCTCTGTTGGAGGAAATAGGAAGGATTGGATTGAACCCTTTTATCAAGGAAGTTGACTTGGCTGGATTTCAGGGAGCAAGCTGGGCTGCCCCACTAAAGATTTGTGTCAGTATCTTTAGTAGCCTTGGAATTGGCACAGGATAGCTATCGTTTTGTAGTAGGTCAAACTCTGGGGAAAGGGGCTGGGACCAACATTGTAGCAACCTTGTGAGCTTTGTATTACTATTGTTGTTGTTACCACTGTTGCTTTATAAATGGAAAAACTGAGGCCCAGAAAGGTTATTCAAATTTCCCTGCATCCAGATAACTATAAGCAGCATTTCCAAGACAGGGGAAAGCTTCCCTGGCCTCCAGGGACCCACAGAGGGGCCCAGCTGCCAGTGACACCCCCTCATTAGTGTAAGCGCCCCCTTAGGTCCATCTGAGAATGCCCTATCCTCCCTCCTCTGAGGGTCCTCTCTCCTTGTGGCCCCTCCCAACTATATTGGATATTTTGGCTGTGTGCTGCTTTCTCACAGGTGCTAAGTGACTAGTAGCAACTCATTGTCGAGTGTTTCTTGCACAATTTGGTGAATCAAAGGTTGACCTCCTGGTGAGTACCCTCTAATGGGCTGAGGCTATGGACCTGCCCAAAGTCTGTTTTGTAGGAAGTGTTTTCTGGGACCTTTCAGCAGTTCTCAAATAAAGCCATGTAATTGACCACCTGTATTTTCTATGAATAAATTTGGTCTTTTGAAAAATGTATAATCTTTCCATCTTCAAAATTTCCCCTGTAACACCTTATTTTTTATTTCCCTCTATTAATACATGCTCATTGTAAAAAAACTTAGAACAAAAGTTAAATTAAAAAAACCCTACCCCATTATGAAGAAATCCTTATTAAAAAATTCTATATTTCTTTCCTATAGAAAAATTTTAACACTAACCTTGTAGACCTCACTTAAATGGCAGCATAATCATTTTAATCAGTTAATAATTTGCTCTAGTAGTTTAAAAAATAGTTTTGCACCATTGAATAAGAAGGTTAAAATTTGTGCTCGGTGGTAGGATCCAGAAAGGTGTTTATGGGAATGGAGGTTCTGAGACAGTCGGCATTCTGCCTTCTCCAGGCTTCCCTAATTAATGGCATTATGACTTTCTAGGATATACAGTGAATCAGTGATCCATTTTTCAGGAAGGTAGCAGCTGCATTTTGTTCCATTGTGGGGAAAACATAATATATGGGTACAACTTCAACTGTAGTTAGTTGGTTGTAGTGATACCTTTTAAAAATTGGAATCAACAAGGAGAAATCTGCCAAAATGAATTCCATATGCACTAAACTAATAAAAGAAGCTGCTGTATTTTTTTGTGTGTGTGTGGAGGTGGTGGTTTTATTTTTCTTTTTTGAAGGGTGTGCAAGAGGGAGGGAGAAGGGCCTGGGAGTTGGAGGAGGCTGCAAATGATAGAGCAAAGTGAATAACTAGATGATGAATATTGAGGAAATCATGAGGGGGAATAAAATATTGTTACTGCTCTATCAAAAAGTATTTTCTTCTTTATTATTTTAAAAACAAGAAGGTAGCAGCCTTTAGAATCATATCAGTGATAGGTTGATTCTTGTTTTGCCTCTTTACTAATAGAGCCTGCAGTTTTAGTAACTTCTTTAATTTCTGTTTGAAAGAGACTGGTAAAATTAGTTTAAGTAGTTATTTTTAACTTTATTATTTTTTTCTGAGCATATAATGCAGTCAGTAGAGTACAAAAGATTAGACAGAGCAGTGTTCTGTTGTACTAGTATTGTGCCATCACTTACTTAACCTTTGTGCTTTTGGTGAATGTTTTCAATTTGATCTTTTGAATAATGCTGCAATTTATGAAATTGTAAACATAGGTACCTTTGTGAGGAAGGAAGTGGAAATCAACAACTGAATGATGGTTTTAGGATTGTCTCTGGAAGTTGGGGCTCTGTCTTTGTTTCCCAGACTGGTGCTCCTTGGAACCCTCATCAGGGAGGTAGACGTTTTTGGAGTATAAGGAAAGTATTTAATGGCCAAATAGGCTTGGGAGATGTAGTGTTCTCTATTTTCTCTTGGAGCTTCATGAGCAAATTAGCATATTAAAGACTTAAAGTGATCATGTGGTGCTAACAACAACCAAAAAAAAAGCCCGAGATAATTTTTCAAACTTATTTGAGCATCACAAATATTAACATCTGTCAGGATGGTTTCTGGGAAAAACCAGTTCAGGAAATGCTGACCTGTGTGATTCTTCCCTGCCTCCCCACTTCCGTAGATAGTGAAAACTAGCTGAACAGTAGATTTTTCAGCTGAAAAATGCCTTGCCTTTGGAGTCATGTTTCTTGACACCTGTAGCTTGCTTACCTCTCTGGTCATAATGCTTAATGTGAGAAATGCCTTCTTGGGAAAGCTGTATGTCAGGACCATCTTCTGTTGGTGGGCATGAAGACAGGTGGATCAGGTATTCTGGGCGGAGCCCAGTGTGAACTAAAGCCTTGAGTTGTGAAATCATGTTCTACTTGGAGGCAAAAGCAAGAAGTTCATTTTGACTGGGATTCAGGGTATTGTAGGGGGTGAAGGAGAGTGGCGAGACTTTCTAAAATAAGCAGCACTCCAGCAGAAGTTGCAGTTTGGAGTTTCTGTTGTGGAATATGGAGAGGAAAGGGGTAGTTTTTGTTTTTCTGTCATGCCCTGGTTCTCAAGGAGGGATGATTTACACCCCCGCAACCAGGGGACATTTGGCAATGTCTAGAGACATTTTTGGTTATCATGACTAGAAGGGTGCTTTTGGCATCTAGTAGTGACCAGGGATGCTGCTAAACAACCTACAATTATACAGGACAAAACACCACAACAGAAAATTATTCAGTCCGAAAGGTCAATAGCACTCCGTTGATAAGCCTGCTCTAGTGGGATCCTGCCAGGGTTGGGGACTTAGTAAATTTATTTTATTTTTTTCCAAGCATCTGAAGTAGCATAAATCAGCCATGTGCCTTTTTGGAATGTTGCTGCTGCTGTGATGATACAGATAATTTGATAATACAGATTCAGGACTTTTATTCACAGTTCTACATTTAAAAAGCTCTGAAAATGTAAAGTTTCTGCATAATTTATTTAGCAGTAAAATCTCACCTGTACTGAGTTGTCTTGATTTATTTGATTCTATGTGAATGTTGGTGTTTTGATAGTAGGGTGCTGGCCCACACCTGGCTTGGGGTTTTATATCGAATTGGTCAGTGCACACTGTATCATCTTTCTAAAATATGAAACATTCTGTATTTGAAAACACTTTGAGCCCCAAAGGTTTCTGATAAAGGGTTGTAGATTTATATATTGAGCTGAATTTTTGCCTAATTTGGTTTCTTTTAAGAAATTAGGGACTATTAGTGGATATTTACTGATTTTTTTTTTTTTTTTTTTACTTCAAAAATGACATGGGATCCTTGTAAAGAATTTGATAAGTACAAAAAGGAAATCATATGATTAACCACCTGTGCAGTGCTTACTGTTTGTCAGGGGCCGTTCTCAGTTTACATGAATTAACTAATTCAGTCTTCCGAATTCTGTTGTTGATGTTTACAAGTGAAGAAACTGTGGCATAGTAACTTGCCCAGGATCCCATGCCTAATAAATGGCAGAGCTGAGCCTTTTTGAACTCAGCAACAAAGAAGGAAATCATCCATAGTCTGAACAGCTAGAGAGGTTAAAGGGTAGCTGAATGAACTATAATTTATTTAAACAGTCTTCTATTGCTGGGCATTTAGACTGTTTTCAGTTTTCACAATAGAACATTGACATGAGCATGTTTGTCTTTAAATGTTTGTTCACATCTCTGATTATTTCTTTAGGGAATATTTTTAAAGGGAACCCTTAGAGTGCATAACTTTTTACAAACACTTCATACATGCTGTGAAACTCCCACTAGCACTTCACCCTCATCAGCATTGAGTGTTAAAGTTTTTTTTTCTGATTCTGAGATGTGTAGTATCTTGGTGTTTTCTGAGAAGATGGGACAGATGGCTGGACATTTAGCATGATTTTTTAATTTTTCAGGATACCAGAGTTAAAAATAAAAATTTCCCAAGAAAAAACACTCAAGTAGTTGGAACAACTGAATTTTAAAACTTTACATTTCAAAAAATTAAAATTTATAGCCACTTTCTTTTCAGGTTGATTCCTGAAGTTAAATTGAGGTTCCATTTCAAATTATTATGCAGGGTTGGCAGAAATAAGGATATCTGGCATTAAGGAATATTTTGGTCAGAATCTAATTGGTATGTGATCAGTGTATGACTAAAATAACCATTCACTAAATACTCACGGAGCATTTTCTATGTGCCAAACACTGCACTTTGTGTTGGAGATGCAGTGGGGAAAAAGGAATAACAAAAGCAAACGCTTGTAGTGCTTCTTAGGTATCAGGCACTGTCCTAACTGCTTACGTATATTAACTCATTTAACCCTCACAGCAACGTTACGAGGTAGGTACTATTATTATCTCCAGTTAATTGATGAGGTTGAATCACAGGGAAGGTAAGTAACATGATCACAGACATACAGCGGCTAAGTGGCAGAGTCAAGATCTGAACCCAGGCAAAGCCTGATTCTATGACTTTGAGGAGCAGACATAAGAGTGTTAGTGCAGTAATCTGGGCATGAGAAAATGGTGGTCTTAGCTGATGATCCAGTAGTGGGGTTGGAGAGAAATGGAAAGATCAGAAAGGTTTTTCAAGGTGCAATTCATCAGACTTGGTAAATTCATCAGATTGGCTGTGAAGGAAGAGGGCCACACCTAGGTTTTCTGGCCTGAGAGACTTGCTGGATGGTGGTACCATCGGTGGATTGGGAAAGACCAGGGTAGGAAGAGGAACGTGTTTTGGGGAGGTAGAGATGACTAGTTTTTGGATTGGTTATGTTGAAGGGGTCTGAAAGATGGAGATCCCCGGAAGGCCATTATCTCTAAAATATTTGAGAGTTATTAGGTTTGATGCCCAGGTAGTTTATTTATCAGAAAGTTATTTTCTTTAAATATTTACAGTGTGTAGTTTATGAGAAGGTTCTGCAGCTTTTACAGATGTCAACAAAGTTTCAGTTGATGGCTTTGGTTTTCATGTATCAAACATGTAAAAATTTAATTGTGTCATTTTAATGCCCTTTAAAAAACTCATTTTAATGCTTATAGACTGTTTTATAATGTGGTCGTACCATTATTTCTATAACCAACAATCTGTGAAGGGATAGGTTATTGGCATTTTTTCTTTAGATAGATTGTAGATATAATTTTATAGTTAGTGTCTTTGTTCATAAAACACTTCCATCATTCGGGATTATTTCTTTGGAGGTCAATCAGAATGAGAACTACTAGATATTAGTGCATATTGCAAAATTACTTTCTTGTGCTAATTTACGTCCACCAAATATGTGCAGGACTTACCTCTTGATCAGCCATTGGGTTGAATGTTGTCTTGATTTTTGTGACGCCATCATTCACTTCCTACTTCTTATAACATATCCTATAATCACAATCATATGGTGACTTTTGTATACTGTCTTTGTTTCATTTTGATCAATACCCGATTCACATGTTCACAAGAATTTTTACAAATCTCATCTGATAAGGGTGTGGAGATTATCATCATTGTTCTTGAACTCTGTCTAAAATATTACCAGGATGATATTTAAAGTCATTTGAGATTGTCTGCCAAAGTCTGGCTGATGATGATATAAACACCTGGAATTCAGCAAAAGATGCCTGTTCTTCAGTGTGTGGTTTGCCTGTCTCTATGTGATAAGTGGAGAATTAAAGCCATTATATGGATAATTCAGGGCAAAAACAAATTTTACTATAAGTTATCTGGTTATTTGGGGCAAATAAAGATAACTTGTTGACTGGAATTATGCCAGTAATGGCTTCAGTTTTGTACTTTGTTTTCCACTTTGCTCAGTAAAAACTTTGCTCTCCAACCTTTAATTTCTCTAAGTTTTCCACCACCAATATCCCTATTTTGTGTACTTTTCTTGAAGTTACTAATGCCTGCCTCCAGAGTCATGGTATTTGGCTTCTTTTGATTACTCTCAAGTGATATTTTGATAAAACTAGAATCAGGCTATTTGTCATGTTAGAATTTTCTGCATTTATAAACTGACCTTATAACCTTTTAATGAACTTGCGTATGAGTTGTGATGAAGGTTTATTATTCAGGGATTACTTATTAGCCTGGTTACTTGTCAGAGTGACACATTAAAAAAAAGAAATTTTTCTACCCATCTGCTTCTTCCCATATGCCCCCAAACAATCATCAACTGGGAGAATAATAATATGCAAATAAGCCATCTGCAATGTCCAAATGGGAGGATAGCTTCCAGTTCTTAGTCAGAGATGTGTCAGAAGCTGGGTAGTAATTTCAGTAGTTTTCTTAAGAGGGCGGGGATCTCTTAGGAAGTAGCTTGATTAAAAATGTTCCCATAGTATTGATAATAAGGACATTTGGATTTGAGTGCCCAGGCCACTTGTGAGTTAAAAATCTCCTATTTCCAGATTCAGCCTATAACTGTGGGATGCCTGTGTTTCATCATAGGTGTTCTCAACTTAATTTTTTTATCCCTCTACAAAGACTCCTCTCATCCCCCCCCCCCAAAAAAAGTGATACCAACTAAAAAATATGAAAGAATAGTAGTTCAGGTTGAATAATACCTTTGGTTTTCTGGTGCAGTCCTGGGCCTGTGTTGTTCTCTGAGAAAGTGGGTACCCTCGATGCCCTGATGTTCAAAATGAGGAAGGTGAGAGGCAGACATGGCAGGTCAAGAAAAATGGATCCTGAACCTGACCTGCAGGTTCTTCTTTTGGAAGGGTATGTGTTCGGGACATGAGAACAAAGACTTAAAATTGTGACAGCTGGTGCTGTAGTTTTTGAGAATGCGGACTATACTTGGTGTCATATTGCAGAGTGAAATTATACCTGCTCTTTTCTCAGTTCCTCCCTTTCTCTTGAGCTTTTGGGTAGTCACTCTCCTTTAGCTTGCTGTTGTTGGAAAGCGGGAAATAGAGCATGGTTCTCTTCCTGCTCCTTTCTCTTCCATCTGAGTGGACCCCTTAGTGGTGAGTAGGAGTGAGGAGTAAGAGGTTGGTGTCCGGTGGTGTTGCTTTATTAGGCCCCAGGCTGCGTCTGAATGTTTTCCAGATCTGGAAGCTGTGCCCTGTCAGTGCTGAGTGGCGTGTAAGGAGCTCGTGGGAATCTAGATGGAGAGGTCCAGTAAGTAGAGTGTTTGGGAATATAGACTTAGGTGGTGGTGTGTCCGTGTGTAGTTCAGACTTTGGGTGGGAGTTTATATATGACACGGTGTAGACTGAGAACTAGGGACCTACCAATTTTAGGGAGTGAATTGAAGGAGAGTTGCCTATGAATAAGAAGTCAGAGAGGAAGTGGGAAATCCAGAAGAGAACAATGTCAGGGAAGCTAAGACATGACAATGATTCAAGAAGAATATAATCAGAGGATGAGAGCACGTGTGGTTTTTTTGTTTGTTTGCTTGTTATGTTTTTACTTGGAAATAATTTCAACTTACAGGAAAACAAGTACAAATAATAACTCTACTCTTTATGCAGATTCAACTGCTATTAAAATTTAACACTATTTGCTTTGTTTTCTATATACACATATGCACCACTATACACCTCTACACATCCACACAGTACATTTTTCATTTTGAGGAAATGTTACATACGTCATGGCCTTTTACCTCTAAATTCCTAAATAATTATTTCGTAAGAATTGGGATAGTCTCTCATATAACCACAGTACAAATTATCAACTTCAGGAAATTGAACATTGGTACAGTTTTTAAAGTCATATCTAACATTCATATTCTAACTTGGTCATTTAACTCAATGATGTCTTTTTTAATATTTTCCCCTCCAATACAGGATCTAGTCTATGCTCAGATACTTACTTTTATTTCATTCAGTAGCTTTCTTTCATCTGAAACACTTCCAAAGCCTTGTTTTATCTTTTATGACATTGACAGTTTTTAAGACTGTATCCCTCCCTTCTGAAAAAAAATAGAATGGTCTTAAGTTTGGGGTTGTTTGATGTTTCCTCATGGATGGATTCTGGTTATACAATCTCAGTTGGAATATTGCAGAGGTGATGTTGTGTCCTTCTCAGGATATCACATGTGGAGGCGAATAAGACCTATGGGTGGCGATAACTTTGATCACTCTGCCAAGATGTGGTCCAGTTTCTTGACTGTATGATTGCTGTTTGCTTACTAGTTGCAGGAGAGGGAAAATAAATCAATGAGGAGACACTTTAAGATTATGAAAATATCCTGCTTCTCATCAAAATCCATGCAGTGTTTAGCATCCACTGGTGATTCTTACTAGATCTGATCTTTCCTGTGATAGGTACAAAATCACGGAATTCCAACTCAGTACTCCTTCCATATTTACCAATCAGCTTTCAGCATTCTACTATAAGCAAGAACGTGCCATTCACTCTTGTCTTTCTCTCTCTCTCTCTATCAATCAATCAATCCATCCATCAATAGGTTATTGGTATAGACTCATGAATTCTGTTTTCCAGTGCTTTATAAGTCACAGGTGAACTCAATTATTTGGTGCTCAAATTCTCCTAGACTTGGCCAGTGGGAGCCCCTTCAAGGTGGCTCTTGTGTCCATGTGGTATTTCCCCATCATTTTTTTGAGACCTTTTCTTACTTTCTGGCATAAAGAGATGTTCTGGGATCATCTTGTCCCTACTCCACCCCGCCCCTGAAGTCAGCCATTTCTTTGAGGAGCCCAGGTTTCTTTTAGTAGAGAAAGGATACAGTACCTGAAGGTCTATGTTTTCGGTGATCCTCTCTGCTGTATAAGGTGTTGGGCCCAGGACTGGGAAACTGCCAATTTCTTGGTTGATGAATTTTGGATCAGGTAGAAATCTTGTGGTCATGAGGGAGGGCAGCTTGATTTTCAGTTATTAAAGAAAGAATATATATTCAGAGTACGTCTGAGATGAGGATTGTTCTTGTATTTAATTTATTTGTAAGCCTTGGCTGGAGTTAGCCTGGCAGATGGTATCCCTTTGCCTCTGGCCATACCTTTTTGGAAAGGGTCTGGCCTGCATCTTAATGAACATGCTGTGAGTATTCTGGTCCTCTCCCATACCTGCATTTTTAGGTGTCCCTTTGTCACCAAGCTCTATAGACTATCCTTTAACACTGGATCTTTGTGTGTGAATGGACGGGCAGAGGAGGGGAGGGGAGGGGAGGGTGTCTGCCTTCTCGGCGAGAGCAGTCTGCAGATGCCATTTAGTCCACGTCTGTCTGTTGTTGCCCGGGCCCTGTCTGGGAGCCCCACCTTGTACTGCGGTGTAGAATGAGCAGAATCATAATTGCAGGGCTGTGGGGACACATGGTTCCTTTTATAGTCCACCCCTCCTAATTTCCCCCATACAACCCACGGCTTCTGACCACTGGAGCTATTTAAAACGTATTCCTACCTGTCCCATCATGGGGTCCTCTCGACAGTAGCCTTGTGTAGCAATCAGGGAAAGATTAATTCTGTCTTACAGGTGAGGAAGCTAGGCAGAGAGAGATGAACTTTCCAAAGGCGAAACGGCTAGTAAGTGGCAGAACCGGGACTTCGGTCCAGCTCTTCTGTCTCTCAATTCCACACTCTTTCACCTTGGTTTTGGAAATTTGAAGACTGAGGAAGGTAAGTGAGCCCTCTAGAAATGACCTAGGCATGGAAATTGGTGGGGGCAGGATGCGGGGTAGATTTCTCCCTTCTCAATCAGCTTGCTGTATGGGACTTCACATATCGAGGGTATAATTTTTCAAAGTGAAAGAGGGGCCAAGGTCACTCTATGTCCTCATGGAGAACCAGACCCAGGAAGTATGTCCAAACCCCAGGGTTACCCCAGGGTAATTAGGGGAAACAGTATAAATGAGCCTCACTGCTTTGCGGTTGATGAAGCAGAGCAGAAAAGCTGTTCTTTTCTCCGTGTCTTTAGGTTGCACTTCCTCACCTGATCCCCCTTGGCTGACCTGATGGGCTCTCTTGCTGGGCCGGGAGAGGTATCCTCTTGTCTCCCTGGCCACAGCCCGCAGCAGATGGAGCCAGTGGGAGCCCGTATTTGTACGCCTCAGCAGGTGCAGTCTGGGATGGGTTCTGACCTCTGCCTGGTACCGTATGTCAGGAGGATCTCACCCCATATGAGTATTTCCAGATTTCCTCTGGCCTGGGGCCAGGTTTGGGAACACCAGCAGTGATGTTGAGGGGGGCCTTTGTGAGGGGCCCTGGAGATAGCCTGAGGTTAGAAAACCACCGGGCTGTCCCTTCTGAGCTGAGCTGTCCCTGCGGAGCTGAAGCTTCACGAGGGAGCTGAGCCTGAGGCGTAGCTTCAGAATGGCTGCAGTTAGGCTGTGTTCTCATCTCTCGTATTTCCCGCTCCAGTTTTGTTTTCATTATTTTGTCACAGGCTCGTGAGCTTGGCTTTTTCAAATGGCAGTGATGATATTTTTCTTGTCTTTTTTTTTTATAAATTTATTTATTTATTTATGTATTTATTTAATTTTTGGCTGTGTTGGGTCTTCGTTGCTGTGCGTGGACTTTTCTCTAGTTGCGGCGAGTGGGGGCTACTCTTCGTTGCGGTGTGTGGGCTTCTCACTGTGGTGGCTTCTCTTGCTGCGGAGCACGGGCTCTAGGCGCATGGGTTTCAGTAGTTGCAGCATGCAGGCTCAGTAGTTGTGGCTCGTGGGCTCTAGAGTGCAGGCTCAGTAGTTGTGGCGCACGGGCTTAGTTGCTCCGCGACATGTGGGATCTTGCCTGACCAGGGCTTGAACCCGTGACCCCTGCATTGGCAGACGGATTCTTAACCACTGCACCACCAGGGAAGTCCCTGAGCCCTTTAATTTGTGGAAGAGTCCAGGGAGAGGAGGCCTTGAACATGGTCTCTCCTCACTACAACACTGTGAGTCTTGCCCTCCCCTGCCTCCTCCTGGTGCCTTGAGCCGCACTCTGAGCTGGGATGACTTTCTTTCTTCTGGACTTAGTGTCAGGCCCTGGACTACATGCTGTGTGCACCTCCCCTCGTTTAATCTCAAGATTCCCCTGTAAGGGAGGTGGTAAACATTCAGTAACACTTTTAAGCTATTAAATAGAGGAACTGGGACTACCAGTCACATTTGCCAGATTCCAAAGCCAGTATTCTTCCAATACACTCAACAAAAACGCCAACTGTCATTGTCTGAGCTCCCACCAACGGGACACGCTCTAGTGTGCTCCCTCTCCGCCATCCTGCGGTGCTGCAAGGCACCCCACTGCACAGCGAGTCCTGGGGCCGCCTTGCAGCCCTGCTTCCCGTGAGAGGCAGAGGACTAGCCCGCTCTTTGGGGGACAGTGGCAGAGCTCTCAGAAGCTGCTCCATCCTCAGCCACTTTGCTGGATTCTTCATTCCTGGCCCAGATGAAGGCTCTTCTCAAAACGGAGACCAGAAACTGTGGCCTTCTTGCCTACAGTGATTCTGCTGGAAAAAGACAAGTAACACAAATGAACGATTAGCAAGCAGACACCATCCGTTATCTGACTTTTAAAATTAGAAATAATTAAAGTAATCATAATTACAAGGTGTTTTTTAATGTAGTCACATTGGCATGAAAAATATAAACCCGAAGCTCAGGGATTTTAACTCTGGGAGTGTAATTGTGGGTAATGCTGTGAACATTATCAGTTAAAAAAACAAATTGCTGCAGCTGTGCTCTGATGGCACTCTGAGAAGGTAAAGGTATTTATTATCTTGCCATGCCCCTTCATCTGTCGTGATGACCACGTAAACAAAGGATAAACCCAGGTAAAGCTCCTGAGATAGAGGCTCCAGATGGCCTTAGATGAAAAGACACCTGGCATCCAGAGTGGCCGTGTGGCTCTTCATACATGAACCATGGGGAATTTTTTTTTTTTTTTCACTGCTCTAGTGACTCAGGCGCACAATGGTGATCTGCGAAGTTTGGCTTTTAGCCTCTCTGCTGTATTTAACCTCTCCATACCTCACATTTCTTCCTTTTTTCCAGCCATCACACAGGCTGACTGTGAAGATAAGTGTACGAGAGATACAAGCGCCCTAAGCTCTCTAGGGTCAAAGGAGTGCTGTCCCTCTGAGGAGTGTTTTGCAGTACAAAGCAGAAGTCACTGCACATCGGAGACTGATGCTGTGGCCGTGGGAAAGTTACTTAAGCTCCCCTGAGCCTCAGTTTCCTCTTTTGAATATGATTCCATCATTCAAAATCATGGGTGATTGTTGTGCAAATGAGCCAAAATAGATCAAGCACTTAGCATTGTCACTGGTACATGGGCACTGGGGGAGAATGTGACTCTTCACCCTGCCCCCTCACCTTCCTGTGTGCCCCCAACCCAAGGAGAACCTAGAGTAGGAGCATTAATCTGTTTCTCAGACACAGTGCCAAGCTTAAAAATACATCTCTGGGGCTTCCCTCTTGGCCCAGTGGTTAAAAATCTGCCTGCCAACGCAGGGGACAAGGGTTCGAGCTCTGGTCCGGGAAGATCCCACATGCCGTGGAGCAACTAAGCCCGTGCGCCACAACTACTGAGCCTGCGCTCTAGAGCCCGTGAGCCACAACTATTGAAGGCCGCGTGCCTAGGGCCCATGCTCCGCCACAAGAGAAGCCACTGCAATGAGAAACCCACGTGCTGCAACTAGAGAAAGCCTGCGTGCAGCAACGAAGACCCAATGCAGCCAAAAAACCAAAATCTCTAGCTCTGGAGATGGCCAGGGAACTTTATTATGGGGTGTGTGTGTATTAATCTATGTGAGTAAGTATGCATAAGTCAGGGTCTCACCTAACGAGAGGAAGCTTGCCTTGATGACTTCAGTTCTTTTTACTCTGATTTGAAGATCTTAAGGTGAGGAAAGATAGAGTAACAACATATATTTGAAGCTAGAAGACTCAGTGGCTTGTTTGGAGGATTTTTTTTTTTAGTGGATAGCTTAAATTTCCAGCAAAAAGTTCTGGGTAGGTTTTGTCTAGCTAACGGGAGAATTGCATATTGGGCACTAACTATTAATGGATGAAATCCTGACAGCTACCCTTTTATAGATCTTCATTGTGAAACAGGGCTTCATATAGGTTGCCAGCTAAGAATCGATCTTGGATCCAATTCCATCAGAGCAGTTTTAATATTTTTAGAAGTAACGCTCACCGGAGCACAGCAGACGGTGATATGGAATACCAGCTGTTTATAAAAATGTATGTTTTAATTAATTTCTAGAAAATTAAATTGCCTTTTTTTTCTCTCCGATGCCTTCTGTCCAAACTGTATGAAACTGCATCAGGGTTCAGGAAATGGCCTTTGCAGAGAATTTAGAGGTGAATTGGGATGTCGACTTGTAGGACATGTGGATAGTATGGTATTGGGATAGCTGGGGCCAGGAGACCTGGGCTGTAGCCCCAGTTCTGCCTTTCATGAAATGTGTGATCTGGGCCTGGTCACAAGGCCATTGTGGCCCTCAGATTGTGCAGTTATTAAATAAGGGGATTTTATGATCCCGGGGATTTTATGATCTCTGCACTCTGATCATGTTTTCATTTCAATAAATTATTATTATAGCTGCATGATAGAAATGAAATACAGTGTCTGTAAGTCTCTATCCTAAAATTGTGGTAGTATATCCTTTAGAACCATGTAGCTTGGGTGGTTCTGAAGAATAGTTTGGGAAAAATGAGATTTAAAGAACTAAGATACTGATTTTTAGCAGTCTGGCACTACATCCTTGCCATATTAAGTGGATTCTCTTGTTCTGTATTTGAAGGGCATGTTCAGCTTACCTTAAACCTATTACTTTCCCATTTACCCAGGTTTCACGTTTTGTGATCGGCCACTGTAAGGCCCACCTTCTTCGTACACCTGTGATCAGGTTTCTCAGTTCAGTGAAGTCCTGTAGTCTTGTTCATTGATACTGACTTGGACTCTCAGATGATTCCTTGAATATTTCTTTCTGTATATATTCTGACCTCTCTTAGGCCACTGATTGAAGTCTAGTTCCCAGGCCACCTGCAATAGAATTACTTGGAGGTTCTTGATAAAAGCGTGGTTCCCTGTTCACATCCCATTGTTACTGGAGCCAAGTCTCTTGGGATAAGACATAAAAATCCTAATTTTTTTTAGCAAGCTTCCCAAGTGACTCTCAAATTTAAATCGGCCTCAGAATCACTGTCTTTGGGAACTGAGGCTATACCTTTGTTCATGTTCTCAGGATCTAACATAACTGGAGTTCAATGATTATTTTTTGAGTAAATGAATCAGTGCATGAATGGGTGAATATGTAGTAGTTTATTGGAAAGCTATAAAATACCTTTACCCTCCCATTTGTATTGAAGGCTCTGAGATATTTATTGAATGAATGAATGGTGCTGATAACAAGGTGATGGAAGTAGTATTTTCATTGATAAATTTCTAACCTATCACCTTTCATTTCATAAGTCTTCCTCAAACAATACATCTGTGTTAGAATATTATTGAGTGCGTACTGAATGTTACTGGAGGCGGCTCTGCTTGTGCACAGGTGTCTTTGACCTTGTGTTCAGAAGCACACCACTCCCTTGGTGAGAAGCTTGTAGGAGAACATAGGCATCGGGTTTCAGTGTTAGGAAGGCCATCAAGTGGACTGACTAAAGGGCGGGATGTGGAGGGTGGGTAAGAAGTAAAAGGCACATGCTCTGGCTCCTTGCTTTTGCTTGTTGTTTTAGAGCTTTGTGGTTGTTACATAACACCCCTAAAACTAGAGACTAGGCAAGGCCAAAGATGCACTGATTAAAGAAACTACTGCTAATTAGCAGTTAATGTGGAAATGGCCTATTTCCTTACTTCATTTTATAATGATGACGTAGCCTGAGGGGCTTCCAAAGCCCATTTGGCTGCTGGGGGGCAGGAAGTGGATTTTGGTTCTGAGGCCCAATCTCTGCCTGCTCTTTACGGTCAAGGCAAGGCTTGATCAGTGATAATTTCTTCAGTCATGGCCCCTTTCTCCCATAATGACAGTAGATGGTTAGGACCCTTTAACTGTTGAGGAACTCGGTTATTCAGCAGATAGATGCAATCAGAATGATGGGAAGGAACGGTAGGTAGCAACTGATTTAATATGTGGCCTTTGATAGAGATAAAAAGTATCCAGAGCCTGTGAACGCTGCAATTGCTTGATAGTATAGTTTTAGTTTGAGTAATGGCATAGAGGTGGTGATTCTCTAGAGGGGTGGTTGAGAGGAAGAATTGAACTGATCTCTAGGCTTCTTAATTGTTAGAAACTTCTGTTAATAAAACCAGCCTAAAAAGGTGAAACGTACAAAGGTAATAGCTAATAATGTAAGCCTAGCAGACTCTTCACTGTTGTCACATTTCTTCGAAGTAATTCTGTTCTGGCAGTACATGTTGTTCTTAGAAAATAAAACAAAAAATGTAGTGATTCATTTTTCAGAGAACGAGGATCTCTGAAATAGGATACTATCCATCTTTATTCCCTCTAGAATTCACAATAGCCTCCTTCACACAATCCCTGTTGGTGTGAAATATTTTTCTAGTCTTCTAAGATGAAATTTTTCTTCCTAGTCTCCTGAGTCTCAGTTTTCTCACGTCTAAAATGAGAGTTTTGTATCACAAATGATCTTAGACGCCTCTTTCAGCTCTAATAGTTAGATTCTGGGTAAGAGACTATTTTTTCTAAATGGATAATAAATTTAACTAAGATCACACTTCACTTGCAACATTTTAGATCTCTTAATATTTGTAATCTAGTCCTAATAGCTTTCCTTAAAAAATTTTTTTTCTTCCTCCATCCTCCCTTTCGTAGATTTATTGAGAATGTATTCTATAGTTTGATTAATTTGCTCTTGAAAGGTTGAACTTAGATTTTAGATAAACCGTGTGTATTCCAAGGATGAGCTGCAGTTTCCTCAGTTCCGTGAAAACTGCCGATGGTGGGTTTCTCTGCTGTGCCTTCCCCTGGACTCTGTTGGCCAAATTCCCTCTCAGGTTTCAGCGCAGTGGTGATGACTGTGACAAGAGGCCCTGCTTGTGTGGACAGGGAGGGAAGAGACCCAGGAGTCTGTGCGCACGAGGTTTCTGCGAACCCTGGCCATAACGTAGTCCTGGTTGTGCCGTGCATGGCTTGTGTGACATCGGTGGGGAGAGGCCACTGGTTGTGTCTTTGCCTTTGCTCAGCAGTAAAGTGAGAGGGTTATAGTAGACAGGCGTTGAAGTAGATGACCTAATACTGACTGAATGCTTCAGATTACCGAAGTGTCTTTTAAGTCGTCAGAGAAATTACGCTAGTTATAGTTTGAGTGTAACACACACTTACATTCTAATTCACCAAATATTAGTAATGTAAATATGGAATAGAATAGAATGGGTGGTTTCACACTGGGTGTGTAAGATGGTATGTGGAGATGTAGGAAAAAATATTAGAACTGAATATTTCTACAGTTTTCTCCAGCTTAAAAATTGTTTTTATATTTTGAACTAATGTAGGATGCATATTGTTTCTAAATTAAAATATCAGGGCCCTGCATGCTGAATTTTTACTGATTGGGGTTTGTATTTGGGGTTAGAAGACCACTAGAATAGATTATATGTCTCTTTTGCCCAAAAGAATGTATTTCATTAGGACATTCCAGTGTCTGATTGTTAAGCAATAGGATCTTCTGCCTTTCCTTGGGAAAGATTATGATAAAGAATTATTGTTTGAGTGTGTCCAATTCAGCAAACCTTTACTGACTACTGTGTATCTTGGGGTGTGTTGAGAGGGGAGTAGGTTTAAGGAGGCAGTTCTTGCCTTCATAGCATATAATTAAAATAAAAACAACAGCTTATGTGTTCTCATACCCTCTTGTTCAATTCCTATGTTCACCTGGGTATGGGATCTATTTGGTGAACCTTGGCCATTCTAACTATTCCTGCTGCCATCTCTCTTGCTATTCTTTTCTGGGTTTATTGTAATGTAAACCGACCAAACAAGACTTCTGGAAGCCCTTTAGATGGAAAATATGAAGACTTAGTTTGATATCCTGGAGAAAATGAAGCCCCACCATACTGGATGTTCACATCAGCTGGGCTGGGTTACAGTGCTGGTAAGTGGGTGCTTTGAAGGCACTAGGGTTAAATGTTTTGAATACCACCCTAAGCAATAGGATCTTGGGTTCTGTGGGGCTTTAAAACATCCTTTATTCTAACCCACTTTTCACTGAGCTCTGCAAACATTTTATAATTTTCTATACTCTTTCTGAAAGTGAGCTTTTTTATATCCCAATCATGTACCTGGAAGAGACATACTTTGAAAAGTAGAGAGGTTGGCTTATTGATGGGTTTAGGGCTTCTCCTTAGGTGCTCCTAAGGGTGCTCCTTAGGTGCTCGTGTTTACATTTTTGAAATTGACCTAAAACATCAATGCTTTGCTTTAGTTTTGAAATTTATATGATAATTCCTTTCTGGGCATGTGAAAATATTAAGTTTCTTGGCAAAAGCATTTTCTTTTTAGGGTTGAGCATCTTCTTTTTAATGGATATTTTTGGGAAGATTTTAATAGAGCTTAAGGACTTTCTTAACCACATACAACATTATTTTTTCTATAAATTTATGGGAAAGAGGATCCATGAAAGGGTTAGTATAACACTAATTAGTGAATGTCATTTTCTCTAAAGCTGGCCTAATATTGTCTTTGCACGCAGAAAGAGTTTGAAAAATTGATCAAAACTTAGCACCAGAAATAAAAAAATATTACAAACAAATAGGTCTTTCACTATAAAAACAAACTATCTGTAACAGCAAGGAAAAATAATATAAAAAATTCACTGTCCCTAGCTCAACTATTTTTATGGATAGTTTTGCATGTTGTTTTTATTTTTGTCCATATAGTTATAAATCACTTATTTGATCTGGAGCAATTAGTTTGTATTTTTGATTTTTATCTGCCATTTATACATGATCACTCTTTTAGTTTTTCCATTTACTGTACAAATATTACTGAAATGGCTACATAATGGGTTATCCAGTTGATTTACTATAATCAGTCTCATATTGTTAAAAATTAGATTGTATCCAGTTTTTTGACGCTGTAGACAATATTGTTGGAAAAGTATTTTTGCCTGTAGTGTTTTCCTTTTTTGGGATTACTTCTTTAAATTAAATTTGGACTTTACATTTGGAGTTTCTGGGTCAATGTTACTTTCATGGTCCTGAAATAAAAGTTTGTTTTATACTTTTTGGAAGAAGTTTTTCTTCTTCCAGCCAACTGGGTCACAAATGATGGGTAAGTTTTAAGTTCAGTGCATGAAGGGATCAAATAACTTAAGTTATTTATGTTTTAATGCATTCTGAAGATTTTGTGCACTTAATGTATGCCTGTTATTTGGGGTGTGCCTGAAAGGGATTCTGCCAGGGGCTTCTGCTAATTAAATTAAGTTGGTCCAGTATTTTTATCAAACCGGTAGCTGATTGTGGTGTTCTAGTCCCTCATGCTCATTCCTGGAAAAGGTTTCAAAAAAATGAGAGGATATTGATATTAGCCTGAGGACAAAAAATGTTTGGAGTTCCGCAAAAGAGCTGCCACTACTAGCCAGACACCTCTTGGAACTTGCTGGTCTCGCCTTTTCCCTCCTCTGAGCCAGCCATCATTGGTCTTTGGAGCACTGCCTTGCACTTTCTGTCAACAGAGTCTTGTGTACCTTCGGGTGTAGGCTTTGCCTCTCAAGTGAGTGTGTCCTCAGTGGTGGAACTGAGTAATCTAGGAAGGTAACTTTGATGACCCAGGCATGTGGGAATGCCAGTAGAATACGACTCTATGGTGATGTGGGTACTAACCACCCCTGGCAGGAGTGGACTAGAAATCTCGTGGGGTCACTGTGAGCCCTGTCCGTTGATGCACACCTATGACGTGAGACGCTACTGCTTTGCATTGCTTCCAGTGACATTGAAAAGTCTTTTGAGAGACCATGCAAATGGCTGGATAGCTGTTTAGAATGTATTAAATGTAAAAGCAAAATACAGAATGGTCTAAATATTGTGCAAGTATCCTAAAAGTTTTGCATATGTTCAAAATAATATAAGAAAGTATAAATAGTTATAATAGGGTATGGTGAGATTAAGGGCCTTCCCTCCCTCCCTCCCTTCCTTCCATCCTTCCTTCACACCTACATGTTCTTTAGTATTTTAGCACATTTTCAGTAGAGTTTTGAAGTTATTTTTTTCAATTTAGACATGTAGGATTCTAAAGTCTCTGAAATGAAGTTGAAAGAGGAGGATTTGACTTTCTGGTTAAGCCACTGGAAAATGGAGGTTGAAAACAGCAAGCTTTTGTCTGTGTATCTTCTGGAACTGAAATGAACACTGTGCCCCTTTTGCTGTATGTCTGTGAGTATGTTTTAAGATCTCTCTAGGGAGGAAGTTGTTACGTTTAGCAGGAAAATTGCTTATTATCCTAATACCTTTAGGAAGCTAAAGGAAAGGCTTGATGTATCTAAGAGTGCCTCCAGTATCCTTTGGCTGCCCTTTTTTGTGCTCCCTTCATCACTGTGATACATATCTCACATTACCAGTTCTCTCTCCCGGCTCATGGAAGCTCTGAGCTCAGTTGTGCACACCTTGTGTGAAGCAGTAGAGCATAATGGTAAAGATGCTGATCCTGGGCTCTGGCTGCTTGAGTTTGAGTCCTGGCTGGCTTTGTGACTTGGGGCCTTGTACGACGGTTTCTCATTTGCACAGTGGGGACCCTGATAGTACCCACCCCTCAGGGTTATTGTGAAGATTATGTTGGTTAATACTAGCAAAGCCCTGACCACAGTGCCTGAGCACAACATAGTACTCTACTGTAGTTATGGTGATGATGATATGAAGATAATGATAAATATTCTAAGATTCTTGAGATTTTTACATAAATTTTTTTATCCTTTTCATTGTGGAAAATCAGAAAAATAAACAGAATATCACAAAGAAGAAAAAAATAACCCATAATTTTTGTTTTGTTCTTTAAGTCTTCTCTGATGATGAAATGAAAGGTGCTGTCCATTTAAGGAAGTAAAATTCTCTGTAAGTGGAGTGTTTCCAGCACCTCTGAAATAGATCCCCCTATTTTACCTATACTTAGCACAATAATGGGCTCATTGGCACTCAGTAGAGACTTAGCTTCATGTCTTGATTCTGCTACTAACTTTTGTTACCTGGGCAAATCTCTTAAATGTTTCTAGGTGTTTTTTTAAAGCTAAAAACTAAGGTTAGGCTAGCTTTGTCATTCTCTCTTCTCTTAACCTTTGACTTGGTTGGTCTACAGTTTGTTCAGTGCTCTTTTATGTCTCCTGTGAAAGAGCAGAGAAGATGTCTTTGGACACCCCAGTTGGCCAACAAATGTTGAGCCCCAAGTAAATGCTAGGCACTCTTGTGGCACAGGGAATTACAGAACTAGGCTATGCAGGTATGCTTTCTGCCTCATAGAGCTTGCAGCAGGATCCTGGATGGAGGAAGATAAGCATCCTCTCATGTCATGATATGATGAAAGCTTCTGTGGGGAAGCACAGGGTCCAATGCAAGTACTTATTTGAAGGTCTCTAATTAGGATGAAGTGGAAAAAGAAAGGGATGGTGAGATGAGCAGCCAGCTCTGAGTCATGAAGCCTGGGTTTGAACTGCTTCATTTCTTTAAAATTAATTAATTAATTAATTAATTTTGGCTGCGCCGGGTCTTAGTTGTGGCGTACGGACTTCTTAGTTGCGGCATGCGGGCTTAGTTGTGGTATGCATGCAGGATCTAGTTCCCCAACCAGGGGTTGAACCCAGGCCCACTGTACTGGGAGCGTGGAGTCTTACCTACTGGACCACCAGAGAAGTCCCTAAACTGCTTCATTTTTAAGAGCTCAATTTAATTCAGAATCCTGTAGGTCCCTGAAATGTATCAAGCATTTGCCTTCTGGGGGCTGGGGATGCACAGTTCCTGCCTTCACAGAGCACCTAGTCAAGCTGAGAAGGCATGTGCTTGCTGTGAAGGATACACATCAGGGGAATTGGATGGTCTGTGTTATCTCCTTGGAATGTCTGTTGGAGTCAGCTGTGGTGCCCATGGGGGTTCAGGGACAAGGGAGGAAAATGAGTTGTCCCCTCAAGGCTTTCTGGGGATTTCTTGGTTGTTCTGGACTCCCATGGAAGAGTATCACTGGAAGCTGTGGAAGGACGAAAGTTGCTCTTTTCTCTAGCTGCCATGTGTCAACCAGGTGCCAGCAGCAAGTAAACAAGAGGTCCTGAATGCAGTGGCTAATCCCTATGTGGCATGTGACCTGCTGAGGCATTCACGCACAGTGACACTGAAGCTTTACTTCTTTAGCACGAAGTTTGGTGATCTTACCTCTTGTCTTCTTGCTGCGTTTTTCATGGAATGTTCATTGGGGTTGGATCTTGGGGTGTGCTTGTGCATGTGTGTGTGTGTATATGCATGTGCAGGTGCTTGTGTGTGAAGTGTTAATGATGGTGTTTCTGAACAACAGTAAGTCTTCAAAAAGAGGCATCTAGCACAAGATGACCTTGGATTTAGAAGTCTAAACTACATTTTATCACTGTGTTTCTGGATTCTAGCACAGAACTTGCCATTGTGAGCAGTATGGAAGTATTCAAAAATGGATGGATGATCTATGTCATGAACAACCTTCCTGACCTATCTGGAGTTCCCAGCATTTTATCCCACTCCAGGACTCCTTCCGTCTTTCCAAACATGTTGTATTTTCCTTTTAGCTAAACCATTTGTGTAAGGCAACCTTATCATGTACAATAACGTGCTATAGCCCAGGTCCATCATTCCATTCTCCATGTTGATCATAACTCTGAAGAACAACCTCTTCACTACTGGAATTATGTCAGGACACAACTTCCAGCAGTTTAGCTGTTTTTATAATGTTAAAGGATATTAAATACTTTCTTTTCATCTAGGAAGATTATTTTCCCATTGTGCAAAGTTTTCTAGCCATAGACTTAATAACCCTGACATCAAGTCAAATAATGAACCTATGCTGGAAAACAGTTTAAAGTAGACATTTAATTCAAATATTGTTTCTCTTGTGTCCACTGAACTGGCACTAGTTACTTTCTCCTTGGCATAGTCTTCAAAGCCACAATCAAAATTAAGGCCTGCTGTCTCTGTTTATGGTTGAAACAGTTGCCTGTACTGCTTTTCCTGGGTGATTTTCTCTGGATTTAAATTCATAGTAAGTACTCGAGCGTGTTGGACACTAGAGCAAAAAGGTCTTCAGTCACTTCATACATTTGAGTGTGTTGTTGTCGCTGAATTTCATTCATTTTGCTTTTAGTAGAATACCTGCTCTAACTTGCTGATTGCCTGGAAGGAAAAAGGATTCAAAAGATGGACTTAATAAGTGTAGTATTTATTGCTAAAATGGTGTGTCTTCTGAGAAGAACTGATGTTGTTGGGTGAAGCTTGCAGTAAATGGTAGCATTTTGGTTTGGACAGGAGGACAAACACTTGGTAGTTAATTCAGCTTATGTTATATTTTAGCCCAACAGTTAAGATCATATCACAGCTTTTGCAACATATTTTATTAATGAAGATTACTACTCAAGTAAGCGTTGCTGGTAAATGGAGAATGGTTGGGATGTGGCCATCAGATTCAGGCCCAAACATACCATTCTCAAATCCACAGTCTTAACTAAGAGTTGGTTTGGAACTCTGGGAGCTCCTTCTGAACTCCCATAACCCCCTGCTCTCACTTTCCTTGTAGCACTTGTTACACTGTTTATTACCTGTTGTTATGTCTGTGTTCCTCACTTAGCTGTGAGCTGTTGGAGTCAGGAACTGTGTTATAACATCTCCAAAAGAATGAGTTCATGTAAAAGACAGCATCCCACACCGTTCTTTGTAAGGACAGAGAAATAGTGGAAACAGCATGCTCTTTGGATACTGAAGTGTGACTTGAGTCTTGTCTGCTCACTAGCTGTGCACCTTCAGACAAGTGTCTTCTTTTTTCTGAGCCTCAGCTTCCTTATCAATTAAGGTGGGGAAATAACCTCAGAAGTTATGGTTACTGTGTTCAGAACAACCTCAGTGCTTGTTTTGAGGGAGTTGGGGAATGTAATTAAGGACCCAGCACAGTGCCTGTGATACCAGCAGGTGCCCAGATAGTAGTTGTTACTCATGTCATTACTTGGTTTTCACTCCTCCATGAGGCTTACCTTTTGATCTTAAAACACTGCTTTCATAAGACTGGTGTTTTTCAAGATGTCTCAGAGAAGCCCTAAAAATTTTCTTAGTTCCCAGCATGTTTTTCAAGTAAGTAGCAAAAAAGTTATTATGCAATTGGATGTCCTTTTATTTGCTCATCCATTATACAGATATTTTACTGAGTGTTTGCTGCATTTTAGGCCTGAGGCTGAGAGCTAGAGATATGAAAATGAACAAAACAGGTCAGTTCCCTGTCCTATTGGGACCTCTTAGTAATAGTAGAGACAGACAGACAGTGTCAACAAGCAAATGAAGGCATAGTTAGCTGTGAAAAATGCCACACAGAAAACCAAATGATGAAGGGGGGGAATAGTTGGGCTGATGGAAACTATTTTGGACACGACGGTGAGAGAAGGTCCTTTGAGAAGGTGATGTGAGCTGAGACTTAGAATGAGACAGGGCCACCACATCTCTCTTCTTTGTGGCCCTGGGAGATCTACAGAACAAGGTCTCTGCCTTGTGGGCTCAGCCTGAACCACCAGCCTCCACTGTGGTCATCTCGGCCTTTTGAACCAACCTCAGCAGGTCAGTGGGCCTCCTTTCAGCTAAGCTGCCATCCTCTCTCCAGTAGAGTGGTCCTTCCATCCACCCCCTCCCCATCAGCCTGTAGGTGAACCCCTTTAGACCGTGGGGCCTGGCTTCTCTCATTCCCGGGTTCTCAGACTTTAATGGACGTCAGAATCACTGGGGTTTCTCAGAGCTGCATTGCTGGGCTCTACCTCCAGAGTTCCTGATTCAAGGAGGCCTGAGAATTTTCATTTCTACCAGGTTCTGAGGTGAGGTCAGTGCTCACACTTTGAGAGCCGCTAATACCTTTTTGCCCTCAGACAAGTCAGTTTGTGTGTCTCATCCCTTTGATCTATCTATAAAGCAAATACCAATGTGGGAGAACATATGCTTACATAGTGCTTACTACATGCTGGGCACTGAACTAAGTAAGTGCTTTGCACATGTTATGTCATTAATATCTCTAGTGATCCTTTGAGGTAGGTGTTACTATTTTTCTCTGTATTACAGATGAGGAAATGAAGGTACCGAGAGGTTGGATGGCATTAAGTTCCCTTAACCAGGAAATGTTGGAGCTGGGATTTGAACACAGGCAGTTTGGTTATAAAGTCCATATTCTTAACCACTAGGTGAAAACAAAGGTAGTGACAGTATCTACCTCCTAGGGTTTTCTATGACGATTATATGAGATAACCTTTGCAGTGGGCTGGCACATGTGTGTGTTTAAAGTCTCCTTCCCTTATTCTTATTCCATATGTAAAAATAAAGTCTAATTTTCCGGCTATTAAGCCCTGTGGTATGTTAAAACACTGACCAGAAAGTGACTTTTGGCAGGAGAGGCTACTAGCCAAGTGTAGTTTATGTCACAGTTGTTCTATAAAGGTATGTTGAATGAATATGTGAATTCTGAATTGTCAGAATTAATGTGAAACCGTTGCCGTTTTCTCTTGTGGCATTGGATTAGATTTCTAATCTAAGATTTCTTAAACAGGACACAAAAAGCACGAAGTACAAAAGAAAATAGTGGTAAAATGGACTTTGTCAAAATTCAAAACTTTTGTATCTTTCAAAGAACACCTGGGGATAGAAAAGCAAGCCGTAGACTGGGAGAAAATATTTGTAAAACATAAATCTGGTAAAGGGCTTCTGTTCAGAACATATAAAGAACTCTCACAATAATAATAATAAAACAGGGCTTCCTTGGTGGCACAGTGGTTGAGAATCTGCCTGCCAATGCAGGGGACACGGGTTCGAGCCCTGGTCTGGGAAGATCCCACATGCCGCGGAGCAGTTGGGCCCGTGAGCCACAACTACTGAGCCTGCGCGTCTGGAGCCTGTGCTCCGCAACAAGAGAGGCCGCGATAGTGAGAAGCCCGCGCACCGCGATGAAGAGTGGCCCCCACTTGCCACAACTAGAGAGAAAGCCCTCGCACAGAAACGAAGACCCCAACACAGCCATAAATAAATAAATTATTTAATTAAAAATAATAATAATAATAAAACAGGCAGCCCAATTAAAATTGGGGCAAAAGATGTGAATAAACATTTCATTAAAAAGGTACATAAATAACCAATAATCACATGAAAGGGTGCTCACCATCACTAGTTGTCAGGGAAATGCATATTAAAACCTCCGTGAGATACTATTACATACCCACGAAAATGACTAAAGTTAAAAAGACTAACAATGCCAAATGTTGGTTAGGATGTGGAGCAATTGGAACCTTTATATGCTGCTGGTGGGAATCCAAATTACAAATCAGTATGGCAGGATCTTATATAGTTAAACATAAATTTGCCGTATAACTCAGCACTCCGACTTTTTGGTATTTGACCAGGAGAAATGAAAACATATGTCCGTATAGACTTTTATGTCAATGTTCATAGCAGGGTTATTCATAACAGTCCCAAACTGGACACAACCTAAGGGTGGCATATCTGTACTCTGGAATATTACTCACAAAGGAACAAAATATTAATACATGCAGATACATGCTGACTTTTAATGAATCTTAAAAAATTATGCTACGTGAAAGGGGTCAAACTCAAAAGAATAAATATTGTCTAATTCTATTTATATGAAATATTGTAACTGGAGAAACTAGTGATAGAAAGCAGATCAGTGATTGCCCGCGCTGGAAGTTGCCTGTGCATATAGACTGCAGAGGAGCCCCAGGAAGCATTTCAGGGCGATGGGATTGTGATAACTTGAATGGAGTTTGTGGAGGTTACAAGGTTGTGCATAATTACAAAATTTATCACACTGTACAATTAAAATAGTGGCTCTTATTGTAACTTATTATTTTAATTATAATTAATCAGTGAAATGATAAATTATACCTCATAAAGTGAAAACGTTTAAAATATAGATAGCCTCTGCCAGTTTATCTTGCTTGCTTCTACCAGTGAAGCATTCTGCAGTGTTTCTTAATTAAATGTGGTAGTAAAGAGTTATTCTTCTAAGCATTTTATACTCTTAGTCTTTTACTAGTCATTATGTGAGTGGAGAATTTAGAAGGAAGTTACTTTTTCCCTTTCTTATTCTATGTTTTTTTAAACCATATTAATCCAATTTGCTGGCCCTTTATTATTTTTTTCCCAAGAGCATTTTTTCCACTTACTATTAAAAAGACAGGACAGGTTGATGGGACACATATTCTGTTTTGTACTAGAGAGCTTGTACTTCATAATAGTAAAGAAAAACAATAACATTTGTATTTTAAAAGGGCCTCTCTCACCCTGTTTTCTTACCTGTGAAAGAGCCCGAATACTGCCCCTCGCAGGGCTACTGTGAAGGCAAACTGAGATCACCTGTTTGCTGCGGCTGTACTGTATGCCCAGGGCATGGCCCTCAGCAGGGCCAGTGACTTTCCTGTGCTTTTCCATGACACTTGGTTCAGCTTTCTCAGAGCCAAGGCCTGGGAATGTTTTAACAGGTTTGCTTGAAATGTTTATTTTCTGTGACTGTTTTATTTATTCATTTACTTACTATTACCGTGTCCTTAAAATGAAGGCTGTATTATACAAATATTCCGATCAGATTTAACATATCATTCAGCCCTAAGAGAATATTCTTTTCTTTCAACATGTTGCCTAATGTAGCATAATAGCGTAGGATTTCAACTTTCTAAATTAATTCCAAGGAAGAATGTAAATATAGAAAAGCTTGCCTTTAGAGATTACCTAAATTTATAAATTCTAAGTAAAATACTGGCAGTGCGTGTAGATACAGAATCACATAATCCTTGTGATTATAATGAAATAGAAAATTTTTGTTTGGTTTTTACCTGGATGAGTTCATTCGTAAAAATTATTTTTAAGCTTTTAAAAGGAGCCTTTTTGGGTGGGTGGATGCTGATTCTTTTATCAGTTTTCTAATATTCTAGACTCTGTGCTTAAGTTGAAGTTTATATTTTCACCTCCGACACTCAGTAGTGTTTCCAAGCAAGTAGCTTTTCCAGTTGTCTGAAATTAGGCCCAGTTGCTGTCTCCCTACTGCTCCTAGAGTACGCACTGCTTCTGGCAACAGATGAGAGCAAAGATGCACCAATGAGATCAATCCATAAATATTTTGAACTCAGATTCTTCTCAGATTTCTATGGATATGAAATTGACAAGGCACAAACTGCTTCTCTAAACTGACTTGTAAAAGAAATTTATTTTAAGAAAAGATGGAATATTCTCTAATCACACATGTATTGTTTGTTTCTCCAATGTATAAAAACACTATGCTATATATTGTGGGGAAAGACTAAAATGAATAATAGCTAACACTCAGCAAGAGCTCATTGTGTGCCAGATGCTACACTAAATGCTTTATGTGGGTGATTTCATTTAATGCCTACAACAGCTCTGTGAAAGAGCTCTTGTTAGTTACACACACACACACAACACACACACACACACACACACACACGCACGCTTGAGGAAACTGCTGCTTTAGGAAAATGCAAATGATAGAACTGGGATGGCAATTCAGACCACAGAGCTAGTGTTCTTAACTCCCATGATTAACATCCAAAGCCTCACCTTCCTCATCTGTAGAATGGGGATAACAAACAAGCTTGTCATGAGGGTTAAATATAGTCATGCTAAAAAACACTTGGTAGCACATAGTAAGTATACTTAATGGTAGTAGCTATTATGGCTGTCATTGGAAAGGGATTATAAAGATTAAAATAAATAAAATGTATGTAAAGCACTTAGCAGAGTGTGGCACCTAGGTACTCAGTGGCATGAAGAGACATCCTTTGAATTGGACCTTAAAAATTGACAGGGTTTTTACATATGGAGATCAGTGCTTGGGGGAAAAACCATGACCAATATTAGGGAAATGCATGTACAAAGACACTGAGATGGGATTGAGGACTGTTAAGTAGTCAGCTTAGCTACATTAAGGTACCTAGGAAGAGTAGGAAGCTGGGTAGCAAAGGTAATTTGGGGCCAAATCATTAAAGGTGAATGTCAGGCAACCAAGTTTGGCTTTATCCTTCTTTTGGAAAGCCAGTATGCCGATTTAACTTGCTCAAAATGTGCTGTATTTTTCCTTAGCATTAGTAAATTAATGATTTAGACACTTGAGAAGGAGAGTTCCCTTGGATTATTTTCTTGTTATCATATCATTTAATACATTCATTTTCCAAAATGTAGTGAGATGGTGCCCTGATAGAATCAAAGCTGCTCAGAAAATGAACCATTGGCTTCTTTCAAGTAGCTTCTTAGGGTTCTAAATTATTGTGTTGTCAGGTCTCAGATACTGTCTAAAGTCTGTCTTTTGTTATATCTGATGTATTCAAAAGAGTTTTCCGTGATTTGGTTCATTCAGGTTGAAATGATGAAGATAGCTCCTAGAGAAAGCTGACAATGTAGGTTACAATTGAAAACCTGGAAGCAAAGTACTGTGGGCTGTTCATCACATCAACAATTGATTTTCTTTTCAAATTATTACAATGAAATCCAGGTAGAAAAAGCACTGCTTCATCAAGTATATTATTTTATTCTGAGTATAAATGTGTTTCCTGTGAGACATTCAGTGTGAGTGTGTGTGTATAAATCTGTTAGTGTGGGCTTTTATGCCTTTTTCTCTGAACTCACGTATTCATTATAAGGTTCTACAGTATATATATTTAAAACATTTACTTTTTTATTAAAGTATAGTTGATTTCCAATGTTGTGTTAGTTTCAGGTGTACAGCAAAGCAAATATACACACACACACACACACACACACACACACACACACACACACACGCATACATTCTTTTTCAGATTCTTTTCCCATATAGGTTATTACAAAATACTGAGTAGAGTTCCCTGTGCTATACAGTAGGTCCTTGTTGTTTATCTATTTTATATACAGTAGTGTGTAGCTGTTACTCCCAAATTCCTAATCTATCCCCCCCAACCTTTCTCCTTTGGTAATCATGAGTTTGTTTTCTAAATCTGTGAGTCTATTTCTGTTTTTTAAATAAGTTCCTTTGTATAATTTTTAGATTCCACATATAAATGATATCATATGATATTTGTCTTTCTCTGTCTGACTTACTTCACTTACTATGATAATCTCTGGGTCAATCTATGTTGCTGTAAATGGCATTATTTCATTCTTTTTTATGGCTGAGTAGTATTCCATTGTATATATATAAACCACATCTTCTTTATCCACTCATCTGTTGATGGACATTTAGGTTGCTTCCATGTCTTAGCTATTGTAAATAGTGCTGATATGAACATTGGGGTGTACAGTATACATTTTTAAAGACAGAAAACAACTATATTTTGTATTTAACAACTCACTTTACCTCACAAATACTGCATTCTGATTTGGCCAAAAGGTCTATGTTTTCAGTATGATTTAAATGAAAAAATAATTAATAATGGTATGATAAAGATAAATCTATGCTACCAAATGGTATGATATTTAAAAGGGCAGGGGGGATGCCATAAAACTTTACTTTTTTCTATTTCAAATGAAAAATAAATTAGTTTTCTCTGTGCCTATTAATTAATACAAGTGAGTTTGCTTTATTAGACTTAGCTCAATGAGGCAGCACAGTTTTCTTTTAATAAAAACCTATACAAGGCATCATTTCAGGCATGAGGAAAATAATGAATGTTTTTAGTTATTTTGAATTAAAAATGTATAACACTGTTTTTCTTAGAGCAATGTAGGTGCTTTTTCTGCTATGCCTAAATTTTGAACAGATAAATGTTTCAAACCAATTTGTCATACATCTGTTATAACAGAGAAATGAGGAAGAAAAATCACAGTTAACAGTTTTGACAGGTTTGTACCAAAATGGTATTTAATAAATCCAGATGTTCTACCCGGAAAAAAATGTAGAATGACTCATAGTTTAACTTAATCTAAAAGAAAAGCCTTCATATTCACCAGTTTTTATTTAGAGTCCCACACATTTCTAATATACTGACAATGACATCTTCCCTGTAGAGAGTAAAGTTGACTTCATACCAGCTCTGATTAGAATTTTAACTAAAAACAACAGTTCAGATGATGTAATTTTCATTCAGATTCTCAACTCAGTTATGGAATAAAATATTGCACATGTGTATCGATATAAAATAAATAAGATGTGGTTACTGCCAGGATTTTACTTAAACTAGAAATAAATGACATTCTTGTAATCATTTGAAGTACAAAAAAGAACATGAACTCTGGTTTGTGTGTTCCCCAAGGCTTAATAATCATGTTGCAGTCATCCCTTGGTGTCCGTGGGAACGATCCAGGACCCCTGTGGATACCAAAATCCACCAAAGCTCAAGTCCCTTATAGTCAACCCTCCACTGCCTCTGGGTTCCGCATCCGTGGAAATCTGTGGTTGAAATGTGTTTGAGGTGATATCCATGTGATGTTTTCAGTTAACTAACTGAAGCATATTTTTGTAAAACTGTTGGTAAATGGTAATATTAAGGATAAAGCAGATCTTAGTACATTATAGAATCTTGTCATATTTGGAATATATAAATACATGAGATTGCTCATGATAATTCTTTGTTTTAGAGCATCTAGAGCCTTTCCTCTACTGCATAGGTGTGTTTCTTATTCTATGGAATACATGGTTTCCTTCCCTTCACTGATCATTCTCATATCCTAATTATAGAGCCATAGAATTTCCCCAAATCTGAATTCTGACACCCTATCACTGACCCCAGACCTTTTCTCTGATTCCCTTCTTTCCCCCATTTATGTGTGTGTGTGTGTGTGTGTGTGTGTGTGTGTGTGTGCGTGCGCACGTGCGTGTATGATAGAAAGAAAGAAAACACGTATTCTGTTTCGTGACTTTGCTTCTTGATTCTTTTTCATTAGTTTTTACCGTTCTCAATTACTATGATATGATTAATTTTAATATCTGGCAGGATAAGCCCCTTCAGCTTTTGCTTTAGTTTCTTCCAAAAAATGTCTTAGCTGTTATTTTTCTTTTTTTCCTCCATACATATTTTTAGAATTAATTTTTCAAGCTCCCTCCAATTCCTGATGGAATTTTATATGAAATGCAGTGATGTTATAAGTTAATTTTAGAGAAATTTGATATCTTTAAAAATGTTAACTCATCCTGCCTATGAGCATCTCCTCTCTCTATTTATACAGAGATTTTTTTTTAAACATCTTTATTGGAGTATAATTGCTTTACAGTGTTGTGTTAGTTTCTACTGTATAACAAAGTGAATCAGCTATATGTATACGTGTATCCCATATCCTCTCCCTCTTGCGCCTCCCTCCCACCCTCCCTATCCCACCCTCCCTATCCCACCCCTCTAGGTGGTCACAAAGCACCGAGCTGATCTCCCCTGGCTGTGCGGCTGCTTCCCACTAGCTATTGGTTTTACATTTGGTAGTGTATATATGTCAGTGCTACTCTCTCACATCATCCCAGCTTAACCTTCCCCCTCCCCATGACCTCAAGTCCATTCTCTATGTCTGCGTCTTTATTCCTGTACAGAGATTTTTAAATGTGCTTTAAGGTTTTAACGTTTTCTCCTTGAGAATCTCGTGCAGCCTTTGTTAGGTTAATTCCTAGATATAACGCTTTTGTTGTTGTATATTGTTTGTTGTCCTTATTACAGTGAAGAGGAATATTATTGATTTTATGTATATTGGTTTTGTACTTGACAATTTTGTAAAACTCTCCCATTAGTTCTCCATTCCCTTATCATACACCTCTTTGTTTTATTTTTAGCGGTCTGTGGGTGATTAATTCTTTTGGCTTTTGTCTTTCTTAAAAAGTATTTCACATGATAGTTTTGCTGGGTAAAGATGGTTGATGGTTTTTTGCTGTCAACATGTTCATCATGTCATTTTCATATTTCCAGGATTTTCTTATCGTTAATATTGATGTTACTTAACTGTTTTAAATTCTTATTCTCTTTGTTCCCTCACTCGTTATTTCAGTAGTTATTTCCTCTCTATCTTTATTCTGCCTTTAAACTCCTTGGATTTTGCTTCTTCTTATGGTGTGAGGGAGGGATCTTTGCCATTTCTTTGCCTTCTCTCTTGTCAGTCTTGCCTAAGGCTATTCTAAATCATTAGCCTTTAAAAAACACCACTTGGTTGTTTCTTAATCTCTCTTTTTTTGTTTTTTGGTCTTTTTCTAGTTCATTGATTTCTGCCCATATCTTTATTCCCTGCCTTCTCATTTCTGACTTTATTCTCTTGGCTTTGTCTTCCTTAATGAATTAACTTATTGGCTCAGAGTCTCCTGCTATTACTGTTTCAGGCACAGTCCATAGATTTTGGCATGAGTTCTTCCCTTGTCATTATGCCATAAGGATTGTTAGTTCTCCTTACTGTTGCTTCTTGAAATCACATATTATTTTTCATTATGACTTTTACATATATTTCAGGTAGGTAGAATATCTTCTAGTTATCCTTTTATTATTTGTTTCTGCCTATTATTATATTGAGGTAAGAACATAATCTGATGAACTTTTTGGTAATTTTTTGAGGATTCCATTGTCGTTTATGAAATGGTCAGTTTCTGTGAATATTCCATGAGTGCTTAAGAAGAACACATAGTCTATGTTTCTAAAGTTCTATGTGTTACTATTAATTAGTATATTTACATTTTCTCTTATCATTTCTGAGAGGAGTATCTTAATATTATATGTAATATATATAATATTATTAATCATTTATTTAAATATTCTGTCAGTTTCTATGGGGAGCATATTAAAGTAACTGATGAAAATAGTTGATTTGTCTATTTATCCCAGTAGATCTGTCACTTGTTTACTTATATATTTTGTGGTCAAATTTTTAGGTACATAATACTTCTGTGATTATTGTAGTTTTGTTCTGTTTCATTCCTTTTCTTAGTAGGCAGATTCTCTCTTTGTCCTTGATGATGTTTTGGCTTTAAAGTCCATTCTGTCTGATAGTAAAATTGCTATATTGCCTTTCTTCCATTTTATGCTCCTCTGACGTATATTTTCCATACCTTTAATGTTGATTCTTTGAGTCACGATTTTTAAAAAATTCAATCCGAGACTCTTTTTGGTATTAAGTTTCGTACATTTACTTTATTACTGTTCTGTCAGCCTTATTTATGCCACCTTATTTTGTGTTTGGTCTTCATAGTGCTTGATTTTTTCTTGCCTACTTGCTTGCTTTCCTGCATTGCTCTTCTTTGCTGCCTTCCGCTGGAAACTCTTTCAACTGGACGTTTTAGCCCCACCCCCCCACCTCAGTTCTTGGAAATTCTTGACTGTTAGCTTTTCAGCTTTTTTTTTCCCCATCTGTTTACATTTCTGTATCCTTATGAGACTCATCTGGAGAGTTTCTTGACCTGGTTTCCTCAGAGGATATAGATTGTTGTCTTTCATTCCAAGTGCTTGTGTTCCTCAGCTGCCTTAATATCTTCTCTGGACTCATTTTAATTCCTCTGGAATTATCACCTGTCTTGGTAATGATGTCTGCCTGAGACTAGAAAACTTTGATAGGAAAAAAAAAGGAGGAAAAACCTTTCTCTAAGTGAGAGTTTAAGACTCTCTCTGAAGCAAGAGTTGTGTGACCTTATGGGATAACTTGTTTGGACTTAGGTTTTCCCAGTAGGAAAAGAAAGGAATAAAAAGAATTCTCAATAATTGAGTTCTTTCATGTATTAACCTCTATGCCAGGCACTGTCCCGCAGTATCCTCATTTAATTCCAACAGAAATCCTCTGAGGGGTAAGTAGCTACCATTCTCATTTTACAAACAGACCTAGAGGGAGTAACTGACAGAAGGAGGTAAAGAGCAAAGGCAGAGCAGAGTCTGAGGGAGAGTCACCAGCTTTAGATACCCTGGCAAGACACAGTCATGAAAAGAGGAGCAGGGAAAAAGTCATAATGCTTGAGATTATGCATTCACTGCGTGATGATGTGTGGAAAGGGGTAGGGAAAGACCAATGTGTTGAAATGATTTGTTGCTCAGAGGAAGTTAACTTTTTCATGGAAGCTGGAAGGGTGAAAGCAGTTCATTAGGTGGGCAGCTGAATTGGGCTAGTCCTATGAAAGAAGAGGAGAGATGTTTCCTTAGCGAATGTTCACGGAGACCTTCATAAGCAGCCAACGTGGAGGGTACGTGATAGCTTAGCTTCAAGTAGGTAGAAAACATCAAGTTCATAATGAAAGAAATGACTAGAAAGGTTTTTTTTAACCCTGGGAAAAGTAGTTGTACAGTATATTTACACAGCCAGGCTTCTGTCATTATTCAGTCTACATTTTAAGCTTTGACTTTTCCTTGACTCTAATTAGCAACGAGCTGCTAGAAGGTGTCAAGCCAAGGAGAGAGCTGGCAGGTGGTGGGAGGACAAGAAATCAAGAGTCCAATGAGAATCCTTTTCCCAGTCGAAGGAAAACCAGGCTGGAAAAGTTAATACGTCTCTGGCTGCCCCCTTCTCTTCCCTTCTCTGTGTCTTTGTTCATAAATCATTCATGATCTCTCCTTTCTCTGGTGATTGTAACTTATTTCTCTGATGGGTTTCTGTGCTGTTTCCCCTGAATAACTGCAGTCCAGGAGAGAAGGGGGACTGTTGTGTTTTTTCGTATTTGTTCACTGAAGTTTTGCTATACAAATGAGAGGATAAGCAGTCATGGAAAATGTAGCAGTAGATATGAATCTTGCCTTTCTGCTAAGAAATGAGGGTTTTGATTTGTTCATAGGAGAGCTCTGTCTCTGAGTCAGTATGCCTGTCTGTAAGGCTAGCCCAGAAGAGTAGATTAGGGCCCAGAATCAACAGAATTTAATGATGAAAGTGATATATACCATGTCCAGGAATGTCCAGGGATCTCGTAAGAGAAAGTAAGAAAATGTTTAAAGAGAACATTTATGAAAATGAAGTTGTGGGTAAAAATGAATTTAATCACCACTGACTATATTAACCAGTAATTACTGTGGATAAGAAATAGTATGCTGAAAGATAAGAGAACACATTGTTTTGTGACAGAAGTGTAACACTCTGTTGCAACTTTAAGAGTATAATAAGTAGAGAAAATGAGGTAATGGTAAAAAATGAAAAATAGCTGGGTGTGGTAACATGTGGACATTTTTCATCTAAATTGTTCCTTTTAATGACAGAGACATGCTGCTCCGGGAGGATGTGATTGGAGGTCTGCAGTGAGATTAAATAGGTCCCGGAAGAAACCATGGTTCAGTGATCTGCAGATGTTCAGACATCAAACAGTTCTTTGCCTTTCTGTGAAATATCCCTCAGCAGAGGGCGGTGATGAAGAGAGGAACTGGATCAGCGTGCATTTTTCTTTTTCTCTGGAAATGCTCTGGACCCCTAAGAGGCTTTGAGCCAGGGTCCATGAATGGGAAGCTGTAAAGGGGAAAAGAAAATCACAATCCAGCAGGTCAGAAGACCGTAATTTATTATAAAATAAGTACCTAGATGACATTTCGTTGTTTCATCTTTCTGAATTCGCATAGCACTTGCTTTTTCATATAACTATGGGAAGATGACAACAAGGAACACACTGCAGGCTCTTTTCCATCCCTCTCCCCAGGTTCAACTCTGTAATAGGGAAATTGGGTGTTTTACTACACACTCTGGCTCTGCCTTCCTGATCATGCAGCTTGGGAAGCTGGTGACACGAACTGAGTCCATTCTAATAAAGCACATAGCAGCACGACTTAATATTTCACAGTATGTTTTGTATGATGGATCGATTTATGTGCCTTGTAAGTTGAGTCTGAATAGTCAATTTTCAAAAGTCATTTACGAAGAAATTTGTTTTACATTACACCTTGATTACCTAAAGCCTTAAAAAAAACCAAAATAGTGTTTATTTAAACATACCACTTAAAACCTAAATGTTTTGAAATGCTGATTGAAGCACTTTTCCTTTATCTTTCACATCAGCTGACCTAGTTGCTGTCACATCTTCTGGGTCTACCTCCTCTGGACTTCTAGCCCCAGTAATGTTCTTGAGCACACTGAACAGATCCAATCCATGTGGTCTGAACCGGGTCATCTCTAGGGTCACCGTACCCTTCCTGGCTGCTTGCCTTCAGCCAGAGCCTCCTGAGTCAGCCCCACCTGCTGTGTCCCAGTAAGAGGGGAGAAAGGGGGTCCAGGTGGCTCTGAACAGAGACCTGTGTTTCTTGAAGCTGAAGGAAAGTACTGTTAAGGCCTAATGTGTTACATTTTAAGTTAGGATGAGATCTGAGGTTGGTTCACCCCTTCTGTTTTGTCTCAGTGCCCTGAAATCGTACTTGGAATGAACTGTGGATATGTATAAATAAACTCTTTCCTCTGCCATGTTCATGTGCTGCTGTTGAGTCATATGCTGACACAGTTTTGGTTTAGATGCCATATATAAAATATATTCATGCTCGGACCAGAACTAAAAGTGTTTGTATTCACCATATAGAACTTTGAATTGGTTCGGAGTATCTGCAGATACTCTATTAGTTATAAGCTCAGCTTAATTTCAGAAGCAGTAAAAATACCAGAGCAATACTTTAACTTTCAGCAGTGGCTTTGAAGTAACATTAGCCTTAACTTCATGGGCAAATGGACGGCTTAGTACAAAGGAAACTAACTTTTTTTTTTTTAATAAATTTATTTATTTCTGGCTGCGTTGGGTCTTCGTTGCTGTACGCGGGCTTTTCTCTAGTTGCGGTGAGCGGGGGCTACTCTTCGTTGCGGTGCATGGGCTTCTCGTTGCGGTGGCTTCTCTTGTTGAGGAGCATGGGCTGTAGGCACGGAGGCTTCAGGAGTTGTGGCGCGCGGGCTCAGTAGTTGTGGCTCGAGGGCTCTAGAGCGCAGGTTTAGTAGTTGTGGTGCATGGGCTTAGTTGCTCTGCGGCATGTGGGATCTTCTCACACCAGGGCTCGAACCCGTGTCCCCTGCATGGGCAGGCGGATTCTTAACCACTGTGTCACTAGGGAAGTCCCCTCATTGTAGTTTTGATTTGCATTTCTCTGATAATTAGTGATGTTGAGCATCTTTTCATGTCCTTTCTGGCCATCTGTATGTCTTTGGAGAAATGTGTATTTAGATTTTCTGCTCATTTTTTGATTGGGTTGTTTGTTTTTTTGACATAGAGCTGCATGAGTTGTTTGTATATTTTGGAGATTAATCTTTTGTTGGTCAAAAACATTTTAAATTATTAACAAAATGTGACTGTTCCTAGGGAATGGTCATGAAATAGAGTTTAGTCATCAACCTCAAAGAGGAATATAATCTAATAAACTTAAGCACGTTGAACTAGTATTTCATTTCTGCTTTTTTTTAGTCCCTACTAGTTGCCAGCCACTTTATATTGAGAATTAGTATATTATGTGATGAATAATTGTGTGATGAATAACTCATCCTCTTGCCTTCCAGGAGCTTCTTGTCTAATAGGAGAAAAAAATGCATGAACAGGCCATTTTAATATACTATAGTAAACACTGTGATAAAGGTATGTACACGTGACAGTTGGAGAATTTGGGGCAGGAAAGCAGAGAGATTTAAGGGGCAGATGGTCCTTGAGGTCTCCCTGTGTCATCCTACGTAGAGGTGAGATCTGTGGCAGTAGGTCCTTACACGCCCTATGTGGGTGGACTCTTGTGGTTGACTTGGTTTCTGATGTCAGCGCCTCTAACTACTTGTGCCTTTAGGCAAGTTACTTACCTCTCTAGTTGGTTTCTTCATCTATGAATTAGGGACAGAAGTAAAAATACCTGCCTCACAAGGCAGTTATGAGGACCAGAGAGATAATGTGCCTTAATGTGCTTTGTAAACAGGGAAACGGCATATGCATGCTATTAGTTGACATTCTTGGCACTCACCTTGTGACTTGAGCTAATTACTTAATCTGTCTATACTTTGTACTTATGTGTAAAATGGAATAATAGTAGTTTCTTTGTAGGGTTAATTGTAAGGATTAATGAGTTAAAATATGTAAAGCCCTTTAGACAGTGTCTAGCACACAGTAGAAATTGGTTATTATTTTAATTATTATTGCAACAGAAGAGGTTGACCCTACCCCTCAGTGATTCTGATGGAAGATTTTCAGCATACTCATTTTACAGTGCTCTCAGCATAAAGATTCCATGTAGTTTTAATGGCTTAATAAAAATTGTGTGTTGTTGGACTGCTGTTATAGATGAGCATCCAGAATTGGATTAACTGCAGGTAGGATTGTAGGAGGTGCTCCATATTACATCACTCTTGAGGCTGAATTGTTTGGAAATACTTCTTTCTGGTGTTCATATCATATACTCTACTCTGGCTGCAGAAAGTTGGTTTAATGAACGGTGAATAAGATGCTGCTCTTTTTAACAGTCTTTAATGAACTGTTAATTGAAAACTTCAGTCTGGAGTGTCTGATGCTGTACCTTCAGTAGGCCACTTATAAGGGAAAACCCTTTCCTTTTCTTGTGAGGGCTATGTAGTGTTGGTGGTTGCTGTCTTTTTCCTCCTGATACTTTTTTTTTTTTCTTAATTTAAATTTATTTATTTATTTATTTATTTATTTATTTATTTATTTTTGGCTGCGTTGGGTCTTCGTTGCTGCGCGCAGGCTTCTCTCCGGTTGCGGAGAGCGGGGGCCACACCTCGCTGCGGTGCGCGGGCTTCTCACTGCCGTGGCCTCCCTCGTTGCGGAGCACGGGCTCTAGGCGCGAGGGCCTCAGCAGCTGTGGCACACGGGCTTAGTTGCTCCGAGGCATGTGGGATCTTCCCGGACCAGGGCTCGAACCTGTGTCCCCTGCATTGGCAGGCAGATTCCCAACCACTGCGCCACCAGGGAAGTCCCCTCCTGATACTTTTTCCTTTCCTAGGAAAAAATAAAATCTATAATAGATCTCTTTTGTTTATGCAACTACAGCAAGGTGAGTAGCCATTTCTGATAACTTTTCTTTTTTTTAGTAGTAAATTATAATGCTTCCTCTTTGTTTGATTTCTTCTTATGGCATATTTTAATTCCCTCCCCCTTGGGATGTCTAACAAAAGCTTTATTTCATCTGAATTTCACTAGATGTGTGAAAGAAAATTGGTTTATAATAACAATTAATAAAAAACAGTACCAAACAACATTGCTTATTAAATGTTTACTATCTATACCATCCACAGTGCTAGGTATTTTAATACATAACCTCATTTAAAAATCATTTAAGAACATTGGGAGATATCCCCCACAGTAATTTTTTTTTAAAAACTGGATGTTTATTTGAAGGTGGCTTGAAGCTGCATTTACATAGTAGGAACTCTGTAGTGTATTTATTGGGAGGGGAACTGTTGGAAATTACGGGGAGGAGTGTGACTGAAGTTCTCCAAGCTGTACCTTGAGGTCAACACCTCTCACCCTACCAAGGGACCAGAAAATCTACCATGAGAAATGAGTCCTTTAGATTAAGTCTTCCCAATCTTTGGGAGCCCCCGCTTAAAATGCAAATGTCCCTGAGAGGTAACTGATTAAATAAGAAATCAGTCATGAAATTATCCTCCTCTGAGCAAGAATGGAGCTGAACAAAGGCTCAAGTGACTTTTAATGGGAGATGGAGAAATGGTGATGGAAATTTTCTTGCTAGCGGTAGTTCCTAGGGAATTAACTGACAGGAGAACGGGGGACCTAGGGAGGGAATACAGAGTGGGAAGGAAGAACGGGAAAGGGGAGAGAGCGTGAGGCGCCTCCCTGTACTTACATGGGGATCCCAAGTTACGCAGGAAGTCCCTGTTTGGCTCCGATCCCTCCCTCAGACAATGCTTTGGTTCCCTTTGGTCCGCTATTGTGTGTTCCTGGGAAGACTCTCAGCCCCATGTGCAGGCTCAGCAGTAGACGATACAGCTGTAGGACAGGAGCCAGCAAATCCATTTTTGAGATGCCTGGTCAGTGTGGGGACAGAGACATAGAAGTTGTCCCTGGAATGTCAGCCCTTGAAGTAAGTGTGGTGTGTGTATGTTTTCACACCAACATATTCTGTATGTCCATGGGCTGGAGAGAGGTTTATGAATGAGTAGAGGTTAAGAAAATAGAATAGTTAATCTTTGGGTGCCAACGTTTAGATTCAGGGAGAGAACTCTTAGTCCTAGTTACACAGAATATTGTGTTTACATGTCCTCTTGAATTCAAGTTAGGAACTGGTGCTAAAACACAGAAATGAGTGTACTCTCAGGGTTTACTGATTATTTCATCAGATACGGTTCATAGTGTTATTTATTTGTTCCATTAAAGTTGAAATTGGCTTACTTTAGAGGCACAAGAATCTGGACAGTGACCTCCAAGCTAAATAAAAAGTGCAGGTCAAGAAATAGCTTCTAGTTTTAAGACTCACTGCTTGAGAGTCCTTCATCCCTATTTAAACTGGAACACATAAAACTGAGTTTTTGGTATTTCAGGGGATAATCTACTAGTCTTTGTGACTTACTTCCCCCAATCTGTAAACGTGGATAATGGTAACTGCCTCTGAGGGTGGCTATAAGGATTAAATGAGGCAGTATAGTGCAGGTGTTAATTAAACAGGCTTGAATTATGACTCTGCTACTTCTTAGCTATGTGGGCAACCTTATTTAATCTCTCTGAGCTACAAGTTCCTCATCCATTAAAACCCTGGTTGTGGAAAGAAAGAAAGTATGCAAGATGCCTGGCATATATTGAGTGGTTTGCCAGTTGGATGTGGTTTCTTTGACCGGGACTGTGTCAAATTTGAAATCGTTGCTGACATTTAAGCCTCAGAAGAAATCAGAAGATCTGGCCGCCTTTCACCTGTGTCTCTGGCTGCCTGCTTGAGCTGTGTGCCTGTGGGGTCCTCTTTGGGTGGGACCACTGCTCCCAGCTGGCTATACCTTGCCTGCTCATTCACTTATGCTGTCTGGCTGATCTTGTAGGCATTTATTATTTTGCCCATAAATGGAGGTTTTGGTTAGGAAGTATGCAGCACTGGCTGTGACACTTGGCATACATCACCATGCTCAGTCAGTGTTTCCCTTTTTCTCTATTAGGCCACTGATGATGTAGTGAGAACCCAGGTTTAATCCAGATGATTTCAGCCCTGAACTAGATTCTGTCTCAGTTGACTGGGTGACCTGAGAGAACCACTTAACTTCTCTGAATTGCAGTGTTTTTTTTTTTTTCAGGTAAACTGGAGCATTTGGACTGGTTGGTTCTCAGGGTTTCTTCAAGTAGTGAACTTGTCTGACAAGTGGTATATACCACACTTCCACTTCCACAGGGTGTTTGCAGAAATCTTGTATGATATCCTAAAAAGAAAATGGTGAAGTATGGATTGTGAGAACAATTAAGTGAATTAAAAAGTGGCTGAAAAACTGTGTTCAACGTTGTTGGTAATCCCAGTCTGACAAGCTGAAGAATTAACCCTGTGCTGTTGAAATTTTCATTCTTGATTGAATAAAGCTATTGAGGGCAGGTCCATCAATGTAGCAGCTCATGTGAAGCTGGGAGTGACAGTCAATGATGGATGACAGGCCTGGGATAGAATGGAGCAGTGGACCATAATTGAACAAGGATAAGTGGGCAGTGCTATAATTTGGGTGTGAAAAATGAACTGTATGAGTAAAGATGGGGAAGAAAATAACTTAAGAGCAGGTGAAAGAGAGGTGGGGTTTTGGATGGAATGCTCAACCTTGAGGGATATCCATGACCATCACTGTGTTACATAAAGAAAACATTAGGACCTCTGTTCATGTTTATTTAGACGAGCATCTTTTCAAAATATCTACTTTTTGTATGTTGACTTACATAGTAGGATGGTAGTACATGAATAAAAACATTTGGAACACAGGCTTTTAAAAAAATTATATGGGAGAGTGTGATCAAGTTTGGCAATTACTGGATTGGAAGCTCTGCTTGTTGAGAGGTAACATAGTATTGTGGAAACTGTAGACTTTGGAGTCAGATATTGAATAAAATTTTTGGCTTTAACACTTAATGCTTATGACCTTACATAGGTAGCATAGCTTCTTTGAATCTCACTCTTTCATTAAGTGTACAATGTGTGTTACAGTACTTATCTCAAAAGTATGTTGGGATGGTTACAATGAGATAATTTTCTTACCGTCTTTCAGCTATTGGTTTCTAGTTTGGTACCATTACGGTTGGAGAATATACTCTGGATAATTTTAGTTCTTTTCAACCTGTTGAGGTTTGTTTTATGACCCAGGATGTGATATGTCTTGGTGAATATTCCTTGGGCACTTGATAAGGATGTGTATTCTGCTGTTGTTAGGTTCTATAAATGTCAGTTAGATCTCATTGGTTGATGTGTTGTTCAGTTCTCTGTCTCTGCTAATCTTCTATCTAATAGTTGTATCAGTTGCTGAGAGTGGGATGTTGTAGTCTCCATAGTGAGATGATTTTTTGTAAAGTGCCTGCCCGGTGTGCCCGGAGTAGTGAGCATGGTATACCTCAGAGAAGAGAAGACTTAGTACCTGCATAATATTAGGTCTTCAGATACTCACAGGACTGCTTAATGGAAAACAGAGGTAGCCCCTCTGAACAAATGCAAAAAAAACACAGGCGTAGAGTTTTCAGTACCATACAAGGGAAGTGTTCTCATCTTATGGCTTCCCATGAATTCAATATCTGATTCTGTCACTATTAGCTCTCTAGGTTTATAGAAATACTGTCCTGCCTTTGTACCCTTCATGGTTGTTGAGCAACCTTGAACACCAGAACCTCCAATTTCCTCTCTATAAAATGAGTTGGATAAGTTATTCTTCTAGTTTTTAATGACTCAGATACAGATTCAAATATTTGGCCCTTTCTTTTGACACGTAGCACACAGAATTACCATGTTTTCACATTTCACAGTAACGTATGTAAAATTATATGCTTTCTGTTCTTTGGCCAAATCCTTTCTTAGTAAACCTCTTGGGGAGGACATATCCTAATGCAGAAGAAAGGAGTTACATGTTAAGTGACAAAAAATAGCCACAGGCTTTATATCTTAACAAAGCAGTCATTCATCACAGTAACATTTTGTTTCTTTGTGCCTCATTTTCTGGAGAAAGCTGTCAACTTCTTTGGGTGCTTTTTTCCCCCTGGGATTAAGAGAAACTAAAGCAGCATCTATTGGTGTCAAAAAAAGACACATAAATGTGACTGCTGAAACATCAGTATTTAGTAATAACCATAGCAGAGCAGTGCCATTATATTTCAGATGGGTCTCTTTTAAATAGCATATTGCTGGAATTAAAAAAAAGTCCAACTGAGAATTGATCTGTTAGCTGGTGATTTTTATGTACAACAGATATATCAACTGTGATGGCTGTTATATTGAGATTTATTTATTTCCTCAGTTTTTTCCTCCATTTTCTATTTACTTTTGCTTTTTTTTTTTTTTACTATGCACTAATGCTTTTGCTTTTGTTTTTTTTGTTTTTTTTAAAATTAATTTATTTATTTTTGGCTGCATTGGGTCTTTGTTGCTGTGCGCGGGCTTTCTCTAGTTGTGGCGAGCAGGGGCTACTCTTCATTGTGGTGCGGAGGCTTCTCATTGCGGTGGCTTCTCTTGTTGCCAAGCACAGGCTCTAGGCACGCAGGCTTCAGTAGTTGTGGCACCTGGGCTCAGTAGTTGTGGCTCTCAGGCTGTAGAGCACAGGCTCAGTAGTTGTGGCTCACGGGCTTAGTTGCTCCGCGGCATGTGGGAATCTTCCCAGACCAGGGCTCGAACCTATGTCCCCTGCATTGGCAGGCAGATTCTTAACCACTGCGCCACCAGGGAAGTCCCCGTAATGCTTTTTCTTTTTTATTGCTTTACCCTTATTTATTATATGGATTAAATGTTTTCATGATTTCCCGTCCACTGGTCTGGAATGTTATGCATTTTATTTCTGTTAGGCTTAAATTTTAACCTGTATGCTCTGGTTCATTTTACAAAAGATAAATCTGGCTTTTAGCAAAGTTGTGAATCAAGGAAGTAGGAATTTATTATGGTATCAAAAAACATGAGCACCAAGTTCTGAAATATGGATTTGTTGTTGTTCTGTGACTGCAGTCTGACATTTAGTAGTTACTTGTTAATTATATTCTTATTAATGGTTCTGGGGAATGATCCATCATAGAGATGTGAAGGCTGATGTAAATCTACTGTGAGGTGATTTAATCCATGCCTCAGCACTGCAGACTTGCTTTTAATGCATCTGTAATTAAAGTGAAGTTGCTGCCAGTGGCTGAACTTTAGTTAGGAAATGAAATAACAGTTAAAAAGCAAAAATAAACCTCTCTTATGAAACTAAAAAATATCTATTGGAATAGCATGAATTAAAGACTCACCATTTCATTAGTGAAATGAACTTTTTTTTTCAGGTATGGAAAGAGACGCTCTACCAACCATCATCTCTTGGTTATAGTCACCACCTGTGGCAGTTTTAAATGCAAGAATGCCAAGGGAGAAAAATTCTGAAACAGAAATATTGCTGTCATTTAAAAAAATGTCCTTTGGAAATGGTCTTTAGTTTTAGCTTTCCTGTATTCATACGCAAAAGCTTTCATTTATGCCTAAATGAAGTTGGTAGCAGCTGAGCAGCAGCTGTTGGGAATGCTATTAGGCTTAAATCTCTGGTTAAAACATTGATATTGTTTTTTTAATCTCTTTTAAGCAAAAATGAATTCCCATGAATATGTTAGAAAATGGGCTTCCTATTACTATTTCTCTTACCATATGTAGTATTCAGAAATGTGTGATCCAAAACAAATCAAATCAAGGCAATTGTGATGTGGAAATTGGATCAGACTTGTGGAGTTTTCCATTCTTGGCTTGCCTTGCATTATTGATCCTGAGATGCATGCGCAACACTGTATGTCTTTGCTTTTAGTTTTTTGCTCTTTAAAAATGAAAATTATAATGAGTTTGAACTCACATGGTCGTGAGGCAGTTGAGGCTCTGAAAGAGGCAAACTTTTGCATTTAAATACATTGTAATAGAAATATATTAATGTCAAATTTATGAGAAACAAACTTATTTGACAAAGACAGGGAAAGTGACTGACTCTATGATTGTATAGAAAATTCAAAAGTACCTTTGGAAAGAGTCAAGAAATATTTTCCAACTATTTCCATGCATAACCTTTCTTTCCTAGACCTTCTTTTCCCTTTAATTCTCTCAACTCTCTGGAGAACAGTGACATTTCATGGGGAGATTCATTCAAAACACAGAGGGAGGTTTAAGAAGGTTTTCTTTGCTTCAAAAAAATGTTTCTATTTCTTTGCTTTGATTATATTTTAAAGAAACTGATGGCTTTTGAGTAGCTTTTTATTTTAAAATGATGTCAGATTTACAGAGAATTCCATGATTTGCTTAAAAAACTACCAAACATACACGTTACCCAAATTCGCCAAGGTTTGACCATGTACTTCACTGGCTTTTTCATTAGCTCTTTCCCTCTTGCATACATACTGTTTTTTTCTGAACTGTTTGAGTTAGTTGTAGACTAACCCTTATGTATTTCAATACATATTTCCTAAGAACAAAGACATGTTCTCACATAACCTTATTACATTGATAAGAATGAATACATTTAAAATTTTATCTATTGACCTAATAATGACTTTTGTAGCATTTTCCCCTTATACTGGGTCCAGGATCCACTTGTATGGATAGTATTTAATTGTCATGTCTCTTTAGTTTCTTTTAATTTGGAACCATTCTTTATCCTTACTTGTTCTTTCATGACCTTCGTATTTTTGAAGAGTACAGGCAAAGTATTTTTTAGAATGTACCTAAACTTAGATTTGTCTGATATTTCTTCATATTGTATTCAGATATTTGTTTGCTTGTTTATTTCTTCATTTCCTTATTTATTTATATTTTTACGAACTCATGGAATCTTAGTCAGTGGTTTATAAACTGTTACTGCCAGTACTTACTTCGATGCTCAAATTCTCCCAAATTCGGCCAGTGGGAGCTCCTTCAAACTGGTTCCTTAGCCTTTAGACATGCCCTCATCATAATTTGAGTTATTTACTTACTTTCCGGCACAGCATGATGTTCCAAGCTCATTTTGTATTGTGTACTTTCTCTGCTTCAGTCCTGGAATCAGCCAATTCACCAAGGAGCCCTAGTTCCTTTTAGGGGAGAATGGTATTTAGATCTTGGTGCTAGGTGTGTTCATTGCTACCAGGGTGTCGTAACTGTTAGGCCCTCTTGGAATTCCAAGCTAGAAAGAAAGAAAAAAAAGATCTATAAACAGACACATTACACATAATGTGTGTATACATATATACATACATATATACATAATGTGTATGTATACAACTATCTGTCCATCCATCCATCCATTAAAAATCATGAGTTCTTACTGGTACCACCACTTTCAGTCTAGTACCACAGAGCTCTTTCTGGCATTCATCCTTTCCCTATTTGTAACTCATTCACCATCTGTGAAAAGCCTGACTTCCAGTGTTCTCAATATACCTACTTACTTGCTCAATCCTAAAAATTTTTTTAGAATTTTTTTACCTATACTACTGTGAAAAAGAAACCTAGAGTTCAATATTTATTTATGGTTCTTTTTGTCCTTAGACTGAGGGTATGTAATGAAAGTACTGCATTCAAAAGTTGCTTGAGCTAATTCCCTTTTTCCTTTCTTCAATGTGATTGTGTTCTTTATTTGAAATACGGTTACATTAATATGTACCCAGAAAGTGAAAGTGAAAGTTGTACCCAGAAATGTCACAACTGCAATTCTTTTCACGCCCCCCCCCCACCCCAGTTCACATCCTAGCTCCTAGTACCTATAAGTAACTACAAGTGTCATTTTCTGGTTTATCTTTCTTGTATTTCTTTTGCAAAAATATGCAGATACAGATGGTATATTTTCTTTTCCCATTCTCTCATACACACAAGGTGACGTATGGTATATATTTATGGACTTTGCTTCTTTCACGTAACCGTATATTCTGGGTTCTTCTTTTACAGCAGCATAGTGTCCTTTGTCTCGATATCACGTGGTTTATTCAGCCAGTTTTCTAAATGTTCCCATGTAGGTTGTTTCTAGTACTTTGCAATCAGAAACAGTGCTGCAGTGGATAACTTTATGTATGTATAATTTCATAATGTTAGAGGTGTATATTTAGGGTAGATTCCTGGAAGTGAGATTGCTAAATCAAAAGGTAAACATGTAAGTTAATTTTGTTAGATATTGCCAAATTCCCTTTGGCTGTACCAGTTTTCATTCCTAACAGTAAGCTCTGAGAGGGCCTTTCTTCACAGTCTTGGCTAATACCCCTTGGTAACTTTTCTTTTTCAGTGATTTTCTAGCATGAACGGGGAGAAACAGTTGTTTTATGTCAGTGACATGATTTTGTCTAATTTAACCTGCTTATTGAATTGTAAATGAGCCATCAAGTAGCATGCCCTCTGTTTTCCCAACTTCAATGCTATTTTTGGTCCAATTTAGCTTGGAAAATAAAGGGGCAGAATCAGGTTTTATCCCTCTCTTATGTATTCAAAGCAGTAGGACTTTATATACAATACTTAAGTGGTTCTCAAACTTGAGTGGGCATCAGAATCACCTGGAACACAGAGTGGTGGCTCCGCCCCCAGAGGTTGATTCCGTAGGTCTGGGGCCAGATTATTTGCATTTCTGTGATCTCAGGTGATACTGATGCTGCTGGTCTGGGGACTGCACTTTAAGTCTAGGGGCTTCCTTGGTGGCGCAGTGGTTAAGAATCCGCCTGCCAATGCAGGGGACACGGGTTCGAGCCCTGGTCCGGGAAGATCCCACATGCCGCGGAGCAACTAAACCCGTGTGCCACAACTACTGAGCCTGCGCTCTAGAGCCCACGAGCCACAACTACTGTAGCCCACGTGCCACAACCACTGAAGCCCGCGCACCTAGAGCCCGTGCTCCGCAACAAGAGAAGCCACCGCAATGAGAAGCCCGCGGACCGCAACGAAGAGTAGCTCCCGCTCGCCGCAACTAGAGAAAGTCCGCACGCAGCAACGAAGACCCAGCGCAGCCAAAAATAAATAAATAAATAAAAAAGAACCCGTAGTCTATATTAATACAATGGTTTATGGAGTATCTCAAGGAAGCTGTTAGATCTTATGATTGATACTGTATTTGAGTGATTGTATAGGACAGATGTCATCATGTCTGTACTGCTGAAAAGGCAAGATATCTAACAGACCTTTAAATCTTTGTACTGAAAGGCGATAGAATAGTCAAGCTTTAGGTCATCCATTTATTGAATCATACATTTATTAATCACATTTATTGGCTTTGAACTGTATTTGCTAGAAAGTGCAAGCGCTTCTATTTTACATATTGAAGGCTTTTATTTAAGGAAAGTTAAATGTATTTTCTAAGATCCTGCATTTAAAAAAACAAAAGCCCTTGACTTCAGGACCTTTTGAATACCTTAGCAGTTCTGTGCCTCTTTGTGCACATAATTGATTTTATTGCAGTGGAGCTGAAAGTTAAAGCTGAAATCTAATTTCATGAACTTAATAATGGCCTTTAGAACTGGTAATGACACCTTGATTACCTTGAGATGATGGGGCTGTTGGTTGAAACACTATTTTTTTAGGTGTTTATCTTGCCACATAACAACTGTGTTACCTCATCAGAGATTGTACCTATACCTTGACTCAAATGAAACTATACCAGCCAATTAATCCCATTTAAATCAGTGTAGAATTGACTGGGAGGTACCCACGGACTAGTTTCAGAGCCTAGTATGTCACAGGAGACCTAATAGGAAACTGACCTCTGCAACATGATGTTTTATTTTGCCCTGAATCTACTCTGTCATGTGAAATACAGTTATTTAAAGATATGTAAAAATGCAGATATTGAATTTTCTTATTTTGTTGTGAAGGTGATACACAGACATTTCTGGTTTGGCAATAGTTAAAATTGGGAGTAGAGAAGGAAAATTTGAGAAATTTTGGTTTCCAAGCAACTGAACACATAATATCAGATCTGTGTACCACTTACTTAATGTTAAGATTTCTGAAGTGTAAATAATTGATTGAACAGAGATGAAAACAGCCATTATAGTCAGCTGAATTCTAAACTCCTTGACCTGAGCTCATTATGGTCAGATTAGTGAACAGGATGACTAATTCTCCAAGAAGAGGAGCCCACATATAATCTTTGGCATATACATAGATCTTGAAGAGTTGATGGACTTAAATAAGCATTTAGTTTCCAATCTTTGATCTTGTGAATGTGGGAAACCTGAGCTATAACCCATCAGGAGGTGAATGAGCTGCAACAGAGCCTTGGGCTCTCTCCCTTCACTTCCCTCAATACAGAGGGCCTAAGGAGTGATTATTGCTATAAACGATGCAAAGTGTAATATACCTTACGTTCATCAAATCCTATAATAACTTTCACTTCTAATTCTCCCTCTGATATCTCTCTTTTCACTCTAGAAGCTTTCCCTGGTTGATTTCATCTATACTCATAGTTTTAATTCTTGCACTTATACAGATGACTTCCATATGTACCTCCAGCTATATTTTGTTGATAATTCAGACTTGTATATTCCAGTACATGCTGTGCATCTTAACTGTTCCATTTGTAAGTCAAACTCAAAATGTCCGAGAAGGAATTTATCTCTTATCTACCTTCTCCTCCAGAGAAGACCACTGTGCCTACCCTGCTTTGTCCTATTTGGAAGTGATACCTGGGAATAGTATCGGGCTCTTTGATTTCTCCCTTATTACCCTTTACATCCAGTCATTTGCCATGGCCTGCCAGTTCTTTATAAGTAGTTCTCCCCAGTAAGTATACGCTCTCTTCTCCTATGGTCTCTCACCTTGACCTTGACTGTTCTGCCTGTCACTGGGTGTGGCCTTCTCAATCTTCTATATCTTATTTACTGCAACCATAATCTTTTAGAAACATAATTCTAACCACAGTACTCCCCTTCGAACACTTGGATGTTGCTTGATCACCAGCAGGATAAAGCCCAGACTCCTTATAGCCCACTGTGATCTCACTCTTGCCTACTTCTCCAGCTAGATGTCTTGCCGTTCTCCACGCAGACCTCAGGATGCAGCAATTCAGAACTGCTCTTAGTTCCCTGAAAACACCGTGATGTCTCACACATCCTCACTTGTGACTGTGCTAGTCTTTCTTACTAACCTTTATGCCCCTTGTAATTCTTTTGCTTTTAAGACTTTGCTCTGGCTGCTCTAGGATGCCTTCCTTAATTTCTCTTGCTCACTCACCTACTACCATCTCAGATTGTCTGTTGATTTTTCTCTAAGGTCTCCATAGGATACTCTATGCATATCTCTATGGTGGAATCTTGTCTACTTCATTGAATTCATTTTTAAGTTCCTTGAGTGGAGGGTCTCTGTTTTGTTTCTCCTTGTATTCCTCTTGCCTAATAAGGCTCCTGAAATCATTATAAATTGATCTACACATTTGCTTATGAAGGTGTGCAGAATTAACTGCATAGTGGTAGCAAGGAGTATCTTTGCCTTTTCAGTGACAATTTGAGGTAGTGACATTTTGGGGGTATTTATTTAGGGTGTCTATTGATGCATACCAAAACACTCTAAAACTTTAGTGCTTAAAACAACGAACGTTTAATTTATTCATGATTTTCTTAGAAAACTTTGGGCACCTAATTGGGCTGGGCTTGGTTGGATGTTTCTTCTTCTGGTCTTGTCTGGGCTCACTCAGGTGTCTTCATTCATCTGATGGCTTAACTGAGGCTGGATGGTTTAGAATGATCTCACTCACATGTCTGACAGTTTGGTGTTAGCTCTCAGCTCTGCCTCTCTCTCATCCTCAAAAGAGCTGGCCTGGGCTTCTTTACATGGTGGTCTCAGGGCTACAACAAAGTGAGGGTGGAGGATGCAGGTCTAGAAGTCACACGGTGGCACCTCTGTCACATTTTTAGGTCACAGCAAGTTAGCAGGCCAGCCCAGATTCAAGGCATGGGGAAATAGGGGAAGAGCAGTCATGTCACATTGCAAAGGAGTGTACATAAAGGGATGGGAGGAGTTTTGTGACTTTTTTTTAAACCTTCAGTATTCCTTGTTAAAAATGGATTGACTTCTCTACTTTTTGAGTTCTTTTTGCACATTGTATTACTTCCATGGTAGTCATCTTACATGCTTCACAGCTTGTATGTTTTACTTCCTTCTTTAATTAAGTGATCTTTTTCTTGCATTTAGGAAGAGTATAATAAAAATAGATTTCATAGTGCATACCAGATTTTTTAATTTGGCAGGCTTTCAATAAATACTTACGGAGTGAATTATTGTTTTTCAATTAAGAAATATTTCAAGTATACAGAGAAGTAAGAGAATGATACAATATATAGCTGTCTACCTACCACTCTGAACATCTTTCCTGAGATAGAAATAGTGCTGTGAACCGATAGCTAAAATAGCATTGCCTGTGCAGTTACACGTGACTTATGATAAGATGTTGTTGGCTAACTTGAGCTTTTAACAACCATTTATGACCCTTGTTTCAAAGGGAGAATGAATTCAAGCACTCTGCCTTGCAAATTTAGTTGAGTCGTAATTTGGGGACCGCTTTCAAAGCCAAGGAAATACCCCCTGCATGTGAATATTATAAGCATTTGGATAATGTCAGTATCTATCTGAAAAGAATGAGCTAATTACCGAATTCTTTAAGTTGTACAGAGGTTATTTTTTTCCCTGGAACTTCAAAATTCTTTGCTACAAGAGACTGAGGAGTAAATAGAGGTGCTTTAAGGGTGTAGACATGCTTTGTCTAGTACTGTTATTTGTTGTCAGTAATACCCTGCTAAAAATCTAAAGCTCTAATTGCATATTGGATTTGCTTCACAGATGACCAGCAGAACCCAGTAAAAATCCTAAGGCTTTTACTTGCATATTGGATTTATTTCATGGATGGCTTTTCCCAGAGTGCTTGGAAGCTATGTGTACACCATAGGGAGCTGGAGAGTGAGAGAATGCAACAGGTTAGAAGAAGGGAGAGAAATACATTCTAGTTTAGGGACTGTGCGTACTGTTCAGTTCACTCTGCGCTGTGTTATGTCTGGAAAACATAAATCCCTGCAGTTAATCTTAATTCCTCATCTTAGTCTCTGATGTCTCCCCCTTTTTTTCTACCTCCCCCAACTTTACTATAAAAATAATTAAGTATCTAGAATTATTTTTGCCAAAAATTTGAATAGTCTATCACAGACCTCATTACATTTTCTTCCGTGATAAATAATTGTGCATCTCTAAAAATGACATTTTCCTGCATAGTCTCAGTATAGTTTTCACAACTCAGGTTTGTCCTCTTAAAATGAGAACGATGATTCCACCTTCACTGAGTCAATGGGGTTGTGGCTCAGTAGGTCTGAGACATAACAGGTGTTTCCCCAACTTGCTTTTCCATCTGTTCCTGGTTTCCTTTATGTCTTTTTTCTCTATTTCTTTTTTTTCCATATTTCTGCCTCCCTGTTTCTGCCCTGAGTTCTCTTATTGGCATTTCCACCTTGTGTGCCAAATATCTTCACTCCTCTGTCTTGGTTTCTTCCTGAAGTGACTGATGGAAGCCATTGCAGCAGCAGGGCTGCTCAGAGGGGTCACCGGCCGGTACCCCAGGGAAAGCATCCAGAGGGGCTTCCCCCGTCCTCATTGGCCTTCAGTCATCCCTGTGGACTTAGGGATTTCTGCAGGGGTGAGCATGAGCTTCTGGCTTCAAAGCACCCACAATTATATTCTGACTTGTTCTCTGTGAAGATTTCAAAAACTTTTTTTTTTTTTTTCTGAAAAGCTACATCTGTGCCCATTTGTGCAAACACTGGAATCTGTTCATTGTTTCCTTTTTTGCCCATCCACATGTTCACATTCACTAAATAATCTTGGTTTCGGCTTATGTGTGGCCTTTATGCATACGACATGGATTGGATAATTTTCCAGTGATGCAGTGCTCTGACATTGTGCAGGTGATATTTCAATATTGATTTTTCTAGTGAATGCTTTGAAATATTATCAATTAGAAGCATTTAGCAGTTTCTAACCTTTCACCAAGCTCTTATTTTGGGGTCTACAGTGGTTCCCTTAATATGTTAAATGAACAAGTTATTATTTCATACAACTCACACCACATCTTTTAGCCACCTCTGCTTCTACAAGCTCTGCGGAGTCTGAAAGTAGCTACATTAAAATGAGCAAAAAAATATATATATAGGTAGAAACTTATGATGGAAAGTACCACAAATCATTTTTAGGAAATGCTGTATTATTCTTAAACATAAGGGGGAAGAGAGAAGTGGCAAAAAATGTCTTAGTGTAGTCAGTACAGGATTGGAAGCCTGTGCTGTAGGAACGGCGAGCGACACCCTGGTAATATTATCAATTCATGCTTTTGTTCTCTCTTTCTTTGCTCCCCTTGTGTTGTCCTCTCACAACTTACCTTAAAATATAAAAGCATATTTCTACACCTGCTGTAGGCTTTCCTGTGATACATGTCTGTGTCACCAGAAAGCCTCCTGACTCTTGAATTAAGGAAACTTGGTATCAAATTGGAAATGAAATGTTCCGCCTTTGCAAAACCCATCTGGGTTGGATCAGTTCTATGAGATAGCATTTTAATTTGAGTCTCAAGCACTTGGTGATATAATTCTCCTTAGCAAGTTGACATGATGTATGTGCATTTGTGTATTTCAAACACCAGAATCTTTCACGTTAATAAAAACAAACACACAGACAAAAACTCACAAGAACAAGCTACTGCTAGGATGTGGAAAGCTGGAAAGAGTATTGCCCCTATGCTTACAACAGTAAAAAGCCAGATAATCTACAAAAGTCACAACTTTTCTTGAATCCATCAGAGATTGGATCATAACACAAATTAAATTAATTCATGAGTCCATACTAATATAAGTAAATAACTGAATAAATTAATAAATGGGGGAGAAGAGACAATTATCTCATGCAGAAGAATTCCAAATAATTTATGTACTCTGCTGTAAAGGAAAGGGCATGTAACTCCTCACTCCTTCAGTGTGGGCTGCTCATAGAGCCTTCCTACCAAAGGCTACAGTATGTCAAGGGGTTGTGGGGAAAAGAGTAACTTTACAGTGGGGAAACCTAACAAACACTGTCTGAGCCAGGTGATCTAGGTTCATATTAACAGTAACAAGTCATATTGATAGTATGTACCCTTGATGTGTTATGATGAAAATGGCACTTAACCTCTGTGGTATACCCACACATGCAGTCTAATTATGAGAAAAACATCAGACAAACCCTAGTAGAGGGGCATTCTGTCATTTTCCTGACCAGCAATCCTTATGACTGTCAAGGTCGTCAAAACCAAAGAAAAATCTGAGAAACTGTCACAGCCAAGGGGAGCCTAAGGGGACATGAAAACTGATGTGATTATGTGGTGTCCTGGATGCATGCTAGAACAGAGAAACATGTTACTAGGTTAAAAAAAAGGAAGGAAATCTGAATAAACTGTGCACTTTGGTTAATAATAATATATCAATATGGGTTCATTAATTGTAACAAATATAGCATGCCAATGTAAGGTGTCAATAAGAGGAGACAAACAGGAGGCCCCTGGACCCTCCTTTAGACTATCCTGACCACAGGCTGTGAGGCTGCACGTGATCTGGCCTTCTCTTTTCAGCTCCAAGTGTTAGCACTGCCCTCTTTAGCACTGCTCCAGCTGCATCGGCTTTGCTGGTCTTCCTTGAACACGTCAAGGTTCTTCCTGGTTTCCACTGGCCATTTCCTCTACCGGAAATGTTTTCCCCCGGATGTTCACATACACTATTCACTGCATTCTAGTCTTTTGGCAAATATTACATCATTTGAAATCCCTTTACTGACCATCCTGCTTAAAGGTGTGTCTCTTGGAGTCTGTAACCACAAAACCTGTGTTCTTTTTCTTCATGGTACTCAGTATTTCCTGAATTTATTTATTTTTAAAGTTTTCTATCCACCCCACTAGAACTTAGGTCACATTTGGTCAGGAACTTGGTTGGTCATATTTACTCCTGCATCTGTAGCTACTGGACCAGTCCTTGGTACATGGTAGGTAGGCACCTAGTATTGATAAATATCAGGTGAATGAAAGAATTCTCTAATTCTGCTCTTTTCTATTAATGCTTACACCGTATTTCCTGTGCCTCTCATGACAACTGTGCTCTGCTGTGCACTATGGTTCTGTATGTGTGAGACATTGTTTCCCTTCTAGATTGCTACACTGCAGCAGTTGGGTATCTCTCATTTATCTCCTGTCCCCATGGTATCTAGCTTGTTGCCTGGCAGGTCATTACTGCTCAAAAGCTATTTATGGGATAAATATTTGTGTCTGCATTGCATCTGTCTTATAACTGCTTTCGGCATAGCCCAGTGGGATTCCACAGGCACTGCATCAAAAGTTAGGTACATCTGCTTTGCTTGGGGACATTACATCTTATATCCCTACTATTATTCTGAACTTCTCCATGCTTTAGCTCCCTGGATTTTGACCTCTTTGACTTTGGTCTTGGTTTCTCCTGCATCATATGTGCTCTTTAGAATTGGAGACATCACTTTAATTTTTTACCAAGGCCATGACATAGGATGACATCTCATCTTAGCCAATAACTGGTTGTGAGGCATCTGGCTCCTGTGGCCAGATAAAGACCAAGACAGATGTGAGGGCATCTGGGGAGGAAAGTCAACACTGTGAATGTATCCTGTGGCTTGCAGGAGGCAGGCAGTCTGCTTAATGGGAGATTGACTTGCTCCCCACTCCTTTCCTAGCTCCTCACTTTTATTAAGAATGACAGGCAAAGTGCCAAGTACTGGGTACACCTAGATGAGAAAATACAAAGACTTTGAAGAACTTATAATACAAGTAAATTTGGTCTTCATGTAGTTGAATCATGACACCTATGGAAAGCCAGGTCATTTGTTCATGATGCTTAAGCCAGGGTCCGCTGTTCACTTGGTACAGCTTCCATGAATGAATTGTAGGCATAAGGATTAGCTAGAAGCAAACAGACTTCTGCATTGTAGCCTCCCAAAACTTGCTCCCAAAGCAGTGGCAAATATACGTTTAAGTAAGCTCATCCTATGAAGAAAAGGGCATGTTTTGCAGAGTGGAGACTTTTGCAGTACTTCATAACCCATCAGAGTCTTATCATACTACTTAAGTCAGTGATGGATTTGTCCCTTGTAGGTGCAACACGCTAGATTTCTGCTATTTACGTTTGTAACATTTATATTTCTGTTTTCACCTTACTCTGCCAAGAATTAACTACTTTTTTTTTAGGTTTTCAAGGGAGTAGTAGTGACCAAATGACTAAGGTTTCTATGCATTTATCTTCTTTACTTTGGGAAGAATTTCCTTTAGGAGTCTCATTCCAGAGTCTGAGTAACCTTAAGCACTATGTTTTTTATAACCTCAGGACCCAGGAGTTTTAGAGAACAGTTTATTAAGTGATCTTTTGAACTAAGAAAGTCTCTGTAGTTAAAGCCATGCCTGTGTCTTAAGACTGTTTTTATGACTGTTAGGTGTCAAGGTTGGTTCAGAATAATTTTTGCAGTTGTGAAAAACTGGTTCAGTTGAACATAACTGCATTTTTTTTAAAGCAGGGAATTATGCTTGTGGCAATGCCCTTGATTCTGTTCAGCTAATTTCTTTTCTAGATGATTTCTTTGTTGGAGTACTTATTCCCAATTTATGGTCTCAGTTCTTAATTTCCAATGGACTAAATTCTTTATACAAAGTATAGAGATGGCAAATTTGACCTTGAAAAGACAGCAGTTTCCCCTCTGCTCATATCTTTAGCAAAGAAACAAAACTCCTTTTCCTTTTGTCACATTTCTCATTTCTTCTATTCTCATTTAATTGATGATGAAACTATTTTCTTCTGGTAACTTATGGCAAAACAGCTCTAGAGCTTAAAGAATCTATTTATAGTCCATCTTCTTTAAGACAAAATTGAAGGCTCTTTGGATAGGTAAGTCAAAATAGGCATTTTTTGTCACTATGCCCCTACAGTTTCCTCCCAGGTACTTGAATTATCAGCTTTTGAATTTTATTTTCTAGGATTGACGAATATCCTTATTTGAGTATAGAGGGACAAGACTTGAAACTGCTCGTAGTCATTTGCAATTTTGCATGAATTGTTCAGATTTATTGTTTGCATTGACTGGGCATTGATATGGTAAAGTTCTGATGAGGGAGAACACAGAAGTATAATTTGGGGCTGTAAAATAATGCTTATGGAGAAAGATCTGTGAGGGTGCTGTAGTGGGCAGCCTGAATGGTCTAAGAAGACTCAGTTATTCCTTCAGCAGTTATGCCTTGAGCACCTGCTGTGTGCCAGGTACTGTTCCAGATGCTGAGCATAAGCCCTGAAGAAAACAAAACCCTTAGACCTCATGGGACTTGAGCACTAGAGGAGGCGATTTTGAGAAGAGGCTAGTTCCAGGAGAATGCCTTAAAGTTCTTGATAATGTGGCCCAAGATTCATGCTGCTCCCCTTTCTTCCCCAGTAGCTTTGCACCTTGATATTAATTGTTCTGCTGTACACACGCCGTTGAATAGAGCTATGGATTGTTAAGTGCTTTGCCAGTAGAATCATGTCCAGGTATTTCTTCAGTTGTCTTTATTCGTTGTTCTAGTTGTTGCTTTATAGGTTTTTACCAGTTTTGAAACTTTCTTTTGAGACCTAAATTGCCCTTTTACTTCCTTTCCAACCCTAAGTCCACTAGTGTTTTACCTTGTTAATCAGAAAAATTACCATCATTATCAATAAAAACATTAAAGATGTTTTATTTACTTCTTGGACAGATAATATACAATTGATTAATAATACATTGCTTAGAAAAATATGAATACTTAGTGCATTTCTTAGTAACTTTGATTTTTCAGGGTAATCTACAAATGAGTCCCTTCTGTAATTGGTTTTCATCAGTTTATTACATCTTAAGCCTGTTTTTCAATTTGTTTTCATGTGATTCCTATGTGTAAAAGCGAAAGTACTTTGTTTATTGAACATATGAAGCATGACTGGATTTGTTTAAATCTACAAATAAGCTGAATTGCTTTCTTCTTAATTTGCTGTTTTTGTTTTCAGACAAAAATTGATGGGATTTGTAATTACAGAAGATTTTTACACCAACATAGTTGGTATTTTATTTAAAAAACAAATGTGCTGTTCTAGTAACTATAAGGATTATAGATTTTTTTTCATTCTTGAACATTATTTAGATTTTTTTCCTGGTCATCATTTGTCATTTTGTCAATATTCTATTTTGACTTTAAAATGAATGATTTTAAATGCTTTTGGCAGTTATTGTAAAGTACTACATACTCCATATAAATTGCCCGATAGTCTTTGAGGGTATGTACTGAAGAGGGTATGTATTTTAGTCATTAGAAGAAATGGCCCAATTAGGAAATATCTATCAAGATTACAAATGCAATCAATTTCTGAGCATTTATTCTGAGGTATACTTATATGTGAAGTAACATGTGCAGAGGTACATTTTTGAAATGGCAGAGTATTGGAGAGTGACCATGTAATTGTATATTAACAGGGGATAGATGATGATGGTACATCAATAATGGAATACTGTGCAAGTGTTGAAAAAGCAGAGGGAGCTTGCTGTGTATTCATATGGAGGAAAGCAAGGTGCAGAACACTCATATCATGACAGGCTTTCTGTAGGAAGAGGGGTGGTGGTTCTGTTGCAACAGTAAGGCTGGGTAAGAATCACGGGATTGGAGATCGATGAAAGGTAGCCAATATTCAGTTCGAGAATCACTTGGTTTATTTCACACCATTACCACACAAGTTAGTCAAGTAGTGAAAGTAGAAAAGAGGGTCACAAGCCCCTCCAAGAAGTCCGGGAAGGAGGCCTCTCAGCAGGAGCAGTGACCCCTGGTCCAGCAGTGGGCCTCTTGACAAGTGTGAGTGGGAAGTTGCCTTCTGCTCCAACCGTGGAGCAGATCTTCCAGCGAAGATCTGTGGAGTCGTGTCTTCCAGCGAAGAGCCAAGTCCCTTGCCCAGTTGTCTCATTTTAAGGAGTCCATCAGTAGGGTGTTAACAGTTGCACTCCAAGCTGTCTTCTCTCTATGTTTGCTCCTTCTGTCCCGGTGAAGTCTCCCTGCAGACATTACCAAACAAATTGCTTATCTAAGGTAACACTCTTAATTTATCACACTAAGACACTCACAGTCCTGGATCGGATGTCTCAAAACAACTAATATGAAAAAGTCATTGCTGTACTCAAGGTTTTCTAGAATTTCTATGTTTTCATCGAGGAGTTTTATAGTTTTTGCATTTTGTATTCAGGCCTGTGATTCGTTTGAGGTGATTTTTGTGAAGGGTGTAAGATCTGTGTTTAGATTCATTTTTTTGCATGTGGATGTCTGGTTGTTCCCTCCCATTTGTTGAAAAAACTGTCTTTACTCCATTTGATTGTGTTTGCTCCTTTGTCAAAGATTAGATGACTGTATTTACGTGGGTGTGTTTCTGGGCCCTCTGATCTCCTTGTTTATTCTTTTACCAGTACCGCACTGTGTTGTTTACTTAACTTTATGGTAAGTTGCCATTGAGTAGTGTCCGTCCTCTTTTTTTTTCTCCTTCAGTATTGTCTTAGCTATTCTGGGTCTTTTGCGTCTTCATTTAAACTTTAGAACCAATTTGTTGACATCACAAAAATAACTTCTTGGGATTTTGATTGGATTGAATCTGTTGTTCAAGTTGGGGAGAACTGGTGTTTTGACAGTATTGAGTCATCATTATTTAGGACTATCTCTTCATTTATTTAGTTCTTCTTGGTTTCTTTCATCAGAGTTTTGCAGTTTTCCTCATAAGGATCTTCTATGTATTTTGTTATAATTAATACATAAGTATTTCTTTTTTGGGGTGGGCTAATGTAAGTGGCGTTGTGTTTTTAATTTCAAAATCCACTTGATTATTGCTGGTAAATAGGGAAGCAGTTGATTTTGTTTAATAACCTTGTATCCTGCAACCTTGGTATAATTGCTTATGAGTTCCAGGAGTTTCTTTGTTGATTCTTTTTGGTTTTCTGTGGAGACAATCATGTCATCTGCAAAAACAAAGACAGTTTTATTTTTTTGCTTGCTGATCTATATACCTTTTATTTCCTTTTTATTATTTTTATTGTCTTATTGTATTAGCTAGGACTACCCATACATTGTTAAAAAGGAGTGGTGAGTGGGCACATGCTTGCTTTGTCCTTAATTTTAGTGGAAAAGCTTCTAGTTTCTCACCTTAAGTATGATGTTAACTGTAGGGATTTTTGTGGATATGCTTTATCCAGTTGAGGTAGTCCCTCTCCATTCCTAGTCTGCTAAGAGTTTTCAGTTGGTGTTGCGTTTTGTCAAATGCTTTTTCTGCATTTATTGATATGATCGTGTGATTTTTTTTCTTTAGCTTATTGTTGTGATGTATTATATTAGTTGATTTTTGAGTGTTGAACTAGCCTTGCATTCCTAAGATAAATCACACTTGGCTGTGGTGTATATATATAGTCTTTTATACATTGGTGGATTCAATTTGCTGATACATTGTTGAGGAGTTTTGTGTTGATGTTCATGAGGACTGTATGCTTTTTAATACTGTTGGTGTTTTTCAACCATGTCACTGTATTGCCCACTAAAATTAAAAAGTTTTTAAAAAGAGTCTTGGCCACTTGGGACCTTACATGTATACCACTATTGATAACGAGTTTTGTAAATTTGCTGGGTGTCTCTGTGAGCAAAGAAAAAGTGATGTTTGTACACTGGATTGGGGTCCTCTTTTGAGATTTTTGATTGCTGGTGATCTTTTGTCCTTTGGCAAGCACCTGAGCTCTGGTTCCTGGAACAGAAATCCCAGCAGTAAGAAACCTAGTGGATACTCTTTTGGTTGCATTAGATGCATGAAAAAAACAAAGAGATGAACTAAATACACAATTTTCATTTTTTAGGAGTTGCCATTGCTTCTTTGTAAAATGCGGATAGAGGTAATATTTTTGTTTTTATTTTGTTTGGTACAATGTAAGTGGTATAAAGGCTCTTCAAAGAAACAAAAAAAGAAATGTTGCTTTTTATTCTACTGTTTTGTACAAGAGCCTTTCCATACACATGAAAGAGGACAGCAGAATTGCTGTGCGAACATTTATAATTTTCTCTCTAATATTGTTTTATAAGAATTGAGTTGAAATTGCTAAGAACTTGATTCATTCCCTGCTGGTTGAAATAAGCAGGCAGTGAGCCGAATGCATGGAAAAGTCATTGATGGGAGAGGGCTCTCATTTGGCTCTCAGGATAGGCACTGAACTTCACTATATTTGGAATAATATTAACTACTTATTTCTTGGTTGGAAATTTATGATAATTTAATTCCTGTTGATAGAAGAGTTTATTATTGAATGTATAATGGAAATTTAGGATAATTATTAATGATCTGAATTTTTATGAAGTATATGTTAGCTTTCATTTTACTACTTTCTTCCATGCCTACTATTTCTCAAGATATTCATTGGCAATGGTTCTCTCTTTTAGCTAGTTGGAAACTCTCATATTATTCAGAAAGGAAAAATCCTGGTAAGGAAGTTGGAGACAGGAGCAGATCTTGGAATGTACCAAGAGTCTGGTGTTGACCGCCCATTTTTTATGCTAATAAGAAAACATTAGTTCTTTTTTTCAGGGGAGTTTCTCAAGTGTTTTATTCTGAAAGGAACTATTGCTTTTTTATACCATAATCCTGGATTTGCTGTATGCTAGGCATGCCTCTACCAGCTTAACAGTATTGACAATCATTTAGCCTTCAGAATTCAATTTATAAAATGTCACTTTTTTTTTTCTTTCTGTCAGCTGAGACAGTAGAGCTGAAGCCAAGAGAGGAAAAAGCAAATATTTGAGAGTGTGAATATTATAAGTGTGTGACAGTTAGAAATGAAAATATCCATCTCTAGGTAAAGTGAGCATATTCTTTTTAGATTTCTATGTGCCAGTAAAATGGGGATGAGTCATTCCCTAAAGAGTTGCTCTGAGGTATTAAAATAATTGGGTTAAACACCAAACTTCATATTCATAGATCCCACTAAAATTTTTGCAAGTAGGAGTTACGGACTGGACTAATCTTTTTTTTTTTTGGTAGGGGATGGAGTAAGAGAGAAAGCACTTCAGTGACATCTTTCACAGCAATCATGATGTTGAGTTTTGAGAAAATCCAATAAAAATTATAGAGTGCTATAGAATAAATAAATAAGAAAAAACAGAAAATAGCCAGAGATTGCTACAGGGGAAAGAGGCAAAAACTACTAGAGGGAATACAGAGGAAGAAAATAATTAGAAAACAGGTCATAAGAAATATCATCTTATTCTCTCCCCTGGCTGTTTTTTATGGCTTTATTCATTGGGTGAAAATTCTGGAATGTTCAGTGATATCTCTTAGCTCAGCATTTTATCAAGATCTTTTCATTTTCTCATAATGAAATGCAATCCCTCTCCCTTCTTATGGTGACGGGCACATGATGAATGATGGGAAAGGAATTCAAGGACCCCAGGATCTTGTTTCTGCTTGATACACAGCATATGAGATGCCTGAGGTGTCAGTAAATATCGGAGATTTTATTTCCAAGTGGTTAGAAGCTTTCCGTACCTCCTCTCCTTTGCACACATACGGAGTAATTGGATTATTTTCACGGAGTCAGTCAGGATTTTGGTGTCACGTAACATCAGTGAAAGAAATGTGATTGCTTGAGTCTCACTCAATATACTCCTGCACATCGAAACTTTCTCTAACCAGGAGGTATGTGAACTCCTTGTGTGCTCGCCTGGAGCCTTCTGACCTTCTCTGTCAAAAGCCCTTTCTGTCCTGACGCTCCCGGTGATGGTCGTGGGTCCGATGGCAGTTACATAACCACAGTCCCTTTTGCAGTCAGGCTGGCCTTTATTCAGAGAGCTAGGACAGGATTTCTTCTTGGCAGAAATAAGCAAAGAAAAAGCTATTCAGATTTTTTTAAAAAATGGAAACATTATGAAAAACAAAGTATCTGAATGGTTCTGAAATTTGAGGATGGTATTTTATCTGAAGGAATTGGTGGGGAATATCAGGGTCATTTCTTAGATCTGATCTTTGTAAGTAATAGGGGCCTTTTTGTATTGAGGTTGCATTTTTAAAAGGCATCTTGACATACTGGGGGTTGGGGTCGGGTTGGCGGGGGGGGGGTGGGGCACTAGATCAGGAGGGGACAAGCCCACTAGTTTAGTCCAGGCTGTGTTGTGGTCTCACTTGTTCAGCAGTCTGATTCACGAAGGCCCTGTGTGATCCCAAGGGCCTCGCAGTTCTGAAGCTTGCTGTTGTAATTAGGGGCAGCTTGAGGAACCAGGAGGGCCACGTTACTGACATTAAGAAGACACCTATTTTTTTTTTTTTTTTCTTTTAAAGAGGATATCTTTGAAAGCTAGTGTTGGAACTCAGGGAAGGATATTTTAGCCACAAATTGCTGTTAAATTTGTATTTTATAATGATGATTTCAGATTTATGCTTGTGCCCTGAAGCTAACTGATTGTGAAGAAAACAGAAGAAAAAGGAAGAATGCTCGCATGTATCACAGCAGAAAAGCGCTCACTTGACTCTCAGGAATGTGGTTCCTCACCTGCTTTTTCTGGGTTCTTCTAACCGCCTCCCTCTTTCGTGTGGGTCCTAAACCTTAAATTGACCTCCATGCCTATCTTTGCAGCGTATCTCTGTGACCCTCTGACATTCCTTTACTTTCTTGGACTTGCGCTCATTTTAGGGTGGTTTTGAGAGACAGAACATATAGAAGCCTCAGTGTCTTTTACAGATACAGTACAGTAGTTGATTAAAAAAAAAAGTGTGTGTGTGTATATATCTATATCTATATCTATATATGGAAAGAACGGATGCACCACTGGGGAGTGGACTCAGTCTAGGTGGAACTTTGATGCTGTCCCAGGCTGACAGCTCCTCCTCAGGGGTCACTGACCCCACACAGGTACTAGAGTCCACATGGGATGTGAAAACTGGGAGGTGAACACTTAGGGGTGGGCAGATATGCTGCTAACAGATGCAGAGACAGTCCGCTGTCTTCCATGTTCATAGCTGGCTTTCCATTTTCAGCTTGGACTCATCCTCAAATGAATTCCTGTATAAACTCCAATCAGAGTAGTAGCCAGTCCCAGCTTTTGTGTTCATAATATAACCTGAGGAATTCAAAGCAACATTTTTAGTCATCTGGCATAAACAGTTCTTGTATTGGCAACTTCATTAGAAATCCCCTGGTGCATAATTTCTGTTAATGACTTCATCAAGGAATCCCCATCATTGCTTTCCAAACAGCCTTTTTGACTACTGAGCTTGAAGTGAAATCAAGGAAGGTTTAAATATCCCACAGTTTTGCAGTTACAGAAACTGCTAGGAGTTGTAAGCCATGTCTCCTCACTGTGTGGCCTGGGTTGCTTCTCCTGCATTCTTCTTGTCTTCTCATCTGCTCTATCATCATGATGTTGCTTGAAAGGAAAAAGAAATACCAGATTGGCATTGAATCCCCAGAATCTGGAAATGGGCTATTAGAATTTGAAAAGCATATTCATTCTCTGCATTCTGTCTCTCTTTACTTACTCCTGTTCACCCCTAATCTTGTCCTGTAGCTGGTGTGTAAGATTCTGTCATCAGCCTTAAATATATTTGACCAGGTACTCCCCTAGAAAAACTTAAAGATGAATATTATGTACTTTAATAGACTCCTGGGTAGGAAGACTTGGAGACCTGGACTCAACTCCAGACACAGCTATTCACTTATGGCTTTGGTCAACACCTTAACCTCCCCAGGCTTCCATTGTCTGGTCTAATAAAGCATGGTGCCTTCTGACTCTGAATTTCTGCCTCATGAAATAATCCAAGCCATATTGTCAATGATGACTGCTCTTCATACCAGCCTTGGAGGTAGAGCTTTCCAGACCTGCTCTAAGTTCTGGACTATACAAATACATGAGCTTTTCTGTATCCAGTGGCCCCAGGAAAGTAAAATGTAGCTGGTGGCATTTTTGAACTTTGTTTGAACTGGCATCTATTTTTGGTCCACATAGAAATGGAATCGGATTGAAAGACAGCCTCATCTCTGTGCTGTATACGCCTTTACCCTTTATGTTGGACAGAGAAGCAAAGGCCTTGAGGTCATTGAGCCTTAAGATAGAACATTTGACAATAGTTATGGGGAGAGGTGGGGAAATCTCTGTGGGGAATGCAGTGTGCCTGTTGAAGAACCTTAATGGTGTACAGTTCTAGGGGATTAATGAAAGAGAAGACTTGTGCTCACAGATGTGTGTGTGTATGAGAGAGAGGGAGGGAGGGAGGGAGGGAGACAGAGCAGAAGAGGTAGATTGATATCTGGAAAGTCTTCATGAATGGGAGAGAACCAGCAGAAAGTCCTTGGGAAATTTTTATTTTTATTTTTTCATCTGTGTGAATATGTTTGTATTGGAATGGTTCTGAATCCCAGGCTTTAGATAAACTAAGGTAGTAGGACATAGTACCAAGAGGTTGAATTTCATCAGCCAAAGTTGATAAGTATTAAATGAGAAAGAAGAAAAGGAAATAAAAGATGAAACTAGATGGATAAAATGATGCTGGGCAGGTCATTTAGCAAACTCTCTGTCACTGTTTCTGCATATGTAGAGGAGTTGGACCAAATTATACTTTAAGCTCCTGTTCTGTGTAGGTTACAAGTACAGTGGAAGATGTTTCTGACCTTGAAGAGAAGTTAGATGTTTCATCAATTTTTTTCATTCAGTTTTTATTCTTTTCCTGAAGGTATAGCATGTGCAAACTGTAAAAAATAAAATTACAGAATAGCATGTGGGAAAAAAGCCAAAATTCCCTGAAATATTTCCATCTATATAATCCTAATGGATTTACTGTCAATCATTTGGTGAAGATATTATTAGACTTCTGTGTAACCAGCATACTGTTTCATATCATTGAAGGTGAAGGAGACAAATGGTCACATCTTATATTTCTCCAAACTAAGTTAAAACCCACCAAAATATATACTTGCCAGATTGACAGGAATTTCAGTATTACCCTCCAGGGATGTCCTCTCCTGTCTCTCCCACCCCACGTTTACACAGTCCAAAGAGGAAATTCACTGAGATTGGCATTCAAGCAAGAAGAGCCTGAGTCTGTCCCCTGCGGTTCTCCCTGCCCCTTAGCCCTCCTGCCATGCTGACACTGGCCCCACGTGGCTGACCAGCAGTGCTTGCCTGTTTCACTGTGTTATGTCCTGAGCTTAAACTCCCAGGAGAGACCACGTGGCTCTTCGAATAAGGCCAGCTCCACTGGTTTAGTGCCCCATCCATTTTACGCGTTACATAGAATTTCATTGATGACATGTACCATCATTTGTTTAGCCAGTCATCTAATGGTGAATGTTTGGGTCATTGTCAGTATTTGTCATAATTATGTCATGGTGAAAACCCTATTCAATCATGTCTTTAGACTTAATACCCAGGGGTCATGTTGCTGGATCAAAAAATATACCTGTTAAATTTCTACCCTTATTGCAAATTTGCATCCCGGGATAGATGCATCAATTTACACTCCCGGTGAGAGTGCATGAGAGTGCCCTGCATTGTCACACTTGCTGGTGATCTCTCTGAAAGAAGAAAATCGTTCTGGCTACCACAATCTCCAAAGGAGAACATATGGTCCCACACGTGGGCAAAATTATATTTAGAGAACTTGAGCTCCTCTGTGTGTTCAGGATCCATCTGTTAGGGACTTACTGTTTTTCTTTTTTCATTTTTTTTGTATTAGTTTGTTTTGAATTGATTGTGTCTACCCATTTGGACTCAGAGGATGGGCTATTTATCTCACATTCTTTCAATCATATTTGAAGACGTGGCCAGATTTCTCTCAACCTGCTGGGCATTTATGACTTTTTTATTATGTTTTTCCATATACATATGATTTACCCAGTAGAATAAATTTAAGTCCAGGAACTCTAATTAAAATTTCCTTAAGTGATATCCTAAAAGCCAGCTGTGAGCTGAAAACTCAGCAGAACTGTGAAGTTGTTAGAGCTCTCTCCCTTAGCCCTCTTTTTCTGTGGTTTCCTGATGGCTAGGTTACATCAGGTTAGCCAGTATTCATTTCTGAGTCTGTCTTTGTTGTTTTTCTAAAGATTACCAGTTATTGTCTATCTTTTGTTCTTTAGCCAGATTCACTTGCCATTAAAAATTTTTCATCTTTTCCCTTTATTTTACCCTTCCTCTTTGGAAAATTTCCTATATTCTATGCTTTTGATTTGAATGGTCTCCTAAATATTACAAAGGCCCATGTTAAAATTTTGTCGGCAATAAGGCCATATGGTTTCCTAGATGTTCCACAGACTAAAGAAAACACTTATTCTAATATTTTGAATCCAACTCTGAGGACTTAAACATATGGTATAAAGATGCTAGGCAAATGGCTTTTCATATTAGAACCATATCCAGCAGAGTGGCAGATGAACTCATCTCTAAGGCTTGCTTAAAGAGAGGGATGGAGCTTGCAGCTGTGTCTCATTGTGCTCATGTGCAGTGTGCCTGCCCTTGGGGCAAGTCCTTTCCTGTTGGGCCTTCGTTCCTCGTGGGTAAAATGAGCTGTAACGTTCCACCATTTCATAACCCCTCCCCTTGAAGTGGGCCCACAGAAGCAGAGAGGGAGGCAGTGAAAATGGAGTGTCTAATCCATCAAGGAAGACCCCCTCTGAGGTCTGAATGAACACAATCTGTACATAGGAGAAATCTGTGCACAGAGGAATAAGACCAGAAAACTTGAAAAAAAAATGTCTTGCTACAAAACCTAGGAATGCTGGATAAAATATAACAATTATATGTTTTAATGAATATCAGGGATAACCAGAAAATAAAGGAAATATCAGGGACCAAAAATGAGGAGGTAACTGAAGACCTGATCTGTCCTGGGAGAAGTCGGGGTAGCGGCCGGGTGAGGGGGTGGTGAGACCATAGGAGGTGGGGAATGAGGGTGGGGCTTGAGTTTTATCTTCTCTTTGAGGAGAGAAGTTGGAAGTGAGTCATCCTCTCAGAAACTCAGGACACTCAAATAACTTTTAAAATTCACATATACATGTCCTAACAGTACAAAGGAAAATATCCAAATGTTGGAAAACATGTAGATGCTTAAAGACAAAATATTACCTAAAATATGACAGAATTAAGACCAAAGCAGTGTGTATCCCAGGGCTACTGTAACAAATAACCACAAACTAAGTGGCTTAGAACAATAGAAATTTTTTCTCTCACAGTTCTGGAGACTAGAAGTCCAAAATCAAGGTGTTGGCAGTGCCATGGTCTGTCTGAAGGCTCTAGGGGAGAATCTGTTCCATGTTTCTCCTAGCTTCTGGTACTCCTGGCAATCGTTGGTGTTCCTTGTCTTGTAGATACATCACTCCATCTGTGCCTCTGTCATCACAAGGTGTTTTCCCTATGTTTCTGTTTCCTTGTTTCTTCTCTTTTTATAAGACCATCAGTCATATTGGATTAAGGGTCCACCCTAATCCAGTATGACCTCATTTTAATATGATTACGTCTGTGATGGTATACCAAGTAAAGGCAGACCAACATTTTTAAAAAGCAGGATTATGTCTGAACCTACTATCAGACATACTTAAATTAAGGGTAGAAAGCGAAGAATTAAATGAAGCAAAAAATAGCTTGCTTTTTACAGAAGAATGACACCTAGTAAATGTATAAGGAATGATAGAGTTAGAAAATCACAATTCTGTAACCCCCAATTAAAAAATGATTTTGAGGGCTTCCCTGGTGGCGCAGTGGTTGAGAATCTGCCTGCTAATGCAGGGGACACGGGTTCGAGCCCTGGTCTGGGAAGATCCCACATGCCACGGAGCAGCTGGGCCCGTGAGCCACAACTACTGAGCCTGCGCGTCTGGAGCCTGTGCCCCGCAACGGGAGGGGCCGCGAAAGTGAAAGGCCCGCGCACCGCGATGAAGAGCGGTCCCTGCACCGCGATGAAGAGCGGTCCCCGCACCGCGATGAAGAGTGGCCCCCACTTGCCGTAACTAGAGAAAGCCCTCGCACGAACCGAAGACCCAACACAGCCAAAAATAAAGAAATAAATAAATAAAGTAGCTATAAAATTAAAAAAAAAAAATGATTTTGATAAATGATGTTAGAGTCATTAATATGTTTGTATGGTACTAGGTTGTCACACCACAAAATTCTTCCTAATTGAAAAGGTTGAAATCTGTCTTTATCAAGGGGAAACCTGGAGGTGACCACTTTAACCAAGTGATCAAACTGAGCATTGATAGTAGTGGGACAACCTGACATGTATGCCTCCTGATGTGATGTAACCTGAAGCACGTATCCTCACCTTAGGAAGCAGTCTTCAGCAAAATAATTAACCTGAACCTAATTAAGCCTTTGCACCTATCTTTGAGATTTCAAAAAATACATAGAGGACCAAGTTAAGTGGCGCCCTCAGAAAACAATTGGATGAATCTGAAGTTTGTAACATTCTCCAGAACAGTTGACCTGGTCTGTTGAAATATCAGTGTCATGGAAGAAGAAGAAGAAGGGGTAGGGGAAACATTTCAGAACTGAAAGACTAGAAGGATGTAAAAACTAAATGTCGTTCATGAACCATGATTGATGTTCTGGAAAAGTGAGTTTAAAAGATGTTCTGAAGATCTAAGCAAATCACATATGGATAAGATATGGATATTAGGAAATTATTTTTTTAAAGTGTGGTATTGGCATGTGGTTATTTGAGACAATGTACTTATTCTTAGGAGTTGCTTAATAAAATATTTGGGGATGAAGTGTCATAAAGTTGGAATTTGCTTTCACATGGTTAAGCAAAAAAATATATAAATCTGTATGTAATATGTATATACACATAATAAACAAATGTACAAAATTGTTAATTTAAAAAATCGAGACAGTACATATATAGATTATCCTTGCACTGTTGTTTTCAAGTTTTTTAAATAACAAAATGTTGGGGGAGAAATCCAGTTGGTCTTATTCCAGGGTCTTATTCAAGCTCGATGATGGCTTACTATTAGGGAGGCTGCTAACACATTTTGCCATATTAGGTGCAAGGAGACGTATATAATTATTTCCAGAAGTGGTAAAGGCATTTGATACAATTGAGTATTCATTCCAGTCATTCCTTATAGGAATAGATTAATGCTCCCTTAATCTGCCTCAGTCTCATCAACCAGCATCATGCCAAAATTTTAAAATACTCCCATTAGAGTCAGGAATAAGACTGTTGCTTAACTTTATTCTGGAGGTACTTTGTCATCAACACAGTTCAACAAGGAAAAAAGAGTAGGAGTATAGAAACTGGAAGAGACAGTAAAATCATCACTATTATCAGATGATGTGACTGTGTACCTAGAAAGCTCTATGGGATCAAATAGAATAACATGATAAACAATAAGCACATTCATTTTAACGTACAGAAATATTAACATACAGACATAGCTTACATAGATTAAAAACAACCACCAGTTAGAAGATAGAGTGGAAGAAAAGACCTCATTTGCAGTAGCATTAAAAAAAAAATGACTAGGAATAAATTTTTTGATCTTAAATTTAAAAAAATAAAGTAAAATTCTTCCTTAGAAGGAGGCATAAGAAATAGAAAGGTGTACCATGTTCTTTTTTAGATGAGGAGACTCAGCATCATAAAGGTATCAGTTTTACCTCAATTAAACTGTAAATGTAACGTGATACTTGTAAAAAATGCTACTGTAAAATTATCATGAATTTTTTATGGAGAAATAATCAAGTATAGCTTGAAAAAATATAAAGAAGGATCATAAGGTAGCTAGCCCTGACAGATACTAAACACATTTAAAAATCTTTAGTATTTAAAACAGTGTGTTACTGGTTCTGTGACTTTGAAAATATTAGAAAAAAATAAATTAGAAAGAGAGGGAATATGCTGCAGAAAATCCTATTAAACTAAATTTAGACACTTCCCCCTTGCAGTGTTCCAAATGCTCTTGAATCTGTTAATGCCTTGCAGTCAGCTGGTTATGTCACTTGATTATCCTTTTGTTAATCCTGGCTCTTGCTCTGACCTGAACGAAGCCAGTTACTTTATCCTGCCCTTAGAAATCGCTTAGGACTGGGACAGAAGACAGCCCAGCAGTCTTTACTAAATCCTTCAAGGTGTGTATACATTAGACATTGGCAGGAACCTCAGGCTCTTAAAAGAAGACTCAACCCAGATGAAATGTGGAGGTAGCCTGGATGTGTCCGGAATTTCTCATCCTTTGCCAAATGAAAATCAGCTACATTCTATGCGTAGGGAAATTTTTTAAGGATTTTGTGGCTCAGAAAAAAAAAAATTTTTTTTAACAACTAGACTAAGTGAACCTTTTTTCATGAAGATATTTAAGATGCTGTGAGACTAACTAACTATGAGATTGATCAAGATTGAATCTTGATAATCATAATGATAAATTTGACTTTTAAAATGAGTGTGACTGTTTAGAATAACATGTGCTGGTTTCATCCAATTTGTAAATTTCATATTTTAAGTAAAGCTTAGAATTGTATTATTTGAGAATTTACACCTTTTTATTTTGGAGTTAAGGGACTCACTCAGGGCCACTCAGTAGGGCCTGGATTCCAGGTCTCCCAATCCCCATGCTTGTGCCCTTTCTATAGGATCATACTTCTTTTCACACCTTTAAATTAGTTATCTTCATTTCCTTAGAATGTGTGCTGAAGTTTTCAGTAGGGCATGATAGACGTGAATGTATTTTTATGGTGTCTTAATTTAAATGTTTTCTCCACATTGCCTGTGATGCTCGCACTTTTTCATGAACTTTCCTATGCTCTAAATTGCTGCCAGATGCAGCAGGAACAATTGCTATTCCTAAGGAAACCCATAGCTCACTTTATTTTCCTCTTATCTTTTCTTACCCTGGTAAACTTTCATGGTCATTTAGCTCTGTCATAAGAAGGAAAGAATGCAGTGAGTTTAATCTTTCCTGTGTTCAGTTATATGGTCCACCCTGTTTGTGTCTTCATTCCAGTTTTTTGTGTGTGTGTGTGAATGGAAAGTTTTATTTATGAAGGAAGATCTGCATCTTTTTTTTTCTCCCTCCCAGCTTCAGATGTCTCATAGATGGGCAGCTCAAGTCACTTGGATCTTCCTCATTTGTCCCTCTCTTCCTGATGTCTAAGGCTAATCTTACACTGTTAAAATGAATAATGACATAAAAAATAGAATCCTGCTTCCTATATAGGAGAGACTTAATTAAGAGCCAGAGAAGGCTAGAGAAAGCTGCTGTAGGGTTTTGCCTTAACAAAGTAGTAAGTGTTGAAAGGAAATGCAAGCAGTGTGCTTTGGTAAGAGCATTGTAGCATGTCAGGGTAACAAGGGACTTTTAGGCAACGTGTGTGTATAACGATTTGACATATAAAGCCCCCCTACTGCTGACCAGTGGTCGGCCAACCGTTTGACCCACGCTGAAGACCAGAAACTTGTGAGTACAGCTAGAATGACAGAAAGAACCTTGGCTTTTGGTAGGTCTCTGTATCCTGACTGCAACACATGTGCTCTGTTACCTTGGGCAAAACCCTCTCTGATCCTCAATTTCTTTATTGTAATCTCATTAGGCTGTTATGAGAATTCAGTGAGATCACAATAACTATTATTCTCAGCTAGTCCATCACATTATTCAGTACTCAGAAGCAGAGCTGAAGATACCTTCTAGTTCTCATCTCTTGGTTCTGAGTGTACCTCTTGGTGCTATGCAGAACGTGTTTGTAATCTCAGTACCTATCCTCTATGGTTTAATTTAATAACTTCAGATCTCACCTCTCTCTAGGGCTGTTTGTTGTCCTTTGTGTATTTGAAAGCTGTGTAATTGAAGGACAAATGCACACAAAACATTGGTAAGCTGGTGGAACCTTAGAGCCTTCTCTGATCTACCTTTATCCTACTGCGTTATACTGAGTTTGTGCTACACAGACAGTCTCATTTGTGAACTTGGTGTGTTTATGAACAGAAGCTTAAATTTAAATGTTTCATTTCAGTCATCTACTGATGTGGAAAATTGTTCACTTTCTGGAGAATATACTCTATACATATGTTTCAGTCAGAGGAGAGTGAGAGTTATTATTGGCATCAAACATTTACTTTACAGCTGTTAGAACTTAACCCTAAATCCTTACCCCTAAGATATAAAGCACAGCCTATACATAAGTCTTTTCCACTTGCTACTGATAATCGAAATCCTGTCCCAACACAACAGGTAATAAAGTAACCCCATAGACATATATGATCTCACACATACCCGTCACATGTGTTTACTCTTTACATTCCAAATATAGGATGAGACCTGGAGAGACATATTTTCACATTTCCTCTTGGAAGCATGTGGCTTTTATGCATGCTGTCCCCATTGTGTTAAATAGAGTGTACAAAGATAATTCAGCAGATCTTTATCTCTGGGCATCTCAATTCTGAATGTTCTGTGATTCAGGGCTGCCCTCAGGGCCTCTGAGATGGGTCAAGAAGGGTCTGTCCCTAGATTCTGGACTATTCTTGTTGTCTTGTCCTCTTTCTTCCCCTCATGGTCATCTTTGCTCTTTCCAGTTGCTGTGCCTGCTTCTTGACATTCTTATCACCACCTCTACCCCTTTGTTCTTTTTTTCTTTTCCTCCTGCAATTTCCCTTACACTTTGGTTTGTTTTTCATAATCAGCGATGCTGAATTTTGCTTCAGCTTAATTGATTGCCACATGTCATACATTTGATTATTTGAGCTTCACCCTTCTTGGTCCTGTTTCATGTCAGATATTTCTTTCTAGAGAAACTCTACCTTGAGTAATTTAGGAACCCTGGAATAGAACATATTCTCACTTGGGCTGTTAAACATGTACAATTTGAGGATGGACCCTGTTAGATCTTGACTTCCTTAGGGCCTCGTCATGTATATAGTTAGCAAATATATATGATTATATTACATTGCACTCATAAGTTAAATGTTCCCTAACCACAAGCACAGTGGTCAGGTCTCTCTGGTGGCTTAAACAGACCGCTTTACTTACCCTCATGTAACTCAGGTAATGAATGCCCTTTGTTGTGCTTCCAATTTGCTATGTGAAGGAGGTCCACTTCTGAGATCGGTTTGAAAAGTGCTGTTTCAAGGCTGTGTGCATGGCCCCATTTAAGAAATTAGGCTATGCAAATCCAACCTGATTACATGATTCAGGTCTAAGGAACTTCGAAGTTCATTTGAGGTTCTTGGTTACCATAGCTTTTAGATTTTACTGGAATTGAAAAACTGAATTTTAGGCTTTTCAAGTTTGATGCAAGAATTCCACTTCTGGCACTAGTATATTTTCTTTAATTCTGAGACCTAACTGACCAGGCTATAATTTTTCTCTATATTCGGAAATTGATTCTGTGGCCTTGATATACTTTTGTTTATCAGTTTATTTCCTGCTGCCATGATTCTTACTCCTATCAAAACACTTGTTTCTAATGTAGGTAAAGTGCTAAGCCCAGAGATTCTGCTGATCTGTAATGTTCCTAATTGTGCAGGTTGAAGTGTCCCAAGGCTTGCTCATTTAGGGTCCACGGAGAATGCATTTGGCCTGGAAGAAGCTTGTTTTGTTTACTTATATCTTGTGAGAGAGGTCACGCCTTTATAGTGGCCTGGCATGGGCCGAGGGCACGACTCCCCTTTTAGGCCCAGCTCATCAGTAGAAAGCCGAGCAATGTGGTTTGTGAGAATTATTTTTCCTGTGGCAGTGCAGTGTGGAAAGCCAGAATCTTTTTGGAAAATCTGACGTTTTTTTCTTTACCAGAAAGATTCACAGAATTAAAGGAAAAAAAATCCCGCAGTCATCTAGTGTGCACAGTTGGAAACTATCATTTATCTTAGTTTGAATTGTTGCTTCAGGAAAACCATTATCCATAATCTTTTATCAGGTTTAGCTGCATGCTGAAGTACTCTTCTAATATCTTATTATTAGACAGTGAAACCATTTTTGCTATGTGTATGAGTATAAAGCAGAAGCTTGTTAAAACTTTAATCAAGAAGTCATCGTCATCCCAGATTCCTAGTCCCACATGGAAGAACATATTTCTTGTGTGGCGTGTTCATAAAATCAAAGGCCCAGTCCATGCACAGATGCATGATACTCCTCAGCAGAGAGACACCCTAGATATTAGACTGTATCTGGTACTGTGTCTGTCATTCAAGGGGGCAGTGTATCATTGGCCTCTTTTCCCCCACTGTGCTTAGCAGGGCCCCCAGACTGCATCATAAGGAGCTTAAGAATGAAAATGGAAACTAACATGTGAATGACTACATGTTACACGTAAAAAAAGAGGTTTTCTCATTACACATATATGTATGTGTGTGTCTAACCTATGCGTGTTATATACACACACGCACATATATGTTTAACCTATATTCTGTCTCCTCTGTTACATTGCTTACTTTACAAAATGGCAATATTTTTGTTCTTTGGGTAGCTGAACTGGCATTCATTCATATATGTATTAAGTTTCTACTAATGTTCTAAGCACTATGAAAGAATAAAAATATGAATCCTGTTGTCAAGTAGCTTACAGCCTCCTGGGAGAGGTAGAACCATTAATACAGAGTTGACTGACGTGCTAATAGAGATACTATATGTAAAAGGTGCTTTGGAACCTTAGAGGAAGGAGTGAAGTCCTTGGGTAAGGGTCTCAGGGTAAGATGGAATTTTCTGGGAAAGACTCGCTATGTTGAGGAATCTGAATTTCACCCTAAAGTCAGTTAGGGAACCGTTAGTGAATTTTATCCCTCAGAATAACATGGTCAGATTTGCCTTCTAGGAAGTCCACTCTGTGAACTACAATTTAAGAATGAGAGGGTAAGGTTATTCCTCAAAAAATTAAACATAAAATTACCATGTGATCCAGCAAGTCCTCTTCTGAGTAAATTCCCAAAAGAACTGAAAGTCAGGTACACCCATATTCACAGCAGTACAATTCACAATAGCCAAGAGGTGGAAACAACCCAAAGGTCCATGGAAAGATGGACAGATAAACAAAATGTGGTATATAGATACAACAGAATATTATTCAGCGTTAAAAAGGAAGGGCATTCTGACACATGCCACAACGTGGATGAACCTGGAAGATATAACGCTAAGTGACATAAGCCAGTCTTCATCTGTGAAGTGTGATAATAGCACCTGCTTCATAAAACAACAGGGCAGTCCTGAGTGATAAATGAGTTAACTCATATAAAGTGCTTCAAAGGATGCCTGATGCACAATAACTCCTCAGATATTAGCTGCTGCTGGTGCTGCTTTTGCTGCTACTATTACTACTCCTACTTTATTTGAAGCAGTAAGGGGATAGATACAGCATATTAGTCTTGGCTCTTTGACTTTGATGGGATGTCCTATTTTTAACAGTTTTATTGAGGTACAGTTGACATACAATGAGTGCACCTATTTAAAGTGTACAGTTTGCAAAGGTTTGACATATGTATACATCCACAAAACCATTCATGAAATACAGAAAGTGAGAATATCCATTGCCCCTCAGGTTTTTCTCAGGCCCCTTGGTAATCACTCCCTTTCACCTCTGGATTTATCTTTCCAGGCAACCACTGATGTTCCTTCCCTTGTTATGATTAATTTGCATTTTCTAGAGTTTTATATAAATATGGTTATACAGTATGTACTCTTCTGTCATCTGACTTATTTTAATCAGCATAATTATTGGGATTCATCCATATTTACATATGAATAGTTCATTCCTTTATACTGCCAGATAGTATTCCATTGTATGGATATACCACAGTTTGTTTATACATATGCACCTGTTGATGGATATTTGGGGTGCTTCCAGTTTGGGGGTATTACAAATAAAGCTTCTGTGAATATTCATCTGTAAGTTTTTCTGTGGACAGAGATATGCTTTCTTTTCTCTTGGGTAAGTCAAGGAGTGGAGTGGCTGAATTGTACAGCAGTTTTATACTTAGGTTTTCAGGAAACTCCCAAACCAATTTGCAAAGCGGTTGTTCCATTTCACATCCTAGCGGCAGTATATGAGAGCTTCTGTTGCTCCACATTCTCACCAGCACTTGGTACGGCAGGCGTTTTAATTTTAGCCACTCTAATAGGTACACAGTGGTATTTAATTGTGGTTTTAATTTGTATTTCCCTAATGACTAATGATGCTAAGTATCTTTTAATGTGTTTATTTGCCATTCCTGTATTTTCTTTGATGATGTGTATTTTCACATCTTTTGCCCATTTATTGGGTTGTTCGTTTTCTTGTTGAGTTCTGTTTTATATATGGATACACGTCCTTTATCAGATATACGCTTTGTAAATATTTTGTCTCTGTCTGTGGTTTGACTTTTCATTTTCCTAGCACTGTCTTTGGAGCAGCAGCAGATTTTAATTTTGAAGATCTAATACATCATTTTTTTCTTTTAAAATTTGTGCTTTTGATGTCGTATCTAAAAAAATCTTTACCTAATCCAGTATTACAAAGATTTTGTCTTATGTTTAGTTTTAGAAGTTTTATTGTTGTAGGTATTAGAGTTAGATCTATGAACAGTTCAAGTTAATTTTTGTATATGGTGGAAGATATGGATTGAAGTTTTTTTGTTTGTTTTTGTGCATGGATATACAATTGTGATAGCACCATTGGTTGAAAACTATTCTTTCTTCACTGAATTGTCTCTCCACCTCTGTTGAAAAAAATGTGTTGTCCTATATATCTTTATTAATTTCTGGACTCTCTATTCTGTTACACTAATCTCTTTGTCTATTTGATGCCAGTACCATACATACTGCCTTGATTACTGTAGCTTTATAATAAATCTTGAAGTCAGATAGTGTAAGCCCTTCATTGAAGCTCTGTTCTTCTTTTTCTAAGTTGTTTTGGCTATCTGTGTTCTTCATATTTCCATCTGGATTTTAAAATCTGCTTTTCAATTTCTACACATACACAAAAGATTGTTAGAATTTTGATTGAGATTGCATTGAGTCTATAGGTCAATTTGGGGTGATAGAGATCTTAACAGTATTGAGTCTTCTGACCTATGAACAGAGTATTTATTTAGGTCTCCATTTATTTAGGTCTTTTAAAAATTCTCAGCAATGACATAGTTTCCACTGTACAGGTATTGTTTCTTTTGTCAGATTCATCCCCAAATGTTTTACGTTTTTGATGCCATCTTAAATGATATTATCATTCATGGTTAGTATATAGAAAAATATAGTTGATTTTTGTATGTTGACCTTAGATCCTACAACCTTGCTAAATAAACTCACTTACTAGTTCTAGTAGCCTTTTTGGTAGATTACATTGCAGTTTCTACACAGAAAATTGTGTTATCTGTTTTCTTCCTTCTTAATTTGAATTCTTTTTCTTCTCTTTCTCATTTTATTATATAATAATAAATATCTCAGTGGCTAGAAGCTTCATTACAGTGTTGAATAGAAATGTTAAGCATGAACATCCTTGTGAATATTCTTGCTTTGTTCCTGATCATGGGAAGAATGACTTCAGTTTTATTGACCATTAAGTATGATCTTACCTGTACATGACGTTTTAAATTTGAGGGTGTTCCTTTCCACTCCTAGTTGGCTGAGGGTTTTTAGATGTTGGGTTTTGTCAAATGCATTTTCTGCATCTATTGAGATGATTATAATATTACCTTCCCTTTTTAGCTTCTTATATGGTGATTGATTTTTGGAATGTTAATCTAGCCCTATATTCCTGGGATAAACTTCACTTATTAGTCCTTTAAAATTTGTAGAATATGTAGTGATATCACCTCTCTCATTCCTAATATTGGTAATTCATGTTCTCTTTCTTTTTTCCTGATTAACCTGCCTAGAGGGTTGTCAGTTTTATTGATCTTCTCAAAGAACCTGTTTTTTGTTTTATTGATTTTTCTCTATTGTTTTTCTGCTTTTTATTTCATTGATATTTGCTTTGAACTTTATATATAAAAATATGTTATTTAACCATGTGTACATACATTTATATATGTGTGTGTGTATACACATATATAATATATTTAACCATGTAGCATTTTCTGTGCTCTTCATTTTTTGTGTACATCTAGATTTCCATCTGGTATCATTTATCTTTTCCCTGAAGAGCTTCCTTTAACATTTCTTCTAGTGTGGTTCTTGTGGTGATGGATTATTTTAGTTTTTATATTTCTGAATATGTCTTTATGTTACCTTTGCATTTGAAAGGTGTTTTCACTGAATATAGAATTTTTGGTTGACACTTTTTTCTTTTAGTACTTTTAAAGATGTTGCTCCACATGTTTTTTTGTTTGTTTGTTTTATATTATTTATGCTGTCAACCAGAATCTTTATTCCTTTAATCCTCTGTATGTAGCATGTCTTTTTTCCTCTGGCCCACTTTTAAGAATTTTTCTTTCTTTCTTTTTTTAAACAGAAACAGACTCACAGATTTATTTATTTATAATAAATTCATTTATTTATTTATCTTTCGTTGTGTTGGGTCTTTGTTGCTGTGCTCGGGCTTTCTCTAGTTGCAATGAGCAGGGGCTATACCTTTCTTTGTGGTGCGCGGGCTTCGTGTTGTGGTGGCTTCTCTTGTTGCAGAGCACGGGCTCTAGGTGCACAGGCTTCAGTAGTTGTGACACACGGGCTCAGTTGTTGTGGCTTGTGGGCTCTAGAGTGCAGCCTCAGTAGTTGTGGCGCACAGGCTTAGTTGCTCTGCGGCATGTGGGATCTTCCCGGACCAGGGCTCGAACCCATGTCCTCTGCATTGGCAGGCGGATTCTTAACCACTGTGCCACCAGGGAAGTCTCAAGATTTTTTTTCTTGACCCTTGGTTTTGAGCAATTTCATTGTGATTTGCTTTGGTGTGGTTTTCTTCATATTTCTTATGTTTAGGGTTTTTTGAGCTTCTCTGATTTGTGGCTTTATAGTTTTCCTCAAGTTTGGAAAAATCTCAACCATTCTTCAAATCTTTTTTCTGTCCTCCACCACTCTCCTCCCCTCCACAAACTCGTTATCCTTATATTAGCTCACTTGAAGTTGTCACCCAGCTCATTGGTGCTCATTTATTTATTTTTTTAGATTCATTTTTCTCTGTTTCATTTTTGAGTAGTCTCTATTGCTATATTTTAAATTCAGCAATTTCCTGCAGTATTTCCTGTTAATGTCATCCAGTATGTTTTTCATCTCAGACATTGTAGATTTCATCTCTGGGAGTTTGATTAGCATTATATCTGTATCTCTGTATATGAAACTAACATTTATTCTTGAACACACGGAATACAGTTGTTTCAATGCTCTTGTCAATTAATTATATCATGCGTCAATTCTGAGTTAGATCTAACTGGTTGGTTTTTTGTATTATAGATATTTTTGTTTGTTTCCATTTTTGATAATTTTTGGTTGTGAGATGTTGTGAATTTTATCTTATTGGTTGTTTTTATATTCTGTAAAACTTCTGGACCTGAGTTCTGGGACACAGCTAAATGACTTGGAAACAGTTTTCATCTTTTGAGTCTTTCATTTTAACATTTGCTGGGGAGGACGAGAGCAGGTGTTAAAGCACCTTGTTTCACACTCCTGACGCAAGAACTCTCTGAGTTCTCTACTCAGTGCTGAGTCAGTTATGGTTTTTCAATATTTCTGATGGGAATATACTCTTTTCCTCTCTCCATGTGAGTCTTGAATGCTGTTCCCTTTAATCTTCTTGGGTGATTCTTTCAGCAGTCTTGGTTAGTTTCCTTACATGCTTGCATTGATCAGTTCTCTGCTGAATAGTCAAGGGGACCTTCTACAGATCTCCGTGGTTCTCTCTCTGTGCAACTGTGCAGCTCTCTCCACTCCAGTACTCTGCCCTACAAATTCTAACCTCCTTGCTCTCCTCAGACTCTAATCTCTGAGACTTCACCTGTGTTTTTCCTCCTTACATTGTGGCCTGTAAAATCTCTCAAAGCAGTAAGTTGGGGCAGTTGTAGGGCCTATCTCATTTGTATCCTGCCAGTCAGGGATCAGTGTCTCATTTCCTGATACCCAGTCTTGAAAACTGTTGTTTCTTATACACATGTACACACATATGCACACACATGTGCACAGGCATACTTACATATCATATGGTTTGTTCATTAATTTCAGGCAGGGGGATAAATCAGTCCTTCTTACTCCATCTCGCTCTGGAACTAAGTCTGATAGGATACTTTTTTTTTTTAATTGGAGTAAAATTGCTTTACAATCTTGTATTCATTTCTGCTGTACAGTGAAGTGCATCAGCTATATGTATACCTATATCCCCTCCCTTTTGGACCTCCCTCCCCCTCTCCACCCCATTCCCCCATCTAGGTCATCACAGAGCACCGAGCTGAGCTCCCTGTGCTATACAGCAGTTTCCCACTAGCTATCTCTTTTACACATAGTAGTATATTTATGTCAAACCTAATCTCCCAATTTGTCCCACCCTCCCCTTACTCCCCATGTCCACATGTCCGTTCTCTATGTCTACGTCTACGTTTCTATTCCTGCCCTACAAATAGGTTCACTGGTACCATTTTTCTAGATTCCACATATATGTGTTAATACATGATATTTGTTTTTCTCTTTTCTGGATTACTTCACTCTGTATGACAGACTCTAGGTCTGTCCACATCTCTACAAATGACCCAATTTCGTTCCTTTTTATGGCTGAGTAATATTCTGTTGTATATATGTACCCCATCTTCTTTATCCATTCATCTGTCATTGGACATTTAGGTTGTTTCCATGTCCTGGCTATTGTAAATAGTGCTGCAGTGAACATTGGGGTACATATGTCTTTTTGCATTATGGTTTTCTCAGGGTATATGCCCAGTAGTGGGATTGCTGGATCATACGGTAGTTCTATTTTTAGTTTTTTAAGGAACCCCCATACTGTTCTCCTTAGTGGCTGTATCAATTTATTGTTCCCACCAACAGTGCAAAAGGGTTCCCTTTTCTCCACACCCTCTCTATCATTTATTGTTTGTAGATTTTTTGTTGATGGCCATTCTGACTGGTGTGAGGTGATACCTCATTGTAGTTTTGACTTGCAGTTATCTAATAATTAGTGATGTTGAGCATCTTTTCATGTGCCTCTTGGCCATCTGTATATCTTCTTTGGTGAAATGTCTATTTAGGTCTTCTGCCCATTTTTAAAATTTTTAATTGTTCGTTTTTTTGATATTGAGCTGCAGGAGCTGTTTGTATATTTTGGAGATTAATCCTTTGTCTGTTGCTTCATTTGCAAATATTTTCTCCCATTCTGAGGGCTGTGTTTTCATCTTGTTTATGGTTTCCTTTGCTGTGCAAAAGCTTTTAAGTTTCATTAGGTCCCAATTGTCCATTTTTGTTTGTATTTTCATTACTGTAGGAGGTGGGTCAAAAAAGACCTTACTGTGGTTTATGTCAAAGAGTGTTTTTCCTATGTTTTCCTCTAAGAGTTTTATAGTGTCCGGTCTTACATTTAGGTCTTGAATCCATTTGGAGTTTATTTTTGTGTATGGTATTAGGTAGTGTTCTAATTTCACTCTTTTACATGTAGCTGTCCAGTTTTCCTAGCACCATTTATTGAAGAGGCTGTCTTTTCTCCATTGTATGTTCTTGCCTCCTTTGTCATAAATTAAGTGACCATATGTGCGTGGGTTTACCTCTGGGCTGTCTGTCCTGTACCGTTGATCTATATTTCTGTTTTTGTGCCAATACCATACTGTCTTGATTACTGTAGCTTTGAAGTATAGTTTGAAGTTGGGGAGCCTGATTCCTCCAGCTCTGTTTTTCTTTCTCAAGATTGCTTTGGCTATTCAGGGTCTTTTGTGTTTCCATACAAATAGTAAAATTTTTTTTCTAATTCTGTGAAGAATGCCATTGGTAGTTTGATAGGGATTGCATTGAATCTGTAGATTGCTTTGGGTAGTAAAGTCATTTTCACATTACTGATTCTTCTAATCCAAGAACATGGTATATTTCTCCATCCGTTTATGTCATTTTTGATTTCTTTCATCAGTGTTTTATAGTTTTCTAAGTGCAAGTCTTTTGCCTACTTAGGTTTATTCCTAGGTATTTTATTCTTTTTGTTGCAGTGGTAAATGGGATTGTTTCCTTGATTTCTCTTTCAGATTTTTCATCATTAGTGTATAGGAATGCCAGAGATTTCTGTGCATTAATTTGGTATCTTGCAACCTTACCAAATTCATTGATTAGTTCTAGTAGTTTTCTGATGTCATCTTTAGGATTTTCTATGTATAGTATTATGTCATCTGCAAACAGTGACAGTTTTACTTCTTCTTTTCCAATTTGTGTTCCTTTTATTCCTTTTTCTTCTCTGATTGCTATGGCTAGGACTTCCAAAACTATGTTGAATAAGAGTGGCGAGAGTGGACATCCTTGTCTTGTTCCTGCTCTTGGTGGAAATGCTTTCAGTTTTTCACCATCGAATATGATGTTTGCTGTGGGTTTGTCATATATGGCCTTTGTTATGTTGAGGTAGGTTCCCTCTATGCCCATTTTCTGGAGAGTTTTTATCTAATCATCTCAGTAGATGCAGAAAAAGCTTTTGATAAAATTCAACACCCATTTCTGATAGGATGCTTTTTGCATTGTCAGAACCTGTTAGATGAATGTTTTTCAAAGGCATCCAGTGTGATGCAGTGGGAACAGTGAGGCTGTGAGAGCCTCATCCTTTCTACCAGTGACCATCTGTGTAAGTTTTTTCAAGGGATAGACTCATGGAGTCTCCTGGTTGGATGGGACTCTACAGGTTATGTGGCTGATCCTCCAGCTGATGCATAAAACCCTTTCTGTACAGTCTCTCCTATACTCTCCCATGTTGGGCAACTTGCCTTTTTAAAGGACACATTTCCTATTTAGATATTTCTCATGGTTAGAAACTTCTTAACTTACATGAGCTAAAATCTTTCTCCCACTAACTTCCATCTAGATTTGTCTATTGAAGACATGTGAAATTACTCTAATCCCTTTTCCACGCAACAGCTCCCCTTACATTTGAGGGCCAAGTGCCTGCTTTCTTCTCAGGGCATCTCTCCAGGATAAATATCTTGATCTCTCTGAACCTCAATTGTCTTATCTCTAGAATGTAGTTACAAAAAGGATTCCTGCATCTGTGAGTGCCTTCGTGAGTGAGACACCATGCTAGATGCTAAGGATACAGAAGAGAATATACTGTCTCTGCCTCCCAGAAACTCACCAGGGAAGAGAAGTCAAATGATGCAGCAGAGAGATAAAAAACCCTCTTAATAGAAGTGTGCAAAGGGTGCTGGACCCTTCACAAGGTTTTAGAGAAGATCAAATTAATTAAGATATTGGAAGTGTAGTGTATACACTATAAAAGACTGTAAGTTTGTTTGGTATTACTATTAACGGTAGTCAGAGATGTACCAATAGCTGATCTGTCCCCATTATTTTTTCTGAAGCCTGTTATGCCTCTGACCTTTTCAGTTCGAAGCTTCTGTTTGAAACCTCTGAGTTCCACATAATTAATGAATTTGGATATGTGATGGTGCCCACAGGGGGCTAGAAACATGCCAATAAGTTTATCTTTCCTCCTGCTCTTGCAGGTTGTTTGGGTTCAGGGTTTGTAAAAGACAATTATACTCAGTGAATTTTTAAGTGAATTCAGATCTTATAAGCTAGGGACACTGTAAATCTCTACTGATGCTTTACTGTTTAAAACTCCAGATGGTGATGGTAATACTTCAGCTTTTCTCCATATGGAGAAACAGAAGACAGCTTTCAGAAGAAAGCAGTGGCAAAATTCAGATATCATCATTTTGTAGCACTAGGTCACTCTGTGTCTCCCTCACAGGGTGTTTGAGCTTCTCATCGTGATTTTTCAAGCATCTCTTTACTTTGCCAAGCATATCATAAATGGAAGTAAGAGGAAGAACTATATATTGATGTGACACGATGCTGAGGTTAGGGTTTGCCACAATATGGCAGCATTTCTTACACTTGGGAAACTTAAAAATACAGATTCCCAGACCCTACCTCCAAATACTCAGATTTAGCTATCTGGTGGGTGTTGGGAGAGGGGAAGAGCTGCTGCATTGTACTTGAAATTAGTTTCTGAATAATTTTAGTACAGGTGGGCGCTGCATTGAGAAACACTGGGGGTGGAGTGCGCTTGTGATATGAGGGCAGTAAATCTCGTCCTGCCTCTGACTTTGTATTTGTTCTTGCCTCCACTAACCTCTGAGGGTCTCCTTTTTATCAGGAGTTTATATCATGAGGAGTCAACAAGATGAGTCAGATAGTTCCATTCTCAAAGAATCTTCAGTATAGCCTTAAGATGTCTGTAGATCCTGGTTTAGTAGCTACATGACTTGGAGTGGGTTACTTTTAAGCTTAGTGATATAACTTGGATAATACAGTCTACCTATTCTTCAGGATTGTTAGGAAAACTGATTAAAGGTTCTGTGGCTGTTATCTTCCCTAAGCTGGACAAGAACTGATTGAATATAGTTGATATGCATTATTCAAGAGAAAACATTTTCTCCATGCCATCATAAGCATTCACTTCCTTTTGGAAGTACTTTTGTTTTGTTTCGTTTTATAGTTGTAATTCAGCTATTTGGCTTTTGAGTGTGCTGTAAAATGTTGGGTTACAAAAGTTCCTTCTGTTACCAAATGGCTCATCAGGATTTAGACTCCTCTGGGCCACTTCCCTTCAGGGTCTGATAGGGCTGCTACCACCACCACTTACTGTCTTTGTAAATTAGCCGTTTTCTTCTGTCAGTAAATTCTGTTCAAATCTGATTATAGGGCTTCCTTGGTGGTGCAGTGGTTGAGAATCTGCCTGCCAATGCAGGGGACATGGGTTCGAGCCCTGGTCTGGGAAGATCCCACATGCCGCGGAGCAACTAGGCCCGTGAGCCACAACTACTGAGCCTGCGCGTCTGGAGCCTGTGCTCCACAACAAGAGAGGCTGCGATAGTGAGAGGCCCGCGCACTGCGATGAAGAGTGGCTCCCGCTTGCCACAACCGGAGAAAGCCCTCGCACAGAAACGAAGACCCAGCACAGCCAAAAATAAATAAATAAATAAATAATTAAAAAAAAAAAATCTGATTATAACAACTAGGCCTCCAGTAGGAAGTGGTAGGTGTAGGTGTATCCAGGGCACTCTGAGTTCTTTGAGCTAGCTCATTATCTCAGCTTCATGGTGCCCCATACCCCTTTCTTTCACAGATGTCTTTATCTAAATCACCAGTACCTGATTAGTAAATTTGCTTCAACTGTAAAAGATAAACAGTACTCTACAGTAAAAGCACATTCAAAATACACAGAAAGCAGCAAAAAAAAAAAAAAAACCCAATGCAACGTTTTCTGAGAGACAAAGCAAGCTTACTGCTGTGGTATAAATAAATGGTCTTTGTGGATTTCATTTGCATTATTTCTGTACCAGAGTTTTCATAATGTACCCTCAAAATCTCACCTTATATATTTCTTACTTCTTTTTTTTTTAACATAAAGAAAACTACCAACAATGATATATTTTTGAAAAGTAAAACATCATCTGCTTTTTGTACATGCTTATAAGCCTTGCGAGAGCAAGGCCTCAAAAAATTGGGGAAAGACTCAGAATTGTTCCTCTCCAGGGAAATCTTTAGTAAAAGGTGAAAGATTTATATGATCTGAAGAGAAACCAGAGTATATTTCTTACTTTTTTGTAGCATCAATAATCAGTGTTCGAGGAGTCTTCTAGCGTTTCTCCTGACTGCCCACTTTTTTTTTACAAACATTGAAATCTTAAATTTTTAATTAAAAAATATGAATGAGTAAATTCTCTGGTTGTGTGGTGTAATTAATCTCACCTAACTTTTGCCTTTATTATCACCCACATGGTACATGCTTATAAGCAGTTAATAATTTAGTCACATCTTTCTGAATATTAACAAATGAGTCTATATGAATTTCATACATCAACTTAAATACAAAATGCGTTGATGACAGGTCTGGTTGAGAAATGTATCTCAACAATCTGTGAGATGAAAGAGTTGTTAACTTCTCATAAACTTTCAAATCATGTAGATGAGAGATTTTTTAAAAATTGACTGTAATGAAAAGGTAAGTTTTAGGTAATACCTTTTAACACCTGAGATCAGTATTCTCTTCATATTTTCTCTCAGCACTACCTTCCTGGGTAATTCTGCGTTCTTCCTCTCTTTGCCAGAGGATTTCTGTGACCTACGAAGACCCTTTCCAAATGTATTTTCTGGGACTTTCTCTCTCCCACAGTCAAAACTTATATGTCTTTTCCTGATTTTTCTTTAAGCGCTCTGGCCTCCATTGTTTTTGATGAGAAGTCAGCTGTTAATTTTATGTTCCACAGTGGAACAAGTTGTTTTCCTCTGGTTGATTTCAACAATTTATCTTTGGCTTTTAACATTTTGATGAGTTTGGGTGTGGTTCTCTTTGAATTCATCCTACTTGGAGTCCATGGAGCTTCTTAGAAATATAGATTAGTATGTTTTTTAAAAATCAAATTTGGAATATTCTCAGCCATTATTTCTTTGAATATATTTCTGTTCCGTTCTCTCTCCTTTCCTTCTGATAATTTCAGTGTGCGTATGTTCTACAGTTAATGGTGTCCCACCTTTCTGAAGCTCTTTTTATTTTTTTTCTTCTTTTTTCTTTCTTTTCTTTGGATTATATAGTCTCTATTCATCTGTTAATAAGTTTCCAGTTCAAATCTGCGGAACCACTCTACTGAATTCTTCATTTCAGTTACTGTACTTTTTAACTCTAGAATTTCCATGTGGTACTTTGTTGCATTTTCTTTTTGTTGATATTCTCTGTTTGATAAGACATTGTCATCATACCTTCCTTCACTTCTGTAAGCATGGCTTCCTTTTGTTCTCTGAATATACTTAAAACGGCCGCTTTCAAGTCTTGTTAAATATAACTTCTGGGCACCTGTAAGTTTCTATTGCCTGTTTTTTTTCCTGTGTATGGGTCATACTTTTCTGGGTTTTGTTTTTTCTGTTTTTTGGGTGTTTCATAATTTTTTTGTTGAAAGCTGCACATTTTAGGTAAAATATTGTAGCACCTCTGAATACTGACACTCCTTACCCCTTCCTTTTTGGAGGAAGTTTGTTGAAGTTGTTGTTAGGTCATTTATTTATCTGTTTAGTGACTTGGCTGGACTAATTCTGTAAAGTCTATTTTCCCCACATTACATCCTCTATGACTTTCTTGCTTAGATTTTTTTTTTCTTGTTTTTATTTTTGGCCTGAATTCTTAAGGGTTTTCTGTGGGTCTTCATAAACCATTTATTGATCACAGTTTGTGCTTAAGCCACCCTAGCTACATAGATGTGTGCGTGTGGTTTGTAGACTGCTTTCACACTTCAGGGAGTTTACAGTTTCCACCCACTTTTCGGCATGGTCCAGTAGTTCAGAGGTCTTCTCTCCAGTCTCTCCAGGGAGGGTGCAGCACTAGCTAGGCACAAAGTCTTCCAGACCATGAGGGATGAATATGATTTTATTTTTAAGCCCAACTTCCCGACTTCCTTCTAAGTTAGAGTGGCTTATTGTTTAGCCAGTGTTTTGGTCAAAGGTTGTGCTTAAGCCTTTTAAGTCAGTAAGGCTTCCACATTTTGCTGATGGATCTATGTATGACTTGGGGAATTTTCATGTCTGCCCCAAGTCCCACTCTGGTTACTCCTGAGTGGGTACAGCCTAGGATATGTTCTCAATCTTTAGGACCCTCAGGGATGAGTGTGATCCCATGAACACTCTTCTTGGATGTCTCTTAGGCTTTGTTAAATTTATGGCTGGTCCATCATTTTATAATACGTATGATACATCATGATACTTACATCATGAAGCTACTAGGCACATGTAATTATTTGCTTGTAACCGGAATCTCCATTGTTTTTGACAGTGTCCTTAGGCATGAACTTCTCCCTGCTATGTCCCAAATAAAACCAGTCAATTCAGGCAGCATCATAGAGCTCTCTGTCATTAGGGCTTGCCTCTTCTCCTGGGCAGAACCTCTGTGCCATTACATAAGATCTTTGGATGAGAACAGTAGCCCACTTCTCCCTGAGTGACAGCCCCTCTCTACAAGCAGGCACTGCATGGTTTTTTAGCTTGCTTCTCTCAGTGTGGAATCTTTGCCTGATGAGTGAGCTTGGATTGCTCACTTGGTGATTGGAGCCCTAGTGTTCTCAGCCTGTTGCTCCTGGGGCCAAGCCCTGCCCTGCAAGTAGAAAAGGAGTGGGGGAAGGGGATGTAGTCCTCTCAGCAGCACCTGCCCAGATTTGTGCTTCTGCATTGCAGGGTTGGGAGTGGAGGGATGGGAGACAGTGGCAGCCTAGCCTGCCTCTCTCAGATGAAACCGTAGCCCTAGACTAGGAGCTGGGGAGAGATAGAACCCTGTTCTTGGCTGTACCTACCCAGAGTAGAGCTTCCATCACCCCCCTCTTTATCTGATTTTTTCAAGGCTTTGCTCTAGGCTAAGTGACATTTAGCTCATCTGGCGATTAATCCCTTGTAGTTGAATGTGCTTCTTAGGTTGTGGTTTCTTATATCTTTATGTCTCTGTTGCCAGTACCATTAATGTCATAGGAAGTACTCAGTAAATGTCCCTGGATGAATGAGTGGATGAATACCATATTTTTCAAGTGATGTGTTTATTTTTACTCAGAGTGGATGATGTATACAATGGGGCTTTTGGGTACTTGGGAGCTCTGCTGGGTGTGGAAGTAGGTCTACACTCTGCTGACCTAGGCCAGTCATAGCTAGCCAGAACTTTCAGAATAAAAGGAGGATAAAGCACTACCACATGGCACATGAGTAAGAAAAGACAACCCAATAGCAGAGCAAACATCAGTAGCAACCACAACAACAAAAAAATAGGCACATGATATGCACAGGCAGCCCATAGAATAGGTATCCCAGAAGATCAGTTAGTGTGAAAGGATGTTCACCTTCTCTAGTAGTCAGGAATATGGAAATTGAAAGCAATATTGTAATATACATTCATAACCATCAGATTTACAAAAATTAAGAAGTCTGACAAAACTAAATATTGAGGAACATGTGGAGAAATGGGAATTTTGGTACACTGAAGGGGGGGCTATAAATTGGTACAACTGCTTGGGAGAGTAATGTGGCAGTAATGAAATAAACTGAAGATTCATGTATCATGCGTACCTTATGACACAGTAATTTCACTTCAGGGCACATATCCTAGAGAAAACTCCTACTCATGCAGCAGGAGACACTCACAGAGGGATGCTTATTGCTGTACTGTTTGTAATAGTGAAAAGCATAAAACGACCCAAGTATACATCACTAAAAAAATAAATTTTTATGTAGTCTTACAGTGGAACACTGTACAGCAGTTCAAATGAATGGTCTGCCTCTACCTATAGCGACATCTGTAAGTTTGATGTGTAACAAGTTATGGAAGGATGGGTGCAGTATGGTACCATTTATATATGCTAAAAACAGAAAATAAATCTTTACACTGTTTACGGATTTTGTAGCACAGGTTTCAGCATACTGTGATCTGTGGGCCAAATCTGACCCATGGCCTATGGTAGAACAACTCACTAGCTAAGAATGACGTTTATATTTTCAAATTATTGTAAAAACAAACAAAAAACAAGCAAACTATGGCTTTTCTTCATAGCAGGTCAGATAGACACTCCAAGGGAAGCTTTGAGCTCTGAAAGTTTACTGTATAAAAGGGAGAGTGTGCTTTAATTTAAAAAAAAAAAAGTATGAGGCATAGAATGAATCTGATTGTTTTATCAGCCTGCTATAACAAAATACCATAGACTGAGTAGTTTATAAACAACAGAAATTTATTTATCATAGTTCTGGAGGCTGGCAGTCTAAGATTTGGTGTCTGTTGAGGATCCTTTTCCTAGTTCATAGATTATCACCTTCTCACTGTGTCCCCACATGGCAGAAGGTGCTGTCTGGGGTCTCTTTTATAAGGGCACTAATCTTATTCATGAGGACTCCACCCTTTTGATCTAATCACCTACCAAGGGCCCCACCTCCTAATACCATCACATTGGAGGTTAAAATTTCAACATATGAATTTTGGGAGGATGAAAACACTGTCTATAGCACTGACCCTCAAGTCCTAACCTAGTTCTACTTGCCACTTTACTAAAAAGTTTGCTGCTCCCTGGTAAACATATACTCTGTGTGTCTGGAGACATATTTCCTCAGCCTAGCCAGGTGGATAGTTCCAGCATCCTTCCTCCAGCCTTTCTGCCCCAGGAGTTTCTTCTATGTCTTAGAATTTTAGCTTTTTCTGGGTATTGCCTAACCTATCTGGAGGCAGCCTTCAAGCAGTGGAAACATGAATCAGATGATTGCCCCAGCTTCATCCAAGGAAACAGTACTGAGATGTGTTCCACATGGTTCCTCGCAGGGACCACTGCAAGAGCAAGCCACATTACCCAATTCTGGAGTGTGGTAACCAGCTCCAGAACACACTCTTCTGGGCCTTGCCTTTCTCTGCCCCACTCTTCCTGCTCCCTCATTCTGCTTGCTGGGACCGCCATCCAAATAAACTGCTGCCACTTCATGCATGACCCAGACTCTGTTTGGGGAAGCTCCAAACTAAGACAGACACATAGGCAGTAAAAGAACAAAACTGCCGTTGGAAAGGAGAGTGGTACTGTGGGGGTGGTGGAAGCAGAGGGGGGCATGGGGAGCAGGAAAGGAGCTTTAATTATATTTTTACAGTTTACTTATTTATAAGTATCCATAACAAATAGGGCAGAAGGTGAGCTTTTTAAAAGCTGAGTTGTGTACAGATGGGCATTTACATTTTAGAGTTTGAAATCATGTGCCAGATTTCTATGTGAAAATAGTCTTCCTCTTTTAATTTTTCTTCGGGAACCTGTTTCTTATGGTGCTTAAAATCCAACTTCTGCCTTGACATGTTGATCATACCTTTTTGAGTGAAAGTAATTCATTATGAGAATAAAAGAAAGGCACCCATATTTAAATAGTAGAGGATATGCACCAGAGTAATTAAATTGAAAGAGACTTCCCCTTCATTTTTTTAAAAAATACTTCACAGGATAACTTTCTCCTCTAGTAGTAGTGATATCGAAAACCTTCTGGTGTGTTCAAGATATGCTCCTGAGCTCTAAATGACAGGTTGAGCATGCTCTAAGTTAGGAAATATTATGTAAGAATAGAGGTAATTCACTCCAGAGAAACACAGTTTACAGGAAACTATAAAATACTCATTGGGAACATTTCTTTTAGATTCCAGAAAATTAAGTCCCACTGTGGGTTTTCATGCAGAGTGTAGAAAAGGGAAACAAACCAAAACAAAAGGACAACAGCAACAACAAGATTGTGTTCTCTAAGCCTCCTTAGAGAGCAGGATGTTTTTATTAGCATATTTGGGACTTGATGCAGGCAAGACTTCTTTCAGAAAGAAGCCATATGTTCTCTTGTGCATGCCAGACTTGTGACAATCACGATTCTGTGGTCTTGCAAATGAAAGCAAAATGTTGTGTAGCCCTCCCAGCAGGGATGAAACCTTTTCCTAAAGCAGCATCCTTTTGTGATGCCAAGCTCTCAGTTGACTGAGTTGCTTTGCGCTAAGTATATCTAGCATGAGGTTTTAAAATTATACATCCTCTCCTTTTACCCTCATTGCTCTTAGGATGAAGGCCTTCATTTGACCCAAAAAGGCCTGCAGTGTCTGACTCCTGCCAGCATCTCCAATGTCATCTTGGGTGCCTTTTCCTTCCCTCTCTAATCTTCATTCATGCTGGGCTCTTGGAGGAGCCATGCTTACCCATTATACCCCAGGACCTTTGCACATCCTCCTCCTTGTCTCTTCCTTGCCTGACATATAAAAAGCATTCAGTAAATACTTTCCAAATGAATGATAGAGGTTAGAAAGTAACCAGAATCTAACATGGTGGTGGTGGTGGAGATATTGTGGTAGGCAACAAGTATATAAAAAAGGCACCACTTCTGTCTAATCACCAGTGTTTTAAATGGGTATGGAATAGGCCAACTCTTCCTTTTACTCTCCTTTCTTATTTACATTGTATTCTTATCAACAGTCATACCAGCATATTATATTAATAATAATTTTTAAAAAACTGTTTAAGGTACTACTGTTGGAGAATGTGTCCAGAGCTGCTGCTGATTATCCTGTATCCATATCCACTTTTTGCCACCAGTAGAGGGGTATTTTGACGGAAGGAAGAAAAGATAAGTACAATGATTGTTCAGGGGAATGATACCAAATAGAACTGAAATAGGAAAAAAATAAGCAGACCAAATTAGTGCATAGGTTGGTGTACTGATCCACTGCCTGCTCATCTGCTCATACATTGCAGGCCAACCCTGTGCCAGGGCGGCGCTGGGCACTAGGAAACAGAGATGAGCAAGACCAAGATCACTGCCTTCTAGGAACTCTAAAATGTTGGAGAGGCATTCAAGTAGATGATGATAGTACAAAATACAACCTAACAAGTGCTGAATAGAGTTTGACCCAGTGTTACCGAACCAAACTTGGGTCCACTCGCCTGATGTGCTGCAAAGCCGAGCTGCTGACACCAGGTTGCGGTGAAGGAAATACAGTGTTTATTGCCGGGCCAGCTAAGGAGACTGGGCAGCTTATGCTCAAAAGACCTGAATCCCCCAATGGCTTTTAGGGAAGGGTTTTTAAAGACAAAGTGAGGGAGTGGGTCATGGGGCACGTGATCAGCTCGTGCACAGTTCTCTGATTGGTGGGTGGTGAGGTAACCCTGTGAGGTCACAGGGGTCAGCATTATCAGTCCTCAGGCTCCAGCTGGTCTGGGGGCTACGTGCTTATGGTCATCATGTAGTTAGCTTCTTCCACCTGGTGGAGGTTTTAGTATCTGCAAAACAATTCAAGGATATGGCTAAGGATATTATCTATAGCCCCTGAGGAAGAACTAAAGGTTCTTGACTAACCTATTATTATTTTGTCTTGCTTGACTGTTTTCCTTTGTTTCTGCATTTTCTCACTTTTCTGATTAAAGTTGTTCTTTGGAACTCGGGGAAAGCCTAGGAGACTAAAGCTTTTCTACAAACAAGAGGCAGGTGGGGGATATGAGGGGTGGGGGAGTCTGTCCTTGGGAAGGCCCTACAGTGTCTTGCTCAGTTTCACCAGGGCTGTGGGAGCACAGAGGAATTTGGACATATTTACAGGGGAGGGTACAAGTGACCTAGTGACGATTTGATCACAGTAGGTACATAGGCACAGGAAGAGAGTTACGGATTTATTATTGAAGGACAGTAAAACCTAACTGATATTAATCAAGTCTTGTTAGTTACCAAGAAAATACTTAGCAATGATTTTTAGCAATATAAACAGTTATGGAAAGCAAGTTAAATTTTTCAAAGAACTTTTGTACATTAAACTATCCTCTGATGCTGCAGATTGGTATCTATTGATTACAGCTAACCCAAGTAGACTCTCTCCTGGAAAACAGGATTTTTATTGAGTATGGGAATCAAGGGACCTGGATTTCAGTCCTACCTCTGGTATGACCTGGCTGTCTGACCATAACCTATCTGTTTATCTCATCCCCACATCCTCAATGCTCCCCATCCCTGCTCCTCTCCCTACCCTCCAGCATACACAGGTACCCATGGGATGATGTAGTCCCAACAAAAACACAGTTTTACTCCTGCAGTGCTTCTATTCTGAGGAGTGACCAGACTCCCTCCTTCCTGCAACGTCACCTCAAATTAGAATTGGAATCCCTCATTTTGCCAGAAAACCCCAAACCCCCAAAAGATAAAACCATACTGCATGGCCTCATGAATGTATTCACTTTCCTCTCACATTCGCCTACTTAACCTCTACTTGCTAACTCCATGAACCGATATAACACAGAACTCTGGTTACTGGAGTTGATTTGATAAGAAAACTTAAGAGGTCACTTCTGAAAACTGGATTCTCAGTATAGCATTGCATTCTGAAATGTAAATCTCCAGTTCATCTTTAACTGGTAACGAGTGCCCGCAGGAACACCATTTTGCTCTTTAAAGATCCGCATCTGGGTCGATGCCGTATGTGTTAATGGCCCTCAAGCCTTTATTTGGCCTGGATTTTGGAAAGTGTCTGTGTCTTCCTTCTACCACAAGTTAGTCCTGGGTAGACATATTTTGGAAGTCTCCACCTTACATTCGCCATGTCTGTGATGTCACCGTGTTACTTGTAGGTAACAGAGTCACGTGGTGGTACTTATAGAGTAACGACACTAATCCTTTGCGTTGGTGAAGTGCTTTACAGTCAACAAAGCAACTACTCAGTTATCTTATATAATCTTCATAACTGTCCTGTGAGGTGGCTTTGAATTATCCACATGTCAGAAAACTTGAGAGGTAAAATGATTTGCCCAAGGTTATCAACCTAGAAAATAACACAAAATGTCCATCACCTTATGGATGGACAAAGAATATATGGTATATTCATACAATGAAACATTATGCAACCATAAAAGGAAGGAGGTACTAATACCTGCCACACATGGAGGAACCTTGAAAACATGATGCTGACTGAAAGAAGCCAGAAACAAAGGACCACGTCATTATATAATTCTGTTTATATGAAATATCTAAAACAGGTATTTCCATAGAGACAGAAAGTAGATTAGTGGCTGCCAGGGGGTGGGTCCTTGAATGGAGTTGGGGGAGGGGGTTGGGAGTGACTGCTAATGTGTACCAGGTTTCTTTTTGGTGTGATGAAACTGTTCAAGAATTAGATTATGGTGATGATCACACAGCTCTGTAAATATACTAAAAGTCATTGAATTATATATTTTATTTATTTATTTATTTATTTTTATTTTTTTTTTATTTTATTTTTTTTTTTAATTTTTTAATTTTATAGCTACTTTATTTATTTATTTATTTATTTTTGGCTGTGTTGGGTCTTCGGTTCGTGCGAGGGCTTTCTCTAGTTGCGGCAAGTGGGGGCCACTCTTCATCGCGGTGTGGGGACCGCTCTTCATCGCGGTGCGCGGGCCTTTCACTATTGCGGCCCCTCCCGTTGCGGGGCACAGGCTCCAGACGCGCAGGCTCAGTAGTTGTGGCTCACGGGCCCAGCTGCTCCGTGGCATGTGGGATCTTCCCAGACCAGGGCTCGAACCCGTGTCCCCTGCATTAGCAGGCAGATTCTCAACCACTGCGCCACCAGGGAAGCCCTGAATTATATATTTTAAATGAGTGAATTTTGTGGCATGCAAATTATATCGCACTGAAGTTGTTAAAATTTTTAATTCATTTTTCTTTTCCCTACACCCCAGAGCTTTAGGGAAGTGACTTTAAGAAGTGTCTTCTTGATACATATTTGGCTTCACTTTTTTCTGTCATGAAAAGAGGTGCCCCGCCTCTTCTTAAAAGTCTGTCCCTTCCAAATATTCCTCCACCTCTTCTCTCATGTCCAAATCGAACAAATAAGAGGACAGCCTTCTGAGTCCCTGTGTCCACCACTCCCTAGCTGACATTAGCACATCAGTAAGCCTGAGAAGAATTAAAAAGACAGTATCCTTTCCTGTGTCCTTTCCATAGTTTATTTTTTGGCATATTTTTATCAGAGCTTTGCAATCAGTCAACGCATTCAAGAGCAAGTCTCCCACATGGTTGGTTGAAAAGCACTGGGCAGAAACTTGAAAGGAAAGGAAGCCAGTAGAGCCAGTTTGGAGTGCTGGAATTGTATTTAGACCCTGTCCCCAATTTGGTGTATAACTTTGAGCAACTCTAAGCCTGGAGAAATGCCAAATACTTCCCACATATATGTGTGTGTTTATATAAGTGTTTGTGTGTGAGTGTGTGTGTGAAATATAACTATTGGTACAGAATTGACTGAGGCAATAGGAAATGGGACAGTGAAGTGAGTAGTTTCTTTCCACACCTTAAAAGCATATTGGGAAAGAAGGAGTCAGATTAACTCTTAGATGATGTGGGATGCAGTGACATTACTCTGAATACACGCTCTAGCTGTTGCAGCAGCCTTGCCTGTGAAATATACCCTGCAGGGGCAGAGGACACTCAAAGTTCTAATACTAGAAATAATGGGTAAAAAGCAAACCAGGAATTTGTATGATTGTCGGGGAGGGGAGCCTCCTCCACGTCCCCTTCTCTGACTTCAGCATGAGCGTACCAGGTGTGAGTCTCCAGAGTCAGCTGCAGTGCAGGCAGCAGACCTTGAAGCTTGAGGTAGAAGCAGAGTGGTGCATCTGTCAGGGCTTAGTCTTCTTAGGTGGTGACGAGATGCTTAGCATTCAGGAAATTCTGCCCAGATTATAAATGAAATCTGTATCTGTATCTGCCTTGTCATTAAGGTGCTTTTAACATTTTTGGTTCAGATGATGGAATTTCTGTAGGTATGAGTTATCAAACTTGATATCTCAGACAGGGATCCATCTTTCTGAGTTTTGTGTTGTTATTCTGTGTTCCCAATTGAATCCCTCTATTAGCAGGTCAGTGATTTTTCTGTATAAGATGGTGGATCTGGTGTCTCTTTATTGAATGCCAAGTGGTTTGTCCATCCACTTTCATGACTATCTCTGAGGTCTCTTCATGTCTTCTCTTTATTGTTATTTAAGGTAAAGCTTATTGCAGCTAAGAGCATGGTGCTAGCTTTCTTTGGCTTAGGAAGAGAGGAGGGTTTATCTCGGGATAGAGCTTGGCTGCCACATTTGGTGACGTAAAATGCTATATAGGGAGCTGAATGTATTGATGTGTGAAACACTTGTAGGAAGTCTCTCAAGTGTCTTCAAATACCCATTGGCTTGCAGTTTGTCCTTGATGTTTGCTTTCTGCAAAGGTGAGGTACCTACCTTGAATGGATGGATGAAGGCTGTCCAAGCATTAGTGATAGAAATGGAGCATATTCTGAGCTGCCTGCCCTGCAGCTGAGACCCAGCAACTGTCAGTTACTCTACTTTGTATGGGCATCTCCTACTAAAGATGATTTATTGTCTTTTTTTTTTTTTAATTTTAGAGGGATATTTACATCAAAATAACCCTAATCTGAGAATCTGGGGGTGGGAAGGGGGAGAGTTCCATAGCATTTTCTCTTCCAACACTTTGCATGGTATTTTCTCTTTTCCTTCCTTTCCTAATTGTTATCTACCTTTGGTGTACTATAAACAGCACTCCAGCAGGTAGAAATTGCATCAGTTAGGGTTCTTCGGAGAAACAGAAACAGTAGGATATGGGGGCAGAATTTCTTCTTCCTCCAGGGAACCTCAGTTTTGTTCTTAAGGCCTTTCAGTTGGTTGGATGCAACCCACCCACATTTTCAAGGATAATCTTATTTAGTTAAACTCAACTGATTGTGGAATTAACACATCTACAGAGTATCTTCATAGCAAGACCTAGATTAGTGTTTGATTGAATAACCAGGTACTATAGCCTAGCTAAATTGACTCATCAAATTAACCATAATAGAAATAGACATCAAATTTTAAATTGGAGACATCTTAGAACTCTCCTGGTTATCTAACCACACCCTACCACTCCCCCATTTTGTGGATGAGGAAACAGAGGTCCAGGGAAGTTTGTGATTTCAGTTCACAAAAAAGAAAAGGGCTTCCCAGCAGTTTCTTTTAACAATTGAAGGTCTAGTACCACTTCCCCTTGCCTTATCAGCTGAGTCATCAGGCATTAGGTTCTAGGCTATTCATTAACCAGGACTGAAATCCCAAATGAATTACTGGTACCTTTTTTTTCTCTTTTTGAGTTCTGCTTTTTTCTGGAGGGATTTTATGACTGAGCTTTAAATAGAATTAAAAAAAAAATACTGTGTGACATAATTCTAGCCCCAAGTCTTAGTGTCTATTTTTAGCAGAGACTGTCTTTTTATGTTTTGTTCAATTTTGGTGGCTTATTGCAGTAGACTATGAAAATATATTTTTTTTCCCCTATTGCCAGGGATGGGAAACTTTATGGAAATACTATCCCACTCTGTGAATCCCCCTTGCTAAATTACCCCTTATCTGATGAGGAACTAGATTATTTGGGGGAGTTGAAAAATACAGAAGTGGTTATTGGTTTTTTATTCTGCACATTTTATATACTTAAAACTTTTTTTTTTTTTTTCTGAAGGACAGAAATAGGATCACTTGTGAATGAAACTGTAGGTGATAGTATAAACTATGTTTCCAGGGAGGGACTGAAACTTGCATGATACCTCTCCTACCAACTCCTTTTGAGGGGTGTGTGTAAGCAATTAGCCACAGAGTCCATGGGAAGTTCTCACTTTAGGGAAACAGGGCTTAGAAAGTTATTGCTTTTAACTCCAGTGAACCACACCAGAAGCTCAGAACATCATGCAAATCAATTTCTGCATTTTCTATATAGTATTTGACAAGAAGCAGGATAGGCTGAAAGCTGGGGAAAAGGCCAAGAGCTTAGCTCACCTAAACTCATTTTAAAGTTTTTGGCTCCAGACATTCAAAGAAAATCATTTGTCATTCTATTGAATTCTTGGGGGGGGAAATCACTAGTTTTTAGATTTTTAGGAACCTTTCTATTTTTCTTCAATATAGTGAGAAATAGAGTTAGCACCGTTAGCTCAATTAAGTCAATTTAGATAGATGAAAATGCCTTTACTCATTTTCTAAGAAAGAATACAAAATTTCTGGATGGGAAAAATAAATATATATTTTTTGAAATTCACTTTCAAAATATCATGGCATTTAAGCATTCCAATTTAATGACAGCTAAGAAAAACTAGTGTGAAACCTATATCCCATAAAGTGTATCCACCCTGCCTTTCATACATGGCAATACCACCATCTGGAAAAACAAGATCTACTTGTATTTAGCCAGATACCAAGAAAATACTGCTGTAATTTTGACTTTTCTGTTTCCTTCTGAATATTGGGTATGTCATCAAGTATTATCATTTAATTTTTAGGACCTAACCAATGAATAATAATTAAAGAACTTTCATAAAGATTCAGAGTATGGGCTTCTGTTATTTATTTATTATCATAGGTGATGCCTTTCTACAAATATTGGGAAAACAATATTTTGAATTTTCTATTTTTTTGCCTGTTGACAGAGAAGAAGATATGACACTTTACAGGGGAGGTAAGAGTCTCAGAAAGGAGACTGAGAACCAGTGCTCACTCATAGTTAAGGGTCCTCCTTCAATTTATTTTGGTCTTAGAATAATTCATTGAGATACATTTTTTTTTCAACTGATAATTGTCTGCTCTGCAAACACTGTGTTAGGTACTGCAGTCTCAGATGTTTTCAGACAAAGAAGCATGTGACATGATTCCCACCTTTTGCATCTTACACTAAGATGAGCAGAAGTTCTCAGCAATTTTACTCATCAAGTAGCTAGTTCCAGGGAGTCCAAGAGATGATGTGTTTCATTAAGAGTTCACAGGAAATCTAGTAACTTCCATCTAGGGCAATCAAGATGAAGATGGAGAAGGTGAAATCTGGGTGAGCAACTTAGAGAATTGGTAGGATTTGAAAATAAGAAAAGAGAAATAGGTCCAGGTACAAGGCAGAAGGAATTAACACAGCATATTTGGTGGATGGTAAGGAAACCTGGCTTTGTATAATGAATGATGAGACAAAGCTAAACAAAAATAGGGACATTAGGCAGTAAAAACTTTGCAGGTGTGTGACGTATGAATCAATTTGGTCTTAAGTCTATTGAATTTCACTGATGTGATTTTCAAGGAGGCCTTTATAAAAAAGTAGCTGGAGATATGGTAGTTGGATCTTCAGTGTTTGATTGAAATGCAATGCAGGGAAGAATCAGAGCTGCAACTAGAGAATGGAGTGTCTTTTGCCTAGAGGTGACAGTTAATGCGGGGGAGGGTGAGTCATTGTTGGAAAGCGGGAGGCATCCTTTGGGCTGGGAACAGTGGTCATTTATTTAAGCTGTCTCCTGCTGCTGATTCCCTTGACATTTTTCTTATTCGGCATATAGAAAAAAATAGCATGAAACAACACTACTGCAGACTCAGAATTAAGACTTAATTTAAAACATGAGTTGATTATATTATTTATTTTCTTTCTTTGAAGAGAAAAACTATCCCTGAGTGAGGTTATCAGTCTTGTTTGCCTTACTTTATGCCTCCTTTCAGTCATCTTAACATTAACATTTACAAAATTACACTGTAGTTCAGTCCACAAATCTTTACTGAGTATGTGTTGTGAGGAATACAATGAAGAATAAGATAGAAGAAGGTGAGATTTTTGGTTTGGTTGGAATACAGAATATATGGAGAGCGTAATAGAAAATAAGATTGAAAGTATAAGCTCTCAGTGTTGTGCTACATGGGTACAATTGAAGGTTTTGAACAGAAGAGTTGTTTTTAGACAGTACAGGTTTTAGGAACCACCTCACTGGAAAACAGTAGGGCAAAACTATTCTTAAAGAAATGGTGCTAGGTGAGGAAAACAAAACTCATCGTTGGCCAAATGAGCTCAGGGAGCCTGTCTTCCTCACCTTGACTCTTATACACAAAGGCAATAGAAGTTTTAGTAATGTTATTTAAAGAACAGGAGGAGAAAATGTTTGGCATACTCCTAAGGAGTGAGAAGATTGTTATTTAACACATTGTTTAATTCAGTGCCTTGATATGTTTAGATCCTTTGTGACTTGGAAAAACAAAAGTAGCCCAGAGAACAATGTGGATGTCATTTTGAATACTCTTCTTTTTCCGTCAATCTAATTAGATAAGAAAATTTATATCAACCAAATAATCAGACCAGGACCAGTATCTACCTGTTAGCTTCATTCAGAATATTTGGTGAACTGTTTCTCTCAGAGCAGCTCAAATGTCAGCTTTTGTGGAGAACAGAAAGATTCATATTTTCTCTTTCTCCCTTCCTCTCTGTCCTCCTGCCTTCCCCTGCCTCCCCCTCAGTACTTAAGCCAAATAGTTAAAGCCAGTGGACTGATGAGTTGTCCTCCGTGTGAGTTACCAGGACTAGTTCTAAATTACTAATGGCCAGTGTGATCCCATTTGATATAGAGCCAGCAATTGTGGTGCTAACCTGTTGATGGATGCAAAATGGGAGGAAATTAAAATTACTCTCAGTTGAGCAATGTGGGATTGAAAGTATTATATAAGCCCTTGTGCTTTTGATGAAGGTCATATTTTATGGCTTAGAGATGGCCAAAATGTGATTAACCCAAGGTTACCAGGATTCTCTAATGTTACTATAAATGGAGACATTTCTCAGCTACTTGGTTTTTGTGACAGTTTTGCAAATGAAAATTAAATATCTCATTCACGGGTCATGGGAGGGGTATATCTATAATGATCCTCTTTAACTAAAATGGGGCCTTGTGATATAGTGAGTTCTGTGACATCGAAGACAGTCAGGTAGAACTGAGACAGTTGAGTCGGGGTTGTGTAGCTTATATTTCTTTATTGTGTAAGAGTTCAACAAGATTAGAGTTTCCCAGCCCAAATTTAACAGAAAACCACATACTTCAAGAATAAGACACAAGAGGGGCTTAAGTATGAGCTAAAACTGCCATCACTGAGCAAAGTGAAAGGGAGGGAATCAGTGTAAAAATCATAGTAAAATTTGTTTGGTGATAGGGAAAATTCGATATTAATAACCTTTAAGTCCCCTTCTATTCCTGATTTTCTATAGCTTAAACCTCAACATGCAGGTTAAGTTACTGGCACTTGGAATTCCACTAGGAAGTTCTAAACTGAATTCTAAGGCCTTCCCATCCCCATTTCTGGGCTGGTAAACATCTTTAAGAAAGTAGGCAAAGAAGCTGACTTCTGGGCCAGATGACAGTTGGTACAGGCTTTTTAGATTGGGTGATAGTGATGCTACACAAAACCTGGATCTGTGCAGACTGTTGAAATAGTTGATAGCCGTCATCACCTAGGATACAGGTTAAGTGAGAGGGCTGATGTCAAGGACCGAAGGTTAAAGCAGTGAATCTAACTCTGGCCATCTGGCCCTTTGAATCTAAAGGAACTTCAGGCAGAAATGGCCAGCACCACGGACAGCTCTTCAGTGCTATGGTGCAAATGCAAAGCCACCTAGGGTTTACTTGGGAAAATTGCCTTCCAGGTCCTGGTTCCACCTCTTCCTAGCTAAAGATCCCTACCATGGACAGGCAGTTTAATTTATGCAAACCTCAGTTTTCTCATCTGCAACATAGGAATAATATCTGCTCTACATAGTTCTTATGGTACACATACTGGATGATAAATTACAAGTCAAAGTGCCAGTTATACAAATTAAAGATGTGAATATTGTTTTTATTAACATTTCATTTTTAATCATTGACCTTTATCTGCCTAACATTGTATTATGTTAATGGGAAAGACCAGGGTATTTAATCAGATATACAATTTACTGGTAAGAGAATGGAACTAGGATATATTGCATGTCTTGTAGGTTCACACACCGGTTTTTATATTTACTATGCCGTTTATTTTCATAACAACTCTGTGTACCATGGCAGTCCATTCCATGCCCTTCCATCATAGCATATTCCTTCTGTTAGTGCTGCTGAGGTGAAATCTGGGCCAGAGTGGTGATAGAATTCAGACTCTTGGTTTTCCCAAGAGTGATCTCTTCTGAAGATTTTCCTGATGGCAGAATGCAGGAGTTAAAGAAAGAGAGTATAAGGTATGAGAGTATGAGGTATAAGGACTATACCTCAGCCCCCTATAAGGGGATATCGGAGCTTCCACGGCCAGAAAGATGGAGCCATGTATCCCAGGACCCTTTTAGAAGGAGGTAACCCAAGCTCACTTGGATGACCCAAGTTGTTACTGAGGTTGCTGCAGGTCTGGCCATGGTGGGGATCCTCTGCAAAGACCCTCAACACAGTGGCTATTAAAGGAAATGAAAAATTATACTTCAGTATCTGTGTGTGATAACTTTATGTAGCACAGTGACATCTTAGTAAAAAGCATCTAACTGGGCTTCCCTGGTGGCGCAGTGGTTGAGAGTCTGCCTGCTAATGCAGGGGACACGGGTTCGAGCTCTGGTCTGGGAAGATCCCACATGCCGCTGAGCAACTGGGCCCGTGAGCCACAACTGCTGAGCCTGCGCGTCTGGAGCCTGTGCTCCGCAAGAAGAGAGGCCGCGATAATGAGAGGCCTGCGCACCGCGATGAGGAGTGGCCCCCGCTTGCCGCAGCTAGAGGAAGCCGTCACACAGAAACGAAGACCCAACACAGCCATAAATAAATAAATTAAAATAAATTAAAAAAAAAACACACAGTTTGAGTACTTAAAAAAAAAAGCATCTAACTACCTTTACAGTTATTTTAAGAGGAATGAAATTCTAGTGTCATTAGCATTTAATATTTCCTGTCTTTGATGAAATTAAAGTATCTTCCTTGTGATCCCTTCATAATTTTCATTAGACTTAATTTGAGTCTTTATTTCAAAACAGAATAGGATATCTAATCTTTGAATGAACATGAATTCTACATGTGGAAAATGACCATTGGCATATGTAAATTGATGAAAATAAAATGTATGATAATGGGAATTGATTGGGTAGCAAAGAAGTACCCTCAACATCTTTCCACATAGTTTATCTTATGTATATAAGGATGTAGACAGCTACAGGGAGATTTATAAGATTACTGTTTAAGTCCTTTTATCTGAAGATCAGCTAGGCTGATATTTTTCATACCAGTTTGATAGATGCTTGTGATTATCTGTTCAACAGCCCATTGAGGAATAGGTTGAGGATGTAGCAATTTTCTACCTAGGTAGCATTTTAGATCCATTATCAGAGGGAAATGATTACTGTATGATGCTGTTGTCCCTTGGAACTCTCAAAAGGAAAGCGTTAGTGATTTGATAGTTGTGTGATGATTTATATAATAGAAAGAGCACTAGGGTTGAAATCAGAAGATGTAAGTCTGAATTCTTGCTTCAGTACCTACCAGATGCATGGATTTTGGTAAGTTGTTCATATCCGCTGAGCCAAAGCCGTCTCCTATGAAAATGGGATGGCCCACCTACATCAGAGAATAGTTATGAGATTGTATTCGATGATGTTTGTCAAAGTGCTTAAAACTTGTGACACATATTTTTAAAAGAAAATTTATTTATAATTCCTTTTCTGGGTTATTTTCTACAGAAAGTGAGTGAGAAGGTTGGAGGAGCTGAAGGAACCAAGCTAGATGATGACTTCAAAGAGATGGAAAGGGTGAGTCTTCATCACTCAGAGTTCCCTTGACATAAGATTGCCCAGCATACTAAGTGGAGAAGAGAGAAAGGAAAGGGGAAACTGTTCTCCACTGGTACTTGAGAATACATTTTGTTATTCTTAAAAGTACTCTCCTTTTAGTGTATATTTTAAAACAGAAAATGTAAAGTATCTGTTTTTTTTTTTACTATCCTAAGAACAAAGCCTCCATGAAGGTGAAACGTCATAATGGATTTTATCATTACTTTTCCAAATAGGGACAGCATGGAGCTGGTGTTTGAACTGCGCTGGGGTGGGACGAAAAGAGGAGAAGGTGGGGAATGATGTACCAAATGTTAGCGGGAGAGTTTGAGTCACTTTCTAGCTTTCGAGAACTTTCCTGAGGGGACTGTTCCAGCCAGAGGCAGCATGTGTAGTGAACACAGTGGTGAGCCGGTCTGACCTTGGCCTGAGCTCCACTTCTACTTCCTGTTGCACAAGTCAGCGTATTGCTCTGAGCTTCTGTATTTTCATAAATGTAAAAGGAGAATACAAATTTGTTCTTCAGAGACTTTTATTAAGGATTAAAAATAATATAAATCATTTAACATTCTTCCTTAAAAGATAACAGGTTCTCAACAAGTGAGAGTTGAGGTGGTGAACAAAATAAGCCTTTTCATTTTTCTTGTGACAGATGCCGTATTTTCTCTTTTACTTTTCTTTCACTTTGAGACTGTCCGTAGAAAAAGATACATAGGCTTATGTTGGAGAGTGGGTATTGCATTGTACAATTAATTAGTTTAGATTTTAAATTGTGGAGGAGTAAAGGATCTGGGAATACAAACCCTGTACTTGAACAGAGAGGATGGCAAAAGCCTGTGATACCCAGAAACCACATTTTTACTTTCTGCCCTGTCTTTTTCAGTTTTTCTTCTGAAGAGTTCATTGATGAATACAACAAATTCTTGTTTTGTACCTCCTCTGAGACAGGCATGTAGGATATAGTAGTGAACAGGATAGATAAGATTCCCGACTGCATTAAATTCATAGTCTAGTGGGGAAGACAGACTTTGGACAAATACTGACCAGTGCGGCAAGGGTAACGAAACATGGCACTAGAGGAGCTTGGGACAGAGGAAACTCACCCACATAGGGTGGTCAGGGAAGACTTTCCTGATATTTAAGTGAGGATATAAAGGATGAGTAAGAGTTAGCAGAGCCTAGTGCGTTTCTAGTAAAGGAAACTGCAAGCAAGAGAGAACCGGACAGGGACTTCTGTGGTGGTCCAGTGGCTAAGACTCCATGCTCCCAATGCAGGGGGCCCAGGTTCAATCCCTGGTCAGGGAACTAGATCCCATGTGCCGCAGCTAAAGATCCCAATGCCGCAACTAAAAGATCCTGCAAGCTACAACTAAAGATCCCACATGCTGCAACGAAGACCCAGTGCAGCCAAATAAATAAATAAATATTTAAAAAAAAAAAAAAGAGAGAGAGAGAACTGGACACATTGGAGTTCCTGAATAAAAGATGAGTTGCTGAGAGACAGGAGTCTTGTGAAATGAGACTGTTTAGTGTTTACCTAGCTGGTATTTCTGGCTAAGTTCTTGAGATGGACCTAGGGAATAGGGAGCTTCACTGATAGGAGATTTAATGAGTCTCCAGAACCCGACACACCGGCTCAGAATGACTTGGCTTTGACTCCTCTGCTCGCCATAGTTCCACACCCCTCTTTATGAGCAGCCCTGTGGGTCTGTTCATTTGCACCAATCTCTGTCTACACCCAGTCTTCCTTCGTCCCCCTTATCCTTTGATGTCTCCCTCCCATCCCCACCCTGGAGGGAGTGTATAATATTCCACGTGGCCAGTGCCCTGTCATTAATGACAAATTAGGCAGGTGTTTAGGAATTTAGGACTAAGGAATCAGAATTTGAGTCCTGCTTTCAGCCTCTGCCAGGACACAAGGTAATAAGCTCGGTAGCCCACTGCCTAAACTGAGACAAACTAACTGTCTGTTTCTTAAATGAGATTAAAAAGAATAAGAAATTTGGAGAACAGTGTTTATAACTGAACAACTAATTAAGCCTTTGAATCCAGGCCAGTCTTGCAAAGTAATTGAAATAAAAGAGGATCTTACAAATATTTTACTTCAGACAAAGACCACAGACGTCCCTCTGAGGCTGTTGGTAAGGTTTATTTCTCCTGTTTCCTAGAAAACAATGAGTTTCTGAAGCTTTTATTTCAAAATCTAGATATTACCGTAATAAGGTTTTGCTGATTAAAGAGCACACTTGTGGTTTTGTATTTGGGTTTATAACTAAGTAGACTGAGAAATATACATCTTAGTGAGGTGTGTAAATTGTTTATTCCGCTTCATTCCACACATCTTTTGCCTTATCTCTACTCATGTTAAATTCACATTAAAGGTAGAGGTTTCTGTGGTAATTGGAAAGCACATGCTTTAGATTTAGACTCCAAATCTGTTCTGTTTATATGTTTATTACACACAAAAACATTTTAGCTCAGTGTTCCCAAACCTGCAGAAGAATCACCTTTCCATGGTCAATTTCCTGTTCATCAAGGACTTAGAGCAGAGAGACCTTTGTTCACTGTGTTCTCAGAGGTGCAGTGAGACAACAAAACGAGATAAATTAGAGGTTTGCATCAAGCAACACTACTGGGAGAGAGAAGTGGGTATTCCTAGAGATTGTTTCCATAATCAGCCACCCCATCCACTCTCCTGCTGAGATACAGTAAAATTACCATGTGCATCTCTTAGCCCTTGTAGCCTTCCTGGCCCGGAGCTGATTGGGTGGACTCTTTCAGCTGTGTTTTCGCTGCAGGAACCCTGCCTGTAACCATTTCTGTCCTCCTCCTAAGTGCCTGCATGGAATTGTTTCTTTGTTCATTTTAAATGGTATTTGTTGCTTACAAGCATCCTCAAACACAGACTAAATTTCTTACCATGGTACAGACATTGTGTGGATTTTTTTCTTTGAAAAGCTGCAGATTTTTTTGTCAAGAGGAAGCACTAGAATTTGAGGGACCTCTGGTTTCTTTGAAATTTACATCAGTTGCTGCAGTGATTGTGTGTGTGTGTGGTGTGTGGTTATGTTCATTAATTCACATGGAATATCTGTAACTGCCTCCATGTGGCAGGCATCCTGCTGGGCACCAGGAATACAAAGATGATTAAGATACAGTTCTTGCCTTCAGGAGCTTCCAGTTTTGATGGAAGGAATAGACACATAAATTAGTGTCTTATGGGACATGGTGCTTGATGCCTTGGGAAGTATTTTCATGGAAGACCTAACTCAGGTTGGGTAGATCAGTGGAGGCTTCCTAGAAGAAAGGGCATCTGAGCTAAATCCTGAAATTTTCCATTTCTGTGTATATGAGTAATGTAGAAGTCCAAGCCAAGGGGTACAGTGTCTCTTTTAGCAGCCTGAAAAGTATCATGGGAAATCCCTGCTGTAGAAACCAGGAGTCCTCAAGTTGAAAGCATGGCTATAGACCATTTTAATGAGAATGGAATTTTCTGAAGGGGCAGCCTCAAGTTTTAAGGCAAGCAGATGTTGAGAAAGAATGGAAAGATTGTTATTCCTTATACGAGTGAGAGAATGTACTGTTTGCAGAGCAGCCTGTGCGGGAAGCGCTATAGGAGAATGTCCATGGTCATTATCTCCATATACTTAACTAGTCATTGGGTGGAGAGGAGCTGGATCCTTCTGTTTAACCCCAAGTGGTAGGCTAGAATTAATGAGTAGAAGCTATGGGGAGATAGATTCAGACTCAACATAAGAAAGAACTTTTTGTTGTCGGAGCTTTTTAAATAAAAAAGAGCCTTGGGGATTACTGAATTCCCCATCACTGCCCATGTTTAAAGAGAGGCTAAACCCACGGTTCCCACATTCTGTGTGATGCACAATAGTTGTCATCTCCTTCGAGTTTTGTGGCAAGTAATTTGTTACTAATGTCATTTTTAATAATGTCAGTCTCACTTGGATTCTAGTGATCTATCCCAAATCGGAGAGAAAGGAGTAAAGTCGCAGCCAGCATGCTCAGAGTTTCACATATCCCTGAGTGCACCGTGGGCACCTGTCATATACGTGAACGTCTTCTTCATGGGTGTGGTGGTAAAAGAGCAGGTGTGGATTACGGTACTGAGACACTCACTTGCTGGTGTGGAACTGTAGGATGGGTGGGAGCCCCAGAGAAGATGAGCTTTAAAGACATTTTTCTGCTTATCCTGAAATTTAGTGAAGACTAGCTTCTTCTCAGTTACTTGTTTGCAGCATGTTTCCAAGCCAATGTTCATTAGAGGTAAATGCCTAAGAAGATTAACAAAAAAATACCTTGGGGCAATCTCAGCCTAATGTGTTGTTTATTTTTGTTTTCAACACACAGTTCATTAATCAGGCTTTCCAAATACATGAGGTAACTGCTGTAAAGCAGAGCAATCTGGGGACAGGTACATTAATTCTTCCATGTCAGTAGGGGACTATTAAAACATCCCCTTATTGGACCAGCCTGTATCTCACTGCCAGACAGACTTTCCCAGGATACTGTTTTCATCCTGTCTCTGTGACTTGTTTAGTTAGGTGTTCTCCTTCAGGTCCTGTCCTTTAAGTGGGTGTGCATTCATTCTTAATAGGTACATTTTCTTAATTTCAGTGACAGAAAAATTAAGAATTTGAAAGATTTTCGTGTTTCATATGACATTTTAACATCTCTTTTGCATAACCACTGTAAGTTAGCCCGTGTCTAAGTGGGTGCTTAATTCATCTATTTAGTATTGATCACTAAACCCACAAACTGTGCTCCATTTTAAGATGTCCATTTTTTTTTTTCTTAAACTCTGCTACTGTGTCCCTGTGACAGCATCTGGTATAATGCAGTGTCTGATGATGTGAAGTCATATCTTTCAGTCCTTTTGTTAGTCCACAAAGAATGCTGTGTTTTTCACCTGTGCTGCCACCTGTGTTCAGGAAACAGTGACTGCTCCTTTTCCAATGGGGAAGGGTAATGTTCCAATGCCTCAAAACAATAGCCCCATTCTAGTCAATCTGGTGCCTTTCGGTTCTCTTGTATCTTGTCTCTAAAGACTGAGACAGCTGGTGAAATGATGGGCATCCGTAGATTCAGCGTGGCGTGCCTTTGTGAAAGTAGAACCTTAGCACAGGGAGCAGCAAACTTTCTCTGTAGATATATTAGGCTCTGTGGGCCAGAGGGCGTCTGTGGTCTGTGTTGCGGCTCCTCATCTCTGCTATTGAAGAGCAAAAGCAAGCATCAGTGGTACTTGAATGAAGGAGCATGGCTGTGTTCCAATAAAATTTACCCAAGGACGCTGAAATTTGCATTTTGTATAGTTATTATGGGCAACAAAATAGTCTTCTTCTTTTGAATTGTTCCAACTCTTTACAAATGTAACAAAGGGGGCTTCCCTGGTAGCACAGTGGTTAAGAATCCGCCTGCCAATGCAGGGAACACGGGTTCGAGCCCTGGTCCGGGAAGATCCCACATGCCGCGGAGCAACTAAGCCCGTGAGCCACAACTACTGAGCCTGTGCTCTAGAGCCCGTGAGCCACAACTATTGAGCCCAAGTGCTGCAACTACTGAAGCCTCGCACCTAGAGCCCGTGCTGCGCAACAAGAGAAGCCACTGCAACAAAGAGTAGCCCCTGCTCGCCGCAACTAGAGAAAGCCCGCACAGCAACGAAGACCCAGTGCAGCCAAAAATAAATAAATAAATAAATATTTTTTTTAAAAAAGGAAAAAATCTAACAACAGGCGGTGGCCCAGATTTGGCCCACCGGCCATGGTTTGCCAACCCATGACTTAGCATGAAGAAGGGAAATGTTATAGTGAGTAAAGTGGGTTGAGAGAGCTGTTTCTCTCCCTACCCATAGTTGTAGACTGGATAGTGGAGGAAGAACCTGATAATGTATTGAGAGTTGCTAAAATCTTGGTAATGAGAAAATTGAAGTAAAAAGACCAGAGGAATATGTGCCTATGCTTTTACTTTGAGGAAAAAAACCCAGAACTTATTTCATACAGGTAAGTTTTTATTTCCTGCAAACATGCCTGTATCTTATATAGTTAGATTCACCTCCTCTAAACAGCTTTCCCTAATGACTCCCTGCCCCAATCCAGACAAGGGTAGTTAAAGAAACAGAGGCTCAGGCGCTCACAAAAATGGAGGTTGCCGTTTGGGACACATCAAAACTTGTTTTCAAGCAGTAGGAAAATTTGGGCATTAAGGAAATCATTAGCTACATGTCATAAGTTCAGAATTAAACTGTGCTGTTCTCAAATGGGAATAAGCTCTTGCCAGTTATAATAAATTATTTAAGTGGAAATCTTCTTAGTTCATGGTAGTTATACTAGGCCTGTTAATAAGAGGGTATATGGTTGGACATTGACAGTTGCGGTGTATAAATAGCGTTCCTAGCAAAAGCCTGACAAGGAGCGTTTAAGGTTCTCACAGGGTGATGGCCTCACCTTGTCCATGGCTGACACAGTATAGTTTTGTTTAGCAAAAAGAGTTCTGGACAAAAAGGGGACAGAGACGGAGAGAAGCTGGATGTTGGTCAGCCTCCTACTGGCTGATGTCATTGGGCGATCCAGTTCCTCCAGCATTCTTCGTTGGAAGCCGTGTCTGATCCATGACCTTTGGAACTATATTTCTTCCCATGATAGCTGCGTGGGTTGTGTGACCTCAGAGAATTCATTTCCCTTCTCCAGGTTCAGACTGGCATATTTAAAAAATCAAGGCTTTGGACTGGATGCTCTACTGGCCTTGTTCTCTTATGTTTATTAACTCTGTCAAGTGTAAAATCAGGAATAAGATCCTAGTAAATGAATTTGCTAGTAGCTCTTCCCTGTTTGGTGTATGTCCTGAAAATGCATTCTGCAAATTATTATACTGGATAAAGTTGTTTTCAGAGGTGGATTGCAAGTGAAGGTTATTTTATGCTCTGATCAAAAGGGTTTAGGTAGAAATTTCTCTAGATTGATATCTAGATCAGGTACCTGAAAGTGTTGAAGGAACCTGCCTCAGTGGGCACAAGATCTGGGGTTGTATGGGCTCTTCCCTGGGAAACTTGGGCCAAACCATGGGGGACACTGAGTAGTTTTTATTCTCACTCTTCTTCTAAGGTTGAATCCCACTTTGGGGATCAAATGCAATGCTCTAATATTGGTGTCTCCAGTGTCTCTGTGCCTCCCCCAAGACCACTGGCTTTAGCCAAGCTAATAGCTTCTATTTATAGAGGCTGAGTACTTGGGCGGTCTATTTACAGAGCCCAGAAGGGAAAGGGGGTTTCATTTCGCAAATGAGAGCCACTTTTCATGCTTTCCTTGCTGACTTGCCCATGGACCACTCCAGATATACACTACTGGCACCCAGCCTCTGTAGAGAAGCCAGTGTAACTGAGGGCATGTGGTCAAACAACTTAGCCTGGGACAGCCTCCCTTTTGCAGAGGCCCAGGGTAGAATAGTTCTTGTGAATGAGTTTCTGTAGACTTTGAGGACTTTCAAAACAAAACCAGAAGGTGAGCTGGAAGGTGCTTTCCTCCTGGTCCTGTGTGGTTGGCCTCTGTCAGGTCTCCAGCTCCATCTAGGAGATGGTACAGAGAGCTTTGCAGCTCTGACTTGGTGTCTCTCTTCAGGTTAGGAGATGTCCCTGTTGCCTTTGTGTGCTTTCAAGAAGTATTGGGTGGTAGTTAACAACACATACGCTGGAGCCGGAATTGGGCAAGTTTCTTAACCTCTGTGTATCTGTTTCATAAGGCTTCTGAGGATTTAGTATGTAAAGATATTTAAAGCCCTTGGAACAATTTCTGACAAATATAAAACAGTTTATGATGATGGTGGTCATGATTATTACTGAGGGTAGACATGGGGGAAAGTTAGAAATTGGTTAGCTCCCTCACATCAGATGAGTTCAGAATACCAAGTGGTCACTGGCCAATTCAGTTCCTCTGGCACTCTCCCTTAGAAACTTTGACCTTTGGAACTACTTTTTTTTTTTTTTTTAATTTATTTATTTATTTTTGGCTGTGTTGGGTCTTCGTTTCCGCGCGAGGGCTTTCTCTAGTTGCGGCAAGCGGGGGCCAGTCTTCATCGCGGTGCGCGGGCCTCTCACTATCGCGGCCTCTCTTGTTGCAGAGCACAGGCTCCAGATGCGCAGGCTCAGTAGTTGTGGCTCACGGGCCTAGTTGCTCCGTGGCATGTGGGATCTTCCCAGACCAGGGCTCGAACCCGTGTCCCCTGCATTGGCAGGCAGATTCTCAACCACTGCGCCACCAGGGAAGCCCTGGAACTACTTTTCTTCCAGTCATAGCCACATAGGACATTTGGATCCATTTGACATTGAATGCTTTAAGCCCTGTCATATAGTCAGCAGAAGATCTGTGTTTTTGTCCTATCACACCTGTAACCTGGACTTTCAGCCTGTTTTTTCTGCACACACCCTTTGACTTCATTTCCATTACATTGAGTGCATAGTGGTTGGTTGGCATGTTGGTAATACTTCCAGGACCTCTGTGTATGGCCACGCAAGTTCTGCACTATAAAACTCTGGGGGCCACTATTTATTGCAGAACTAAATACTACTTAGCCACATACTCAAATCTAAGATGTATTAAAAACTCAAGTTAACCAAAAGAATGTGGTACAGGGTTCACATGTGGGCAGACATCTCTTAAATAGGAATGCTTTTTGAGGTAATTTTATACCATGATGGCCTCATAAGAAAAAATGTTTCCTCTATTAATCACAGTAGTAGCAAGCTCCTTACACACACAGTAATATGACTACCATGGAAGGGGAAATTATTAAGTATTGAAAAACAAAGCTGAAAATCTTCTGGTATGGTTTGGTTTCTGATTATGAAAGAGAAGAAGGCTTACACAAACATAGAAAACAAATATATGGATACCAAGGGGGAAAGGGGTGGGGTGGGAGGAATTGGGAACTGGGATTGACACATATACAGTACTGATACTATGTATAAAATAGACAACTGATGGGCACATGCTGAATAGCACAGGGAACTCTACCTAATGCACCGTGGTAACCTAAGTGGGAGGCAAGTCCAAAAGGGAGAGGATATCTATGTGTATGGCTGATTCTTTTGTTGTGCAGTGGAGGCTAACACAACATTGTAAAGCAACCATACTCCAATAAAAATTAATTAAAAAAAAAAAAAGAAAGAGAAGGAGGCTTGCCCCATCCATAAAAGGTTGATTTTGTATGTAGGTGCAGTAGGTTACAGAAAAATTGGAATTGAGGGAGGAGCCCTTGAACCCTAAAGAAAACAACAAAGTCTCCTTGAACTTAATTGAGATCTGATATTCTGCCATCAAAAATTAATTCCCTTCATTCATACTTACGTATTCCATGTACATACCTTGGATAGGAGGATGCGCTAATTTTCAGCAGTCATTTACCCTGCAGAGTGAATGAATGGACCACACGTGTTGATAAGAAAAGGATTTCATGGGGGAATGTAGAGAGGACCTCATTGCATGGCCTCTTCATGTGGGAAAAAGGGTGCAACAGAGAGAGGACCTGGTGACCTGCTGAGTGCAAATACTGACCCTTCAGAATTTTGCAAGGATAGACTCTAGGACCAAGATTTTAATTTAGAATTAACCAAAAGTTCAAGAACTGATTAGAAGTGTTTGCTCAAGATTTTTATGTACTTGGGATGTTCTCAGAAGTTAAATAAAAACTTTCCCTCTCTTACTTGAACAAACAGAGTCGATGTTGCATGTTTCTTTCTTTAGAGCAGTGAAACATGCCACCATGCCTGGCCCTCTGTAGACATCCAGTAAATGCCTCTGGGGCAAAATATGTTTCATAGCTCCACCTTATTTTTTTTTAATTTATGTTTATTTTATGCTGAATTTATTCCTGGGTCATATATTTTTGTTTCTTCAGTTTCTTTTGGGACATCTTCTTCTCTGCAACCTCCTCTTCAGGTTTAGGTACAATTTGCTCTTTTTCAGTAGGGATCATCATAGTGTGGCAGAGAGGGCTCAGGTAGGGGTTAATCCGTCCATGAGCTCTGTAAGTCCAGGGCCCATCTCGGATTCTGTTCACCTGGATGTGCTCGATGCCAGAGACGCTACATGAAAACCCTTAAGTGTAACTTTACTCTCCGCATTTTTAAGCATGTGCGGCAAAAAATTCACTCTTTTTTGGGTCATGGACCCTCTGTCCAGCCCCACTCTTTGACCTGGATGGATACACCAGCCAACTCCAACATTGTAATGATGGAATAGCATGCATTGCTTCTGTAAAGTGACATCTTTCAGAGACTTGGTGGCTTTTTGGATATGCACACCCTCTATGGCCTGGCCATAGCTTCATGGGTGTTCTTAAAGTGAACGTGAAGATCTGAACCTCTTGATTTGCAAGATTTTGTGGGGTTTTCTGTGTCAAGTGAGGAGTGAACCATTCTCAGAGACCACCTCAGGCAACTTACAGTGAGAGGAAGCTATATCCACCTTATTTTACCAGGAGGTAAGGAAGTATATTTTGAAACACATTTTAGGAAATTAGTAGTTTCCTTTTTGGGTAAATGGGCTTTCCAAGTCTTGATGGAACACAGCTGAATGCAAAGCCAGTGTTACTTCTGGCAGCTCTGTGAGCCCCTCACCTTCCACCGCAGGACTTGTTGCTCTGTTGTACCACCAGTGGTTGTATATATACTCAAGCAAAAACTACGTTTCTAAAGCTAATAATTTGCATCATTTAGAATATTTATTTTCTCATTTCAGAAAGTGGATGTCACCAGCAGGGCTGTGATGGAAATAATGACTAAAACAATTGAGTACCTTCAACCCAATCCAGGTAAGGGCTCGTTTTATACTTGCAGGGGTATCCCTCCAGGTAACTTTTCGTTTCTCTTTGGTAGACAGGCTAGGTTTGGTGCGCTTCTGCTTGCTCTATCCTCCCTTCTGGAAGTTCAGTGGCTTCAGGTGGAGCATTTCAACTGGGAAGGGAGGACTTTTTAGGTTCACACTGAAGTAACTGGAGGCTTCTGTGATATTTTATCTGACTGTAGTGTAATTAACAAATAGCACTGTGTGGGCAGCGTGGGTGGCACATGATGTCAGGGTAGCTGCAAGCTGTTATTAACTGAACACTAATTTGAAAGGGATTGTAAGAAAGAAAACTGGGAGGATTTTCAGATAAAACATAGTAATTCACCAAAGGTGTGAAAAAGTAGGAAGTTGAACGGTTTTTGTGAAATACAGAGGGTTTCCGCCCATACGCATCACTGAAGTCTTTGGAGGGTTGTTCTTTGTTCTGATTTTTCTCCAAGCACATCACAGATCAGCACTTGTCCTTGCTAACCTCTTACACTCTTAAGAGAAGGGAGTTATAATAGAGATAATGGAGATGTACCTGGAAAAGAGAGCCAGGCAGAAGTGGGGTGATCTCGAAGAGCACAAGGTGTAACAGAGCAAAGCAGCTGATACTATAGACCTCCTCAGCACTCTTCCTGCAGAGCAGTTCCTAACTGCAGAGTATAGAAACTTGAAGCAAGGTTGAATATATTTAAGTAAAATGTATGAATACTGGGAAAACTGCGTATCTTGAGACCAGTTTCTTTGGGAGTTTCAGGTTGAGATTCCTGTGTCTTTGGTGGTCCTAGGGGAGATGGTTCAGGCACTGTGTCAGCCCCACTGTGTTTGGATTCTGAGCATTAATGGGTGAGAGATAAGAAAAGGAAATAACATGGGATAAGAGGAGGCAGACAAGCACAGTCAGTGCTGACCAGCTCCCTACTGCCTTCTGCTGCTGGCTGCAGCTTTCACTCAGCCCAAACTGTGGGAATAACATTCTCAGTTTTTTAAAAACTGCATCATAGATGGGATTATGTGAGGAAGGAAAATATTGAAGTAAGTGATAAGCCATAGGAACCAGGCATTTAACTGATAGTAGATCAAATTGTTGGCAAATTAGGCAACGAATAGCAAAAATGAAGTTTCCAATTTTTGCTTGCAGCCTTCTTCATGACCTCTGTATTCCACAGAGATCCAAGGATCTCTTATCTAAGAGATCTTCACCTGTTCCTAAGTATTTAAACAGCTGTGATAGGTCAGTTTTGAAAAGAGAATTGCTCGCCCCGAGTCTCACGGTAAGAAGTCATTGTTTAGGGAAGGACGTTTTTGTCTTTGTCTTTGAGTAGCCTTTAAGTGCTCCTTCATTTCCCGGGATTTATGCATGAATGGTGCTAGGATTACTTAGCCCCGCTGTTGTAAGGCTAATATATATTTTTTAACATCTTTATTGGAGTATAATTTCTTTACAATGTTGTGTTAGTTTCTGCTGTATAACAAAGTGAATCAGCTATACAAATACATATATCCCCATATCCCCTCCCTCTTGCCTCTCCCTCCCACCCTCCCTATCCCACCCCTCTAAGTGGTCACAAAGCACGGAGCTGATCTCCCTGTGCTATGCGGCTGCTTCCCACTAGCTATCTATTTGCCATTTGGTAGTGTATATACGTCAGTGCTACTCTCTCATTTCGTCCCAGCTTACTCTTCCCCCTCCCCGTGTCCTCAAGTCCATTCTCTACGTCTGTGTCTTTATTCCTGTCCTGCCCTTAGGTTCATCAGAACCTTTTTTTGTTTTTTTAGATTCCATATATATGTGTTAGCATACGATATTTGTTTTTCTCTTTCTGACTTACTTCACTCTGTATGAAAGACTCTAGGTCCACCCACCTCACTACAAATAACTCAATTTCGTTTCTTTTTATGGCTGAGTAATATTCCATTATATATATGTGCCACATCTTTTTTATCCATTCATCTTTCGATGGACACTTAGGTTGCTTCCATGTTGTAGGACTAATATTAAATGTAGGGAAGGAGAGGGAAAATATAGTATTTATTGAGCACTAATGCATTTTCAGTATGTCGCTAGTTATATACACTGTCTCCTCTCTAAAAATAGCTGTTTTTTTCCTGATTATAAAAAGAAAACGCAGTTGAAAAATTCATAGTATAGCAAAGAAACTAAAAATCCATAAACACAGATCTTTGGTGGGGACCCATCTGTGTTCCTGAGTATAATGGAATTCAGGTGTATGGAAGTATGCTGTGCTGAATAGGATGTCCCTCAAAATCCAGGGCTATCCAGAACCTCCAAATGTGACTTTATTTGGAAATAACATCTTTTGAGATGTAATCAGTTAATGACCTTGAGATGAACTCATTCTGGAGTTAGAGTGAGCCCTAAATCCAACAACTGGTGTCCTTATAAGAAGAAGAGAAAACACAGAGAGACACAGGGCCGAAGGCCACGTGAAGACAGAGGCCAAGATTAGAGTGATGCTGCCACAAACCAAGGAATGCCGGGAGCCACCAGAGCTGGAAGAGGCGAGGAGGGATTCTCCCAGAGAGCCTCAGAAAGAACCAACCCTGCTGACACCTTGATTTCAAGTGTCTTGAACTGTGAGAGAGTAAATTTCTGTTGTTCTAAGCCTCACAATTTGTGGCAATTTGTTATGGCAGACCTAGAAAACTAATATAGTAGGCTAGCCTAATTTTCCTCAGGAAAAACAAGGGCCAGAGAATTTAAGAAACTTTCCCAAAGTTACACACCTAGGAAGGGATGAAACCAGGATTGGAACCCAGGTCTGATGCCCCCGAGCCCAGGAACTTTCCATTGCACAGTCTTGCTTCTGAGAAGAATGAGTTCTTCATTTAGGTGCAAAGGGTCCTTTACTTTCAGAGTGGATGTGACAGAAATCCAGAAAGGGAACAAATTGTGGGGTTGAGACTTATTTTTATTTTAATAAAAAAGATAACAGGAGGAGGTAATTGGGGGAGATTTGAATTTTTAGAAATGACGTATTTTTAACAGAATCCTGAATGTGCTTATTAGCTACCAACATATTGGTTTTATGGCTATTTAAAAATTGAATGAACATCTGCCACCAAGGAGAACAATTAAGGCCATCACCAGGCAATCACAAGTTGGTTTCAGAAAAGCAGTTATATATGGGCAGGCCACATATTTATACAAATAAGTGTCATCTAGAAGGGTCCAGAATAAAACAAAATTTCATATGCTTATTCTTCAGAATTTAGACAATTTGTGTTTAATTGGCTTATAATAGATATGACTTAGTTCCTCCATGAATTTCTTGCCCTGAGAGCAGACATTGGCTAGAGCTCCTGAAAGGTGGCTGATCCAGTACACTTGTTCAGAATCCAAGTGTCCTTGCGAAGGGGACACAAGAATCTAGCCAGCACCCAGAGGCTCCCAGTCCTTGGGCACAGAAGAGCAGAATATTCCCGAACTCATGCTGTGTGATAAATGCTTTGGCCACTCAGCCTCTCTGTGACCCCAGAAACTGGGTCAACCAATACGGATCACTGGCTTCTGGTTCTGAATGAGCAAGATCTGGCCAGGGTCAGGATAGGAGCTTATGCAAAGTAACAAATTTACCTGGACAGGCCAGTAGGATCTGTGGAAATTAATGCTTTGAGGGTACTTTGAGAGTATCTTGTATTTGATTCATACTCTAGGATGCATTCTGGCTTTCAAATCTTGTGGTTATGGAGCATACATATCTGTATAGTCTTGAAACTCAATTCCTATTGAAATGATGACCAAAAAGAGTTGGATTACTTTTCTTGAATCTGTAGCTGTGCTCTGTGTAGGCCCACCCATCTGCTCTTGCCCTCCTCCGGAGTGATATTTTAAAAGGCAGACCTGATCATGTCATCATCTTGCACAAAACCCTTCAATGGGTTTTTCACTGCTTTTAGGATTAAGTTTTACCATTTTTAACAAGGCTCAAAGGGCCCTCCCTACATGGTCAGCCCTGCCCTTTCCCCTCTACCTTGCCAGACAAACAGACTCCTCAGGTCCAGCATCAAGGGCATTTAGAAGCCTTCCAGAAGCCCTGACTGCATTAGGTTCCACTGTCAGTGACCCTCTCATGATCCCAGCTAATTTCCTCTGGTGGCACATGCCACACTTACTGTAATTGCATGGTGTGTGTGCTTTGGTTTGTCCTCCCCTCTAAGGACAGGGCTCTGCCCGTCTTATTCCCTGCCATCCCCCCATATGCCCCCAGGCCCCAGCTCAGTTCCAGGCAGCCCGTGACATTTGGATATTTGAAAAAATGAATTATGAAGCACAGTTGATAGTCAGTGGCTAATGTGATAAAACTGCTATAATGTAAAGGAGAGAAGGAGAAACTCTTCCTTTCCCCTAACCCATCAGCTCTACCCATGTAACCAACATTTATCAAATGTATTTACTTTTATGCAAGGACCTGTGCAATTCTAGATGTAGTAGGGGTAGATACAGAACCAAGATTGGGCCCCTGCCCCCTGGGACCTCACAGTCTTAACAGCATAAAGTATGTATACTCTGAGGAGAGCTGCGCAGAGGCCTTCATGGCTAATTCCTTCTGGAAATTCCAGCTAACTGATGAAGTGAGGAGGGGTGAGTGGGGTCACAGGCCTGCAGGTGTGGCCTTCAAAGGCGGGGCTTTCGAGGACATAGAACAGAGAGCTGTGAAGTCTGTCAGCTTGGACTGTGAAATGATTCTGACAGGAACAACATAAACCAGTACAGATTTCCAAGCTGCTTAAATAAGAAATAATTTGAACTTGAGAAGTCCTGTGTACTTCTACTGATTGTGAGCCCCTATTCTCATGGTATCTAAGAGCAAAGATCATCGGAGAAGATATAAATCAGTTTTCTTTTAATAAATTCATTTATTTTATTTTATTTATTTATTTTTGGCTACATTGGGTCTTCCTTGCTGTGTGCGGGCTTCCTCTGGTTGCGGCGAGCGGGGCCTACTCTTCACGTTGCGGTGCACGGGCTTCTCATTGCGGTGGCTTCTCTTGTTGTGGAGCACGGGCTCATGGCACACGGGCTTCAGTAGTTGTGGCACATGGGCTCAGTAGTTGTGGCATGCGGGCTCAGTAGTTGTGGCTCACTGGCTCTAGAGCGCGGGCTCAGTAGTTGTGGTGCACGGGCTTAGTTGCTCTGTGGCATGTGGGATCTTCCCAGACCAGGGCTCCAACCCATGTCCCCTGCATTGGCAGGCAGATTCTTAACCACTGTGCCACCAGGGAAGCCCTGAATCAGTCTTCTTATATGAGTATTCTGATGCCTTGTGGGGGGAAAATATATCAGCAATGTCCAATAGAAATAAGATGCAAGGCACATGTGTAATTTTGAATTTCTAGTAGCCATATTAAAAAAAGTAAAAATGAAAGGTAGAGAAGAAGCAAGAAGAACTATAATCCTGCAGCCTGTGGAACAAAAACCACATTCACAGAAAGATAGACAAAATGAAAAGGCAGAGGGCTATGTACCAGATGAAGGAACAAGATGAAACCCCAGAAAAACAACTACATGAATTGGAGATAGGCAACCTTCCATAAAGAGAATTCAGAATAATGATAGTGAAGATGATCCACAACCTCGGAAAAAGAATGGAGGCAAAGATCGAGAAGATGCAAGAAGTGTTTAACAAAGACCTAGAAGAATTAAAGAACACACAAACAGAGATGAACAATACAATAACTGAAATGAAAACTACACTAGAAGGAATCAAGAACAGAATAACTGAGACAGAAGAACGGATAAGTGACCTGGAAGACAGAATGGTGGAATTCACTGCTGTGGAAAAGAATAACGAAAAAAGAATGAAAAGAAATGAAGACAGCCTAAGAGACCTCTGAGACAAAATTAAATGCAACAACATTCGCATTATAGGGGTCCCAGAAGAAGAAGAGAAAAAGAAAGGGACTGAGAAAATATTTGAAGAGATTATAGTTGAAAACTTCCCTAATATGGGAAAGGAAATAGTCAAGTCCAGGAAGCACAGAGAGTCCCATACAGGATAAATCCAAGGAGAAACACACAAGACACATATTAATCAAACTATCAAAAATTAAGTACAAAGAACAAATATGAAAAGCAGCAAGGGAAAAACAACAAGTAACACATAAGGGAATCCCCATAAGGTTAACAGCTGATCTTTCAGCAGAAACTCTGCAAGCCAGAAGGCAGTGGAAGGACATATGTAAAGTGATGAAAGAGAAAAACCTACAACCAAGATTACTCTACCCAGCAATCTATTCAGATTTGACAGAGAAATTAAAAGCTTTACAGACAAGCAAAAGCTAATAGAATTCAGCACTACCAAACCAGCTCTATAAAAAATGCTAAAGGAACTTCTCTAGGCAGGAAACACAAGAGAAGGAAAAGACCTACAATAATAAACCCAAAACAATTAAGAAAATGGGAATAGGAACATACATATCGATAATTACCTTAAATGTAAATGGATTAAATGCTCCCACCAAAAGACATAGACAGGCTGAATGGATACAAAAACAAGACCCATATATATGCTGTCTACAAGAGACCCACTTCAGACCTAGGGACAAATACAGACTGAAAGTGAGGGGATGGAAAAAGATATTCCATGCAAATGGAAACCAAAAGAAAGTTGGAGTAGCAATTCTCATATCAGACAAAATTGACTTTAAAACAAAGACTATTACTAGAGACAAAGAAGGACACTACATAATGATCAAGGGAACAATCCAAGAAGAAGATATAACAATTGTAAATATTTATGCACCCAACATAGGAGCACCTTAATACATAAGGCAAATACTAACAGCCATAAAAGGGGAAATTGACAGTAACACAATCATAGTAGGGGACTTTAACACCCCACTTTCACCAATGGACAGATAATCCAAAATGAAAATAAATAAGGAAACACAAGCTTTAACTGATATATTAAACAAGATGGACTTAATTGATATTTATCGGACATTCCATCCAAAAACAATAGAATACACATTCTTCTCAAGTGCTCATGGAACATTCTCCAGGATAGATCATATCTTGGGTCACAAATCAAGCTTTGGTAAATTTAAGAAAATTGAAATCATATCAAGTGTCTTTTCTGACCACAACGCTCTGAGACTAGATATCAATTGCAGGAAAAAATCTGAAAGAAATACAAACACATGGAGGCTAAACAACACACTACTTAATAACCAAGAGATCACTGAAGAAATCAAAGAGGAAATCAAAAAATACCTAGAAACAAATGACAGTGAAAACACAATGACCAAAAACCTATGGGATGCAGCAAAGGCAGTTCTAAGAGGGAAGTTTATAGCTATACAGGCCTACCTTAAGAAACAAGAAACATCTCAAATAAACAACCTAACCTTACACCTAAAGCAATTAGAGAAAGAAGAACAAAAAAACCCCAAAGATAACAGAAGGAAAGGAATCATAAAGATCAGATCAGAAATAAATGAAAAAGAAATGAAGGAAACAATAGCAAAGATCAATAAAACTAAAAGCTGGTTCTTGGAGAAGATAAACAAAATTGATAAACCATTAGCCAGACTTATCAAGAAAACAAGGGAGAAGACTCAAATCAACAGAATTAGAAATGAAAAAGAAGTAACAACTGACACTGCAGAAATACAAAGGATCATGAGAGATTACTACAAGCAACTATATGCCAGTAAAATGGACAACCTGGAAGAAATGGACAAATTCTTAGAAATGCACAAACTTCTGAGACTGAACCAGGAAGAAATAGAAAATATGAACAGACCAATCACAAGTGCTGAAATTGAAACTGTGATTAAAAATCTTCCAACAAACAAAAGCCCAGGACCAGATGGCTTCACAGGGGAATTCTATCAAACATTTAAAGAAGAGCTAACACCTATCCTTCGCAAACTCTTCCAAAATATTGCGGAGGGAGGAACACTCCCCAACTCATTCTACGAGGCCACCATCACCCTGATACCAAAACCAGACAAAGATGTCACAAAGAAAGAAAACTACAGGCCAATATTACTGATGAACATAGATGCAAAAAGCCTCAAGAAAATACTAGCAAACAGAATCCAACAGCACATTAAAAGGATCATACACCATGACAAGTGAGGTTTATTCCAGGAATGCAAGGATTCTTCAATATACGCCAATCAATCAACATGATACATCATATTAACAAATTGAAGGAGAAAAACCATATGATCATCTCAATAGATGCAGAGAAAGCTTTTGACAAAATTCAACACCCATTTATGATAAAAGCCCTGCAGGGAACTTTCCTCAACATAATAAAGGCCATATATGACAAACCCACAGCCAACATTGTCCTCAATGGTGAAAAACTGAAACCATTTCCACTAAGATCAGGAACGAGACAAGGATGCCCACTCTCACCAATATTATTCAACATACTTTTGGAAGTGTTAGCCACAGCAATCAGAGAAGGAAAAGAAATAAAAGGAATCCAAATTGGAAAAGAAGAAGTAAAGCTGGGCTTCCCTGGTGGCGCAGTGGTTGAGAATCTGCCTGCTAGTGCAGGGGACACGGGTTCGAGCCCTGGTCTGGGAGGATCCCACATGCCACGGAGCAGCTGGGCCCGTGAGCCACAATTGCTGAGCCTGCGCGTCTGGAGCCTGTGCCCCGCAACGGGAGGGGCCGCGATAGAGAAAGGCCCGCGCACCGCGATGAAGGGCGGTCCCCGCACCGCGATGAAGAGTGGCCCCCGCTTGCCGCAACTGGAGAAAGCCCTCGCACGAACCGAAGACCCAACACAGCCAAAAATAAATAAATAAATAAATAAATAAGAAAATCCTTTAAAAAAAAAAAAAAAAAAAAGAAGTAAAGCTGTCACAGTTTGCAGATGACATGATACTATACATAGAGATTCGTAAATATGCTATAAGAAAACTACTAGAGCTAATCAATGAATTTGGTAAAGTAGCAGGATACAAAATTAATGCACAGAAATCTCTTGCATTCCTATACACTAATGATGAAAAATCTGAAAGTGAAATTAAGGAAACACTCCCATTTACCACTGCAACAAAAAGAATAAAATATCTAGGAATAAACCTACCTAAGGAGACAAAAGACCTGTATGCAGAAAACTATAAGACACTGATGAAAGAAATGAAAGATCATAGAAACACATGGAGAGATATACCATGTTCTTGGATTGTAAGAATCAACATTGTGAAAATGACTCTACTACCCAAAGCAATCTACATTTTCAGTGCAACCCCTACCAAACTATCACTGGCATTTTTCACAGAACTAGAACAAAAAATTTCACAATTTGTATGGAAACACAAAGATCCCGAATAGCCAAAGCAATCTTGAGAACGAAAAATGGAGCTGGAGGAATGAGGCTCCCTGATTTCAGACTATACTACAAAGCTACAGTAATCAAGACAGTATGGTACTGGCACAAAAACAGAAATATAGATCAATGGAACAGGATAGAAAGCCCAGAGATAAACCCACGCACATATGGTCACCTTATCTTTGATAATGGAGGCAAGCATATACAGTGGAGAAAAGACAGCCTCTTCAATAAGTGGTGCTGGGAAAACTGGACAGCTACATGTAAAAGAATGAAATTAGAACATTCCCTTACACCATACACAAAAATAAACTCAGAATGGATTAAAGACCTAAATGTAAGGCCAGACACCGTCAAACTCTTAGAGGAAAACATAGGCAGAACACTCTATGACATAAATCACAGCAAAATCCTTTGTGACCCACCTCCTAGGGAAATGGAAATAAAAACAAAATTAAACAAATGGGGCCTAATGAAACTTAAAAGCTTTTGCACAGCAAAGGAAACCATAAACAAGACGAAAAGGCAACCCTCAGAATGGGTGAAAATATTTGCAAATGAAGCAACTGACAAAGGATTAATCTCCAAAATGTACAAGCAGCTCATGCAGCTCAATAACAAAAAACCAAACAACCCAATCCAAAAATGGGCAGAAGACCTAAATAGACATTTCTCCAAAGAAGATACACAGATTGCCAACAAACACATGAAAGAATGCTCAGCATCATTAATCATTAGAGAAATGCAAATCAAAACTGCAATGAGATATCATCTCACACCAGTCAGAATGGCCATTATCAAAAAATCTAGAAACAGTAAATGCTGGAGAGGGTGTGGAGAAAAGGGATCCCTCTTGCACTGTTGGTGGGAATGTACATTGATACAGCCACTATGGAGAATAGTATGGAGGTTCCTTAAAAAACTAAAAATAGAACTACCATATGACCCAGCAATCCCACTACTGGGTATATACCCTGAGAAAACCATAATTCAAAAAGAGTCATGTACCAAAATGTTCATTGCAGCTCTATGTTCAATAGCCAGGACATGGAAGCAACCTAAGTGTCCATCAACAGATGAATGGATAAAGAAGATGTGACACATATATACAATGGAATATTACTCAGCCATAAAAAGGAACAAAAGTGAGTTATTTGTAGTGAGGTGGATGGACCTTGAGACTGTCGTACAGAGTGAAGTAAGTCAGAAAGAGAAAAACAAATACTGTATGCTAACACATATATATGGAATCTAAGAAAAAAAAATGGTCAGAAGAACCTAGGCCAAGACTGGAATAAAGATGCAGACCTACTAGAGAATGGACTTAGTAGAGGATAAGTCCATCTAGTAATGGACTTACTAGAGGATAGAAGGTCCTTACTAGAGGACCTACTAGAGGATATGGGGAGGGGGAAGGGTAAGCTGGGACAAAGTGAGAGAGTGGCATGGACATACATACACTACCAAATGTAAAATAGATAGCTAGTGGGAAGCAGCTGCATAGCACAGGGAAATCAGCTCGGTGCTTTGTGACCACCTGGAGGGGTGGGATATGGAGGGTGGGAGGGAGGGAGATGCAAGAGGGAAGAGATATGGGGATGTATGTATATGTATAACTGATTCACTTTGTTATAAAGCAGAAACTGACACACCATTGTAAAGCAATTATACTCTAATAAAGATGTTTAAAAATACAAAAAAATTTAAAAAAAAAGAAGAAAGCAGCAAGGGAAAAATGACAAATAATATACAAAGGAACTCCCATAAGGTCAACAGCTGATTTCTCAGCAGAAACTTTACAAGCCAGAAGGGAGTGGCATGATATACTTAAAGTGATGAAAGGGAAGAACCTACAACCAAGATTACTCTCCCTGGCAAGGATCTCATTCAGATTCGTTGGAGAAATCAAAAGCTTTACAGACAAGCAAAAGCTAAGATAATTCAGCACCACCAAACCAGCTCTACAACAAATGCTAAAGGAACTTCTCTAAGTGGGAAACACAAGAGAAGGACCCAGGAAAACAAACCCAAAATAATTAAGAAAATGGTCATAGGAACATACATATCAATAATTACCTTAAACGTGAATGGATTAAATGCTCCAACCAAAAGACACAGGCTTGCTGAATGGATACAAAAACAAGACCCATATATATACTGTCTACAAGAGACCCACTTTAGACCTAGGGACACATACAGACTGAAAGTGAGGGGATGGAAAAAGATATTCCATGCAAATGGAAATCAAAAGAAAGCTGGACTAGCAATACTCATATCAGATAAAATAGACTTTAAAATAAAGAATGTTACAAGAGACAAGGAAGGACACTACATAGTGATCGAGGGATCAATCCAAGAAGAAGATATAACAATTATAAATATATATGCACCCAACATAGGAGCACCTCAATATATAAGGCAACTGCTAACAGCTATAAAAGAGGAAATTGACAGTAACACAGTAATAGTGGGAGACTTTAACATCTCACTTAAACCAATGGACAGGTCATCCAAAATGAAAATAAATAAGAAAACAGAAGTTTTAAGTGACACAATAGACCAGATAGATTTAATTGATATTTATAGGATATTCCATACACTTTCTTCTCAAGTGCTCATGGGACATTCTGCAGGATAGATCACGTCTTGGGTCACAAATGAAGCCTCAGTAAATTTTAGAAAATTGAAATCATATCAAGCATCTTTTCTGACCACAACACTATGAGATTAGAAATGAATTACAGGGAAAAAAACATAAAAACACAAACACATGGAGGCTAAACAGTACGTTACTAAATAACCAAGAGATCACTGAAGAAATCAAAGAGGAAATAAAAAAATACCTAGAGACAAATGACAATGAAAACACGACTATCCAAAACCTATGGGATGCAGCAAAAGCAGTTCTAAGAGGTTAGTTTTTAGCTATACAAGCTTACCTCAAGAAACAAGAAAAGTCTCAAATAAACAATCTAACCTTACACCTAAAAGAACTAGAGAAAGAAGAACAAACAAAACCCAAAGTTAGCAGAAGGAAAGAAATCATAAAGATCAGAGCAGAAATAAATGAAATAGAAACAAAGAAAACAATAGCAAAGATCAATAAAACTAAAAGCTGGTTCTTTGAGAAGATAAACAAAATTGATAAACCATTAGCCAGACTCATCCAGAAAAAGAGGGAGAGGACTCAAATCAATAGAATTAGGCAATTGGGATTGACATGTGTACACTGATGTGTATTAAATTGATGACTAATAAGAACCTGCTGTATATAAAATAAATAAAATAAAATTAAAAAAATTTTAGAAAGGTAAAATTGATTTTAATAATATTTAATCCAGTATATCCAAAATTTTAACTGATATTAAAAATCATTGAAAAATTTTACATTTTTTTTCTTATACTAAGTTTTGAAATTTGGTGTATGTTTTATACATACAGTACATGTCTGTTTGGACTAGCCACATTTCAAATGCTCAATAGCCCCATGTGACCATTGGTTCCCATAATGGACAGCACAGGACTAGACAGTTTGCCATTCTAGCTCTGTATTATATTCTGATATGTTTTTGATGTTTAGCTTTTTGGTTTATCTATATTGATGGTTGATTTTTTCAGTAGAGAAATGGACTCTTGATTTTTGGATCAGGATATCTTTAAGTTTTTTTTTTGTCCATTTCTTTCAGCATTCTGCAAATCCATTTCATGGCACTGTAGTGGAGATCTTTCCCTGACATAGAACTGTAGGCATGGTGTGATTGGCTGGCTGTGTTTCCTTCCCAGCCTTAGCAGAGTGGTGATGACAGAGACCTTTTTAGTTTGCACTGAAAAGTTACTCTGATCCTGATGTCATCATCCTATATAAACTTCCAAGATGTGTAGATAAAAAGCAGTTTAAACATGAAAAACATCGTGCGTCAAGGTTTGGTTTTCTAAAGAAATGCTTTTCCCTTGAATGCCTGCATGGTCTGAGGTTCTCCACATGCCTGAGATTGGGACATTAAGTCAGGGTCATTAAATGTCTATTCAGAACTTCTTAATAATAATTTAAAATCTCATTGTGGAATGTTGCCTGTAGAAATAAAAGTTAGCTCTATTAATTTTAAAATATCTCATTAATCCCTGCAAAGCTATTGCATCAAAATTATATTTCTTTCTCATGGGCTGCCCTCTTAATCATGCCCTTCCAAAGATGCATAAATAAGATATTTGGTGGCAATAGAGCTGAAAATCAATACATATATTGTTTGGCATTCGTGTCTCAAATACTTGCCTCCGAAACACACTGAATTTGCTGTATTTCGTGGAGGACAGGACTTGAGTCGTGTTCATCTTCTTGTCTTTCAGGGCTCTTAGTATTGTGCCTGGTGCATTGTTTGCCCTCAATATGTCTATTGAATAAGTGCACGAATGAATATATCCATTCTTTACTTAAAGAATAAAGGATTTGTACTGTGTCTAATAGCCAGTGCTTTTGCTTTTCTAAATCCTGACTCTGAAAAATAATGGAAATGCATAAGGACAGATTACAGAAGATTACTTGGCACTGGCTGTTTCCTCTTCCTGAAGTGCCCCAACTGCCCTGGCAAGTCACCTCCTGCCTTCTTAGTCATCCTTCCTACCTCAGCTTAAATACTCTGGGCCCCCTGTCTAAATCAGGTCCACTCCACTGTCCTCATGACACCTTGACTCGAGTCCCCTCCATAAATCTCTCCAGTGGTTCCCCATTTAGAATAACATTGAAAGCGCTCAAGGTCCGATGATCTGACTTCATTTCCTGAAATCCTACAAATCTCTGTCTCACTCCGTCTGCACCAGTGTCCCCGGCCTTCCCATTGCTCCTCTCACCCACACAGCACCCTCATTCCTGGGACTGTGCCAGGCCGTCTGCCTGAACCACTTGTCTCCAGGTATCCCCCAGGTCTTCACTCAGGTCTCTGCTCTAATGTCACCTTATTTGTGTGGCTTTTCCAACCATCTTGTTTAAAACATCACCCTCTAAGCCATTTCCCTGTTTTGTTTTCCTTCGTGGCACTTGTTACTACTTAAACTTTTATTCTGTATTTACTTGGTAAGGTGTGGCTTCTCTCTGCCACTAAAATGCAAGTGGCCTGAGTGTAGGATTGTTGTTCGTACATTGTAGTCAAAGAGCCTGTTCTCACCTTTTATTGTACTTATCACAATATTTACTTTCATAAGGTGTTTTTATTTGTTGCTGATCCTCAGCCATGCTCAGCTCGTTCCTGCCTCAGGGTCTTTGCACAGGAAGTTCCTCTGCCTGGAATACTCTTCTCCTGGCTCCCATTATGGCTGTTCTTTCTTGTCACTCCACCTCCCTATGGAGTCCTTCCCTGGCCACTCTTTCTGAAATAACCTCTCCCTACCACTTTTATATCCCCTTCTAATATCCCGTCACCATTTTAAATTGTCCTCTATTTTATATATTTTTTAAAAAAAATCATCTACCCATCACCTACATCTCCCATCTAGAATATAATGTCCACAGGAGTAAGGACTTTGTCTTGTTTATTATCCCTAATGTACAAATAGTGCCCTCATTATTTATTGAATGAATGCTGTTTATCTCTCCCACTGTATCATAAAATCATCATCAAAGACAAGGAATATGTCTGTTTTCGCGTGTGTGTGTGTGTGTGTGTGTGTGTGTGTATAACCTAGCACAGTAGTGCTTATTAGGTGCTTAATTTGTTGAATGAGAGACTCAAATCATGTTAACCATATTTGAGCTCCATGTATAGGAGTTGCTAAAGTTTCAGAGTTATTGTCTGCAGACCTGAACAGGCCAGAATCAGAGCTGTTACTCTGTCTGTATAATACCTACTTGGTGTCATGCGCAATTAATACATTTCACAGTTGCTTTTGAAAAAGTGTAGAAGTGCATAATCTCATGTTTAAGATCATTGGGCTGAAGCTATTGACAGCACATTCATATTTACATAGGTAATAGTTGTTCCTATTTTCAGATTAGAAAGCTGAAGCTTCAAGAGAGATTAAATAACTTGCCCAAAGTCTTGCAGCAAAAGAACAAGAATTCATATTCACATATGGCTGTCTCCTTGGTCCATTTTGTCTTCATTGCCATATGCTACAAAATATGAAGACACATTCAGTCTTGGTGTGTGTGTAGAATACACTCAAGTGGCCCCTAACGATTTTCATCCTTTGTAATCCCTTCCCTTTGAGTGTAGGTGGGATCTGTGACTTACTTTTAAACAGTAAAATATGGCAAAGGTAATGGGATCACCACTCTCCACTCCCTTGGTTAGGTTACATTACATGGCAAAATTGTGGGATGTTATTCCCATGATCACATTATATTATATAAAACTTTCTTAGCAGCTAGAGCGAGAGGGATTCTCCTGCTGGCCTACGAGAAGCAGACTGCCATGTAGTGACTGTCTTAGAAGAGGGATGAGTGTCAGGGAGCTGGGGATGGCCTCTAGCCAACAGCCAGTAAGAAGCCAGCGCTGTCAGTCAAAACCACCGCAGGGAAGTGAAATTTTGTCAGTAACCCAAGGGAGCTGGGAAGCAGATTCATTGCCACTGAAGCTTCCTGATAATAAAGCAACCTGGCTGACACCTTGAATTGAATATAGCCTTGTGAGACCCCAAACAGAGGACGCAGTTAAGTTGTGCCTGAACTTCTAACCTACAGAAACTGTAGGGTAATAAATCTGTGGCTTGAAGCCACTGAGTTTGTGGAACTTTGTTACACAGCATGGAAAACTAATAGAGTATGGCTGTTTGTTCCCCAACCAGAGCTCCTATTTCAAGTATATCACTGTCTGCTGGGGCCAACAGGTCATTTGCCCTTATCACTTTTGGCTCCTTAATATGGAAGCAGGAAGTAGATGGGGAAAGCCTGTCATATCTTTTCAGCTTTGGATGGAGACTCCTGAACCCCTCAGGGAGAGGTAGGACAAGTCCACTCTATGCTAAGACTGAAGATCTCTTTGAAACATGTGACAGTGAAAAGCATTTGGTACAGTGCCTGGCACTTTATAAGGGCTCGAGAAATGTCACTCACCTTCCCTTCCCAGTGGTCTGCAGCCCTACCCCAGGGTATCTCAGGGGCTTACCCAGCAATTCCTCCACAGGTAAGGCCTCCAGGGAAAAGTCCCACTGTAGGACCCTTGCCACAAGAATATCATAGTTCTGTCTGCTCCAAAAACCTGACGAAGCAGAAGCTCATGATGTTAGTGCACAGAGGATTGTGTACTTTTCAAATAGCAGGAACTGCTCCTGCGATGTAATTGCCTCCTTTCCCAGGGCACACTGTGAGACCTGTGCTGGCGTCTTATAACACCCCATGCGGAGGTGGGAGATGTTTGCTGTCCCATCTCACGGGTTCTTGAGGGCTGCTGACTGTGTATCGCGGCTGAGTGTCTTAAAATACCTCCCCACTGTTTCCCACTCAGCAGGGGCACACAAGAGCTTTGCTACCTTGGAGAGAAGTGTTTTATAAATACCATTATTTGGGTTGAGAGTAGTATGATTCCCTGCTACAACTACATATTTGTATAAATCAGCAGGCAAAGCTTCCTCTTCCCTTTCCTCAGTCCCTTCTAATATTTAACTTCAAAAGCAACTGCAGAGGTTTGAGGTTATTTACCTACGTCCTAATTACCATATAAATCTTTTGTACCCTTTAATAATTGTTAGTGTGCAAGGCTAGGAAACACGTTGCTCACAGTACAAGGCGCATCAGAGAGATCGTTTTTTGTTTTTTTTTTTTTTTAATTTTTTTTTTTTTTTTTTTTACTATTTTTTTTTTAACATCTTTATAGCTACTTTATTTATTTATTTATTTATTTTTGGCTGTGTTGGGTCTTCGGTTCGTGCGAGGGCTTTCTCCAGTTGCGGCAAGTGGGGGCCACTCTTCATCGCGGCGCGCGGGCCTTTCACTATCGCGGCCCCTCCCGCTGCGGGGCACAGGCTCCAGACGCGCAGGCTCAGTAGTTGTGGCTCACGGGCCCAGCCGCTCCGCGGCATGTGGGATCTTCCCAGACCAGGGCTCGAACCCGTGTCCCCTGCATTAGCAGGCAGATTCTCAACCACTGCGCCACCAGGGAAGCCCAGAGAGATCGTTTTAGACTTGCAAATATTCTGAGATTTCATCCGGAAAAATTAGGCCATTATACACAATCATCACAGGTTGCCAGTGTGAAGTATATGCTAAAATGTTACTTATTACATACATTTTGTTGCAAGTATTAAGCCCCAAATCTAACTTAGTGTGATTTGGGGATTTGTATTCATATCCCAATTACAATCTCTGTAAAAGACTTTACAAATTTAGTTGATGTAATTCAGACTTAACTTTTTGCTCCAACTAAAGATATCATTGAGCTTTGATCGATAATAAAGAGGTAAGTAGATTTTTAGCTCTTGGTGACCATTTCAATGAAATGGGCATCAACTACAGTTTTGTGTTTTTTTTCCAGTCAAAAGAGGGAAAGGGAAGAAAAGAACTAACATTTATTTACTGCCTGCTTTGATTACATATATCACTTCATTTCACCATCACAACAATTCTGTTACTAAGTATTAGTATCTCTTGCTTATAACCAGGAACAGTGAGATTGCGGTAAACCTTCTCTTCTCAGCAGAGCTACAGTGAACCCTGTCCTTTTATCCCGTTGACAGCACATGCCCTTGCATTAATTAGTAGGGAATGATAATAGATTCCATCACAGAAGAATGCAGTTCTAATTTTTTTATCTTCAAAAAGAGGCTATATTTTCGCATCTAAATATCACTTCTGTCCTCTCAATTTTAACAATGCTTGTTCACAATATTTGTTGTATTTAGTAATTAACTTCCCTATTGAAATTTAATAACTTTCTACAAGAAGGGAGAGTAAATTACCTTCTTGTTTTCCTTGAAATATCTATTTGATCTTTTAAAAAAATTCTTGTTTTTGTAAAGACCCATACACAGAAACCAGATCATTAGGAAATAGTCTGGCTGTAGTATTCATTCTTGTAGAAAAAAAAACTGTATAAAGGAGGGATTAAAAAAAGAATAAAGGTAAAATCTTTACATTGGAGGTTTAAAGTAAGACCTATTGGTTTTGACCTCCAAGAGGGTTTTGCAAAGGACGAGTTTCTTTGGTTTTGAAAATTTACATTAAGGTTCTGTATACACGGGGATAGATACCATGTACTCATTTGCAGGTGACTTAGTTCACTTATCCTAGTGGATTGTAGTGCATGTATGAGAGGTTGTCAGATTTGAAAGGCATTACGGACATCAGGTAAGCTGGTCTTCTTAGGTTCGAGGTGAGGAAGCAGAGGGCTAGGTGGCTCAGCCAAGGTCGCGCAGATGGAGAGACCTCCAGTCTCCTAACTCTAGTGCAGCACTCATCCTGCTTCCTGAGTCACAGCATGTATCACACTTCTTCACCTCCGCATTTTCAAACACCTAACAAGTGTAAGTATAGCTAGAGCTCTACATCTTGCTGCTGACATGTCTTAATTCGACCTATTTTAATGAAGAAGTAATAAAGCAGCCAGAGTCAAGAGTGGCATTCTGGGAGGAAATCGGGTTTTTGAGACACAACTAGGATTCAGTTTTTGCTCAGCTTCTTGTTGCTGTGTGTCCTTGAGCAAGTACATCATTTCTTTCTGCTTCATTTTCCTCATCTGTAAAATGGAGAAGCCGAAGCTGTCTCTCGTATTTTGGGGAGGATTAAAGAGATGATGTATGTGAATTACACATAGTAGATATTTCTGAAATGATAGCTATGAGATGAAATGTCATCGTGATCTTCAGTTATTCAAAGATATTTCAGGGCTCTTTCTAAAATTTCAGACCAGATGGTAGCATTTATGAAGACTAGTACAAGTCATTAAGCATTTGTCTACTAAAGCTCTCTGCTCTTTGAGGCAGCTAGGTTTGTTTTCTGTAAGGTAGGTAGAGATGAGAAAGGAATTAAGTCCCTAAAAGAAGTGAAAGGTTTCTGAAAAATTTATTCCCTGTCTTTGGCCTTCCCTGATGGACGCTAAGTCCATTAGGTTTCCCCTCTCAGTCAGAACATGAAGATGTGACTTGGAATGCTATGGCCACATCTTCTGCCTGAGTGTGTCAACTGCCTTCATCAACACTAGCCAGGGTCGGGGTGGCTTTTATTCTTCCCTGTTGTGACAGACAGATGCCCTGTCACTATGTTTTTTTATTTGAAATTTCCCAGTTGAAGAGAGAAGGAAGCTACTCTTGAGAGCATTATACAGCAGTTTAAAGCAGGTTGTACTTTTTTTAAGTTACAGAAGGTCTTTTGCCAAAAACTCCTGTCATGATCATTTAGTAGGGAAGAGAAAGATGGGGTGCAGACTTATCACTCATCCCTGCCCCCTTGCAGTGAACACTCATTTTCATCACCCTGTTCCCCTTCACCCCCTCCCCAACCTGTGCTCAGATTTGTGCTGGGCCTCTTCATTCCAGCTTTCTGTTCCACAAAGACTTCTGTAAACCTTGATTTTGAATTATAGTTAATGAAAGTAAAAAAAATAAAATAAAATGACATCAGAACTGTCTCTCCTTTCCCCGCCCCCCCCCCCCCACTTAGGAAAAAGAGTGATCCATCTTTTGCCATCACTGTCTTTGGGATCAACCCCTCTTTAGAAAACACCATTTTTGCCTTGTCCTCAGAGGCTTGGGATCCACTTGTCCTGACATTTCACGGAACCTTTCTAGAAAAGCAGTCTCAAGGGTTTTCCTACAGATGTCTGTCAGATCGTCAGCGCCCACTCACATGGGTGTGCTGCAGCCTGTTTTAGAGATGTAAAAGGAAAACTACTGTTCTTTCCCTACACTCTACCCACAGAACACTTCTGACACTAGAGGAGTACGTTTTTCTCCCTACACCAACCAGTTCTCTGACTCTACCAGGGGGTCGTACAATTCAACTCAGTTCTGACACTATCTACCTGGAGTTGGCATCAGGTAAGGGCTCAGTCCCACAAGACTGCTCCAATGTCAGATGCCTCTGCTGCTTCTGACCCCCTCCTTGGGTTTGCTAATTTGCTAGAATGGCTGACAGAACACAGAGAAACGCTCATTTCATGTTTACTGGTTTATTATAAAGGAAGCAACTGAGGAACAGCCAAATGGAAGAGATGCATAGGGCAAGGTATAGGGAAGAGGCTTTCGTAAATGTGAGAGAATTCATTTCTATTGTTGGAAGTCACCCAGTTTATGGTAACTTTGTTATAGCAGCCCTAGGAAAAGAATACAGACAGTAATAAAATACTTATTTAAAATTGCTCCAAAGTCCCTGCAATACTCACTTTCAGGGGGTCTTCATTGGCCCAGCCAGCCAATTTGTCGCACATGGCTCAATAAGGCGTCCCCTGACATAGCATTCACTTAGGAGAATATTAAGGTAGGAAGCACAACATGCCAGCAGGGCAATGTCATGCATTTTCTTCAGTGGGGGTTCTCTCAGCAGTTTAGACAGCAGTCAGGGGTTATTTCTGGCTCCCCAAGGGAGTCTAAATTCTGTTTTTGCCTCATAGTAACTTATGAGAACTTGGGCAGATTTTTCAGTCTCCCTGAGCCTCTGCATCTTCACCTTGTGGATGCAACCCAACCCTCTCTCCACAGTGGGAATGACACAGTGAGATCCACAGGCTGGTGGTGGTGGTGGTGAAGATTAAGTTTAAATGTTTATGTGCACCACAAAACTACTGTGGGCTGAAGATGACAGGCCCCAAAGAGAAGAGGGGTCCGGGGCTCCCTGGAGGGTCTACCTCCAGCTAACATTAGGAACTTAATGCACATTTGCTATTTTCTGTCATCCCTTGAAGCTTCTAACTCAAATTAGTGATTTCCAAATACATAAGTTTTCAAAACATGAAGATTTTTAAATCTTTATAATCTTTAGGTCACATGCTTTCCAACTTCTTAATAATTATCTGCCAGACCCTGATCAGCCTCTTTTTCCCTCAGAATATCCCATCTAATCTGCTTCCTTCATAATTAATTCCTCATTATGCCAAATCTGAGGTAGTATTTTCCTCAAGGTTTTTACGAGCCCTGTCACACACAAACCCTTCTAGAAAACTGTGTAGCTAAAAAACCATTAATAAACTCTCCTTCTGTGTGTCATCTTTGGAGAAATGTCTGTTTAGGTCTTCTGCCCATTTTTTGATTGGGTTGTTTGTTTTTTTGTTGATGAGTTGTATAAGCTCTTTGTATATTTTGGAAATTAAGCCCTTGTCGGTAGCTTCATTTGCAGATATTTTCTCCCATAGGTTATCTTTTCATTTTGTTTATGGGTTTCCTTTGCTGTGCAAAGGCTTGTGAGTTTGATTAGGTCCCATTTGTTTATTTTTGTTTTTATTTCTATTGACTTGGGAGACTGACCTAAGAAAACATTTGTATGATTTATGTCAGAGAATATTTTGCCTGTGATCTCTTCCAGGAGTTTTATGGTATCATATCTTTATGTTTAATTCTTTAAGCCATTTTGAGTTTATTTTTGTGTATGGTGTGAGGGTGTGTTTTAACTTCATTGATTTACATGCGGCTGTCCAACTTTCCCAGCACCACTTGCTGAAGAGACTTTTTCCCATTTTATATTCTTGCCACCTATGTTGAAGATTAATTAATCATAGGTGTGTGTTTTTTTTTTTCTGGGCTCTCTGTTCTGTTCCATTAATGTCTGTTTTTGTGCCAGCACCACACTGTTTTGATTACTGTAGCTTTGTAGTATTATCTGAAGTCTGGGAGGTTATGCCTCCTGCTTTGTTCTTTTTCCTCAGGATTCCTTTGGCAATTCTGGGTCTTTTATGGTTCCATATAAATTTTAGGATTATTTGTTCTAGTTCTGTAGGAACTGTCATAGGTAATTTGATAGGGATCACATGAAAAGATGCTCAACATCTCTACTTATTAGAGAAATACAAATCAAAACTACAATGAGGTATCACCTCACACCAGTCAGAATGGCTGTCATTTAAAAGTCTACAAATAACAAATGCTGGAGAGGGTGTGGAGAAAAGGGAATCCTCTAACACTGTTGGTGGAAATGTAAATTGGTGCAGCCACTATGGAAAACAGTATGGAGGTTCCTCAAAAAACTGAAAATAGGGTTGCCATATGATCCAGCAATCCTACTCCTAGGCATATACCCAGATGAAACTATAATTCAAAAAGATACATGCACCCCCTATGTCATAGCAGCACTATTTACAATAGCCAAGACACGGAGACAACCTAAACGTCCATCAACAGATGAATGGATAAAGAAGGTGTGGTATATATTTATACACAGTGGAATACTACTCAGCCATCAAAAAGAATGAAATAATGCCATTTGTAGCAACATGGATGGACCTAGAGATTATCATACTAAGTGAAATCAGAAAGAGAAAGACAAATACCGTATGATATCACTTAAATGTGGAATCTAAAATATGATACAAATCAGCATATCTACAAAACAAAAACAGACTCACAGATATAGAGAATAGACTGTGGTTGCCACGGGGAGTGGTGGAGGAGGGAAGGACTGGGAGTTTGGGATTAGCAGAGGCAAACTATTATATATAGAATGGATAAACAGCAAGGTCCTACTGTATACCACAGGGAACTATTGATATATTCAGTATTCTGTGATAAACCATAATGGAAAAGAATATGAAAAAGTATATATATATATATATATATATATATAACTGAATATATATATATATATAAAATGGAATCACTTTACAGAAATTTACAAACACAACATTGTAAATCAACTATACTTCAATAAAATTTAAAAAAAAATGTTTATGTAAAGCTCCTGGCTGATGGTAACACTAATTACAGCTAATTCCCACCTACCAAATATAAAACCAGAAGAAAAAGAAGACTTAGGGAATTTTGTTTTATCTTGATTTGGGGGGGATTTTCTTCCCCTTCTTCCTTTTATCTAATGGCCTGGACTTCAAGATTCCAGGTGTTTCCTTCTTTATTATGGCTGAATAATATTCCATTTTATAAATGTATGTATACACACCAAAAAATTGTATGATCTCACTTACGTGGAATCTAAAGAAACCAAACTCATAGAAACAGAGCTCACATGGGTGGTTGTCAGAGCTGAGGGGTAGGGGGAGTGCATGAAATGGGTGAAAGTGGTCAAAAGGTACAAACTTCCAGCTATAAGATAAGTAAGTTCTGAGGATGTAATGTATAGCTTGATGACTATAGTTAACAGTACCATATTGTTTAACTTCTATATTTCAATACCATATTAAAAGTTGCTAAGAGAGTAGATGTTTAAAGTTCTTATCAGAAAAAAAAAAATTGTAACTGTGTGAGGATGCATGTTAACTAAACTTCCCATAGTGATCATTTCATGATATATGCATATATCAAATCATTATGTTGTACATCTTAAACTTATTCAATGTTATAGGCCAATTATATCTCAGTAAAACTGGGAAAGAAAAAAAAAAGATTCCAGGTGTTACCAGATAATCTACCCTCTTTTGGGCTCAAGACCCATGTATTTAGTTACATGTTTAGTCCAATCTTGTGGATATTCTGTTAGACTTTGTATTTGCTGAATTTGAAACACCTCTGTATTTCCTCCCCCAAGTCTCTTCCTCCTGTGTTCTTCATCTCAGATTTTTATCATCACCTACCCAGTATTCAGTCTAGAGATTGGAATGCAATGTTCTCAAACTTGGTGTATGTTAGAATCACCTAAGGGACTTTAAAGACTGTAGCTGGCCAGACCACAAGGCAGACCAGTTACTCGGAAATCTGGGAGTGGGACACAGGCATCAGGTTTTGTTTTTTTTTCCTGAGCTTTTTATTGATCTATAATATACAAAAAGTATAGTGCTCAAATCATAAATGTATGGCTCAATGAATTATTACAATCTGATAATGTCATGTAAAGGTACCTAGTTTAAGAAACTGCACATTGCTGCCCTTCCAGATGCAAGCTGTCCTGACTTCTAAGGCCATATAGCTCTGTCTAATTTAGACCTTTGCTTAAATGGAATCATAGAGCATGTACTCTTTAGATCTGCCTCCTTTTGCTCAACTTTATATTTGTTTTGCTGTGTGTAGGTTTAGTCCTTTCATTCTCATTGTTGTCTAGCGTTCCGTTGTGAGAATAGAGTACAATTTATTTGTCTGTTTTCTCACTGATACACATTTGGGTGTTTCTATTTTCTGGCTATTTTGAATAGCCCATTTTTGTATATGAGTCTTATGCACATTTCTGATGGATATATGCCTACAAGTGGAATTGCTGGGGCACAGGGTGTAAGTCTTTTCAGCTTTTGTAGACAGATACTGCTAAGTTGTTTTCCAAAATGTTCTACCAGTTCTTACTCCCACCAGCAGAATTTGAGAGTTCAGGTTGTTCTACACCCTCTGAACACTTGATATTTTCTGTGTTTTTTTTCTTTTCTTTTTTTTCCACTTTAACCATTCCTGTGGGTATGTTTCAATGTGGTTTTATTTGCATTGGCAAAATAATGAAGTTGAGCCCCTTTCAGATTAGATATTTCAATATCTTATTTGGTGAACTGTCTGTTCAAGCCTCTTACACATTTAAAAAATTAGGTCATCTTTTTCTTAATGGTTTATAGGAGTTTTTTCTTTTTAATATTTTGCATACAAGTCCTATTTTGGATATGTGTATTGTGAGTATCTGAACATTTTTTTGGTTGCCTTTTTTTTTTTAATTTGTTTTTTTAATTTTTGGCTGTGTTGGGTCTTCATTGCTGTGTGCAGGCTTTCTCTAGTTGCGGCAGGGGCTACCCTTCATTGAGGTGCATGGCCTTCTCACTGTCGTGGTTTCTTTTGTTGCGGAGCACGGCCTCTAGGCATATGGGCTTCAGTAGTTGTGGCACATAAGCTCAGTAGTTGTGGCTTGTAGGCTCTAGAGTGCAGGCTCAGTAGTTGTGGCATACGGGCTTAGTTGCTCCGTGGCATGTGGGATCTTCTGGGCCAGGGCTCGGACCCGTGTCCCCTGCATTGGCAGGCGGATTCTTAACCACTGTGCCACCAGGGAAGCCACATTTTTTTGGTTGCCTTTTAATTCTTTCTAATGATTTCTTTTGAAAGATAGAAGTACTTAATTTTAACATAGTCCAATTTAGAAATGCTTTTTTTATGAATAAGTGTTTGTGTGTCCTATTTTAAGAAATATTCGCATATTCTACAGGTCATGAGTGTGTTCTCCGATATCATTTTCTGAAAGTTGTACTGTGTTTCCTTCCATAGTTAGATCTGCAATCCACTTAGAATCAATTTTAGGTATAGTGTGAGGTAGAGTTGAGTCAATGTTTTTTCTTACAGAATCTCGTTGACCCAGTACCACCTTTGGAGGAATCAGTAGTTTTAAAACCTCCCCAGGTGATTAATGGGCAGCCGGCCACTGCCCTAACACCATCCTAGATGCCCTTCTTCTTTCTCCTCACATTTATTCAGTCACCTGGTTAATGCTACCCACCACAGGACTCTAAAGCTTCTCCCTTCTCCTATTTCCTTAGGACTCATCTATTACAGTGTTTTCATAACTGGTCTCTCTGTCTCCAGTGGCTTCCCATTTTAGGAAGACCCCCTTCCCACTTCTCAGTTTCCCTAAATTGATGATAGAAATCTTTTTTCCAAAATCTAAACCTGATATAATTTGAATTAAAGCCCTTTTGAAGGTCTAGATGTTAAATAACTCTGTCAGAAACCTTTGATGGGAGACTCTAAGCTCCTTAGCATGCAATTCAGGGCCCTTCACAGCCTGGTTCCAACTCTGTGGCCTCTTCACATTGTTCTGTTTGGCCTTGCACCTAAGCCACAGATACTTTGAAGTTTCCAAATGCGCCAGGCATTGTTATGTGCCTTTGCTCATAGTCGCCAGATGCCTGGAATGGCCCTTCCTACCCCTCTGCCTTTACAGCTCACTCTTCCAGAAACCCAGCTCAAGTGTCACCTGTTTCATGACCCTTCCTGGCCTTACTCTCCTAGCAGAATTCATTGCTCAATTCTGTGGTGTGAATACATTATAACCTTACTCACAGTATGGCCCGAGTCTGCCTCAGATCACAGTGAGTGGAGGCGCTCTCTGACTCTCCAACTAGACAATAAGCTCATTGAGGACAGAGACTGGGCCTTGCTTCTCTCAGAGTCTCTCTGGCATAGTCCCTCTCAGGCAATGAATGTTTTATTCATTTAATCACTGAAAAAAATCTTTAGAAAGCTGATTTTTTTAGTAAATACCACTTCACTCAGGGAGTGCAAATTCATAATTTTTCTGTATTGGGGGATACGTAATTGTTTCCAGTGTCACCTATGTATTGATTTTTACTGATCTTTTTTTATCCCCTTAGGGCTTATAATTTAGCATAGGAGCCCTCTTTTGTTGGGAGAAATGAGAGCCTCTATCCTGATTCCAGGGGATTGTGTGATCAGCTTCTTATCATTTTCTGATAAAGCAGTTTTTCATGGCATAGTTGAGAGATGACTTGCTTCCAAAGAACCAGCGTTAATAATGAGTGAATAGAAAATGGGGTCTCGCCCTTCTGCACTTTAAAGAATGGAGTCAGGAGAAATGAAAAGGCCCAGCATCCTCGGAAATCTTAAAATCTCGTGTATGTAAGGGAAACACCAGCCAGATTGCCATCAGCGTGACCTGCTCTCCCAAATCATCCTATCAGATCACAGAGTTAGTGTGTAATTAGATCTTATCAGCAGCCTCTTGCTCCGTTTTAGAGCACAATAAGAGATTGTTCTGCTTTTGAACAGGGAAGTCTTTTCTAAGGATTAGAAAAAAATGATATATACAGAAAATTGTATAAAAAACCAAAACTTTTAAATGAAATCATTCAGCCCACAGTTAATAAGTAAGCACCTGCTGTATGCTTGGCCCTTTGCTAGAATTCAGTAGGATGTGGTTTCCTAACTTGTATCAGGAAACAGACATGCAGAAAAGAGAGAAAGTATCATGTGAGATATGATCTGTGTATGTACAGGGCACGGTGGAGACATAAAATGAGGGAAGGGTCACGTATACTTGGAGGCAGTAGAGGTAAAGGGTAATTGGGAAAGACTGTAGAAAAGATGTGCCTGGTGTTGTGTTGGGCAGGTAGACAGAGAATGGGGTCATTCCAAGAAGACGGACAGTTCTAGCAACTTCAGGAAACTGCTGAAGTTTTCTACGGCTGAAGGCCAGGGCGTTCTTTCTTGGAGAAGTCTTCTATCTAAGAAGAACCACCTGAAGTAGGGGAACTTGGAAGAGTTTTAGGAATTATCCAACTGTCTCCTTTTTTTTCAACTTTTTATCCGTGAAGAACCTGAGACTCAGAGAGGTAAAGTAACTCATACAAAATCACACAGGGAACTTGCTGGCATGTCTGATATTCACAGAAATAGCCAACATTTATTGCATGTTTATCATGTACCAATATTGTGACATACATTATATCATCTAATCCTTGCTTCATCCTAACCTTACAATGAGGGGGAGGTACCATTTTACAAATGAGGAAACTGAGGCCCAAAATCATCCAGCAAGAAATATAGCCAGGGGCTTCCCTGGTGGCACAGTGGTTGAGAATCTGCCTGCCAATGCAGGGGACACGGGTTCGAGCCCTGGTCTGGGAAGATGCCACGTGCTGCGGAGCAACTAGGCCCGTGAGCCACAATTACTGAGCCTGCGCATCTGGAGCTTGTGCTCCGCAACAAGAGAGGCCGCGATAGTGAGAGGCCCGCGCACCGCGATGAAGAGCGGCCCCCGCTTGCCGCAACTAGAGAAAGCCCTCGCACAGAAACGAAGACCCAACACAGCCATAAATAAATAAATAAATAAATAAATAAATAAATGAATGAATAAATAAATAAAAATAAAAATAAAGGAATTCCTTTAAAAAAAAAAAAAGAAATATAGCCAGGATTTGGTCTCAGACAGCCTGACTCCAAAGTCTGTGTCTTAATCCCACCTTGTTAAACTGGCTGTCCTTTCTGGTTTTCTTTCCACAGTTAGCAGCAAACTCCTACCTACAGAGCTGCAGAAATTTATGTCTATCCTGAAAACAGAGTTGCAGAATTGAAATATTTACAATCATTTTTATTGACTTACTTTCAGGGCTCTATCAAGGATAAATCATAAATTTTTGTCAGTTTGGATATTGGACCATCAGCCACTGTGTCAGTCAGAGTTCAATAAGGGAAGCAAAGACATGGTGGATACTATGGACTAAGAGACTTATTAAACGAACTAGAGCTTGTACAGTTGTAGGAAGATCTGGGTAAATAAAGACCAAAAAAGTAGAGTTAAGGATCAGAGAAAGTCCACTGACCAGCCCTGACCCAGGAAAACGAACTTACAGGAATCTGGAAGGTAGGCAGGCCCAGCTGCTGGAGCAGCACTGACAGGGCAGCTGGCATGGAAGGCTGTGGAAGACTGTTGTCTCTTCAAGGTTACCACCTCTGTGAGTTTGCGGCAAAAGCTCTGTGGTGGGCCTGGGGGCACTCTTGGTCAGCGGAATCAGCATTCAAGAAGAGCTGGGCACAGAGTATGAAATCGAGGACAAACTGGAACCTGTTTTCACCTCAGCCTTCAGAGTGTATGGCTGCTGCTTCACCTTCGCCTCCCAAATGTGCACAGCCTCACTTTGGACCAATTCTAGCTTGGAGACGTGCAGGGGAGGGCTTCTGGGAAATGTAGTTTCCCATACAAGCAAGTTGACAGTGGAACACTCCACACACACTTCTAGAAAGAGAACATGAAGGGTAGAAAGGAAGGCTTTCCCCCACCCCGTCTCCAGTGCCTGTGGTGTGTGTCTGTGCTACTTGCTCTTTTGGCTGTTTATCACTGAATCCTGATAATAACTTTCAGAATTAAATGATTTTTCAGGGATACACAGCTAGCAAGATTTGGAGCCTGGATTTTTACCTGTGTTTGTATGAACCAAAGCTAATGTTTATTGTAATGCATTATGCTGTTTTCCATGACAGACAAGACCTAATGGTCTGTTTTCCTGTTTGTTCATTTGGATTAAGAAATAATTTTTTTTTTTTTTTTTTTTACACTAAGATTTAGCAGAAGTACTGGGTTTTCAACATTCCCAGTTAGTTACCATGCTAGTTGCTTAGGAGAGACTGAGCAGTGACTCACAGGGACACCACTTTTAGGTCAGAGGAAAATAACTCCATTTGGCAGTGTGAGCAGAGCTTCTGTTTTACTCTCCGCAGAGCTTTGACTTCCCTTTGGCTGTGTCCAGAATTAGAAAGCTCTTCAAGGGATGGTACAGATTATGCTTTAGAGTCCAGAACTGGTACAGATTGAGCTTTGACTGCCCCTGTTTCTCTTCCTGAAAAGATAGTATAAATTTTTGAGGACAAAAAAGAAACTGCTCCCCCTCCCCTTTTTAACAGAAGACAAAACAATGGAAGCCCTTTGGGGGAATAAATCAGCTTTCTTGGTCATCCTAATTTTACTTCCTGCTGTTTCAGTTCACCAGATACATTTCCTTCCAGAAATCACCTAGATGTGGACTCATTGAGACCTTGCCTCTGATGGTTTTTTCCTTGATGGCATTTCACCTGTTAATCCTTATTAACTTTTCTCTTCCTAGCCAATTCTCTTTATACCACTGAACATATTTTTCAGCAGAACCTTTTGGTGGAAGGACCCTTGAGGTTAGAGCAGTGCCCAGATTGTGAAGATACTATGAGTAGTTTATGCAGTTCAGCCACTAAATTAGGTCTACTGATGGAAAAAGAAGTGGGAAATATGTTAAATTTAGTACTTCATAATGGAAGTAATATATGCTCATATTATAAAAAAATAAAATATTTTTTTAAAGCTTTTTACAAAAAACAGGAGTCCTCCTGGAGTTGCTTCCCCCATTTCCATTTCCCAGAAGCAACACTTTCAAAACCTGTTTGGCTGTTTCTTTGGTTTTTACTTCTGTCTTGAAACAACATGCTAATGTTGCCTCTGCTTAGTTTTCCAGTCTTAGGTGTTTCAGTTTGATTCCTGTTTTAAAAGATGAGGATTGTTTGCTCTTTTCCTGTTTTCCCATTCTTCCACATCTTTCCCCTCTCTCATTTTTCCAGTATGTTTATAGCATAATTTATGTTGGATCAGTATTCAGTATTTACATTTTATGCCCTTGTAAAACTTGTAACAGATCTGAGACATGCAGAATAACATGGTTATATTTCTTTTCTTATACAACCTTCTTGTTTTTCCTGGAGTTAATAATTGTTTTAATTTTCAGTTTCTTAACTTTTTGTGTACCTTTCACTGATTCTTTCCCTAACCCTCTGCCACAAATATGAATTTCCTGTCAATACATTGAAACGTGCCAGGTGTCAATCATCTTTCAGATACGTATCTGATGCTGCATTCTAGATTGGTTACTGTCTTAGTACGGGTCCCCCCAAACTAAACCATGTGCATGGATGTGAGCACAAGTGGTTGATTTAGAAGATGATTCCAGGAAATCCTGTTAGGGGATTAGGAAAGGGGAGGAGGCCAATGAAGGGTGCATTATAAAGCAAGGTACAGTAGTGGACAACTATAACCTGATTCCAGTGGGGATCATGGGGAGCCTATAGTTCCCTTTAGCTCATGGCTCCCTGAGCTGCATGCACCTGGTTATGTATAGTGTCAGCTACAGTTGGTGCTCAATGCCTGATGCACAAGGACCATCTTGAGATCTCCCTTTATCATCATTTTCAACTCTTTTTTTTTTTTTTTTTTTTTTTTTTAATGAGGATCTTGAATCAGATGCGTATGTTTGATTGATTGATTGATTGATTGATTTTGGCTGTGTTGGGTCTTCGTTTCTGTGCGAGGGCCTTCTCCAGCCGTGGCAAGCGGGGGCCACTCTTCATCGCGATGCGCGGGCCTCTCTCGTTGCGGAGCACAGGCTCCAGACGCGCAGGCTCAGCAGTTGTGGCTCACGGGCCCAGCCGCTCCGCGGCATGTGGGATCTTCCCAGGCCAGGGCTCGAACCCGCGTCCCCTGCACTAGCAGGCAGACTCCCAACCACTGCGCCACCAGGGAAGCCCCTTCAACTCTTTTCTTACACTAGATCCCTTTTTCTAGATCCCTTAACCTGTCCCTTTTCTCAACTGACACCTTTGTTTTGGTAGAATGCCTCTTCCATTGACCTTGGGAAGATAAATTGAAATCTTCCTCGTGTATTTGAAAATGTCATATGTTACTTTTATACTTAATTGATCATTTGAATTTAGGATTATAGATTATTTCTTCCAAAAATATTGGAGTCATTGCTTCATTGTTTTCTGAGGAAATTTCTCATGTTGTTCATGGTTTTCTCATGTTCAGTGCCCTTCTAATACTTGATACTTTGTGTGTAGCCTATTTTTTCCTCTCTGAAAGGTTTTAGGACTGTCTCTTTGTCTCCAGTGTTATGAAATTTCATGTTAATAGTCCTTGGTAGGATCCTTTTATCCATTGTCCTGGGCATTCGATCGACGCTTTCAATCTGGGAACACATTTGTTAGTTCAGAAATTTTTGAACTTTTAAAAAGAATTTCTTCCCCTTTTATTTCTGTGTTCTTTCTTTTTGGAGCTTCCATTATTCAGCTGCTAGACCTCCTGGACTGATCCTCATTTTATGTTTTCTTTCTGATTTTTTTAATCTCTGGTTTTTTGTTCTACTTTTGGGGGGATTTGCCTCAACTTCATCATCTGTGCTTCTATTGATTTTTTTTAATTTTATGTTTTATTGAAATTCATATTTAAAGTTAAATTATATTTTAATTTCTAAGAGTTCTCTGTTTCTTTTTTATTTCATTGATAAAGTATCGTAGACACCTAAGAATGTTAATGATAGTAATTTTTCTTTCCCTGAGTTGTTTGTTTTTTTACAATTTCCTTGTTTGTTTTGCCTCTCTCATGTTAGAAACTTTCTTCAAAGTCTGATGTTAGTGGCTAACCTTTTCCCCTTAGGTGTAGGACAGTAAAGCTGAGTCAAGGGAGGGTGCTTATTTACTATTATAGCTTCATTCTAGGGTAATCAGCCTGAAGTTGTTGCATTGGGTGCTTCCAGCTGTGAATATCTGTAGGTCTCTTCTCTTGAGTTGGTTGTATTCCCCAGAGAAGAATCTTCCAGTCTTCTGCCCAGAGGGTTCGAACCTGACTGCCAGTTCTCTAGGGCAGGGCTCCCCAACCCCCGGGCCACGGACCGGTACAGGTCCTCGGCCTGTTAGGAACCAGCAGGAGGTGAGCAGTGGGCGAGCCGTGGAAAAATTGTCTTCCACGAAACCAGTCCCTGGTTCCGAAAAGGTTGGGGACCGCTGCTCTAGGGGACCAGTAGGGGAAGTGCACTGGCAAGTCTCACAGTTCACAGTCTGGACTGGCCCTAAAGCCCTGTTTTCAGTATAGGTCAGGTAGCTTCTCTCTGCAAAAGAACTCTATTAGATTGCTACTCCTTTTATTCTTCATAAAAGAAACAAGTTTTCTAGTTCCCATTCTCTGTTATGTTTCAAAAGGCTGTCAGTCACCTGAGCCAAAGGGTATGAACAGAGTCTGCTTATGAAAACCCCTGCCATGACCGCCTACTAGTTTCCAAGATAGTCTATTTATTCGTTTATTCTTTCCTTCAGCAGTCAAGGTTAAACATCTAATGCGTGTACATATATATGCTAATCCTGGCTGGGAGATACGCAGAGCAGCATACCAGTATCCTGCTCTCATGGGCCAGGGGAGAGATTGCTATTAGGAAGCTGTTTCTGCAGTAAACCCAGTGGGGGCAGGTTGAACTAGAATAGCGAAGGTGGGAAAGTAAAGATGGGGGCTTAGTCAGAGAGATTGTAACAATTTGAAAGAAAGGCTAAAGCTATGGCAAATACAAAGATAATGTGAAGGAGAGGAGTTAGGTCCCTTTAGAAGAGAAGAGAAGGGTCCCTAGGGGCACATCTAACTTGGTGAAGCTGTCTAGGCTGAGATCATATTATAGGAATTCTAGTGTCTTAAATTTGTATTTTTCCAGGCTTCCTCTCTGTTTCTTCAAGTACTGCTTTTTTTTTTTTTTTTTTTAATATTTATTTATTTGGCTGTGCCGGGTCTTAGTTGTGGCACGCGGGGTCTTTTAGTTACGGCATGCGGACTCTTAGTTGCAGCATGCACGCAGGATCTAGTTCCCTGGCCAGGGACAGAACCCAGGCCCCCTGCATTGGGAGCGTGGAGTCTTAACCACAGAACCACCAGGGAAGTTCCTTCAAGTACTGCTTTTAAAAATCATTATGTTAACACTTAAAAATGGTTAATTCAGACATCTGATGATGTTTTTCAAGAACACGGAAGTTTTACTAATCCAAGAGTCTTAAAAATAGTTAATAGCTGTGAATAAATTTAAAAGCTGGTCTCTTCAAATATATGAATCAATAAGTATTTTAGATGATTTGAAGAAATAAGCTAATAGAATATGGTTTTCTTCCCCTTTCTCGTGAAAATGTAGAACATATTCAAGATGTTCCTAAGTAATTAATGGAAGAATTGAACAACATAATCGAACAACATTGAAAATGATGCATTTGAAAATCAGCCACAATATATTAAACTGTTACAGTTATTTCAGGTAATTACTTACCGGAAGACGACTCTTAGCAGAACCAAGATCTAAGCACAAATCAGTAACCAAATTCGTAAAAGGAATAAATCTTTAGAGTGTAAAATGGTGAAAACAGGACTTGAAGGGATTAACCACCGTGTGTGTTTTCATTACTCGGTTTCTTTGATCTCCATTTATCTTCTTTCCCTCTGTTCATTTGGTACCTCTTATTGTCTGGGTCAGCTTATTTCAGTTTTATTTGTGCTAATGTTACTCCTCCTCTGTGTTTCCCTGGTACCTTGTGTGTATTAGCTATTATTGCATTTATCACATTTGTTGCCACTGTTTATGTATCTGACACCTCACTCTACTGTGAGCATGTTGGCAGGGACTATGTCTTTCCTGGATTTCAGATATGACTTATTGTAGAAAAGTCTTTGAATATATACTCTAATTATATCATTCCCCCCGAAAATGTGTCATCATGTGACATTTTCAATTTTTTAAATTTAACGTGTATGATACAATTTTCTATGAGAAGCAAAGTAAAGAAAATGTGAATTTTACATTTTTTCCAGGAACCACCAGGCTTTACATCTGTTAGCATGACTAACTGCTACACATTATGTGATTCTAAGCTTAAAGATATTTCTCACCTGAAACCTTCTTTGCGCTGCCCACTCCTACAGACTAGGGTGATGCTATATACTTTCGTGACTTGCTGTAATCTCCCCACATGGCACTTAGCATATACACTTCACTCTAATTGCTTTTAAAATAGACGCTACCCTCAGTTCACTATAAACTTCATAAAGGCAGAGGCCATAGCTGTCTTGTTCATTATAATATCCCTGGGGCAAACTTGGGAGGATGACCTCTCATAATAATTCTCTTTGTCTGCAGATTCGACCTTTGAAGCCCAAAGTTTACATTAAAACCTATTCAAAACAAATGTTCAAGATGAAATGGCAGCCACTAAATGCTGGAAGTGTGTGCTTTAGCTGTGATTCTTTCAGGGGTTTCCAAGCAGATGGAATCCTGGGCATAATTCTAGGTTAATGTACATTCCCAACTCTGATAATGAACCTGAGAAACCGTAGTATCCTAGCATCAAGTAAATCATTGTCTTTAACAGTGTGCTAATAAAGCTGTTTCTTCCATGAAAACTGGATTTGCCTTCTAGGCATCTTCTTTTATAAAAGTAAAAGCAAAAAAGAAATTGAAATGCTGTCTTCGTGGCACAAAACTAATTTTCAGAAGCAGTTATGTGCGAGAAAAGTAATTAAGTCTTTTTAATGAACACAATATTTCTGTTCTTCATGGGACTGTTTACTGTTAGAATCTTAGTTGAGAAGTGATTTTGAAAATAGTTCTATTTTATACACGGTGTAAATGAAACATGGCATAAGGCCCACACTGCAGGAGTTATCAGTTAATTTCCTACTTCAGTCTATAGGCTCCTAAAATTGAAATAAAAGGTAGAATCCTAAAACTTCGAGATCACATAATCCCATAGTTTTTGAAGTGCTTTCTGTGGGCCACCCAGGTCCACAGAGGGACTGAAGGGCCACAGCAATGGAGAGAGTATCAGCAAAGGCACAGGAGTAGAGAATGGACTTGAGGACACGGGGAGGGGGAAGGGTAAGCTGGGACGAAGTGAGAGAGTGGCATGGACATATACACACTACCAAATGTAAAATAGACAGCTAGTGGGAAGCAGCGGCATAGCACAGGGAGATCAGCTCAGTGCTTTGTGACCACCTAGAGGGGTGGGATAGGAAGGGTGTGAGGGAGACGCAAGAGGGAGGAGATATGGGGATATATGTATACGTATAGCTGATTCACTTTGTTATGCAGCAGAAACTAACACACCATTGTAAAGCAATTATACTCCAATAAAGATGTTAAAAAAAATAAAATAAAAAAAGAAAAGGCACAGGAAGACGGGCAAGATGGGATCTTCACCTGGAAGAGCTTTGCCTTTTCTATTAAATTCCTCTTGAGATTTTGAGAGAAGGGGAGAGTTTAGCGATTAAAAGAGCAGGCGTGTGTTTATCTGTGGACCAAGCTGCACATATTACAGATGAAGACATTGGTGGAGGGGCAATTTTCGGTAGCTGAGCTGGTTTAGAGACCCGTGAACGCCTGACTCCCCACCCAGCCCTGTCCCTCCGACATCATGTTGCCTGCTTTGAAAGTCTCTTATCTCTTTGTCTCCAGCTTCCAGAGCTAAACTCAGCATGATCAACACCATGTCAAAAATCCGTGGCCAGGAGAAAGGGCCAGGCTATCCTCAGGCAGAAGCACTGCTGGCAGAGGCCATGCTCAAGTTTGGAAGAGAGCTTGGAGATGATTGCAACTTCGGTAATGTATGCTTCCTCACATTTTCATTTGTCCATGGGGATTTTAGTGCCACTAAGAAAACCCTGTAGGAAATAATCCAAACCATTTTATATTTTGATTCTCAATTTTAGGTCTTGTCCACATGGGCCCCAAATTTGTTTTCAGAGTCGTTTCATCATTTTTAGTGTCATTTGTCTTAGGAATTTTATTTATTTTCTTTTTTCCTAATGAGATCCCATCATTACAGTAGCTGGTTGACACATCCAGATGCCTGGACATTTACCGTTGCACGTGTCTGGCGGTAACTAGAGTGTTGGGGCAGAGGGAACTGTCACAGTCAGCATGAGTCAACGCCCCACCCCCTGAGCTTTCTCTTGCTCCCTGCTCTTTTATATAGGGTACCTAATTTGACTACCGCAGGTGAATTCCTTCACCCCTCTCTCCTTTGACCCTCAGCTGCCATACTAACCACCTTCTGTTTTCACTCCTTCACAATGTGAGGTCGCAGCAAATGACTGTCCTTCCTGATTGAACCCTGCTCTCTCCTCCTGGTATTTGCTTTGGCTGAATGCGCTGGCCTTAAAGAGGTCTCCTCTAAGGGAAAGCAAACACTTACAAAGGAGGGTAGGGAGCTTCCAAATTGCTTTTTAAAGGAAAAGCAAAATTTTATGTTCTTTATAATAAGGGGTCCCTCTACCACCCATTGGGGGCATTGAGTCTATTGTACTCAGTGAACTCTCATGAACTGTCTCAGGTGGAAAATACACTGATCTCCAGAGGGCATTATATGCTGTCTGTTGTCTTGGTTATCTTCAGAAGACAGACAGTAATCCCAGGTTTTTCGTCTGTGATGGGTGCTGTTATTGCAAGTGCATTTCACCTTCACCTTTGTTCTTTAACGAGTACAAGTGCTTAGTTATCCCCTTGCAGGCCCAGCGCTTGGTGAGGTGGGGGAGGCCATGCGGGAACTCTCGGAGGTGAAGGACTCTTTGGACATGGAAGTGAAGCAGAACTTCATTGACCCCCTTCAGAATCTTCATGACAAAGATCTGAGGGAAATTCAGGTATCTGCAGCTAGTTATTTGGGAAGTGGGCTGTTGGAATTGTACAGATGCAGGTGCCCTTTTCCTTTAGGAAACATTTTTTAAAGCTTACCGTGCATGTTGTCAGCACTGAGCATGTGAATTGCAAAACAATCCAGCATGATAAATCGAGAGAAACCAGAAATGCAGTACTTTTAGCCCCAATATTATGATGAGTGTGCCACTCCTGAGTATTACATTTGACTTCTCCGCGTTCAATTTTCAAGTTTTTTCAAGCTTTTTTCTCCATGAGGGTAATATCCTTTCCCTGATAATATACAATTTTCTTTATTATTCTGTGGTTTTCTGGGGGCGATTTCACCTTCTAAAATGCTAACTGTACCAGTTGTTCGCTTAAATACATAATTATTCTATTACTCTGTAAACACGTGATTTCATGTCTTCGTAATGTTTGTTAGGATTGAGGAAGAACCCAACTATCCTCTTTCTGAAACATGTAGAAGAGTTTAGCTATTCCAAATCATAAACTTCAACTGGCTTTACCTAGAACTAGGTGTGTAATGTTTGCTCATTCATCCTTGTAACAAATATTTGTTGAACTTGTCTGAAGTTTGATTTTCTTGACTGTAAAATGAAGTGCTATAATGTGAAGTCTCCCTGATCTCCTTATTCTAGCTTAAACCTCCTTCAGCCCTACCACCGGCTCAAGGTCCCACAGTTAGTATGTGGCAGACTCACTCCAAATCTAACATGTAACCCTGACTCCAGTACTCTACCCTGCAGCTGACTGCAAGTTCAGATGTTTTAAAAGGATATTCCTTCCAAAGATACACACATTTAGTTTGGATCAGGGCATGGATTGGAGGCGGGGTGTAAGGTGGGCCGGAAGGTCGAGGATATTCTTCCTCCTTCCTTCTCATTTCTTCACCACTCCCAACTCTGTTTCCGTTCCCTTCCCTTTTACTCCTTGCACACCCAGGATCAAGGGAAGTCTAGCATTTTCTCCCACCCATTAGTAGCGAAACACTGCTGCTCGTAGGGCAAAAATACTTTGTAGCTTTGGGAAGCTACTTTCCTACTTGGTCAGTGGAGGTGTCGGACAAGGCTGGGCAGGCACACACCTGGAATGTGTGCGTCTGGGGTGATGCAAAGAGGGATTGCTGCGCAGTGTATGGTGTTAGGTCCCTTCCAAGTTAGGTCTTATGACTAAGCGTCATCATCTGTTAGATGGGAGACTTAAATTAATCCATGATTCTCCTAAAGCTACATCAGTCAACTAGGGTAAATGTTGAGACATAGATTCCTAGGCCTCAGCCCTGGATATTCTAATTCAGGTGATCAAGAATCCATATTTTTAATAAGCATCTTAGGTGATTCTAACAGACTGGATTACCTCAAAGACAAATCCTTTCCAGCACTCATGTTCTATGATATGAAAAGGAAGAATACCATGCTATCTCACTTCATTTCAAGGAAAGCATTTTTCCTCTGCCTTCCCATGAGATACCATTTCCCCTGAAGATGGGGACTTGTGAGCCCCACATACCTGTGCTTTCCAAATGTGTAGTGTGTGTACACACATTCCTGGCTTCTGTCACGGGATGGAGAGGGATATATTCCACCTTAGCTTTGACCCAGCAGGTGTAGAAAATAAAGGGTATTGGTATTTCCCACAATTTCTTTCTTGCTATTAATTATTTTTAAAGATGTTTCCCAACATAAATGTTTTAGCATTTGGAAGCGTTTGCCCCAGTGATGCAGGTTTCTTTATTTTTCTGGTGACATGATGTTTTAGAACTTAGCCTGTCTTATTTTGGAAGCTAATAGGCATGATGGGGAAGTGAGCTGTAAATAGGCCTTTTCTGTACGTCCTTTCAAAGCATATTCCTACCCTTGACTTTTTCAGCATCATTTAAAGAAGTTGGAGGGTCGACGCCTGGACTTTGATTACAAGAAGAAACGACAAGGCAAGATTCCAGATGAAGAGCTACGTCAGGCTCTGGAGAAATTTGATGAGTCTAAAGAAATTGCTGAGTCAAGCATGTTCAATCTCTTAGAGATGGATGTGAGTGACTCTCCTGTGGTTTTTAATTTAGCTTTGGCTTTGAGGCACAAGATTAATGAGTTAAAAGGTTATGTAATTTAAAATGTTAATGACTGTACTATGTGGCAAGAACTTCAGTAGATGGTTATTCTTTTAAATTATTTAAAATTATAAAGTAGACTGAGAAATGGTGAAGCTTTTTCTATAGTCCTATAGTTTGATTTAACTAGATTTTTGTCTGCTAATGATCTTAAAGTATTATAAATAGTGGGGAGATAAAGAATGTTTCTGATGATCTATAGAAGTCCAATAGCTTAAGCAAACACTCTGTTGAAATGTGAAATGTAAAACAGATTGACTTCTGATTAAATAAGAATATCAGTCAAGTAAAATGTATTCAGAAGTGAGTGTCCAACATAGGTTAAGATGGTCTGTATTTTGAGGTAAAGTCGATATTTTCTTTCCAAAGATAATTTCAATTGAGATTGACGATTATAGCATAGATACTACATTTGGGACATAGATGAGATAGTTTAAAAGTTGCCTTCACATTTCCAGATTGCTGAATTACTATTCATGGCTTTAGAACTTACATTCCGACCGCTCATGTCATAAAACCTGTTAACCAGCTTTCCTGTCCTTGCTCATCCCCACCTCCGGCCCCATCAGTTGCTGACCAACTTCTGCCAAGATATTTACAGAGCCTTTATGTACTTATCACCCCCCCTGACTGGTGACAGGGGAGGCAAGTTGAACATATCCAGACTTTCACACCATCCAGAGACAGTGTCAGAGTGTGTGTTGATGTAAAACAACGTGTCCACCTAACTACTGAAGAGGAACGCCGTGGGGATGAGGGTGACCCGAATCACAGTGTTCCTTCCCTTCACCCAGGACCCTACCCCACCCCAAAACTCATGGGGCAGCATGGCCTCTGTTAACTCAGAGGCCATTATTCAGCTGTATCACAACACAAGACGCAACATGAAGAGTAACCAGAGATGCTTAGAATATTAGAGCTGGAATGAACCCAAGATGTCACTTGACTCAACCCTTTTACATTGCAGATGAGGGTCAGAGAGAACAAAAGATTTTCCATCATACCATACTGTCTCCCATAGTGCTTCATGTGAGAGATCAATACCCACATTTTTATTAACAGCACTAATATTGACTTGGCATGAAAGTATAGAGAGCAAAGAATGTTCTAGTCAGTGCATCTTTTGTCCTATAGGAAATCAACAAAATAAGCCAAATCCTAATCAGAAGGTTGTAGCTAAGCATGAGACTGTTTGATGAGAGTTATGTCATCTTCAGGAGGATTCTGACTAAAGTTTCTTCTCATAGCACTAGAGTTTCCAAACACAGGGATGCTTTCTTATCCTTAATCAGTTTGTAACCTGCAAAACTATCTATCGGTCAGCCTGGCTCACCACACAGTCACGGGCATTGCTGAGCACTGGTCCGTGTGTCCGGGGTGGCTGTGTCGTGTGGGCTGGGCACTAGCCGCTGGTTAAGGTCAGTAACCTGGTAACTGAGGCGTGATTCCCCCGTTGATCTGCAGATCGAACAGGTGAGCCAGTTGTCTGCGCTCATCCAAGCCCAGCTGGAGTACCATAAGCAGGCAGTCCAGATCCTGCAGCAAGTCACAGTCAGACTGGAAGAAAGGTATTTTACAGTTCCCTGCATTTTCCATTTCCATTTCCTTGCTATGAAATGGTGTATAACAAAGTGGAAATATTAGAATACATTCGAAGAAAACCTTCCACCAACATTCCTGCTGATCCTACAAAGACACCTTAGGGGCCATTTGTTTTGATTTTATCTTGTCTTGGGCTTTGTTTTACTTTGTTCGGTTGAATCTAGTCTTGAGTTTATGAGAGCTAAATACTTACGGAGTATTTTGGATGCCACAGATGGGACACCAGGACTCTACTAATGATAATGGATGTGATCTGCTGAGCAGCTATTCTGTGTGGGTACTGAAAGTGTATCATCATCAATCATATAAGAGCCCTGTAAACCAAGTATTGTTAGCCTCACCTGACAGACGAGCAAACTGGGGCTCAGGGTCACACAGTGGTGCAACAGGGGTTCACGTTTAAGCATAACCTGTTGGAAAGCCTGTGTCGTTCCATACCTTGTGTTTCTCTGAATGGTGACGAGGTCCATCAGAGGGAGCTGCTTTCTTATGTCTGTTCCACCTCCTCAGATGGGCCTCATAGCCAGGCTGGGGTGGTTTAATTCATGAATGAGTCTCTCTAGAGCTGCAGGACACGGCCTGCACAGCTGTATGCGGTAGCCCTGTGCTATATCATATGTGTTATTTTAGTTAAACTAAATGCATGTACATCAAAGGATTGCCTCAGCAGCTTTTATTCTCAGCTCATGGCCAGAGTCGACTCTCATAACTGATGATATGACTGTAAATGCACAAGGCAGCCTCCAATTATGGTGCTGTATTACGGGAAACGACCTCACCCGTTTCCATCTGGCCAGCCTCTTCCTCTCCTCAGTATCTTCCTTGACTAGTGCTTGGATTGTTCATCTTTCCTCGGTGCACCCTTGTGGAATTACGTGTAACACTCTGAAGCCTCTAGAATGGTTTAAAACGATGCACTTCCACGTACTAAAGAAATATTATATGTCTTTGTGACATCTGTTGAGCATGAAAGCCACTTTTCTTTTTTTCCTCTGAAATATGTTCAAAGCCACTGTCATTCTACAATCGCCATACCCTAAACTCCCCCCACCCTTGCAAATCTGCTGTGCACTTTGCTTCGTGAACACCTGAAGCTGTGGAAAATACTTCCGGGTGTGCAGAATACATTTACTGCCTGTACCTTTCCACCTTTCTCCTGTCTCCCTTGGATTCTCTCCCCCTTCCTCTGTGCTGTTCCCAGAGCACACAGTATTTCCCCCTTTCCTCCCTCCATACCTTCTCAAGCTCTACAAGAAATAACTTTCTTCTGGAAACAGCTGTGCATCTAGAAATGACTCCTACCTATCTTTTACCTTTTTTCCTTAAACCTTCTCCAGCTTCCCCAGGGACAGGTACACTCCTCACCACCCCCAGCTCCACCCCTGGGTTCCTGTGGCATTTTGTCCTATCTCCATAGCAGCACTTACTACAGTTGACAGTAATCAGTTGTTTATGTTCTGTCTCCCCTCCAGGCCATAAGCTGCTTGAGGGTAGGAACTGTGACTTATTCATCTTTGGGTTCCTGGCACCTAGCACCCTGCATACTTGCAAAGGGAGCGCTGAGTAAATGAGGGAGAAAGTGAGAGGAAGGATGAAGACAGTGAGGGTATAACCGCAGAGGGTGTGACCACAGCACTAAAATGGAGACAGACACAGATAAGAAAACTAAGGGTCCTTTTCAGATTTCCCATACTCCACAATGGTAGGTTGGTGGGTGACCTAAGCATTTTCAGGATTGTATTGCTTTTCTTTTTCTCCTTAATTGGCTGCATACTCTACCACCCTTTTTCTTTTTAATGCAGAATAAGGCAAGCTTCATCTCAGCCTAGAAGGGAATATCAGCCTAAACCTCGAATGAGCCTGGAGTTCACGACTGGGGACAGCACTCAGCCCAACGGGGGCCTCTCCCACACGGGCACTCCCAAACCTGCAGGTAAGGAGCGGAGGCCTGCAGAACCTATTCCCCGGGCCTGGGCACACCCCACTGACACTCTTCCAGAAATTCTAGGAGCAGTCCGATCTGTCTGCATAAGGAATCCACTATAATATATTTCTTACAGGATGGTTTTGTCAGGTAGAAACTCTTAAAGGAGTTCCTTCTTGTCTCATTGATTATCTCTTCCCCTCCTTTACTGTCTCTCCTCTATAAAACTTTCTTTGTAAGTCCCTTTTTTCTCTCACTGTCCATCATCAGCACATACTTAAGTGTTCGAACAAACACATTTGATTTTGACCCTCCTTTGTGGTCTTACAGTTACCTTAATATGTGAGTTTAGTTGTAGGGATGTCATCTTTTCTTCCTGTTACCCTGCTTCCGTGGTTCCTGCCTGCATGCGGAATCATGCTCCTGGGCAGCGCGTGCCCACATACACTCACTTATAACCCACAGACAGCAAGCAGCTCCAGGAACTTGCTGAGTTGGATTTCTTGAGTCACAGAAACATATGGGTGAATATATTTGTAGATGAATATATTCTGAGTCTCAGCATCTGCTAGACTTCCCTCCTCTCCCCACCCTCCAGCCAGTTCATCGTGCTGTGGTAAGAGGTTGGTACAATGAAAGCTAAAACTTATTTTCTATCAGGAATATTGATGTATAGCCAGTAATGTATTCTTTTAGGTGGTACCACTGCTCTCCACCCCCTACACACAGATCAGATAAAAACCTGTGCTTGAAATACATTCAACCTTGGTAATCTTCTTGGTTGAAGAACAGGAACTATCTTATACTGGATATGGATTTTAAGGATATGCAGCTTTCTCCTTTTTTCCCTGCATCCCCAGTGCTTGATGTTCTACAGTAGGAAATGTAGATGCTCTCAGGAGACCGTGAAGGAAAAAAGTGAGGTGTGTGATGACAGTTGGAGTTCTCTGCCCCTTGTGCTGAGCTCTGCTGCTCAGAGCCCACAGTGTGCGGATAAACAGCAGTGGTTTCTAGAAGTTATCTGGTTACAAGGACTAGTCATATAAGTTATAGGTAACCTGCTTCCCCCTGCTCAAAAACCAATCTCATATTTCACTTTTCTTTTGGAGACTCATTAATTTGCTTTCTCTAAGTAAAAAAAAAAAAAAAAATTCATTGTTCCCCTTCAAAGCCATCTAGATGGCATGGAGCTGTATGCACTTGTCTGCGTCAATATACATATGTGTGCGCCTGCTGTGTTAATATATTTGCTCATTTAACATAGATCCCTTTTAAGCTATGATCCCATCCTTCATTATTTAACTCAAGGAAGAATATATTATTTTTTCTATGCCGTAGCTCTGATGCACACCTTATATTTATATATGCAATATATAACGCAAAGGTGTAAATTATATCATTTTTATATAATCTCATTTAATAACCAGAGTAGTACTGTGAAAAGTAAGTTCTACTGTTAGTTCCAATTTTAGACAAAGAACCTGAGAGCAAAGTGCCTTATGCAAGGTCACAGAGAGTAAGAACTTGAACCCAGTGTTTTATATTGTTTTATTTTTACTACATTACAGCGGTTTCCAGAGGCTGGGGCGGGGCGCTTTATTTTTAAAAAGTGAGAACTGCATTGTTATTCTGAAGTTGTAAAGTTTTGTCCGTGTAATAAACTCTATTATTTCACATGTGCAGAGATCTTAAAGTGCTAGCATGGAAAGAATTCTGGCCATGCTTCATTTTGAACCTAAATCTCGTTAATACTCCTTAAGTCATTGGGTCTCCCATCTCTGGGCATTGTTAGCAAGGCCAACCTTGATGAACCGTGTTGTACGTATCACAAGGATAGATGTGGCCAATTCTTCATACTGGAAATAGAAACAGCAATTCAACAACTTCCAGAAACATGAGAAAGCTTCTGAAGACGGCTAGAGGGCAAGGTGCCATGCAGCAGACACTGGGGACCAGTAGCCAGAGGAAGCTTCAGCGGGAAGAGGAGTGAGGGAGGAACCAAGGGGGACAGCAAGCTGGGCAGGTGCAGCAGGAGGTAGATACGTGCATTAAATTCCCCTTGTCTTTCTGTGTTCTTCTCTCCTGCTCTTACTCCCAGGTGCCCCACTGGATCAGCCCTGCTGCCGAGCTCTGTACGACTTTGAACCTGAAAATGAAGGGGAGTTGGGTTTTAAAGAGGGTGATATCATCACACTCACTAACCAGATTGATGAGAACTGGTATGAGGGGATGCTCCATGGCCAGTCAGGCTTCTTCCCCATCAATTACGTGGAGATTCTGGTTGCTCTGCCCCATTAGGATGTTATGCTGGCTGGCTCACCTCTTCTTGACCCAGATAGTTCAGTGTAACCACTGCTTTGGTAATGCTGCTTACAACACACCCCAAGTGCAGGCTGCAGTGGTCCAAGTCATCAAGCCCCACTCAGTATGTTTCGTTGACTTGTGTGATCCCACGAGAGTCATGGTGATGGATGGTATCTTCTTAGCCTGGTGGGCATGGCATGTGCTTTTTAAATACCGTCTGAGACCAGCCAGAAGTCACCGAACTGCTGTTTACACAGTTCTCAGGAGGATGTGGCTTCTTCGAATATGCCCATCAGCCACATCACAGATAAACCATCCTGCCGGAGATATTATCTACCACCCGGGGCCATCTCAAGGTCTCAGGTTCTCCATTTAAATAGAGGAGAAAGTTCTCGTTTTCACATTGACCCCTGCCAAACATGTGAGTCACAGAATTGTCAAAGAAAGCCTCCCTCACCAGCAAATTGTCTTCTGGTCTGAATGAGTGAGTCCCTTGATGCTCTCAATATAAAAGTGTTGAGTGTGGGTTCAAAGCCTTCTCGGAGTGAGAACGGTCACCTTTGTTCCACAGCTTATGCCTATTTCTGAGGTACAGCCGGTTTTCTTCCCTCCCTGCTATTAAAGCCAGAGGGGGATTCCTATTTTACTTCTAAGTAAGACAGTTAGCAGTCAGCATATTGAGGGAGGAGCTGAAGAGATTCTCCGTTATGAGGAACTGGGAAGAGATCTGGTTTCCAAGCTTAAATTTCTTGCTGTACAGAAACCATGTATATATACAGGGCATTTCTGAAGGTACATGGACAGGGGAACAGATATCTTCACTTCAGTCTTATTTATGAATTACATGTTTCATGAATCCATTTGGTATAGAGACACAAGAAGAAAAACACTAGAAACCATTTTCCCACTAGTTCATAGACCAAGAAACAGTAACTATCTTCCCACTCCACTTTCACCTTGTGTTCTTTGAACATCATTTGTGCATATTCTGCCCTCAATGAGGACCAAATAAAGATGATTTTTGTGCTTAGCAGTTTAAGATGTGTGCCTGCATATGCAAAACTCTTTCCCAACTCAGTCATGACTTTTATTTCTGTCCCTTCTATCTCCTCTTCATTTTGTGTGTCCAGTGCTGTGTGTAAACTTATGAGTGGTTTTCTTCATTTATTGGTTTTTTGGGTTGTTGTTTTTTTTTGTATCAGTCATTAAAGTCCTGTTAGGCATCCAGAGTTCTATTTATCTAGCTGTACAGATTCTTTCAGAGGTTTAATGTGCTGCTTTGGATGTGCCGCCTGCGGTAGTGGATCATGTGGAGTGAAAGGCAAATCTTACTGCTTAATGTATAAACTTAACCACGGGAAGCGTCGCTGTTTCCAATAAATGTTGCTGAAGACAGAACCAAAGGCTCTGGCCCTTTATTTTGTGTCAGTTCTCTGGGTCCGACAGTGGGTGGACGAGTCTTCATTGCCTTCTGATGCAACCAAAGCAGACCTGGTTCCAACCTCACACCTACTTCTCTGTAAGCAGGGGAAGTTCCATTATCAAGAAGCGAGTTAGCCTGGACACTGGTAACTTATTGGTAACCCAGGGAAGGAGGAGATTTGAAAAAGAAGATAAGGAAGTGGAGAGAAGAGGTCTTCTAGAAGTTAAATGAGATAGCATCATGGTGATATAATCAGAAGAATGTAACATTCAGAGGAGCAAATAAAATGTATCATTTCAATCAGTCTTTTGTTTTCTTTCATGCTTAAAGAGAAAGGAATAGATGTGGAAATACAGACTGGCCAAAAGGTGGCCGCCTTTTCTCTTGGTGTATATATGGGGGGAGGGGAGCAGTGCATACAGAATATGCATTTCCTGAGCTCCTGAGAAAATAAACATGTTCTTTATGTACTGGGTGCCCTTTGTATTCTTCCATGCTGAGGCCAATAGTCCAAATGTTCTAATCTAAAACAAATTGTTTTAATCAGATATACTAGGTTCACATATGTACTGTATGTGAACTGCTCTAACATGAAAATAATATTTTTGCTAGCTATGAGTTAGAGTATTACAGATCAATTCTTCAAACCAATTGAAAGAAGAAATTACCAATGACATTATTGTGAATGGAGAAAATCCAGAAGAGTCACAGATAAACTATTAGCCTCAATAAGTAAATTTAATAGGATTACTGGGTATATAGTCAATATCCAAAAAATTTTTATATACCAGTAACGGTCATTTAGAAAAATGTAATTAAAATGTATATCATTTACAAAGGCATCAAAAATTCAAGTCTATAGACATAAATCTAATAAGAATTATATAAGATCTCTACATAGAAAACTATGAAACATGTTTGAGAAAAAATAAAGAAGATCCTAATGAGTGAAGAGATATTTACATTTATGGGTTGGAAAACTCAGCATTGTAAATATGTTATTTCTACCCAGATTGACCTATAGGTTTAGTGCAATTTCAACCAAAATCTCAGGAAGTTTTTTTTTTGTGTTTGAATGTTGACAAGCATATTATGAAAGTTATGTGAAATGCAAACGGATATTTCTTCTTAAAGAAGAACAACTTAGTTGGAGGACTTTCTCTAGATATAAAACATCAAGCTATAGTAATTAAGAAAGTGTGATGTTGATTCAGTGATAGGACAAAAGATGATCCGTACAGAAGAGCAAGTCCAGAAAGAGACATATATGTATTCAACCATATTTGAACCAGTAAAGCTTTCTGTTGTCTTTAATGTTACACATTCAGGTGTGACTGTACCTGTGTAATAGTAGTTCTGTAACCTCAAAGGGAGACTAACAGCAAGACCCAGCACCAAACAGAATAATCTCATTAATGAGTTAACGTCAAATGAAACTAAATGACCACAGCTTCCAGGAAGAACTTAATGTTTATTTAAGGGAGTCTTTTGGAGACTGTTAATAATACACTTACCAGATTCAGAACTGTCTGAATTCCTTATTTTTTTTTCAAAGTTTTTAAAATTAATTAATTTAATTTTATTTATTAATTTATTTTTGGCTGTGTTGGGTCTTTGTTGCTGCGCGCGGACTTTTCTCTAGTTGTGGCGAGCGAGGGCTATTCTTCGTTGCGGTGTGCAGGCTTCTCATTGCGGTGGCTTGTTGCGGAGCGTGGGCTCTAGGCGCGTGGGCTTCAGTAGCTGTGGCACATGGGCTTACTTACTCCGTGGCATGTGGGATCTTCCCGGACCAGGGCTCGAACCCGTGTCCCCTGCATTGGCAGGCAGATTCTTAGCCACTGCGCCACCAGGGAAGCCCTGAATTCCTTATTTTCATTCAAGTATAATAAATTCCTTTTTATAAAACTTTAAATATAGAAAAGAGCAGGCAACTTTGTGGACCACCATTGGAGAAGTTGATTCCACCCCCAAATACTTGTTTTTCTAAGTCTAATCACAGAATGAACTGTCTGAGGTGGAAACAGAAGCAGAACTAAAGTAAACTGAACCAATATGGCAAATTGTGAGGCAATTGTCTCATTTTATTTTTTGTATTAGGTCTGATAGGTCTTAAAGAGAAAACTTTTTGGAAAAATAATTGTTTTTCCTTAGTTTTTCTTTGCCAAAAAAAAAAAAAAAAGTGGACAATAAGAATGACATGACCAAGAATTGAAGTTTCCCATACACTGTTTATAGTATGTAACATATATCTGGAATTTGCTAACTCCTATTCTGCATCCACTTAGCAATGGTTTAGGAAATCAGGACTATCCCAAGGCTCTATTTTCAAGACAGCCTCTAGAGTTCTGAATTGAACCACGTGGGCACTTTTAAGACTTATATTTCAGTACCCTCTTGTTAACCAGATTAAGAACTGCATCGCTGATTATCAGAGAAATGCAAATCAAAACTACAATGAGGTTATCACCTAACACCAGTCATAAGGGCCATTATCAACAAGTCTACAAATAGGGACTTCCCTGGTGGTCCAGTGAGTAAGAATCCACGCTCCCAATGCAGGGAGCCTGGGTTCGATCCCTGGTCGGGGAACTAGATCCCACATGCATGCTGCAACTAAGACTCCACATGCCGCAACTAAGACCTGGCACAGCCAAAATAAATAAATAGATATTTTTTAAAAAAACCTTACAATAAAAAAAAGTCTAAAAATAATAAATGCTGGAGAGGCTGTGGAGAAAAGGGAACCCTCTTGCACTGTTGGTGGGAATGTAAATTGGTGCAGCCACTATGGAGAACACTATGGAGTTTCCTCAAAAACTAAAAATAGATTTACCATATGATCCAGCAATGCCACTCCTGGGCATATATCCAGAAAAGATGAAAACTAATTTGGAAAGATATATACACCACAATGTTCATTGCAGCACTATTTACAATAGCCAAGGCATGGAAGCAACCTAAGTGTCCATCGACAGATGAATGGATAAAGATGATGTGATGTGTGTGTGTGTGTGTGTGTGTGTGTGTGTGTGTGTATATATATATATATATATATATAATATATACACACACACACACAGTGGAATACTACTCAGCCATAAAAAAGAATGAAATAATGCTATTTGCAGCAACATGGATAGATCTAGAGATTATCACATGAAGTAAAGTAAGTTGGACAGAGAAAGGCAAATATCATATGATATAACTTATATGTGGAATCTAAAATATGATACAAATGAACTCATTTACAAAACAGAAACAGGTTCACAGACATAGAAAACAAATTTATGGTTACCAAAGGGGAAAGGAGTAGAGGAATAAATTAGGAGTTTGGGATTAATAGATACACACTACTATATATAAAATAGATAACCAACAAGAATCTATTGTATAGCACAGGGAACTATATCCAGTATCTTGTAATAACCTATAATGGAAAAGAATATGAAAAAGAATATATATATATATATATTATAAACTGAATAATTGCTGTAAACCAGAAACTAACACAACATTGTAAATCAACTATACTTCAGTTAAAAAAAATCATGCCTCAGTAGTAAAAGTCGGTTTATAGTTATAAAATTTAAAAAAAAACAAAACTGCTTTTGCAGACTGCCTTTCACCCCATGGGGGTGGTGATGGTGACGGGAAGGACTTAATGCTAAAGAAAGCAACATCTTGAAGCTACCGTTTGGAACTCTGTGCAGTGGTTGGTGAAGACTTACTGGGCTGCATGGAGAGGTGGCTACACCAGCAATTTCTAGGCCCAGCTGTTGGGGACCTGTTACGGATCCCCGTATTAAAGGAGATGCCAAGGAAAAGAACACAACTATTTTTGAAAGGACCCGATGAAGGCTAGCTGCTTAAAGGTCAGGGTGTTGAATGTCACTCACTTCTCAGGTGTGTCTGAGTGATGGCGGCTTCCCATCTGGGTCAGGAGGAGCTGTGATTCTTGACAGGAGTGAGGCAGGCTGTCAGCTTTGGAGGTAAAGGAGTGGAGAGCAGCATCTCAATACCATTTTCTCAAAAAGGAACCCTGGACCTTTTTTGTACTACCTTATGTGATTATTCACCCATATGTACGGAGGCCAAGATTTTGGGAAGTCCCTTCAGATAAGGAATAACAAAGCTTCACAGTAGAGGGGTGGAGAATAAAGTTTGAATATCAGGAAAATTCGAAGATGTTTGGAGACCTTCGTGTAATCTGGGTTCTCGATTTTTTTTCTGCATGACAAGTGTGGTCTCAGAAACAAGGGTTTCATATCTGTTTTTGGATGTCATCTGAAAAATGTTTGCAGCATTCGCGAAATTAGGAATTTTCTTTTCTTTATATTCCAGGCTTGCAAAATGTAGATTTCTTCACCTGGCAGAGTCTATCCTGATTATAGGCTTTTAGGGGCCTTTAAGCAATAAAAATAGATGTGTATTTACAGCTGTGTTTGAATTTCGTGTATCATTGTTTTCACACCAGGGAATCAAACACATTCAACACTTTTATCAGATGATGCTTGTAATTGTTGCTTGTAATTGTATTACCGTGTATCGAGCACTTCATTAAGCTCAATATATGTGATTTTGATTGAAGACTAAGGTGTTAAACACTTGGCTCTTTGGGGTCAGACACTGGAAGAAAGAGAGCTTTGTAAAAGGGTTGATTGTTTACCCAATGTAGTCTCAGGCTTACTGGTATTTAGAGCTTAAAAAAGAAAAAAGAACTTACCCACATTATGAAATATCTTAGTAGCAAGACAAAGAAAAGGTGAGCTCCTTGATGGTGAAATAAAGAGACTATAAGGTCTTATAAAAGGCTGGTTTTATAGAATGTCAGACATAGGAGATGAAGAAAGTAAAGAGAAGTTTCGAAAGAAACATTTTTCACACTTCCCTGCTAGTGTTTTGGCTTCCTCTGAATCTTTCTGTGTGTGACTGGTAAAAGAAACATCACATTTCTTTATTTTTCTAAACCCAGTTAAGTATGGCTTTCTTCCCGCTCCCACCAGAATTGGCAGGCAGCGCTCTCTCGGTTCTGTCTGTGGGGAAGGGCCTCTGGTCCTCAGCATAGGTGACGCTACTGCTGCCAGGTTTTCTCGCCCAGGCCTTTGTGGTCTGCTAGAAAGTACAGCTCCAGCCCTGTCTGCCTGAGCTTGGTGCTGGGTCTTTGCTGGAAGTCCCAAGCTGGAGCACCAGCACCCAGCGTCCCTAGGCACAGTGCCATGCCCCCCCTGAAAATTTACCCCTTCTTCATTTAAGTCCCTTACTCCAGTAAAACAAAATACATCATTTACTGCTTTACCACCTATCCTAGATACAGTGATTGACTAGATTTGGGGAAAAGGCCAGAGAATCTGTATTTTTAAAAAGCTCCACAGTGATTCTTACCTGCATCTCTTAACCAAAACATCTGCCTCCATCAGGGCTCATGAAGATGAAGAAATCAGGAAGGCACCTACAGAGCCTCCTAAACTTACCTAGTGGTTAGGAGTCACGTGGGGGAACTTGCGCAAATTTCCAGGTTCTCTTTGCAGCTGCTCTTAATCAGAATGGCCCATTGAAGGGCCTGGAAAGGTATATTTACCATCAGAAAGGTTTAGGAAACAATCTTCTACAGTGCTTCTAAAACTGAAACATGCATGAGAATCCCCTGGAACTTGTTAAAACAGATGCTTGGGCCCCACCCCCAGAGATTGATTCAGTAGGTCTGGGGTGGGGTGAGAATGTGCACTTCTAATAGGTTCCAAAATAATGTGTTTCCTGATCCCTGGACCACACTTGGAGTAGTACTGCTCTATGAGGTACACTTCTTAGGAAGAGCCAGCTGTGTCACCACTCCTGTCAGGAGTTAACCTGTGCATTCTGCAGTACTTGTAACTATCTCTTTTCACGGGAATCTGCCTTGTAGCACGCACCTCTTCCTGCTTCTGATGGGAATGGAGTGTGTGACCCATTGATCTAAATAAAAGCCAAGGCAGATTCCTGGGTCCTGATGCCTGAGATTCTGATTCCGTTTCCTAGAGTGGGACCCAGTATCTGCAGGTGTGTCGGGCATCCTGTCCCACCTCATAGCTTATGCAGGCAGTCTTCAGGCCACATGGAGAAACCCTGGTTCAGACTTGGGACCCCTTAGGTTTGTGAGTACCGTGGAAGAGGATCCCTTAATAGACATGGGTTGGCAACTAAGAAGGGGAAAGGAGGGAGGAACCAGCTTCCTCTCACATGTAGGTGCCAGTGCTTCCCGTAAAAAAGAGGGAGAAGTATTGCATAATGCACAGGTTAACCCCTGACAGGAGTAGTGACACAGCCTTTTTCTTGCCTTGATTTTTCTTTTTATCAATAGGAACATCAAAGCATCTAAATGTATTATGTAGGAAATATAGATGGGAGGAGAAGGGCGGAGAACGGGAAGGAAGAAAGTGGTTCATGAGTCTGAGGAAACCAGACTGACTGCCTTAACAAACCCAATCACCGAAATGTTGATGCCATCTGATTATTATGTATTGTCTTTTATGTTCTTTTCCCCCCTTTTTGTTTTCTCTTTTTTCCCTCGGTTTCATGGGACCTAGATTGCCCTCTGCTGGCCAAAACAAAAAAAAATTTTTTTTTAATCAGATAAAAAGCTGACAAAATTTCCTGATTGTTTTATAATCATCATGTATAAACAAACCTTAAGATCTGTCTCTTTCCAGGGGCATGATGCTTAAGCTACTGCTCTTTTAATCAGTTAGTCATTTTTAGCATAATTGATACCTAGTGAAATAATGTGTGATGTTCAGAAAGAGAACTGATTTCCTGCTCTTGTCATAAAAAGTACAGCATAATTATCCAGTTAAGACACATGTGATTAGCAATTTACAATGACTGCATGGGTGCAGTATGGGAATTAAACTGTGGTCTGCCCCCAGCTTTCTGAAGCTAAGCTGAAAAGAAGTTGTAGGTCATAGTATCTCACCTTGAACAACAGCCTTCAAGAAATGCCATCTCCAGAAACAATAACAAAAGTTACAAAGTCTAAACAATGTACTTGGAGTAATTTTTAAAGCCGATTTACTGAGGTATAATTTACATACCATAAAATTTACCTATTTGAGATATACAGTTTAATTATTTTTAGCAAAGTTATAGAATTGTGTACCACTATTGGAATCTAGTTTTAGAACATTTCCATCACCCCAAAGGGATTGTGCCCATTTGCAGTCAATTCTGCTTCTACCCCCGCTTCTAGGCAACCTCTAATCTGTGAGTAGGGTTGTTTTAAGGCATAAAAATTGAGACATCTTAGTTAAGTGGAAAAGATAATGACTTAATTGATAAACGGTACTGGCATAGTCGGCTATCCATCTGGAAAAATATCCCGTCTAACTTGCTCACCGCCGTGAATCTTGCCACCTCTTGCTTAACACTCTGCAGAGCAGCTCTGGCCTTTCACCTCACTTACTGTGGACTGTCACCCTATCTAAGCTGGTAGGAGCTGTCTCAGTGACCTGTTCGGATGGCTCAAGGTGTTGAATGCAGGGTCACAAGAGAGTCCTCCCAAGCCAGTAAATGCTGCACCTGCCAGCCTCACGCTCTGCACACCCATCCCCACTTCAGCACGCTCACTAGACATCCACTCCCACGTGTCTTCCCCTAGTTCCTGCCCCTCACACCAGCCTCCTCTTCTTTCACTGTGGAGACTCTTTCTCCCAGACCAGGGACTGGATTTCTGGGTTCCGGGTGTGCTGAGCTCTGACGCTGTTTATTAGCCTGGAAGCAGTGAGAAGCAGCAGGCTCTGCAGGTGGAGTCTTTGTAGGGGCTCCAAGGAGGGGAGGCTGCTCTCCGCTGACAAAGTGGAGGGAGGATGGGCCCCTCTCAGATGGGATGATTTAGGGGGCTCGGGAGTGTAGGGTTCTGAGCTTTGTCCACCTGGACGGCTCCATCCTAGTCCTCTGGGTCCAATTCTCCTGACTTTGACAGAAGGGAACTGTCAAGACTGTATAATCAGTTTTCTTTGTAGCTTTGCCTCCTTGGCGGATTTTGAGTTGATTTCCAGTACAGTCTGCCCTACGGTTGCAGGAGATAAGGGTTTCCTAAGCGCTTCCCTGGAGGCCCTCTGTTTTTTTACAGTTTATGGCTGGTTGACCTGTAGCTATCTTTTTTTTTTTTCCCCAAGATATTCAAACAGTTACCAAAGCAACGAACACCACACCCACAGCCGTCATAATTACCATTTCACTGTGCTGTTCAAGTGTTCTTCACCTTCCACCAGTGCCTAATCCTATTACCCCAAGGTAAGAGTTCATTGTGATGCTTTGTCCCTCAAATGGCCACCGTAATTGGGGCCCTTGCCATCTGACCAGTGGGTAGGCAATCAGCTGCCAAATCCTACTCCGAGAGTTTGCTTTCCAGGCCATTTCTGGTACTAACTTTCTTAGCCTGGTACCCCAATATCCAGAGACTGAAACGAAGGCTTGCATGTGGGTGGGTTTGGAGGGAACTGTGATTCCAGGAAGCAGGAAGTCAGGACGGGAAAGCAACAAAAGACAAAGATAGATTTTTGAGGTATTTTACTGCTTTGCAATTAGTGTTTGATCCCACTGGATTCTACCAAGGAGAAATATTCTCTTGGGGAATGAAAGGGGTAAGCACTGATCTATTGGCCCCTATGCCCTACACTTCTGGGTTTCTCATGGCCAAGTATATGAGTGGGTTCCCAAGGGGTGAGAGGTAAGCAGCCTTAACCCAAAGCAAGGCTCTGTCTCCCTGCATCTGTGCAAAGCTAGTCAAAGCTTGCATCGAAGTGGATGCTGCAGCTTTTTGGCTGGAGTAAGAAGTAGGGGCAAGAGGATTTTGAAGTGCACACCATACCTACCCTGCACCTCATGCAGCTTCTACTCAATCCATTTTTGCCCTTCTCTCCTCAGATCTTGCAGCTCTTGTTATATTCAAGGGATTATCTACCACGTTGGGATAAGCCCCTTACCTGGAGGAAGTATATTCTTGCTGGCATCTTTTGAGCCCCTGAACCAGCTTATTAAGCATATCCCCCTGCACAGCTTCTTCCTAAATATCTCCTCACCCAATTTGGTTATTTTGGATGACCCTTGGATGTTTTTTTGAGCCTGAGGATTATATATCCCTCCTAATTTTGCTCAAAATGTCATTATTCATACTGCTATTGTTTCCATGAATCTTGTTTTGTATGACATCCTGGAGGAGAACTGGAAATTTCTGTCTCGTGCTGCCATGTTTATACTGGAATTCCTACTCTGATTCTTTTAATCACACGGAGATGGAAATGTCAGGTCCCTGAGTGAGAGGCAAGGTAGAAGGTTTCACTCTCTCCTGTGTTAACCATCCATGCAGGGCCAAACACTATTTAGATACTAACCTTGTTGATTTTAGCCCCTGCTGAAGGCAGGATGTTTCAGTTGTCTCCACAATCCTGGCTCCAGGGCTGGTGTGACTCCCTTGGTGATGATCGGTGGGGCTTTGTCTGCACGCCCAGCCAAGCCTCCATGGTTGCCACCAGGTGAGCGTTCCCTAGGAGAGGGGGGAGTACATGTTCTGACATATTTTATTATTTTTCCTCAGGGTAGAAAATATAGGCCCACGGCGATGTCTAATTGCAACTCTCTTACCTCATTTGTGGCAGATATCTCCCTGTGCTTTTATAGAAACATAAAAATCAAGCAAGCATGATTTCTAACCAAAGAGAGACTTTTAAACATTTTTTTTCTTTCATTGCTGTGTATGAGTGGCCTGTTTCCTAAGAAAGGTCTCAAATGTTTCAAGTATCTTGTTCAAAAATCCACAGGCAATAGTCTGTCAATCCCTTCTGCTTCACAGGAGGAGGGATTTTTCCAAGGGTTTCCCATAGCTCCTGACATATATTATCTCATTTAATCCACACAACAAACCCAAGAGAAAGGTGTTGTCAGCCAGTTCCATATATGAAGGAACTGAGACTCAGAATTCTAACTCAAGTTTTTCTGACTCCAAAGCCCATACTCTCCTGGTACCATAGGACACAGCATTCACATAACTTGTATTTTGTGGATGAGGAACACAAGTCCCCAAATTCAAAACACACGACCCCCTCCATTTACTACTTTTGTTATGTTGGGTAAACTACTTAAACTCTCTGTGCCTCATTTCTTTGTTTATAAAATGGGGATAAAATAATACCTACTTCATTGTTGTGGTAGGTTGTTGAGGATTAAATGAGTTAACATGTGAAGTGTTTAAAATAGAGTGACACAGGGAACTCCCTGGCAGTCCAGTGGTTAGGACTCTGTGCTTTCACTGCTGAGGGCATGGGTTCGATCCCTGGTTGGGGAACTAAGATCCCACAAGCTGCATGGTGCAGCCAAATTAAAAAGTAAAATAAAATAAAATAGCGACACAGAGTGGGCATGCCACATGGTTTAATAAAACCAAACCAAGGTTCTGGGACTAAAATCAATTCTTCTGACTCCTGCTCCAACATCTTCCTCTGTGAAACATCTCTGAAATGGTAACTAAAGTCAATGGGAAAATGCGTTATATTTTCCAAATGCTTTATGCACCTTTTTTCAGCAAACATTTACAACATTAAACAGTGACAATTTATGTCTTTGGTTATTTGGACACTGCATTCAGTGTAGAATAATTCAAATCCATTCACTAGAAGACCATTTATTGTTCATGCCACGGGGAGAACAGGAGCTCGTAAGGTTGGAGCTAATGGATCTTTAAAGAATGGAGGTAACAAACTGGGGAGACCAGGTAAATGGAGGCTGAGCAGGCCAGGCAAGCCATATTTGTCCTACACATTGTAGTGGTGAAAGTCTTCACTGCAAGTGACAGTAACCTAAACTGTCTAAACTAACTAAACTAACCAGTGCGCCAAAACAAAAACAAAGAAAGGAAGGAATTGGTGCATGTGATTGGTAAGTTCAAGGATAGCACTCACTTCAGGCAAGACTAGATCTAGGGACTTGAGCAATGTCATTGGAACTTACCCCATCTTTCTTCCCCCCTCATCTCTTCTTGTTTCTTGTTTCCTAATAATTTATTGGCTTCATTCTGTACTGCCAGAGACAACTCTTTGTACATCATAGGGAAAATGATTACTGACACATCCATGTCTTCATCCTTACAGGAAGGAGACCGCTTTCTCTTCAATATCCAAATAGAAAAATCTCATGGAAGAACAGCAATTGGCCCTGCTTGGATCTGTGTCCATCCTTGGACCAGTCACTATGGTCCGGTCACTATTGTTAGTTGGATAGGGTCCCATGAGAGGCCCAGCCTTGGTCATTGCCCTCCCTCATGGAGTAGGAGAGTCAAGGCTTTGGGCTAGAGAAGAAATAGCTCTCCAATTAAAAGGGGAATACTAGACAAACAAAAATCAATCAATGTTTCTTGCCCTCTGTATACAATCTCAGGTTTTCTCAACTGTTTTCTTCTCCTTTCCCCTCAAGTCTATTTCCAAACTGGTTTCTGGCTGTTGGTTTAATTTACCTTCCATAATCTCACCCTTAGACTTAATGTTTACATGTGAACCCCAGACTCCTGACTCCTGTCTGCACCTCAAGGATTATGACTCAGATGTGTTCTTCCACTCTTTCTGCTTTAGACAACAACCTGAAGTAAGATTTCCTTCCTTGGCAAATCCTACGGAGCCCAATTTCTAGCACCAGTTTCATCTTCCCAATTCCGTTGAGCTTCCCAGAATCAGAGATTTTGTGTGACATGAGGGTACGTTTAGAGTACATTAGGACTTCCCTGGTGGCGCAGTGGTTAAGAATCCGCCTGCCAATGCAGGGGACACTGGTTCAATCCCTGGTCCGGGAAGATCCCACATGCTGTGGAGCAGCTAAGCCCATGCACCACAACTACAGAGCCTGTGCTCTAGAGCCCGCAAGCCACAACTACTGAGCCCGCGTGCCACACCTACTGAAGCCCACATGCCTAGAGCCCGTGCTCCTCTATGAGGGAAGCCACCGCAATGAGAAGTCCACGCACCGCAACAATGAGTAGCCCACGCACACAGCAACGGAGACCCAATGCAGCCAAAAATAGATAAATAAATAAATAATCATAGAGTACATGTGTCTGATAGTAAGTAGTAAGCCTTCAGTTTATATAACCCACTGAGGGCTGGGATCTCAAGAACACTGGAATAGGAGGCACCTGAGGATTAACAGTGGATCAGAGTAAGAGCATTTCTGTAGCTCAGGACCATTTCTATAGGTCCTGGGAAAACTGTGGGACTTTGAGATTAAAAGGGAGCAGATTCATTCCAGGGTTGATAAGAAACATGGGGACATCAATACAGCTTCCTTTTACTGGGGGGAGGGGTTGATATGTCTCTTAAGACTCACTTAAACTGAAGGTTTCTTCTGTGTTTCTTTCTTTTATTGCAATTTGTTGAAGACGTAGGATCATACATTTTATAGAGTGTTCTCAGTAATTTGGTATTTGGATCTAGACAAGTGACTTGATCAAATTCAAGCTTGAGTTTTTAGCAAGACTACCTCTTAGGTAGTGTGTTCTTTCTTTAGGAGGCATTTAATCTTTGATCATATATATCTTTTTGTGATTTTGGCAGTCATTGAAAATCATTCTTTAGATACATTAATAGAAGTTGCAAAGTACTGATATTCTAATTCTGTCATTCCTTCTACACTTATTTTCTAGAATACTTTTATAAAAAGAAACTTCCTGTTATCAACTATTTTTTTTCCTAGTGGTACACTGTATACAGGAAAGGCAGGATAAATTCTTGATTCCTTTTTCTGTTTTCCTGTTTTCAAGATAGTTAATTCATTAGCATCTTCAATAGTGACCAATAGATTTTGTAAGTATCGTTATGAACTCATGGATCTAAACATATTTAATATGTTTCAGTTCATTGAAGTTATCCTTATTGATACTCAGATTGCCCCTATTTTGGCCAGTGTGAATCCCTTTAAGTTGGCATCTGAGTCCTTTCAATACAACCTTAGGAGTCTCTGCTAACTTCCGCGCTTTCTAGTGAAATGAGATATATGGGCTTATCTGGTAGGTTTCTTGCCCCAAAACTGGAATTGGCCATTTCTTCAAGGAGCCCTGGTTCCTTTGAGTAGTAGATCTCAAGACCACAGCCGAAGTGCTAGGGACTTATTTTATCTTCTGAATTAACAAGAAGGCAAAGTTATCCAATTACGATCTACTTAAGTAATATGAAGGCTCTGAAGGTTACTAGTTCTATGAAAAGGCCCTATAGATTTTCAGAAATTTTGGACAGTATGTTAGTCTGGGTTCTCCAGAAAAATAGAAAATAGAACCAATAATCTGTCTATCCATCCATCCATCCATCCATCTCTCCATCTACACATATATATAAAGAAGATTTTTTGGGCTTCCCTGGTGGCACAGTGGTTGAGAATTTGCCTGCCAATGCAGGGGACACGGGTTCGAGCCCTGGTCTGGGAGGATCCCACATGCCACGGAGCAACTGGGCCCGTGAGCCACAGTTACTGAGCCTGCGCGTCTGGAGCCTGTGCTCCGCAACAAGAGAGGCCGCGATGGTGAGAGGCCCACGCACCGCGATGAAGAGTGGTCCCCACTTGCCGCAACTAGAGAAAGCCCTCGCACAGAAACAAAGACTCAACACAGTCATAAATAAATAAATAAATAAATAAAAGAACGTGAATTTCTAAAAAAAAAAAAAAAGCAGATTTTTTAATGAGGAATTGGCTCATATGATTATGGAGGCTAAGTCCCACAGTCTGCCGTCCACTAGCTAAAAACCCAGGAAAACCAGTGATGTAATTCCAGTCCCAGTCTGAAGGCCTGAGAACCAGGGAAGCTGATGGTGTAAATCCCAGTCCAAGGGAAGGAGAAAACTGAAGTCCAGTTTAAGTAGATCGGCAGGAAGGAAATGAATACTCCTTCCTCTGCTATTTGTTCTATTCAGGTGCTCAGTGGATTAGATGATGACCACCCACATTGGGGAAGACTCGCTATTGTAATGAATCCACACATTCAAATGCTCATCTCATCCAGAAGCACCCTTACAGACACACCCAGAAATAATGTTTCATCTGGCCCTGTGGCCCAGCCAAGTTGACACAAAAAATTAACATCACAGAGAGTATGTTTGACAGTATGGGTATGTTTAAATACTTTTGTGAAATGCCCCCTAATTATCTCAAGAAGGTCTTCAGGGGCTTTTTAAAGATTCAGGCTCTTATCCTCCAGAAGGGTTGAAGCTGAGGTATGATGAGAGGCCCCTGGGACTGCTGACTGGGTGAGATGTACTAAATGAACAGAGAAATCAAACTGTGGTTCAAGTATAAGCCTAAAATTGAAGTCACTGGGCTAGATGCTTCAAATTGCAGGCATTGATTTGCAAGAGCAAGCTGTTTTTCACATGGGCAGCCCTACGTAATTGGTCTCAGGAGGACTGGCGGCTTGGATTTATTTATTTAACAATGGTTAAACATTCACCCAAGCAATGCTGGATGCCAGCTAGTGGGAAAGCTATCACACAGGCTGAATAGGCCATATCAGTCCATCTGCATGGTTTTTTGTTTGTTTGTTTGTTTTACATGGGTGAACTGTGCAGAAAGCTGAAGTTTAATCTCAGTGTACTTCATCTGAGTTCAGCTAGTTGTTGGTGGTAATGTTCAGCCTACTGTGCTCTGACAGCCTGTTGCAATTATTTCCACCATGGGGCTGGCCGGCCATTCCTGCAGGAGGTCTGGAATGCACCTTTCACTGGTCAAGTTCCTTCCCTGGACATGGCTGGAGGCTGTTCAAGTTGTGTAAAGAGCCATACTCCCCTTTATGAGTGAGTTCATACCACCACCTCCCCTTTATCTTAAAAATATGGCATTTTATGTGTTTTCTGATGCAGGTCAACTGGAGAGTTTTGGAATCTTTAGCTGGGGGAATTCTAGGCCTTGCACTCAGCATGTTAAGCGCATGAAGACTTTGAGTGACACTTGCCCATACATCTGAAGGAGGTCATTGACTTTGCTTTCCAAAAATGATTCACTTCATTCTTTGGACCTGAAGATGGACAGTGGACTTTTCAGAAGGAACATCTAAGTCACAGAGCTGATTGGCTTCTGGGTGAGAATGTCAAATTACAGTAGTATGTTTGGGGCTATCACCAATGTCAGACTAAGGATTTGGAGTGACTAAAATCAGCTGATGGTCAGACCCTGAGATAGTGTGACATCATATTGTCCAGCTAACATTAATAATGTAACTCTTTTTTTTTTTAAATTAATTAATTTTTATTTTTGGCTGCATTGGGTCTTCTTTGCTGCACGTGGGCTTTTCTCTAGTTGTGGCGAGCGGGGGCTACTCTTTGTTGCGGTGCGTGGGCTTCTCATTGCGGTGGCTTCTCTTGTTGTGGAGCATGGACTCTAGGCGCGTGGGCTTCAGTGGTTGTGGCACGCGGGCTTAGTTGCTCTGCAGCGTGTGTGATCTTCCCGGACCAGGGCTTGAACCCGTGTCCCTTGCATTGGCAGGCGGATTCTTAACCACTGTGCCACCAGGGAAGCCCAATAATGCAACTCTTAAGTGGTACCTATGCCATGTTTTAAAGTCTCTCTAGCTAGTGCAATACTGAGAAAGCATATTCCTATGGTATTTTTATTGAGGAGAAAGCATATTCCTATGGTATTTTTATTGAGGAGGTTGGCTACAGTGCTTTTACTTCTAAGTAAGCACAGAACTTTCACCTTTGCCTTACATCAATTTATGAAGGAGAGAGAGCTTATTTGGGTCAAAAAAGGACACAGTTAGACAAGCATATGTAAGAGTAGAATTTCTGGCGGGCAGATAAATGAATTATAAACAACATTGATTGAGAGCATATTATATGACAGGAACAGCTCTAATATTTTACATGAATGGTTTCTCACACTTCTGTATAACAGCCCAGTTAGGTAAGAGCTGTTGTTGATCCTTGTCTTTGTCCATTCAGGCTGCTATAACAAAAATGCCCCAGACTGGGTGGCTTAAATAAAAACATTTATTTCTCACAGCTCTGGAGGCTGAGAAGTCCAAGACCAAGGCACCAGCAGATGGGGTGTCTGGTAAGAGGCTGCTTCCTAGTTCATAGAGATGGATATCTTCTCACTGTGTCCTCACAGGGCAGAAGGGGCAAGAAAGCTCTCTGGAGTTTCCTTTATGAAGGCATTAATTCCATTTATGAAGACTCTACCCTCATGACCTAATCACCTCCCAAAAGCCTCACCGCCTAATGCTATCACTCTGAAAGTTAGGATTTCAACATATGAATTTTGGGAGGAAACAAGCATTCAATCCATAACAACCCCCGTCTTGCAGCTGAGAAAACTGAGGCCCAGAGGAATTAAGTTATGCTGAGTGCATGTTGTTTGCCAGAAACTGCTAAATATATTTTTTAATAGATCTTTATTGGAGTATAATTGCTTCACATTACTGTGTTAGATTCTGTTTTACAACAAAGTGAATCAGCTATATGCATACATATATCCCTATATCCCCGCCCTCTTGAGCTTCCCTCCCACCCTCCCCATCCCACCCCTCTAGGTCATCGCAAAACACCCAGCTGACCTCCCTGTGCTATGCTGCTGCTTCCCATCAGCTAACTACTTTTCATTTGGTAGTGTATATATGTCACTGCTACTCTCACTTCACCCCAGCTTCTCCCTCCCCCCCGCCATGTCCTCAAGCCCATTCTCTATGTCTACGTCTTTATTCCTGCCCTGCTACTAGGTTCATCAGTACCACTTTTTTTTTTTAAGATTCCATATATATGTGTTAGCATACGTATTTGTTTTTCTCTTTCTGACTTACTTCACTCTATATGACAGACTCTAGGTCCATCCACCTCACTACAAATAACTCAATTTTGTTTCTTTTTATGGCTGGGTAATATTCCACTGTATATATGTGCCACATCTTCTTTTTTCATCTGTCGACAGACATTTAGGTTGCTTCCAAGTCCTGGCTATTGTAAATAGTGCTGCAATGACCATCGTGATACATGACTCTTTTTGAATTACGGTTTTCTCAAGGTATATGCCCAGTAGTGGGATTGCTGGGTCATATGATAGTTCTGTTTTTAGTTTTTTAAGGAACCTCCCCACTGTTCTCCATAGTGGTTGTATCAATTTACATTCCCACCAACACTGCAAGAGGGTTCCCTTTTCACCACACCCTTTCCAGCATTTATTGTTTCTAGATTTTTTGATAATGGCCATTCTGACTAGTGTGAGATGATACCTCATTATAGCTTTGATTTGCATTTCTCTAATAATTAGTGATGTTGAGCATCTTTTCATGTGCCTCTTGCCTATCTGTATGTCTTCTTTGGTGAAATGTCTATTTAGGTCTTCTGCCCATTTTCTAATTGGATTGTTTGTTTTTTTGATATTGAGCTCCATGAGCTGTTTGTATATTTTGGAGATTAATCCTTTGTCCGTTGTTTCATTTGCAAATATTTTCTCCCATTCTGAGGGTTTTGTTTTCATCTTGCTTATGGTTTCCTTTGCTGTGCAAAAGCTTTTAAGTTTTATTAGGTCCCATTTTTTTCTTTTTGTTTTAATTTTCATTACTCTAGGAGGTGGGTCAAAAAAGATCTTGCTGTGGTTATGTCAAAGTGTTCTTCCTATGTTTTCTTCTAAGAGTTTTATGGTGTCTGGCCTTACATTTAGGTCTTTAATCCATTTTGAGTTTATTTTTGTGTATGGTGTTAGGTAGTGTTCTAATTTCATTCTTTTACATGTAGCTGTCCAGTTTTCCCAGCACCACTTATTGAAGAGGCTGTCTTTTCTCCATTGTGTGTTCTTGCCTTCTGTGTCATAAATTAGGTGACCATATGTGCGTGGGTTTATCTCTGGGCTTTCTATCCTTTACCATTGATATCTATTTCTGTTTTTGTGCCAGTACCATACTCTCTTGATTACTGTAGCTTTGTATAGTTTGAAGTCAGGGAGCTTGATTCCTCCAGCTCCATTTTTCTTTCTCAAGATTACTTTGGCTATTTGGGGTCTTTTGTGTTTCCATACAAATTGTAAAATTTTTTGTTCTAATTCTGTGAAAAATGCCATTGGTAGTTTGATAGGGATTGCACTGAATCTGTAGATTGCTTTGGGTAGTATAGTCATTTTCACAATATTGATTCTTCCAATGCAAGAACATGGTATATTTCTCCATATGTTTATGTTGTCTTTGATTTCTTTCATCAGTGTTTTATAGTTTTCTAAGTTCAAGTCTTTTGCCTCCTTAGGTAAGTTTATTCCTAGGAATTTTATTCTTTTTGTTGCAATGGTAGATGGGATTGTTTCCTTGATTTCTTTCTGATTTTTCATTGTTAGTGTATAGGAATGCCAGAGATTTCTGTGCATTAATTTTGTATCTTGCAACCTTACCAAATTCATTGATTAGTTCTACTAGTTTTCTAGTGGCATCTTTAGGATTTTCTATGTATAATATCATGTCATCTGCAAAAAGTGACAGTTTTACTTCTTCTTTTCCAATTTGTATTCCTTTTATTTCTTTTTCTTCTCTGATTGCCGTGGCTAGGACTTCCAAAACTATGTTGAATAAGAGTGGCGAGAGTGGACATCCTTGTCTTATTCCTGCTCTTGGTGGAAATGCTTTCAGTTTTTGACCATTGAATATGATGTTTGCTGTGGGTTTGTCATATATGGCCTTTAGTATGTTGAGGTAGGTTCCCTCTATGCCCATTTTCTGGAGGGTTTTTATCATAAATGGGTGTTGAATTTTGTCAAAAGCTTTTTCTTCATCTATTGAGATGATCATATGGTTTTTATTCCTTAATTTGTTAATATGGTGTATCACATTGATTGATTTGCATATATTGAAGAATCCTTGCATCCCTGGGATAAATCCCACGTGATCATGGTGCATGATCCTTTTTTTTTTTTTTTTAATAAATTTATTTATTTATTTTATTTTTGGCTGCGTTGGGTCTTAGTTGCTATGCGCGGGCTTTCTCTGGTTGCAGCAAGCGGGGGCCACTCTTCATCGCAGTGCGCAGGCCTCTCACTATCGCGGCCTCTCTTGCTGCGGAGCACAGGCTCCAGACGCGCAGGCTCAGTAATTGTGGCTCACGGGCCTAGTTGTTCCGCGGTATGTGGGATCTTCCCAGACCAGGGCTCGAACCCGTGTTCCCTGCATTGGCAGGCAGATTCTCAACCACTGCGCCACCAGGGAAGCCCGGTGCATGATCCTTTTAATGTGCTGTTGGATTCTCTTTGCTAGTATTTTGTTGAGGATTTTTGCATCTATGTTCATCAGTGATATTGGTCTGTGATTTTCTTATTTTGTGATATCTTTGTCTGGTTTTGGTATCAGGGTGATGGTGGCTTCATAGAATGAATTTGGGAGTGTTCCTCCCCCTGCAGTTTTTTGGAAGAGTTTGAGAAGAATCAGTGTTAGCTCTTCTCTAAATGTTTGATAGAATTTGCCCGTGAGGCCATCTGGTCCTGGACTTTTGTTTGTTGGAAGATTTTTAATTGCAGTTTCAATTTCTTTTTTTTTTTTTAATTAAGGAATGTTTCTGATACATACCTTAATTTTTTTTTTAATTTATTTATTTATTTATTTATTTTTGGCTGTGTTGGGTCTTCGGTTCGTGCGAGGGCTTTCTCCAGTTGTGGCAAGCGGGGGCCACTCTTCATCGCAGTGCGCGGGCCTCTCACTATCGCGGCCTCTCTTGTTGCAGAGCACAGGCTCCAGACGTGCAGGCTCAGCAATTGTGGCTCACGGGCCCAGCTGCTCCGTGGCATGTGGGATCTTCCCAGACCAGGGCTCGAACCCGTGTCCCCTGCATTAGCAGGCAGATTCTCAACCACTGCGCCACCAGGGAAGCCCGCAGTTTCAATTTCATTACTTGTGATTGATCTGTTTATATTTTCCAATTCTTCCTGGTTCAGTCTTGGAAAATTGTACCTTTCCAAGAATTTGCCCATTTCTTCATGGTTGTCCAATTTATTGGCATATGGTTGTTTGTAGTAGTCTCTTAAAATTCTTTGTATTTCTGTGGTATCACTTGTGATTTCTCCTTTTTCCTTTCTAATTTTATTGATTTGTATCCTCTCCCTTTTTTTCTTGATGAGTCTGGCTGTTTATCAATTTTGTTTATCTTCTCAAAGAATCAGCTTTTAGTTTTATTGAACTTTGCTATTGTTTTCTTCATTTCTATTTCAAGTATTTATACTCTGATCTTTATGTTTTCTTTCCTTCTACTTTCTTTGTTCTTCTTTCTCTAGTTGCTTTAAGTGTTGGGTTAGAGTGTTATTTTGAGATTTTTCTTGTTCCTTGAGGTGAGCTTGAATTGATATAAACTTCCCTTTTAGAACTGCTTTTGCTGCCTCCCATAGGTTTTGGGTCATAGTGTTTTCGTTGTCATTTGTTTCTATGTTGATATTTTATTTCTTCTTTGATTTCTTTAGTGATCTCTTGGTTATTTCGTAGCACACTGTTTAACCTCCATGTATTTGTGTTTTTTACAGGTTTTTTTCCTGTAATTGATTTCCAGTCTCATAGCGTTGTGGTCAGAAAAGATGCTTGATATGATTTCAATTTTCTTAAGTTTTCCGAGGCTTGATTTGTGACCCAAGATGTGATCTATCCTGGAGAATGTTCCATGTGCACTTGAGAAGAAACTGTATTCTGCCACTTTTGGGTGGAATTTTCTATAAATATCAATTAAATTTATCTGGTCTATTGTGTCATTTAAAGCTTGTGTTTCCTTATTTATTTTCTGTTTGGATGATCTGTCCATTGGTGTAAGCGGGGTGTTAAAGTCCCCTACTATGATTGTGTTACTGACGATTTCCCCTTTCATGGTGGTTAGCATTTGCCTTATGTATTGAGGTGCTCCCATGTTGGGTGCATAAACATTTACAATTGTTATAGCTTCTTCTTGGATTGATCCCTTGATCATTATGTAGTGTCCTTCCATATCTCTTGTAACATTCTTTATTTTAAAGTCTATTTTATCTGATACGAGTATTGCTACTCCAGCTTTCTTTTGATTTCCATTTGCATGGAATATCTTTTTCCATCCCTTCACTTTCACTCTGTATGTGTCCCTAGGTCTGAAGTGGGTCTCTTGTAGACAGCATATATATGAGTCTTGTCTTTTTATCCATTCAGCCAGTCTGTGTCTTTTGGTTGGGGCATTTAATCCATTTACATTCAAGGTTATTATTGATATGCATGTTCCTATTACCATTTTGTTAATTGTTTTGGGTTTGTTTTTGTGGGTCTTTTTCTTCTCTCATGTTTCCCACCTGGAGAATTTTCTTTAGCATTTGTTGTAAAGCTGGTTTGGTGGTGCTGAATTCTCTTAGCTTTTGCTTGTCTGAAAAGCTTTTGATTTCTCTGTTGAATCTGAATGAGATCCTTGCTGGATAGAGTAATCTTGGTTGTAGGTTTTTCTCTTTCATCACTTTAAGTATATCCTGCCACTCCCTTCTGGCCTGCAGAGTTTCTGCTGAAAAATCAGCTGATAACCTTATGGGGATTCCTTTGTATGTTATTTTTTGTTTTTCCCTTGCTACTTTTAATATATTTTTTAATTTAATTTTTGTTAGTTTGATTAATACGTGTCTTGGTGTGTTTCTCCTAGCGTTTATCCTGTATGGGACTCTCTGTGCTTCCTGGACTTGGGTGAATATTTCCTTTCCCATGTTAGGGAAATTTTCCACTATAATCTCTTCAAATATTTTCTCAGACCCTTTCTTTTTCTCTTCTTCTTCTGGGACCCCTATAATTACAATGTTGGTGCATTTAGTGTTGTCCCAGAGGTCTCTGAGATTGTGTTCAATTCTTTTCATTCTTTTTTCTTTATTTTGCTCCTTGGCAATTATTTCCACCATTTTGTCTTCCATCTCACTTATTCGTTCTTCTGCCTCAGTTATTCTGTTATTGATTCCTTCTAGTGTATTTTTCATTTCAGTTATTGTGTTGTTCATCTCTGTTTGTTTGTTCTTTAGTTCTTCTAGATCTTTGTTAAACATTTCTTGTATTTTCTCAATCCGTGCTCCATTCTATTTCTGAGATTCGGATCATCTTTACTATCATTACTCTGAATTCTTTTTCAGGTAGATTGCCTATTTCCTCTTCATTTATTTGGTCTTGTAGGATTTCACCTTGCTCCTTCATCTGTGACATATTTTTTACTCTTTTTTTTTTTTTTTGATGAGTGGGCTTGCGTTCCTCTCTTACTGGTTGTTTGGCCTTAGGCTTCCAACACTGGAGTTTGTAGGCTGCCAGGTAGAGCTGGGTCTTGGTGCCGAGATGAGGACCTCCAGGAGACCACACGCTGATGAATATTCCCTGGGGTCTGAGGTTCTCTGTTAGTCCAGTGGTTCGGAGTTGGAGCTCCCACCACAGGAGCTTCGGCTGGACCCCCACCTTGTGAACCAAGATCCCACAAGCCACGTGGGGTGGCAAAAAGAAAAAAAAAAGGACAACAATAACAAAGTAAAAAATAAAATTAGGAAACTAACAGTTATATTAGAAAGAATATAAAAATAAAAATATGGGTAAAACAACAACCAGAAGGTAAAACAGAACCACAGTAGTAAAGAGGAGGAGGAGAAGAAAAAAAAGGTGGAAAAGGCCTTGGCTGTGGAGGGCGGGGCCTAAGCAGAGGTGGGGTTTGGGTGGTGGGTGAGGCCTATGCTTAGGACCCACAGGGCTGGAAAAGGCCCTGGGGGCTGTGGGGGGGGGGACTTAGGCTCAACAGAACCAACGGGGCCCAGGCGTGCCTCCTGCCTCTGGTCTCAGAGGGCAGGGGACCCCACCTGGGAGCCCAGCAGGTTTCCCAGGCTCGAGTGGGTGGGGCAAACGTCCTTCACTCCTCTCCCTCTCTTCCCATCCCGAGGGGCCCCTCCTTCCTGCCTTTCCTCTTCTCCCCCAGCCTCCCTCCTATGCCCCCAGAACCAACACGGCCCAGAGGGGCCCTCTGAGAGCATAGGACCTGGCCCAAGAGCCGGGCAGACTTCCCCGGCCGATCGGGAAGGGAAAATCCTGGGCATGCTCCCCCCTGATCTGAGCCCCCGAGGGTCCCTCCAGGCATGGGAACCCCTCCCCCCTCTCAGCCACCCCTCAGGGGTGCTGCTCCTGTCCAGCCTCCACTTCTCCTCCCCCCTCAGTCCTGCCACATCCTACCAGTTCCCCTGGGGGTTCCTCCTGTCTCCTTGGGCATCGAGGTCTCTCACCAGCATCTGGCAGGCATACTAGTTGTGGGGAGATGGGAACTCCACGTCTTCTGTGCTAAATAGTTTACTTGGATTATTTCACATAATTCCTTACAATGACCTGATAAAGTAGAACTATTAGTAATCCCCATTTTATGTATGAGGAAACCAAGGCACAGAGATTTAATAATTTCCCTAAGATCACACAAGGGTGAGTAGCAGAGCTAGAATTTGAGCTGCAGAGAGTCCAGCCCTCTTAAAGGACCCTTTTGTTCTTGGGATTGTTTTAGCCTCTTAGGATTTGTTTCTCATATAGCAGCTGTGTTTGAGTGGAGGGGACATCAACTTTAACAAGTCCTATAAAACAAGGGTGGGTTTCAGGGCAAAAGAAGCAGGAATTGGCATCTGTCCTGGCTCTATAGGGTCCACATGGCCCCACAAGGGTGGCTGGGAGCCCACCCTCTGGGTGCCAAGAGGGCCACATGGAGAATCCCAGCTCTGGGTTCAGACAATTTCCATGCAACAAGCCCTTTCCAAAACCATGTCACCCAGAAAGCCTGCAGTGCTTTCTGATGGACTATTATTATTGCTAATAATACTTTGTAACTGAGTAACTTTCTGAACTGGGTTGGTCTTCTTCTCCTCCTCCTCCCCCTCTTCCCCCCTCCTCTTGTTACTTCCCCCCATCCTCCCCCTCCTCCTGTTAAGGCAACTCTAAAACAAGAGAGCCCGAACAGAGCATCAGGGAGGCATAATGGAAAGGCCACCAAGTGGGGTCTGAATGATGAGGGCTTGCATGTCACTTCCTTCCTCCTGGATCTTGATTCCTCATCTAAAATGATGTGTTAGGCTAGACCAAGAGTCCCAGTCAGAATCTCTGGGGTGTGATCCTGAACTCATTTGTAGACACTCCATGGGTGAGAGGCAATGTTGAGAACCGCTTCCTGAGAGGAGTAAGGTCAGTGTCCTCCAAGTTTTCTGTTGCTGCTTCCAAACCACAGCTCTCCTGTGTTCTTGTAAGGAGAGGCTGGGAGGCTCATGTATCTGCCTGTCCCTGTCTTTATTGTTCCATTCTGTCAGTCACCACCCACCACCTTTGCTGATGATTTTGACAAGTGGCTCAGAGACTTCTTTCCACTGTCTTCTGATCATCCTGGTTACTTTCACTATAGCCAGTTCAACTTTCTAGCTTAGTTGCTTGGTGTTTTCACTTCCCCTCCATGACCACCACCTAGAACTGCATTGCCTCAGAGATCTTGAACAGCAGTAGTCTACTCTTGACCTACATTCCATGGTCCCCATTGTAACTGGTCTCTAGCTAGTACCCTTGTCTGCTTCATCCCTTTGTCTTTCTGCCGTGTCTCTGGCAGCATCCCATTCCATCCCATGATGCAGCTGTGTGCTTTCTTCCCTGCCCTAGGGCCGCCAGGCTTACTGGAAAAAATCACACAATAACACAGATGCATGCCATAACAGTGAGTGTTTTCTAACTCCAGCCAAGGACTTAACATTGCTAGCAGTACTTCCCTGTTCCCTCTCCCCTTCCTCACAACAGCTGTTTTGGACTTGTACCACAATCCTCAGGATACCTGTCCCTCCCTTATGCCATCTCTATCATTTTTAGTAGACATTCTTTCTGCTCAGCTGGAGAAATCCTTAAATTCCTGCCCTGCCTCGAAGAGATTTTCTCCTCTTGTGAAGGTTGATGCATTTTTCAACCTGAATTTTGGATTCTACCTCCATGACAGAATAATTTATTGTGATGTTAATTTGTGCTTGCCCTGTGTTCCTCACCCATCTCCATGCCCACGACCCCCCATCTCAGGGATGGTTTGTGGCAAATGGAGTAACAGAGGTTGCTGGAATCCATGTTCTCTGTAAATACTCAAGTTTATGGAAAAGGGGGCAGGTAGAGAAGGGCTGACCTGTAAAGGCAAGAAGAGAGGAGAATGATTTCTCACAGATCAGGAGGATCCTAAAGGTAGAAAGGAGAGGAGAATTCCCCTGAGTGATGGGGACTCAGTGGTAGGGCCCTGGGGAATAGTGGGTTGTCTATGTGATAAATCTAAGGATGCCCACCCCCAGGCCTATGGGCTCACAGTCTCCCTCAAAGCAGATTGGGCCCTGCAGGCTTGAAGAGTGAGCATCTCTGCGCCCTGTGCTAACCAGTGTGGTGAACAACCAGAGTGGCTTCTAGATGTTTTGATGCTAGGAACCTTGCATGATTTTGGGAGGGAGGAGGACCCCGTTATTGACTGGGATTGAATTTTCCACCAAAGAGTTAATTTGCTTTAGAAGGAACTGTGATCTGAAATGGTTTGGCAAGTTTATGCTTCCAACTCCCCCCCGAGAAACTTCAGGGTCTCAGCTCTTCAATTATCACCTCAATCCCCTCTCTCATACCTCTGCCCACCTCCTCTGCTGGTTCCTTCCCCTCAGCATGTAAACACATTGAAACCTCCCACATCTTGAAAAGATACCCTTCTCTGGGCCCCATGCCTTCCCTAATTATCCTTCCATCTCTCTCTTCCTTTTCACAGGCTTCTTCCTGAAAGGACATCTACTTGGGTCATATCCGTTTCATCTTTTCAACGTCACCAACACTTGCTTCTTACCCAGTGCTCACCAAGGGTTAAGGTCACCAAGGGTGTCATTTCACTTATCTCCTCTGAAGTAGGACATTTCCTTCTGGAACCTTTGTTTCTTTGCCACTGGGGAAACACTTCGTTCTCTTTACTCTCTCCCTTTGGCATTCTTAGAATCAATGGAGCTTTCATTCCTATCTGTCTCTCAGTGTTGACCATCACAGTGTCTCTTCCCTGACCCTCTCCTCTTGTCTCCCTCACTCTAAATATGCTCCAAGGAAAGTGACCAGATCTGCTTCCATGGCTTCAATAACCATGTCCTTGTAGATATGTTGAAAATCTTTATCTTAAATCCAGATCTTCTGAGCTCCAGATATAAAATTCAACTGCCCCCTGGACTCCACTTGGCTCCTGAAATTCAGCATGTCCCAAGTAGAATTCATCATTTCCCTCCCATCCATGACCTGCTTCTTCTCCGAAATTCTGCATATCCAGGAGCGACCTACCTAGTTATTATCCAGGCCCCAAACTTGGGATTCACTCTTGACTTCTCCCTTCATCTCATGTTCCAGCTCCCTACATAACCAAATACTGTCCATTTTACTTTCTAAACATTTTTTTCCCCCTTCTCTTCCATTCTTAGCAGTTCAGAGGCCAGGTCCTAATCTCTGCCTCCCTCCCCATCCACACTTGCACTTTTTTTCTTATTTTTTTTAAATTTATTTTTGGCTGCGTTGGGTCTTTGTTGCAGTGCACGGGCTTCTCACTGCGGTGGCTTCTCTTGTTGTGGAGCACGGGCTCTAGGTGCGTGGACTTCAGTAGTTGTGGCTAATGGGTGTAGTTGCTCCATGGCATGTGGGATCTTCCCAGACCTGGGCTTGAACCCATGTCCCCTGCATTGGCAGGCAGATTCTTAACCAGTGCGCCACCAGGGAAGTCCCCACACTTGAATTTTTACAAGTCTCCTAACTGCCCTCTGGCTTCTCATCTTGTCCTCTTCCATTCGTTCTCTGATAGTTATCAGCCTTTTTAAAACCTTCCATTATTCCTCATGTCACAGAGTATGAGCGTTATCAGTGAGCATACTTTGGTTAGAAATAACAATATGTAACCAGGAGTGGCTTAAGCCCTAAGGGCATAAGAGGGCTGCCCCTAGGTTCATCAGAACCACTTTTTTTTTTTAGATTCCATATATATATGTGTTAGCATACAGCATTTGTTTTTCTCTTTCTGACTTACTTCACTCTGTGTGACAGACTCTAGGTCCATCCACCTCACTACAAATAACTCAATTTCGTTTCTTTTTATGGCTGAGTAATATTCCATTGTATATATGTGCCACCTCTTCTTTATCCATACATCTGTCGATAGACACTTAAGTTGCTTCCATGTCCTGGCTATTGTACATAGAGCTGCAATGAACATTGCGGTACATGACTCTTCTTGAATTATAGTTTTCTCTGGGTATATCCTGAGTAGTGGGATTGCTGGGTCATATGATAGTTCTATTTTTAGTTTTTTAAGGAACCTGCATACTGTTCTCCATAGTGACTGTATCAATTTACATTCCCACCAACAGCACAAGAGGGTTGCCTTTTCTCCACACCCTCTCCAGCATTTATTGTTTGTAGATTTTTTGATGATGGCCATTCTGACTGGTGTGAGGTGATACCTCATTGTAGTTTTGATTTGCATTTCTCTAATGATTAGTGATGTTGAGAATCCTTTGATGTGTTTGTTGGCAATCTGTATATCTTCTTTGGAGAAATGTCTGTTTAGGTCTTCTGCCCATTTTTGGATTAGGTTGTTTGTTTTTTTGATATTGAGCTGCATGAGCTGCTTGTAAATTTTGGAGATTAATCCTTTATCAGTTGCTTCATTTGCAAATATTTTCTCCCATTCTGAGGGTTGTCTTTTCCATCTTGTTTATGTTTTCCTTTGCTGTGCAAAACCTTTTAAGTTTCATTAGGTCCCATTTGTTTATTTTTGTTTTTATTTCCATTTCTCTAGGAGGTGGGTCAAAAAGGATCTTGCTGTGATTTATGTCATAGAGTGTTCTGCCTATGTTTTCCTCTAAGAGTTTGATAGTGTCTGGCCTTACATTTAGGTCTTCAATCCATTTTGAGTTTATTTTTGTGTATGGTGTTAGGGAGTGTTCTAATTTCATTCTTTTACATGTAGCTGCCCAGTTTTCCCAGCACCACTTATTGAAGAGGCTGTCTTTTCTCCATTGTATATTCTTGCCTCCTTTATCAAAAATAAGGTGACCATATGTGCGTGGGTTTATCTCTGGGCTTTCTATCCTGTTCCATTGATCTATATTTCTGTTTTTGTGCCAGTACCATACTGTCTTGATTACTGTAGCTTTGTAGTATAGTCTGAAGTCAGGGAGCCTAATTCCTCCAGCTCCATTTTTCTTTCTCAAGATTGCTTTGTCTATTCAGGGTCTTCTGTGTTTCCATACAAATTGAGAAATTTTTTGTTCTAGTTCCATAAAAAATGCCATTGGTAATTTGATAGGGATTGCATTGAATCTGTAGATTGCTTTGGGTAGTATAGTCATTTTCACAATGTTGATTCTTCCAATCCAAGAACATGGTATATCTCTCCATCTGTTTGTATCATCTTTAAGTTCTTTCATCAGTGTCTTATAGTCTTCTGTATGCAGGTCTTTTGTCTCCTTAGGTAGGTTTATTCCTAGGTATTTTATTCTTTTTGTTGCAATGGTCAATGGGAGTGTTTCCTTAACTTCTCTTTCAGATTTTTCATCATTAGTGTATAGGACTGCAAGAGATTTCTGTGCATTAATTTTGTATCCTGCAACTTTACCAAATTCATTGTTTAGCTCTAGTAGTTTTCTGGTAACATCTTTAGGATTCTCTATGTATACTATCATGCCATCTGCAGACAGTGACAGCTTTACTTCTTCTTTTCTGATTTGGATTCCTTTTATTTCTTTTTCTTCTCTGATGGCTGTGGCTAAAAATTCCAAAACTATATTGAATAATAGTGGTGAGAGTGGACAACTTTGTCTTGTTCCTGATCTTAGAGGAAACGGTTTCAGTTGTTCACTATTGAGAAAGATGTTGGCTGTGGGTTTGTCATATATGGCCTTTATTATGTTGAGGTAAGTTCCCTCTATGCCTACTTTCTGTAGGTTTTTTATCATAAATGGGTGTTGAATTTTGTCAAAAGCTTTCTCTGCATCTATTGAGATGATCATATGGTTTTTCTCCTTCAATTTGTTAATATGGTGTATCACATTGATTGATTTGCATATATTGAAGAATCCTTGCATTCCTGGGATAAACCCCACTTGATCATGGTGTATGATCCGTTTAATGTGCTGCTGGATTCTGTTTGCTAGTATTTTGTTGAGGATTTTTGCATCTATGTTCATCAGAGATATTGGCCTGTAGTTTTCTTTCTTTGTGACATCTTTGTCTGGTTTTGGTATCAGGGTGATGGTGGTCTCGTAGAATGAGTTTGGGAGTGTTCCTCCCTCTGCTATATTTTGGAGGAGTTTGAGAAGATAGGTGTTAGCTCTTCTCTAAATGTTTGATAGAATTTGCCTGTGAAGCCATCTGTTCCTAGACTTTTGTTTGTTAGAAGATTTTTAATCACAGTCTCAATTTCAGTGCTTGTGATTGGTCTGTTTATATTTTCTATTTCTTCCTGGTTCAGTCTTGGAAGGTTGTGCTTTTCTAAGAATTTGTCCATTTTTTCGTGGTTGTCCATTTTATTGACATAGTTGCTTGTAATAATCTCTCATGATCCTTGGTATTTCTGCAGTGGCAGTTGTTACTTCTCCTTTTTCATTTGTAATTCTATTAATTTGAGTCTTCTCCTTTTTTTTCTTGATGAGTCTTGCTAATGGTTTATCAATTTTGTTTATCTTCTCAAAGCTTCTCAAAGAAGCTTTCAGTTTTATTAATCTTTGCTATTGTTTCCTTCATTTCTATTTCATTTGTTTCTGATCTGATCTTTATGATTTCTTTCCTTCTGCTAACTATGGGTTTTTTTTGTTCTTCTTTCTCTAATTGCTTTAGGTGTAAGGCTAGGTTGTTTATTTGTGATGTTTCTTGTTTCTTGAGGTAGGATTATATTGCTATAAACTTCCCTCTAAGAAGTGCTTTTGCTGCTTCCCAAAGGTTTTGTGTCATAGTGTTTTCATTGTCATTTGTTTGTAGGTTATTTTTGATTTCCTCTGATTTATTCAGTGATCTCTTGGTTATTTAGTAATGTATTGTTTAGCCTCCATGTGTTTGTATTTTTTACAGATTTTTTCTTGTAATTGATATCTAGTCTCATAGTGTTGTGGTCGGAAAAGATATTGATATGATTTCAATTTTCTTAAATTTACCAAGGCTTGATTTGTGACCCAAGATATGATCTATCCTGGAGAATGTTCCATGAGGACTTGGGAAGAAAGTGTATTCTGTTGTTTTTGGATGGAATGTCCTAAAAATATCAGATAAGTCCATCTTGTTTAATGTATCATTTAAAGCTTGTGTTTCCTTATTTATATTCATTTTGGTTGATATGTCCATTGGTGAAAGTGGGGTGTTAAAATCCCCTACTATGATTGTGTTACTGTCGATTTCCCCTTTTATGGCTGTCAGCATTTGCCTTATGTATTGAGATTCTCCTATGTTGGGTGCATAAATATTTACAATTGTTATAGCTTCTTCTTAGATTGATCCCTTGATCATTATGTAGTGTCCTTCTTTGTCTCTTGTAATAGTCTTTATTTTAAAGTCTATTTTTTCTGATATGAGAATTGCTACTCCAGCTTTCTTTTGATTTCCATTTGCATGGAATATCTTTTTCTATCCCCTCACTTTCAGTCTGTATGTGTCCCTAGGTCTGAAGTGGGTCTCTTGTAGACAGCATATATATGAATCTTGTTTTTGTATCCATTCAGCCAGTCTATGTCTTTTGGTTGGGGCATTTAATCCATTTACATTCAAGGTTATTATCGATATGCATGTTCCTATTACCATATTCCTAATTGTTTTGGGTTTGTTTCTGTGGGTCTTTTTCTTCTCTCGTGTTTCCCACCTGGAGAATTTTCTTTAGCATTTGTTGTAAAGCTGGTTTGGTGGTGATGAATTCTCTTAGTGTTTGCTTGTCTGTAAAGCTTTTGATTTCTCCATCAAATCTGAATGAGATCCTTGATGGGCAGAGTAATCTTGGTTGTAGGTTGTTCCCTTTCATCACTTTAAGTATGTCCTGCCACTCCCTTCTGGCTTGCAGAGTTTCTGCTGAAAGATCAGCTGTTAACCTTCTGGGGATTCCCTTGTATGTTATTTGTTGTTTTTCCCTTGCTGCTTCTAATATTTTTTCTTTGTATTTAATTTTTGATAGTTTGATTAATATGCGTCTTGGCGTGTTTCTCCTTGGATTTATCCTGTGTGGGACTTTCTGCGCTTCTTGGATTTGATTGACTATTTCCTTTCCCATATTAGGGAAGTTTTCAACTATAATCTCTTCAAATATTTTTTCAGTCCCTTTCTTTTTCTCTTCTCCTTCTGGGACCCCTATAATTTGAATGTTGGTGTGTTTAATGTTGTCCCAGATGTCTCTCAGACTGTCCTCGATTCTTTTCATTCTTTTTTCTTTATTCTGCTCTGTGGTAGTTATTTCCACTATTTTATGTTCCAGGTCACTTATCTGTTCTTCTGCCTCAGTTATTCTGCTATTGATCCCTTCTAGAGAATTTTTAATTTCATTGATTGTGTTGTTCATCACTGTTTGTTTCCTCTTTAGTTCTTCTAGGTCCTTGTTAAACGTTTCTTGTATTTTCTCCCTTCTATTTCCAAGATTTTGGATCATCTTTACTATCATTACTGTGATTTCTTTTTCAGGTAGACTGCCTATTTCCTCTTCATTTGTTTGGTTTGGTGGGTTTTTACCTTGCTCCTTCATCAGTTGTGTGTTCCTCTGTCTTCTCATTTTGCTTAACTTACTGTGTTTGGGGTCTCCTTTTTGCAGGCTGCAGGTTTGTAGTTCACGTTGTTTTTGGTGTCTGCCCCCAGTGGCTAAGGTTGTTTCAGTGGGTTGTGCAGGCTTCCTCTTGGAGGGGACTGGTGCCTGTGTTCTGGTGGATTAGGCTGGATCTTGTCTTGCTGGTGGGCAGGACCGTGTCCGGTGGTGTGTTTTGGGGCATCTGTGACCTTATTATGATTTTAGGCAACCTCTCTGCTATTGGGTTGGGTTGTGTTCCTGTCTTGCTAGTTGTTTGGCATAGGGTGTCCAGCACTGTAGCTTGCTGGTCATTGAGCAGAGCTGGGTCTTAACGCTCAGATGGAGATCCCTGGGAGAGCTTTCACCATTTGATATTACGTGGAGCTGGGAGGTGTCTGGTGGACCAGTGTCCTGAACTTGGCTCTCCCACCTCAGAGACACAGGCCTGACACCCGGACAGAACACCAAGACCCTGTCAGCCACATGGCTCAGAAGGAAAAGGAGAAAAAAAGAAAGAAAGAAAGAAAAAATAAAATAAAATAAAATAAAGTTATTAAAATAAAAAATTTAAAAAAATATTAAAAATAAAAAAAATTAAGAAGTAATTTTAAAAAAGGAAGAAAGAAAAGAAGAGAGCAACCGAACCAAAAAACAAATCCACCATGATAACAAGCGCTAAAAACTGTACTAAAAAACCCAAAAAAACAAAAAACAAAACGGACAGACAGAACCCTAGGATCAACAGCAAAAGCAAAGTTTTAGAGACAAGATCACACAAAGAAGCATACACATAAACACTCACAAAAAGAGAAAAAAAAATCTATATATAAAAAAAAGGGAGAGCAACCAAATCAAGAAACAAATCTACCAATGATAATGAACTCTAAATACTAAACTACAATAAACATAAAACCAGAAATAAATTGATGCAGAAAGCAAACCCCACGTCTACAGTTGCTCCCAAAGTTCACTGCCTCATTTTTGAGATGATTCATTGTCTATTCAGGTATTCCAGAGATGCAGGGTACATCAAGTTGATTGTGGAGATTTAATCCGCTGCTCCTGAGGCTGCTGGGAGAGATTTCCCTTTCTCTTCTTTGTTCGCACATCTCCCGGGGTTCAGCTTTGGATTTGGCAGTGCCTCTGCATGTAGGTCGCCTGAGGGCATCTGTTCTTTGCTCAGATAGGACAGGGTTAAAGTAGCAGCTGCTTCGGGGGCTCTGGCTCACTCAGGCCAGCAGGGAGGGAGGGGTATGGAATGCGTGGTGAGCCTGCGGTGGCAGAGGCCGGCATGACGTTGCACCAGCCTGAGGTGCGCCGTGTGTTCTCCGGGGGAAGTTGTCCCTGGATCATGGGAACCTGGCAGAGGCGGGCTGCACAGGCTCCCGGGAGGGGAGGTGTGAATAGTGGCCTGTGCTTGCACACAGGCTTCTTGGTGGTGGCGGCAGCAGCCTTAGCATTTCATGCCTGTCTCTGGTGTCCGCGCTGATAGCCATGGCTCGCGCCTGTCTCTGGAGCTCGTTTAGGTGGTACTCTGAATTCCCTCTCCTTGCGCACCCCGAAACAATGGTCTCTTGCCTCTTAGGCAGATCTGGACTTTTTCCTGGACTCCCTCCCGGCTAGCTGTGGCGCACTAGCCCCCTTCAGGCTGTGTTCACGCAGCCAACCCCAGTCCTCTCCCTGGGATCTGACCGAAGCCCGAGCCTCAGCTCCCAGCCCCCGCCCATCCCGGCAGGTGAGCAGACAAGCCTCTCGGGCTGGTGAGTGCTGGTCAGCACTGATCCTCTGTGCGGGGATCTCTCTGCTTTGCCCTCCACACCCCTGTTGCTGCGCTCTCCTCCGTGGCTCCAAAGCTTCCCCCCAACCACCCCCTGTCTCCACCCTTGAAGGGCCTTCATAGTGTGTGGAAACTTTTCCTCCTTCACAGCTCCCTCCCAGAGGTGCAGCTCCCATCCCTATTCTTTTGTCTCTGTTATTTCTTTTTTCTTTTGCCCTACCAGGTACATGGGGAGTTTCTTGCCTTTTGGGAGGTCTGAGGTCTTCTGCCAGCATTCACTAGGTGTTCTGTAGGAGTTGTTCCACATGTAGATGTATTTCTGATGTATTTGTGGGGAGGAAGCTGATCTCCACGTCTTACTCCTCCACCATCTTGAAGATCTCCCCAAGAGCTGTTTTTAATTCAGGGTCTTCTGTTGTTCTATATAAATTTTAGGATTATTTGCTCTAATTCTGTGAAAAATGTCATGGGTATTTTTATAGGGATTGCATTAAATTTGTAAATTGCTTTGGGTCGTATGGCCATTGTAACAATAGGAATTCTTCCAATCCAAGAGCATGGGATATCTTTCCATTTCTTTGAATCATATTAAATTTCCTTCATCAGAGTTTTATAGTTTTTAGTGTATAGATCTTTCACCTCCCAGGAATTTTGTTTTGATGTGATTTTAAACAGGATTTTTTTTTACTTTCTCCTTCTGATATTTCATTATTAGTGTATATAAATGCATGGATTAACAAACACAGGCCACTATATATATATAATAGATAAGCAACAAGGATATACTGTAGAACCTGGAGAATTATACCCATTATCTTGTAAAAACCTATAATAGAGTATATTCTGCAAAAATACTGAATCACTGTGCTATGTACTTGAAACTAACACAGTCTTGTAAATCAACTGTACTTCAATTAAAAGAAAGAGCAGTTGTCACAGCTTTCAACTCCTAGAGCCCTTGAGCATGTTCTCTGTCACCTCCCTGCCTCTGCCTTCATAGATCCATCACTTGGAATCTAACTCCCCGTATGTACACAGCACTGCCTTCACTGGCTACCTCCTAGCCCCTTACAAACCTCAGCTCAGATATCACCCCTCCCCCCTGCCCAGTGGATTATATGTCCAGCGTGTGTTCTGAATTACATCATTTATCCTACTCTAATTCCAAATTTCCATTCCTCATAGCAATCTTCAACCCCCTTGAAAGCTGGGACTGAGGCTTTTCCCCCTGTTATAGCTACAGTCCATTTTCTTTGAAGGGGCTGAAATATTTTTAATAATCCCATTTGTGGATTTGAATATAAAGCCACTTCCTCTTTGTGGTTTTTCCCCATGGTTTGGTTAGCTGCCCATAGCCAGTAGAGGGCACTCTGGCCTTTGACTAGAGTGCCCTTTGGTGGTAGTTTGATTCCTTCAGCATTAAACTTGCTTTTATTTTCATTTTCCCCCAAAGAGGTGCTGATTTGAAGTTTCTTAATCAAGAGGCTGAAATCATACATTAGATATTTAAAGTTATATCTTGTTTGTATAAAGCATCCAAAGAATATATTGGAGTCGTGTAGAGCGATGGTACACCTTCACTTAATCGTCTGAGGTTTATTGCTGAATCCACACAGCCTCAAAAATTCCCCTCCTCAGGCAGAGCGGGTGCAGCTGCTGAGTTCTTGACAGTAGCTGAAGGGGTCTGAAGAGCATAATATGGTGTCATGCAAACGTACTAACCTTTCAGGGCTCCAAAGCCTGCTCCACCCCTCACTTAGGCGGGGTTGGCCTAGGGTGGTTTTGATGAGTTGTGATAGTAAAAGTGAATATTATTTGAGGAATGGAGGGGGAATGAGTCTGGTTTAGGAAGTGAGGGTAACGGGTCGTTCATTCATCCAGTCAGTCTTTCACATGTTTAATAAATATTTGAGAACCTACCATGTACCCAGTGCTATTCTCATCACTGGACTACAGCAATAAATAAAACATATTAAGTCCCTGACCTCATGGAGCTTATGTTCCAGGGAGGGATATAAAATTAAATTTAAAAAAATATAATAAAATATAAGGAAAAATCCCATGGGGGGAAAAAATACAGCGTGCTGAAGGGTTAGAGAAACAAAGAGGGTGCAGTTTTAGGTGTGTGTGTCATAGAGGGGAGAACATTCCAGACAGAGAGTTCAGCAAGTGCAGAGACCCCAAAGCAGAGAGTGCCTGGTGAGCTGAAGGGATGGAAGGAGGCCAGAAGAGCTGGAGCAGGGCTGTGTGGGGAAGGTGGTGGGAGATGAGGTTGGGGAGGTATCAGGGGTGGGGCAGGGAGAGCTGGGGGGCCTGGTTAGGACTGGGATTTTCTTCACAGTGTGATGAGAAACCATGGGACGGATGGTCAATAGTGGAAGCACGGAGAACAGCCTGGGGGTTAATGCAGAGTCCAGGCAAGAGGTGCTGGTGGCCGGAACACAGTGGCAGTGGCAGAGGTGGTATGTAGTGGTCAAATTAGGCTGTATTTGAAAGACTTTAAAGACAGAGTTCCTGAGATTTGCAATGGATTGATTATATGAAACGTATATAAGGGAGAGAGTGGCCAAATCCAGGGTCTCGTTTTCCCCTTTCTTTTCTTTCTTTTTTTTAAAAATAGATTTATTTATTTTATTTATTTATTTTTGGCTGCATTGGGTCTTCGTTGCTGCACACGGGCTTTCTCTAGTTGCGGCGAGGGGTAGCTACTCTTCCTTGTGGAGCACAGGCTCTAGGTGCACGAGCTTCAGTAGTTGTGGCACACGGACTCAGTAGTTGTGGCTCGCGGGCTCTAGAGCGTAGGCTCAGTAGTTGTGGCACACAGACTTAGTTGCTCTGCAGCATGTGGGATCTTCCCAGATCAGGGCTCAAACCTGTGTCACAGGCAGATTCTTAACCACTGTGCCACCAGGGAAGCCCCTCCCCTTTCTTTTCTTAGGATGCATTTAAACTGAAGCCAAACTAGTCATCATCCATCTTAAGCTCTTGTATCCCTAACACCAAACCTAGCACTGAACAGCTGTTGTTTATGCTGCCGTTAACAGTGAGGATTTCTTTTTTTTTTCTTTCTTTATTTTGGCTGCGCCGGGTCTTAATTGCAGCAGGCGGGATCTTTAGTTGTAGCATGCAGACTCTTAGTTGCAACATGCACGCGGGATCTAGCTCCCCGACCAGGGGATCGAACCTGGGCCCCCTGCACTGGGAGCTCAGAGTCTTACCCACTGGACCACCAGGGAAGTCCCAACAGTGAGGATTTCTGATTTCAAATAACAGGACTTCAGCATAGGGGCTTCCTTCATTGTTCTATGATTGACAGCAGTCTGTTCATCAGGTTTGGATGATCTGCGAGGTGTAACATGAGCACCAATGGTTTTTCCCTTTGTGGCCTCTGTTTCCCCCAATCCTCTTTCTGCTCTTTTATCTAGAATGAAGCATTTCATTTTGTTAGCTGAAGAAAGCCACCTTTAAAATTTTTATCCCTATACCCCCAAGAAAGAACATTTTATATCCCTTCTGAAAAAGTGCAATGAAACCTCAGTGTGGTATTTGTCATTATTTCGAGTCAGGTTGGCGAGAATCTCCGTGATCAGGGCAGATTTTAATTCTTCTGGGCTCTGTGCCTGTAATTCAGAGAGCTGCCACCAAGTGGCGCGAAGTGTAATGGGCTAGGCCTCTCTGGGTACAGGTAGGAATGGAGAGCAAACTCCAGGCTTTTTTTTCCCTCAAGAACTTGCAGTTTATAGAGATGAACCTCATTTAAAAGTATACCCAATAACTTAGAAAGAATAATAGCACAGTAATTCATAATGAAAAAGCCTGTCTTTTAAATGTTTCCCATATCTCACCTTCTCTGCAGCTCACTGCCTGTTTTAGGTCCCCTCCTCATCATGTCTCCCCCATTCCCACATCACCAACCTCCTAATTGCATTCCCTGCCCCTCATCAACCCTACCCAGTCTTTTATTTTATTTTTTACCCCCAAAATGATGTCTCTAAATCACAAGTTTGATCTCATCACTCTCCCCCTCAACACTTTGCCTCCCATTGTCTACAGAATAAATCCCGAACTTCAAGCCCTTCATAATCTGGCCCAGTTGACCTTCACATCTGCATCTTCTCCCACCCCATCTTTTCAACCCTATGGTCTCTTGGTACTGGCCACACTCGTGTTCCTTTAGTAAGATGTACATTCAAGCCTTTGCTTTTCTCCATGCTGTTCCTTCTGCCTGGAATGCTCTTTCCTTTTTCCCTGGAAACTTCATACTGATTCTCCAAGCCTCTGCTCAAAGCACCTTCTCTGTAAGATCTTACACAGCGTACTCATGACAGGCTCTCCTGGTGCTGCCGTAGCAGTTTTTACAACCCCCTATGCCTCTATTCTAGTGCAGAGGCTAATCACCAAAGCTGCTTTTTGTTGGTGTCTTTCTATGTGCCAGGGACTCCTTAAGGTCCTTTGTCTTAACAATAATGTGGATATATGTCTCCCATGCAAGATGTCTTGAAGATCAAGGTTTGCTTACATTCTGTAACTTTTCAGAGTTTACTAATATACCAGAGGCACAGCAAATGCTTATAAATTTCCCATCGATTAAAGACCCAAAGATTTTGGTTTTGATCTTGTGGGTTCTCAAGCACCACCTGGTGATTGTAAGAATTCCTGTAAGATTTTTTAAGAGTTCCCATAAGAATTCTGACAAGACTGAAATATGCCCCTTTTCACTGGGATGAGGTTTGGGGAATGCCTCACTTTATAAACCATGGGCTATAAACCACAGAGGGAAAACCCGGTCACCCCTCTCTTATTAAGAGCATTTCCAACTTTCTGACAATCATTGTAGATTTAACATGTTTTGGATAATAAGATGAAATGTAATCAAGTTACCCAAAGTGTTGTGAGGTTCTAGTCACATGTGCGCTAAATAAATAACTCAGTTATTGTCTTCCCTTCCCCTCCTCCCTTGTGTAATTTAAAATGTTTTAGGAGTTCTAGTACAAAAATAGAGAGCAAGTGAAAATTTTTCCCTTCACTCTGAAAAGTTTCAAGGGTTACTAGGAGTTTCTCTACAGTTTGTTGGAATGTAAGAACATCACAGATACAGGGAATTGTATGGATTCACTTTCTTCTCATGCTGTTTTGGACCAAGAAGGGTAGAACATCTGCAGACACCTGTATGTTCTTGTAACTGCAGGGCGAAGAGGCCGATCTAAATGTCTACCATGGGAACTGGGGTGGGAAGGGATATTCTTTCCGTGAGAGAAAGAGTAGGTGAAAAATATGGAGATAGATGATAGACTGATTGATAGATGTATATTCAGGCCCTTCCATGCCTGGATTAAGACTCTTAAACAATGTATGGAGACCAAAATTAATACCTGTCTCTGGGATGAGTGCCCTGAATATGCAGAGGTAACCTGCTGAAAACCAAAGTGGTATGATCTAGTTTGGGGTCAGAAGGGAAAAGTAATTTTTAGTGTAAACCTGGGTGGTAGCATTCAGCTGTCTTCCAAACCAACCCCAAGAATCTTGGACCTAAATTCCTCAAGACTGGAGACTAAAATACCAGGGCATGTTCCTGTCCTGGAGCCTAATAAGGAACCACAAATACTAGTGTAAAGTGAAGCCTTCCTCATCAACTCCAGAAAAGGAAATAGTCCTGGAAGGGAATCGACAGTAGTTACAAAGGAAGCCCCCAGGGGGCAAGAAAAGAGCACCATCAATGGCAGTGGTAAAACCTCAGTGGATACTTTAGGGGAATGAAATATGTGACTAACCTGGGAAAAGGGTAACTTCAGGGGTCTTGGATTTCCACTCATTTTACTGGGTGTCCAACAGAAAAACATATCCATCAGGTATGCTGCCCAGCCATTTTGCCCAGACACAGTTCATACTGACTAATCTGGTGTGTGAATGCACTGGGGGAAACTGTAGCTTGTAAGCATTTCCCTACAGCTCTTGCTATGTTGTACTGTGATTTGTTATTTGTGTGTCTGTCTCTCTTGCCAGATTGTAAACTATTAGGGAGAAAGAAGTAAGCATTATTCATTCTTGTACCTCTAGTTCCTAACTTAGAAACTACACTGCCAGTTGATCAACAAATCCCGGTGAATGAATGAATTTCTGAATGAATCAGTGGGTGAATGGATGAGGACATGGTTTGGCCCCCTCTCTGCTCCTGAAGCCCGACTCCACATGCTGCTTCCTAAAAAGTATTTCATGATTGCTTAGAAAGTTTACCACTAGCACAGTCCTTTGCATTTTAAAGGTGCAGGATTGAGAACAATTGCTTATCTATGCAGACAGGGCTGGAAAGAACTGATTCATGGTTTGCAGGTCCCTTCAGTAGGCACAAACAAGACTTTTCTTTGACTTATGTCTCCAAATGCTCTCTACAGACTCAGCCCAGCTTCCCATAGCTCAGATATTGGACCAAAACACCATCCACCTTTAATTCAATTCTTTCATCAATCGTTGATATGATTTTCAGGCTCTGGGAATGAGTGGACCAAAGGGTGCTGTGAAGGAATGTATCGGGACCCTCTGACGACTTCCCGTTTGGAACCATGTGCGTCTATATGAAATTCAGTACAGATTAAGCAAGTTACCAGGGTATTGTTTTTGTTTGTTTGCTTTGCTTTGTTTTATTGTAAGCTTGTTATCATCATCATCAGACACCTGTGAGGGCAATTTAGGTTTCAAATAAGCAAACCACAAATACAGGCAAGCACATAAGTGTATTGAAGAACAGAAAGTTGGTGGAAATAGTTACCCTCTCAGACCCAATCTCTTTGTGAATGAACACTAAATGAAGAGAACTCAGAGATGAGTCTTTTCATGATAAACATCTTTGTATTTTATGAAGAACTTGGAAATAACTTACCTCTATGGATGGGCTATAAAGAGTCCCTGAGCCTCTAGTAGCAAAAAACCAAAAAACAAAAACAAACAAAACAAAACAAAACAAAACAGAAACCAAAAAACTCACTCTTGTTTCTAGGGTAATCATAAATTAGTTGACAAGTTTTTGTGATTCCAGAGGGCTGAGAACATTTTATCATGGTGCATTTATTTTAGAATGTACTGGGGTGGAATTGTTTTGGTCCACAGCTGTGTTTTTGCACTTTACAATTACCCCACTATGCTAAATTAATTTAAAAGTAATTAGATTTGAATGATTTAAGTTATGGTGATTAAGATTTCTATAAGGTTTGCAAGTCTCTGACATTTGAGCTTCTACAGGATACTGTGACACTTGCATCTTGTGGAAAGTGATTTATAGATGGTTAGGTGACCCAAGAAGTTCAGGACCTATCTTGCCCCAACCTCCAGTCCCCCTGGAATCTGAGGGAGAAGATGAGGATGACAAGCAAAGGGCTGGTTGGGGCCTGACCTGGTGTGGAGCTTGGCCAGCTCATGGACTGAGTGTCTCTCTCACCTGAAGTGTGCTGGCTGAAGGTCCAGCTCCACAGCAGAAGAGGAGTCTTCCTCAGCTCCCTTTAACCCTGTCCACACTGAAATCTCAGGTCTCTGAAGGTTACCCTTAAGGGGGAGGAAGGGCAAGCCCAAGGAAAAGTATTCCAAGAAAGAGGAGGAGCCAAATGCTGCAGGAAGCTTTTCTAAGCACGAGCTCCCCATTCACCTGAAGAAGGCTGTTGAGTCAGTCCACCATCTAGGAATTCCATGGGGCTGCCAAGCTGGAGGGAGCTAATGGCGACAAAAAAGGGAGCAAGAGCTGCCACCAGAAAACAAACCAAAAAAATTTTTTTGTCTGTCTTCGTATAAGAGTTTTTCCTAAACATGGTGTTGTCCCTGGGCTTACTTTTCTGTAAATGGAGAAATGACTCATATCATCTAATCATTTCTATCCAAAGTTAGTGTTGTATTCATGATGGACTTTGTAGTCTTTGGACTAAATCTGCTTTATAGGGATCAAATAATTATATGGAAACAGCCAAGTGTTGTTTCACAGTTATTAAACCAGTGAACACGTGTTAAACTTGTTTTTACTGTAGCTACCCACACCTGTAGCTCATCATTGGAAACACCTGGGGAGCTTTCTGGTTGGCCCTTAAAAATCTGTAGAGTTCAGAGTTACCAGGTCTTTCTGATGGTCAGCCAAGATTGAGAACTGTCAATCTAGCCTCCTAGTTCTAGCCTCCTGGAACTGTCAATCTAGCCTCCATGCCTAGTGGCCTCCCCAAATAGGTGTTTTGTTTATGCTCATAATTTAAGTGCTTTTCTCTATGTTCTTTTTCTAAACCCTAACTCTTCTCATGTCTCTTATCTTTGATGAGACCTTCTCTGAATATGTGATTAAGCAAAATACTCTCTAATATCTGAATACTTACAGAATATATTTCTCCCCTTACATACTTAGTCATCTTTTGAGATCTGTAAATCTGGCTTCCCAGACCTGGGGGCAATCAAGTGTATAGCTCTTTAAGACTTCTAAGAGATTAATGGCTACACAAACAGATGCTCAATGTACATTTGCCAATTAAAAAAAAATAGAATTCTAAACCTAAATTGATTAATGCTAAATACTTCAATTTTGAGCCTACTTAGAAATTTTTTGCTAAAGAGAACATGAAATTACAGTGAAATTGGTGGTGTAAGTGTCAATGATGGGATTCTCTTACAGTAGAAACCTTCCAAGCCTAAGGCTTGATAACACTGAAAGGAATTGTAGGCTCTCTGTTCAGATCTCAAAGGCAAGCCAATCTCTGGGATAGTAAGTGAATTAAGGGGTTGAATGACAAGGTCCATATTAAGGTTCTTGCATGAAGTAGTACAGTCCTCCCTGTGCATGGCTGCACTATGCATGAATTTCAGTTAGTTAAATAACACCAGTCCCACAAAAATATGATTCAAATTTCATTACCATGTTATACTTACTGTGAGTAACTGCATAACATACAATTTGCTCCTAGCTCTTCAGGCAACAAATATCTATGTAAATAACATGCAAATCATGATCAGTAACCATTCATGCCCTTTATTTCAAAGTCTGCGAGTGATTGGTCTATACATTTCCTTTTTTAATTCTCACAGTCAGCAAAGCATGTAGTTGTATTACCTCCTTGTCTCCCAGGGATAAACCAACATGACATTTTATAAAAATGGATAATCAAAAAGGGAATTGGCCAACAAAGATAAAAGTGCAAAAATGAAATGAAAAGTGATAACCCTGGAAGTGAAATTTGAATCAGACATAAATGGAGTTATAGAAGTACTGCTGACTATGGAAATGACAGGGCTGCTATTTGAAAGATTCGAAATATACAGCTGGAGGAACTTAGGGAAGGTGAAATTATGTATCTAAATTAAGGAAAGTGGTTGTGACAAAAAGGATGAAGATACCGCAGAGGAAGTGGGGCTATCTAGTAAAGAATTCCTCAGTAAGTGAACTTTCAGAGCTGTTTCATGACATTGAATTTGCAAAAGATACATTATTGGAAGTAGATCCTAACACAGAAAGGAGTATGACAATTCACCAACGTATAAACAATGCTCATTCTATATCATAAATTATATGATGAAAAGGAGAAGGCAAACACTGTTCAAACTACTCTTGACAGGTTTTTAATGAACAAATAAAACATTTTAATGTTCAATGTTCCTAATGTGCTAAATTACAATGTCCTAGCTAAACATTAGTTTTACTATTTCTTTCCATTTCCCTATCCATTTATGACCAACAGTAGGAGAGTTTTTAATATTTTGACAAAAATTTTTAAAGGTCACAGAGCAACTGTAATTTCCCCTATTGATTATTAACATTGCTTTGCACAGTTTCAGCTTCCAGGGTCATTTTTACAGTCTTGCACTGCCATGCATAGTGAGGACTACCTGTATTATTTCAAAGTAGACTGTTATAAATTAAGAATGCTTATCATAATTTATAGAGTAAACACTTAAAAATACATAAATAAAAGATACATAGAAAAGGTATAGCTAAAAGGTTTATAGAAGAATTCAAAGAGATTACTTAAAATTATTTGATTAACTCAAAAGAAGGTAGGAAATTAAAAATAGTGAAACAAAAACATCTTTTTAGATGGCAGCAAGGTGATAAAGTCAACTATATCAATGATTACATTAAGTGTACATGTGCTAAGCACTTTAATTGAAATTCAGAGATTGTCAGATTGGACAAAAATCAAGTTTCAACTATATGTTGATTACAAAAGACACAATTTCACATAAAGGCGCCCATAGATAAAGGTAAAAGCAAAGGAGAAGACATTCCCTACAAATAGAACTGTAAGAAAGGTGGTACAACTTTTTAATATGGAATAAAGTAGACACCAAGCAAAGAGATTATCAGAGATAATGAGGGACACTTGATAATGATAAAAAGATTTATTCATCAATAATACAAAATAATCATAAATATGTACATATTCAATAATTTCAAAATACATAAAATAGGAGAAATAGAAATATCAGTAATTATCATTAGAGATTTTAATATCCCTTTCTCAGTAATTGATAGAATAATTAGTTAAATTCAGGACACATAAAGATGTGAACAACACCTTGACCTAACATCGCCAGAGCACTACCCACAACATCTGCAGAATCCATGTTCATTCCCAGTGCATATGGGACTTCCATCAAAATAGACTATTTGCTAGGTCATTACATTTTAAAAGATTGAAATATTATGCACTATGTTCTCTGACCATAATTAGAGATAAATAACAGTAACTTAATACATTAATAATGCATAATAAGACAAAAGATGAAAATTTTGCATTTTTATAAGCATATTTTGTATTTGGGTCCAATGTGATTTTTCTCTTCATATATATTCTATAGAGCTGTCATAAATAGGCCCTACCCCAATGGTTAATTTTGAACATTGTAAAATGGCAGCATTAGTCTCATAGGAGCTGTGATATTTGAATTAATTCAAAGAGCACCTGGCATGGTTTAGGTGACAGATTGTGAAAAGACTTTGCTACTAGAGGACCAATTGGACCAAGTGCTTTGGTTCTGTTTATCCAGATGGCATATTAAAGTTTCCCCATTTTAAAAAATCCACTCTACCAATCGGTCTTTTAATTGTTGTATTTAGACAATTTAGTTAGCTAATGTTAGGCCTTAAGTCTACCATTTGTTTTGGTTTTTGTCTGTTCTTTCTGATTTTAGTTTCTCTGTTTTCTTTTTTCTGCCTTCCTGTGTTACTTTAAAAATTTTTAGAAGTCCATTTTCATTTATCATTTTTACTTATTAACTATAGTGGTTTTGAGTATACCACTTTGTATAGCTTTTTAATCAATTGCTTCAGGTATTATATTACATACACTATATATATATATATATATATATGTTATATATATCATATGTATGACGCACAGTCTACTGGTATCAACATTTTACTAGTTAGAATGAAGTGTAGAAACTTATATCATTTTATATCCCTTTGCCCTCTTCCATTTATAATTGGCTTAAATAAATATTAAATTTAAGAATTTCCTCTATGTATATTGAGAACCAAATTAAAGAGTGTTATAATTTGTGCTTCAAATGTCAAATGTAATTTTAAAAACTCAAGAGGAAAAGTAAAATCTTCTTTACTCGTATTGCTCCTCTTCCCATTGTACTTTCTTCCTTCCTGATATTCCAAGATCCCTTCTTTTATTATTTCTCTCTGTTTAGAAGTAGGAAGCCACGGCTTATTGCTGACAGGTGTGGTTGGAAGTCCAGGTTCCCCAGTTGACATCCAATGACACTCGATGGGGGGGGGGTGGCCCCTTATTACTGCTGATATCACCCCTTGTACCCTGTCATTACTCTAGTCACAAGGTCCCTAGCCTGTCTGCCTTTTGCTCTCCACCTTTCAGTCTTCTTGTGTTTCTTTAATCGAAAATGTCCAATATTTTTAGCTGTACTGAATAAAAAGAATAGGGAAAAGTATGTCTACTTCATATTTGCAGATGTGGAAATCTTGGAAAATACTTCTAATGCGATGATAATGAAAACTCAATCTATCAGAATTTGTGAGATGCAGCTAAAGTAGTATTTAGCAAGAAATATGTAAATCTAAAAAGTTGTATTAGAAAATAAAAATGATCTATAATTGGTGATCTAAACCTCCACCTTAGAAAGCTAGAAAAAGAAGACCAAATTAAACTCAAAGTAACTAGAAGATGGAAATGATAAAGATAAGAGCACACTAAATGTATCAGAGAACAGAAGAATAAAAAATTCATTGACATCAGCAGCCCTTTCTTTGACAAGATCAACAAAATTGAGGAATCTTTAGCAAGACTGATCAAGGATAAAAAAGAGAGAAGATGTAAATTGCCAGTACATTCAGTTTTGATATAACACTTGTTTTGAGATGTGAATTCTTTCCAATACAATTGGTAAACTAGGGAACACCTTGAGCGTAGCACACTTTCACATTCACTTGTGCGTGATTCTTCTGTGCACAAGAAACATAGGTGAATGCTGAACCCAGCTGAACCAAGTCACCTAGGAATACACAATATGCACATCTGTGCACAGCTCAGACATCTACCAGCTTCCTCATCTCACCACGTGTGTGTTGGGCCACACCCATCCACATCTGGTGTTGGATCTTCCTGTTCAATTTTAGAAAACTATTTCCATCACTTCATAACTCATAAACTGCAACCCTTCTGATGCCTGCTTCCACAAGCAAGCTTCAGGTCTTTTTTTAAGGTGAAGTGCCACTTTTGTTGTAGTACTTATGTATTTCTTAAGCATTCCACATGTGTAAAACTGCTACTGTTTTTTAACAGATTTCTTTTTATTTTTCTGTTATGTGTCACCAACAAAAGTTTTTGAATGTTGTACCCTTATTCCCATTTCCCCCATAAGCCTTGTGGTTTTTACTGTGTAATTTTGCATAACACCGTGATTTTTAAGGATATATATGTAGCATTATAGCAAAAATGACTGTTACTTTACCGGGTGATGAAATTTACTATCCCTGATAGTACAACCAGACATTATGTGCCTCCTGATATGTTGCAATATGAACTATACAGCATCTCCTGTGAAGACTTCTTACCAAAAATCTTGAGCCTGAAGCTAATCAAGACTTTAGATCTAACCTCCAGTGTTAAAAAAAAAAAAGAAAAAGAAAAAGAAAAAAACCACAAGAGAGGGTGAGAGAAATAATTTAAATGACACCATGAGGAAACCACTAGATAAATGCAAAATGTTACAACCAAGCAGATAGTTGGTCTGGTCTGATTGTATCCTATTTTGGAGAAACCAACTATAAAATACATTTTTGGTACCACTGGGGCCACTTACTAGAGACAAGGTATTACATGAGATTATGGAGTCATTGTTACTTTTAAGAGTAGTAATGTTATTGCTGTTAAATTGCAAAATGTCCTTGTTTGGGGACTATAAAAACTTACGTATTTAGAAGTGAAATGTCCTGATGTGCGTAATTCCTCTAAAATGTTTCAGCCTTTTACATATGTGTGTATATACACACACACGCACACGCATATATTTCCATATATGTATATGGAAATAGAAATGCAAATATAAGTATATAAAAGCATTTACATACTTATTTATACACTTATTTATAAATATGTAAAAGCAAATACAACAAAATATTATGGATGTTCATTGTACTAATCTTTTCACTTTTTGTATGTTTGACATTTTTTTCTATTCTATTTTTATAATTTTACATGATCGGCATTTAAGAGGAATTAAAATATTATTCACACCTGCTTTTTTGCACAGAAACTCCTTGACTTTAGGGACCACCCCCCCTCCCCCCACCAGGTCTCAGGGCCAATGTATCCTGCCTGCTCCAAGTGGACACAGTCCGATCTCATTGCTCTCGTGTCTCCTGTTATAAAAGCGCTCCGCTCAGGAGGCCTGTGCCCATCTTCGGGATTCCTTGCATTCCTCCAGGATATAAGGCTCCCATTGTATTCCCTTGACTGGCCCCACAAGGGAAATTTAGCATAACTTTCTCTCTTACTTGGATTTTTTTTTTTTTTTTCTTTGAGAAAAGGAACAATCAGATCAGAGCAAAATCTGAAAAAGTGGAGTCATGCTTAATGTTCACCAGGAGGAGAGACAGTGTTCTAGACATTTGGGACTTTGGGGGAAAAATTTTTTATGCCTTTAGCGAAGGCTTTAGCACAGATGGTCAGCCCAAGGGGGAAGGCAGAGCCAGGAGAATGAGTGTACAATGTGTGTGCCTGAGTCCTGCTTTCATGAAAAACTTGGCACAGCGAATCTGTCTCTCCCAACTCCTTGTTGACTCAGAGCTGCTGAATCCGAGCCAGGCCTGAAGGAAATAGATACCTGAGTACAACACACACTGGGACAGCTCGTGTGCACACTGCTGCAGTGATTACATGGAAACCTCGGAGATGAAGGGCATGGGGGTCGGGCATCCAGGAGATGAGTTAGGGTATTTAGGAGTGATTATAGGACTTTCTTTTGGCGCTTTCTTTTTCCCTTTAATTTTTCACTCGAAGAGGTGATTAACTGTTGTGCATCCAGAAGTGGTTTAAGCTAAACCCAGCATAGCTGGCAGAGGTTGTTATAAAATAGAACTTGGTTGTGGGAATGCTGCCTCTTAGCTGTAATCCTTCCGCTGGGTAAAGCAATGTCAATGCTATGCCCCCAGGCCAAGGTCAACCTTGAGAATCAGGTGTAAGATCTCAAGTCTTTAATTTGGGGGGAGAAAGGTCATTCTCATGGGTATGCAAACTATCTGAAGTTAGACGACCTTTTCTTGAATAACCATCATCTTTTTTAGAAGTGGAAGAGACCACTATTAAGAAGATTTAGTTCAGATTCCCAATTTTATAGATGAGGACTATAGAAGTAATTTACCCAAGCTCACATATAGGTAATTGGTGATAGAGGTAAGACTCCAAGTTCAGTGCATTTCTCACTATAGCATGTGGTTTCTCTGAATTTAGGATTCTTTCCCTCATTGATTTATGATTAAATGTGAACTCAGTAGAATACGATTAAAACTCAGAGGAGATTGTGCGTTGTCCTTATTGACCTTGTAAAACTTTGATTAGGTTCTCAAAGGTGGGGAGAAGACTGTAGTTGGAAGATTGTATGGACACAATCAGCAAAATAATCAGAGCCTCTAGTTAGAGGCAGGTGTTGCCCTTTAGGTGGTCTAATCTCAGGGGATGCTCAGAGATGATTCCAGGTGTGCCATCTGAAGAGCTACATCGGCATTGTACGTGTAGGTACCTGTGTGAGGTGGAGAACTAAGCATTATGGAGTTAGGAAACATTACGAAATAAGAAAGGTGGCTCTAGGACCCAAGCTAGGTGTGCATAGAAATATCTCCCTGCCTCCAGCTTTAGCTGAGTCCCCCCTGCATGGGATGCTATGCAACAATTTTTTTCTTCTGTAGAAACTCCCTGGAAAATTCTATTCTATTCTATTCTTTTTATTCATTCATTCTTTTATTTATTTTATTTTTTTAATTTTTTAAAATTTTTATTTATTTATTTATTTTTGGCTGCATTGGGTCCTCGTTGCTGCGCACAGGCTTTCTCCAGTTACGTGAACGGGGGCTACTCTTTGTTGCAGTGTGCGGGCTTCTCATTGCAGTGGCTTCTCTTGTTGTGGCGCATGGGCTTCAGTAGTTGTGGCACGCGGGCTCTAGAGCACAAGCTCAGTAGTTGTGGCACACAGGCTTAGTTGCTCTGCGGCATGTGGGATCTTCCCGGATCAGGGCTCGAACCCGTGTCCCCTGCATTGGCAGGCAGATTCTTAACCACTGCGCCACGAGGGAAGTCCCCATTCTTTAATTTTTTAAAATTTTTATTGGGGTACAGTTGATTTACAATGTTGTGTTGGTTTCAGGTGTACAGTAAAGTGAATCTCTTATACATATACCCACTCTTTTTTAGGTTCTTTTCCCATAGAGGCCATTACAAAGTATTGAGTAGAGTTCCCTGTGCTATACAGTAGGTCATTATTAGATATCTATTTAACATATAGTAGTGTGTATATGTCAATCCCAACCTTCCAGTTTACCCCCACACCCCCTTATCCCCTGGTAACCATAAGTTTATTTTCTACACCTGTAACTCTATTTCTGTTTTGTAGATGAGTTCATTTGTACTCTTTTTTTAGATTCCACATAGAAGTGATATCATATGATATTTGTCTTTCTCTGTCTGACTTACTTCGCTCAGTATGACAATCTCTAGGTCCATCCATGTTGCTGCAAATGACATTATTTCATTCTTTTTGTGGCTTAGTAATATTCCATTGTATATATGTACCACATCTTCTTTATCCATTCCTCAGTTGATGGACATTTAGGTTGCTTCCATGTCCTGGCTATTGTAAATAGTGCTGCAATGAACATGGGGGTGCATGTATCTTTTTGAATTATGGTTTTCTCCAGGTATATGCCCAGGGGTGCGATTGCTGGATCATATGGTAGCTCTATTTTTAGTTTTTTAAGGAACCTGCATATTGTTCTCCATAGTGGCTGTACCAGTTTACATTCCTACCAACAGTGTAAGAAGGTTCTCTTTCATTCATTCTCTTAAAAAAACTTTTTTTGAGGAAATAACTTCAGACATGTAGAAAGGTTGCCAAAATATTGTTAAGAATTCCCATATACCCTTCACCCAGATTCTCAACATGTTAATGTTTTACCAGTTTGATTTATCATTCTCTCTTTCAGAATCATTTGAAAGTATATTGCAGATATAATGTCTCTTTATGCCTAAATTCTTCAAGGTGTATTTTTTTAAACAATGATATTCTTTTATATAACTATAGTACAGTTATCAAAACCAGGAAATTAACATTCATACAGCTATTATCTAATCTACATTCACAATTCGTCACTTGTCACGCTAATGTGTGAATGTATTTTTGTGATCTAGGATCCAATCTAGGCTCACATGATACATTTAGGTGTCATGTCTCTGTAATCTCCTTCAAGTTCCTCAGTCTTTTTTATGACCTAGACGTTTTTGTAGATTACTGGCCGGTTAATTTTTAGAATGTTTTAATTTTTGCTTTATCTCATGTTTCCCACGATTAGATTTAGTTTATACCTTTTTGGAAGTAACACCACAGAAATAATGATGTGTTTTTCTCAGTACATTATCTCAAAAGGCAAATGATACCTATTGCCCATTATAGGTTATAACTGAGCAATTGGGGAAAGTGGTGTCTGTGACATTAGTACACTGTAAAGTAACTTTTTTCCCCATTTGTAATTAATAAGAGTCTTGTGGGAGATGCTTCCAGACTATGTAAAGATTATGTTTCTCATCAAACTTTCACTCGTTGGTTCTGGCATCATGGTGATTCTTGGTTGCTGCCCAATGCTAATTATTTTCTAATTCCACCACTCCTTCCATATTTATTTCATCATGTCTTCTATGTCTATATCTATTAGGTACCATTCTAAGGCAAGGAAGAGATTTTTTTCTTCTTTCTCATTATTTATTTATATATCTACATAAGTACAGACACATGGAGTCTTATTGCATTCGGTGGGTTATAATCTGTACTGTCAATATTTATTTTGAGGCTCAAATTGTCCTAGATTGAGTTCCTTTAAGCTAACTCCTTATCCTTTTGACATGTCCCCATATTCCTTTAACACATCTCTACTTTCTGGTGCAGCAAGATGTTCCAGGTTCATCTAGTAATTTCCCAACCCCACCCCTAAAAGCAGCCGTTTTTTCAAAGAACACTGATTCCTTTCAGTGGAGCATGGTATTTAGAATCCCAGGTCTGGGTGCTAAGTTTGCTTATTTGTACTGAGATGTCCCAAATGACACTTTTTTTTTTTTTAATTTTATTTATTTATTTATGGCTGTGTTGGGTCTTCATTTCTGTGCGAGGGCTTTCTCCAGTTGTGGCAAGCGGGGGCCACTCTTCATTGCGGTGCGCAGGCCTCTCACCATCGCGGCCTCTCCTGTTGCGGAGCACAGGCTCCAGACGCGCAGGCTCAGCAATTATGACTCACGGGCCCAGCCGCTCCGCGGCATGTGGGATCTTCCCAGACCAGGGCTCAAACCCGTGTCCCCTGCATTGGCAGGCGGATTCTCAACCACTGCGCCACCAGGGAAGCCCCCAAATGACACTTTTGCAAGCACTATTTTCATCATTTCACTTCTGTGAAACTTGCTGGGCCTTTCTGCTAGAAGACCCAGGGTCCACTTTTCCATTTCCAGGCCTGTCCTGGTGCTGCCTTCTGTCTTCCAAGAAGAAGCTTTCACCTGCTTGTTCTCATATTCTTAGTAGCATCTGTTCTCCCAGTGGCTGTGAATTTGGATGCAAGCTCACCAGAGCCCATCTGTCCAACCAATTCCTATAGCAACCATGTATTCTGAACCCCAAACTAGGAAATGTCAACACACAACCTCCCAAGCTTAAATATACTTATGGATAGAATGGAACAAGGCCTTTGAAATCTGGAAAGTCCTGGAAATTCTATCCATCAACAAGTACAAAGACCTCCCGCTTCTTCTTCAAATAGGGGCACAGATGTAAAGAAACAAAATTGGTAATTGTGGGTAGAGCTCAACCTTTCCAAACGTCATTTGTGAACCTGTAGCCTGTTCCCTGGTCTATATTTCCCAACTATTCTTCTGAGAAGTTTCAGGGAGGGAGTCTTTGTCAGTTATGCCTCTTTAATTCTTGGAACTAAAGCTCATAAATCCTTCTCTGTCTCTAATCTTGGGTATCTCAGGACTGAATTAGAACCCTGTCAAAGCATTTGCTCTCCATATGAATTCCCAAATGCTCTAAATATCAACTCTCCAAAAGAAGACCAAATACAATGAGTGATGGTGGACAGGAAAAGTAACTAACATAACATATATGTTTTATTTTCCCAGTCCTGAAAGTTTTCCCTGGTCAAGTCTGGCATTTTTATTATGTCTTAAAGTTGTGCTTTGTTATCATTTCATTTGAAAACACATGTCTTTGTTTAAAAATGTGTTAGTTGATGCTAGTTGTATATTCTGAAACATCTTCCTGGAGTCATAGTAGTTTTCATTAATCTCAGAAACCATGGCCTTTTCTAATGCTGGGGAAGCAGAAGCACAAAGGAGGACTTGTCAGAGCTGACTTCCAGCTCAGGGCTGGATTTCAGTGTAATCTTAGCAAGTCACACATCTTGTGTACTGTGTCTACTGTTGCCTCTAGCCCATGTGGTAACTTTGCATGGATTAGAAAAAAGTGCCTAAAAGGTCTCCAACTCACAAGTAATTAGTTGGTCACTTCCACTCACAACTAATTAGCCAAAATTAGTCACATGACTTCATCCAGTCACAAGGCTGTCAGGAAGTGTCCCCTCATGTACCCAGAATGGGGGGAAAACAGGAAATATTTGGCAAGAAGATTAATGACAACGAAATGCCTTACAATTGGTTGTATCTTATAATTGATCGGCAATATTTTACCGTATTAGTGGTAGGTAAAATAGTGGTGCTTCTTACAATATGTGGCCTCTCAAATTTTGTGAAATATGGCTGCTTTTGTGGATAGTATGAGACTTTTAATAGGATTTCTTCCTAGCCCCACTAACACATGGGGTAAAAATCAAAGACTATGGTCATAAAAACACTCATAGCCAGTAAACTAATGCAGAAACTCACAGGATGTCTTTGTGGGCACTGTTGGGCCAAGGCTATGCCATTTGCATGTGTATAGGGGGAGCTGCGTCCATCCTTGGCCATCACTTTTGACCCTCTCTCTTTGTCCTGTATTCCTCCCCCATCTTGTGGCCATTGTAACTGCTGCTGCAATGCCTGGGGCCAAAGTCTCTTTGCTTGTATGAGTCCTGGTGGTCCCGTGGCTCTTGCCATGACTACTGCTTCCCCTGAGACCCTGGTCGCCGTGCCATGTCCATTAGAGTTAATTACCCCTATGCCAGGAAGGAACCGCACTTAGGCTAAGGCTTGGGATCTGGGTCCGATGGCCTCATCTCAGCTTGAGCCCTGGTACAGCTCTGATGCAGGTCATCTGGATGTTTGGAGCCCAAGCTGATGCTGGTATCTGGGCCCAGTTCTGGTTGCCACCTGGCCAGACTCTCCCAGGAATGCCCCACCTTGACCGCATAGCCTGTTTTGCTCTAGCCACCAATACCCTGACTGGCCAGCAAAGTGTCCTCCTCCAGCACCCCATCATGCTGCTGAGGAGGCTGTGTTTCTCCCGCTCCAGGCTGTTAATGATCTTCTCCTAGAGGATAGTCCTGATGAGAGAAAGCCTGTCCCTACTGCTCTGTGAAGCTTTAAACACCATGCAGGGCTTAGCACTTGCTCCACAAATCACTTGCTCTCCTTCCAGACCCACTGCAAGCTTTCCCATCCTTGCCCATTCCCCTCCAGCCACACTGAGCTGTCTGCAACCACCTGCTCTCCAATACACCAGGCTCTCTCACACCAGGCTCTCTCATACCTCGGGTGTTTACACAGGCCTTTTGTTTAGAATATCTTTTGTTTAGAATACATCTTGCTGTATCCAGCCTATTCTTACACATTCTTCAATGTCAGGCCAAAGGCTATCATCCCTTGGACACCTTCCCTGATTTCTGCAGCCTGACTCACTCTCCTTTCCTTCAAGCCCTCCTGAATTTCAGCCATACTCATGTCAATCTAATCACTGTATCACATTATAGTTGAATATATCTGTCTCTTCAAAGCAAGCTCCTTGAAGGCTGAAGCCATGCCCTTGCATTTCCGTGTATCTCATCTCTAGCACAAAGCCTGGCACGTTGCAAAGCCCAACAAATGTTGAATGGATACAGGTCTGTGCTCTTGATGAAGAAAAAGGGAAGTCAGTCACCAGGCATGCACACATGAAGGCTCCATTAGGGCCCTCTCACTGGAAGTGGGGTGACACCAAACCTCGAGACAGAACAAATGGGAGCAGGAGCGGGAGATGCCATCCATGTCAGCTTTCCTCAAGTGTAGTGAGGGGCAGGGAGGGACCAGCAATGATGCCAGGGAGGAAAGATGGGGCATTTCTCAGACACCAGTGTGTGCTAAGGAAGAGCTGCAACACAGAGGCCAATAAGGCAAGAGCCTCAGCCTAGAGAGGACACCCGAGGGGTCAACTCTGTAGCCAGGATTTCACTGCTGAGCACCAGACCTGTTTTCCCAGCTGCCCACTGGAAATATCCTGGACACCTCAGGTTCGGGATGCCCAAACCTGGGAATCATTGTCATCCTCTCTACCTCCTGGGCTTCCTCCTTGGTGAGGGTTCTACCACATATGGAGCCAGGAATCTGGGTATCATTCCTGATGCTTCTCATGCCCTCACTTCCCACATCTGATACACTATCAAGATCTCTCAGTATTTTCACCTGAACATCTTTGGATTCTCCTTGCTAAGTGCCTCGTAATTCCATCTCCTTATCTCCACTCCATTTTCATTCTCTTGATTCAGGCCACCATCCTCTTCCAGACTTAAAACTGATGGCCCTGCCTTTAGTCCCTGCACAATACTGTTAGGTACTTCTCTCCCTTTTCTGAAAGACTTTGGAACCTACTCATAGTCAGGATAAAGTCTTATTTCCTTAGCATGATAGAATCACCTTCACAATCTGGCCCCTTCTTCAATGTCAAGCTTTATCAGTTAAGATTCTTTCAGCTGTAAATGGCAGAAAATCCTGATGCAAAGGACTTAAACCAGTGATTTCCTAAGTGGCAGACACATGTCTAGAGTGTGTGCAGGATGACCCATTGGACTACAAGGAAAAAATATTAGAACTTCTTAAAAGTAAGACATCAAACCTTCCATAGGTTTAAGAGTCTGAAGGAGGAGATAGAATTCCAAATTGGGGAAGAGTTGCCCAAGTGCAATCCAGGTGTGCCTGGCTCAGTGAATTTAGAGATCGTACTATCTGGATTTTTTGGATGGTGAAGATAATGAAATGATTTTCCTTTTAATTTGTTACTGAAACATAATTTATAAAACTGAAATATACCATAGATTAGTTTTTCCTTTTATAGAACTTCTAGAAGTAATAGAAACAACAGAATATACTCTTTTGTGTTTGCCTTTTTTGCTTACCATAATGCTTTTGGGACTGGGATTCATGCGTGATGATGTGACCTGGTATATGCTTGACTTCCTAAGAAGCTGCCAATTTGTTTTCTAGAGTGTTTGTATGATTTTGTACTCCCGCCAGTGGTCTATGAGAATTTAGGTTACTCCATATCCTTGCCAACATTTGATGTTGTCAGACTTTCATTTTAGTGATTGTAGTGAGATGGTATTTCATCTGGGTTTACATTTGCATTTCCCTGATGACTAATGGTGTTATTTACCGTTTTATATGCTTGTTATCCATTTGTATATCTGCTTTTGTGAAGGATCTGTTTAAGTCATTTGTCCATTTAAAAAAATTGATTGACTTTTGTTTAATTTGTAGGAGTTCTTTATATATTCTACATTTAAGTACTATATCAGATACATTTGTTGCAAATATTTTTTCTAGTCTATGACTTCCCTTTTCATTCCGCTAGTAGTGTTTCTAATTTTGGTAAAGTTTTAAAATTCTGGTAATTAGACTTTATATATTTTTTCTTGTGGTGTTAGTACTTTCTGTATCCCATCTAAGAAACTTTGTCTGATTGTGAAGATACCCTCTTATGCTTTATTCTAGTATAGAGTAAGAGTAAAAGGCACATAACCTCTTAGTATCATTATAAAATCAGTTTTGAGTTCACAGACTTCCTGAAAGGGTCTCAGGGGCCCCCAGTGATAACCAGAACACACTTTGAGATCCTATACTTTATATCTTTACTGATTTTTTTGTTTACGTTTTCTATCAGGAGTATGAAATTTCTAGGTCTAATTACAGATTTTTTTTCTTTGGTGCTATCAGATTTTGCATCACATGTTTTAGAGCTCTGTTATTTCATGCATACACATTTAGGATGTTTATGTTTCTCAATGATTTGATCCTTTTATATGTCCCTCTTTATCTTTGACAATGCACTTTGTCTTGAAGTCCAATTTGATATTCATATAGCCACTCTATCTTTTAAAAAATATAAATAATGATTTCATAATATATATTTTTTCATCCTTTTACTTTTAACCTGTCTGTGGATTTATATTTAAAGTGCATTTCTTGTGGACAGCATATAGTTGTTTTTGTTTTTTGTTTTGAACGCCAATATGACAATCACTTTCAAAAATTAGAGTTTTTAGTCCACTTAAATTTAATGTAATTATTGACATGATTTGGTTGAAGTCCACCGTCTTGCTGTTTGTTTTATTTGTCCTATCTGTTTTCGGTTTACTTTTCTTTCTTTCCTGGTTTCTTTTGGATTAATTGAATATTGTTTAGTGTTCCTTTCTGTATACTCAGTTGGATTTTAGTTATACCTCTTTGCTTTATTTTTTAGGGGTTGCTTTAGGAATTAAAACATCCGTTCTCAACTAATCACAGTCTACCATGAATTAATATGTTTAACACTTCATATACAACTTAAGATCCTTAACAGCATACTTCCCTGTACATCCTCTTTCCTTTGTGCTGTTGTTGTATAACATTTTACTTTTATGTATATATAAACCACACAATGCATAGCTTTAATTTGTATTTTATACATATAATTATGTGAACCCTTTTACTGTGCAGACACATATACATTTTTTAGCTCAGAAATGTGTTCTTCTATGACTTAATTATGTTTAATAATGGCCTCACCTCTTTCTCTTATTTTTTCTTCTTTTGGGACTGATTTGTTTTTCAAGTTGCCTCAATATATTCTCCAAGCCTTTTATCTTTTACCTCATGGCTTTTATCTGTTTGTATTTTTGCTCAGTTCTTTGAAATATTTCTTCCATTTGTCTGGCTTATGATTTGAATCTCATAGTGATTCTTTTGTCAATTCATTTTTTGACTTTTTCAATTCTAAATAGTGTTTTTTTTTTTAGTACTAACAGCCATCTCTGTATTATCCTTGACTATCTTTAATACTGTCTTTCCTGTTCAATTTGTTGTTAGTCTCTGTCAGCAGCTCTGTTTCACTAGGGCCTGTTCAGAATGGTTCTTTTTGTTCTTCCCCTCTCTGACTGCCAGACACCATTACATATAATTGGTAATTGAGTTGATGGTCTGCTCACTTAGGCTCAGATTCAGCTGCTGACGCACCTGAAGTAGGGCTGTCCTATGAGCGATGAAAAACTTGGTGGTCTCTGCTCCTTTGAGCCAGTAGTGGAACAACAGGCACTTCATTATCCTCTACTGAAGTGTCAGTGTCAGGAAGAAGCCGTTCTGTTTCTCAGCCTCTCTGGGTTCTCCCGTCTTAGGAGCAAAGAGAAGAAAATCCCTGTTCTCAGCTCCTCCTCAGCATTTTAGAGTCAAGGAGCCCAGGCCTAATGGCTATTCCCTTGGTAGTGTCGTTAGGGTGAGAGGTGGGGTTCCATGGATCTCAGTGGACTAAGTTCCCTTCATGGATCCACAGTATTCTAATCCTTGACCTTAATGTCTCCATTGCTGTTTCCAGGTTCTCACCTTGCTCAGGTGGAAAAAGTCCTGCGCACATAGCCCTCTCTACTTTTATCAATACCGTTGTCAACTGCAGTCATGGCAGTGCTTGACTCAGTAGAAGTAGCTGGACCAGAGTGAAGGGAGTCAGAACATAGTCAAGCTGCCATTCTTCAGGAATTTTCTCTTCTAGGGACTATTGTTAGACAAAGGAAAACTGACCACAGAGATTACCAAGGTAACCATCATGTTCCCCATCGAGTGGTGTGTGAAGCAGTGTGGTGTCAGGGGAAAGCTTTGGGGTAATCCAGACTTCGGTTGGAACCCCAGCTCTTCCACATACCCATAGTTGGCAAGTTATTTAGGGTCTGTGAGCCTCACTTTCCCCCTCTATAGAACAAGGAAAATGAGAGCTCCTTTACAGAATTGCAAAATCTAAACCAGGTATTACATGCGAAGCCCCTACACAGGTACCTTGTAGGTTCCCTTCTCCCTTTTCTTTAAACCTCCTTCTGCTAACATTCATCTATTTTCATGCCTCATTGGCCAGCTCACAGACATGTCTCATAGCCCAATGCAAGGGTACCTACAGGATCTCAGCTCCAGCACACGTTTTCCTAGTTGTGTGGCTATATAATGCTACAATGTGTTCTTGTACTGTAAACAGCGAGGTGCCACACCCTGGATGTCCTGAAACAGGAAGAATTGATGTTTTGTGTAAATAAGCAGGGTTTGAGGTAGAGAAAGAATATTTCCTAAAGCCCTGGAGTTAGCCTGGGTAGTGCAGTGTGTGAGAGAGAAGCTGGGTCTGGACAGAGGGAAAGGAACTAAAAAGGTGGAGTTTAAAGGAAGATGACTTGGGACTGGTAAAAGGACTAGGACAAGGATAGGGGTTGAGAGAGGGAGAGGCACTGGGGCTGGCCCTTCAGACGATGCATGTGCCCCACAGGTAGACAGAGCATAAAAGCACCCAGGCAGAACTGGCTGCTAGCCGATGGCAGCTTTCCTGTGACCTATGAGCCTGCCGGTCCATCCACACACCCTCCTGTTCTCCATCCACACACGCCTGGAGAACCAGAATGGCAACCTGCAAACTAACTGGAAGTATCCTCTACTCAGGGCCCTCTTTATTTTGTCCCAGATATTCACATTCTTTCCTGTTCCTCACCTTCATCCATTTTCCTTTTGTCAGCTCTGCTCTGACCTTGGTGCTCATTGACTAAGTTTAGTTTCCATGGCTTGGCTCTGATGCTTGCTAAGGAGGCTTAAAGTCATCTCTCCCTTTAGCTCCTGGCAGTAACTCCATCCCAGCTTCAGCACCTGCTCTTGGAATGGAGGTTGACCATCAGTCTGGCCACTAAACTAAGTTTTCCTTTCTAATGTGCCTGATGCTGTCTCCTCTGTCCTTTCATGATTTGAAAATGTCCTTGTTTCAAAGTCTAATTGTTCCAAAAGGTACTTCCTTCATTGCCTGCATCTCCACCACTATGATAGTGATTACTTTAGCAATCACTGTTTATTAATCACTTGCATGTCTCATTCATTATTTATAGCACTTAGAAAAGATAATATCCTCTTACATAATCAGCAACAATTGTTCAATCAGATTAGCTAATCAGCGTAAGTGAATGAAAAGAGGTCAGGATGTAGATGGGAGGTGAAAAAGAAGTTTCAAGAAAAAGCTGACAAGTCATGTCATTTAGGGAAACCAGCATTATTAGGTAAGAGAGCTGGTTAGAAATGCACTATATCTAAGTTCATTTTACTTTATATTTTGCTTAGGGAAGGCAAGATTTAGGGCTGGGGAAAAGCTTTTCCTTACCATTTTCTGTTTATTAATATACAAACAGTTCTTCAAGCTAAGAGGCTAGTTTTATTAAAATCCAAATTGTCTGAAATATAATTTGTCTTAAAATCACCTCGTGTACCCCCAACTAATAACCTAGTTTCTAATTTAAGAAACTAGAAAAAAAGAGTGAATTAAACCCAAAGCAGGTAGAAAGTTGGAAATTAAAGATTAGAGCAGACACCAATGAAATGAAAAAACAGCCAAAAAATAAAGACAAAATAAATAAAAACAAAAGTTGATTATTTGACAAGATCAACAAAATTAAAACTTTATCTAGACCAGTGGTTCTAAACCGGGGATAATTCTGCACCCCAGGGTACACTTTCCAACTTCTGGAGACATCTTTAATTATCATACCTTGGTGTGTGTGTATGTTTGCATGCCCATGCACGCATACACCTTATTGCCATCTAGTGGGTAGAGGCCAGAGATGCTGCTAAACATCCTATGATGCATGACAGCCCACTCCATAGTAAAAATTATTGAACCCAAATATCAATAGTACTGAGACCGAGAAACCTGATTTAGTCTGATGAAAAAAATCCCACAAAAACCCAAAAACAAAAACAAACAAAGAAACCAGAGAAGACACAAGTTATCAAAGCCAGGAAGGGAAAAGGAGACATCACTACCACCCTTATAGAAATTAAAAGGATTATAAGGGTATACTATGAAAAAAACTTTATGCTAACAAATAAGACAATTTAGATGAAATACAAAGATTCATACAAAGACACAAATGAATGAAACTGACTGGAGAAGAAGTTGAAAATCTGAATAGACCCATAACAAAGAGTTTGATTAGTAATTGAGAATATTCTCTCAAAGAAAAGTCTAGACCCAGATGTCTTCACTGGTAAATTGTATAAAACATTCAATGGAAAAATAATACCAATTTTTCAAAAAGTCTTCCACAGACTCTTCCACCTCCCACCTAATTCCATAAAGCTAGTATTACCCTAATACCAAAACCAGACAAAGGCATCACCAAAAAACTACAGACCAATACCCTTTATGAGTCTAGATGTAAAAATTCTCAACAAAATCTTAGCAAAATGAATTTGTCTACATATAAAAATATTATACACCATGACCAAGTAGGTTTTCTCCCAGGAATACAAGGTTGGCTTAATATCTCAAAATTGATGTAATATCATATTAATAAGATGATATGAATAAAGGACAAAACCTACATGATCATCTCCATAGATGCACAAAAAGCATCTGATAAAATCTAATACTCACTCATGATGAAAACTTCCAATAAACTAGAAATGGAAAATATTTTCCTCCACTTGATAAAGGGATTCTCTGAAAAATCTACAGCTAGAATCATACTTACTGGTGAAAGATTGACTGCTTTTCCCTCTAAAATTGGGAAAAAGGCCATGTATTGTATGACCCCATATATATAAAATGTCCAGAGAAGTAAATCTATAGAGACACAAAATGAATCAATGTTTGCCTGTGATGGGAATAGGGAATGACTGCAAATAAGCACAAGAAATCTTTATGGGGTGATAAAAATATTCCAAATTTGGATTGTGGTGATGGTTTCACAGCTCTGTAAATTTACTCAAAAATTATTGAATTGTACAATTAATATGGGTGAATTTTGTGGTATCTAAGTTATAGTCAACAAGTATCACTCTTAAAATATCACCATGTGGCGTATGGTGTATGTGTATACACATGTGTGGGAATGATTATCTGAATTTCTAAGGACCTAGGCCCTAGTCCTGGCCTGACGTCTAATTAGCTGTCTATCTTTGGTAAAATTTCTTTATCGTTCCAAGTCTCAGTTTCTTCATCTATAAACTGAAGGGTCAAGGCTCTTTGATTTCCAAGGTTTCTTCCAGTTCTTCTAACATCATAAGTATCTGGGTGCTTTCATGTGAATTGTGGTTCATGAGCCAGGTAACTAAGGATTAGATGCTAGACTTCAGAGAAAGCTGTTACTCTCTGCTTTAGAGAGTAAGAGACCATTAGGATGGGAGAACCTCTTGAAGATCAGTCAGGGCTAGGTTACCCCCTTTGCCATGTAAATGAGAACACTGACACATTAAGTGACTTGTTCAAGTCAAACCAGCCCAGTGGGACTAGAATCCACTCACCTGGTCCTCAAATCAAAGTCCTTGCTCAAGGGAAAGCCAATGTCCTTTCCCAGAGCAAAGCTGTCCTTTTACACTAATTTTACTAAGAGCTGGGGAGCAGAGCTTGGAGGAAGAGTAGGCGAGAAAGGACTGTTTGGTGCCTGTATGTATGGGTTATACCTTCATGCAAATAGATGCGAGGCTGGGTCTGAGGATGGTGTGACGGGCGTTGCTTATATGTTTAGTATCTTCCTTGCACAACTGTAAACACATACTTCCCTTTTCTAACCACCTTTTCCCCAGTAGTCTCCCTGTCACTGAGTAAAATCACCACAAGCATCAGCTTTCAGGAAAACCCCTATTTGTTATTCAACAGATATTTTATTCCTACAAAAGCCAGACAAAAAAGTAATCACATAAAAGTCAAAGTATAGTGAACTCCCTGTAAATTCATGGCCTGATTTCATGGGTCCCACCCTGCTTTGTTTCTGGCTGTGAGCATGTGGGTCCAGGTTCATTTCTTTCTCCTCTTTCATCATTTACTGCTTTCTTCCTGCTTCTCACCTCCAAGCTAGATCCCAGAGCATGAATTAGGGTATCAATTGTCTGCTGCCTTGTGGCTGGAAACGTAATGTTATAGGTTAAGTTCCTTGAATCTAGAGAATTTGGAAAGTTGACTATCAGGATAGTAAAACGCCTAATACTCATGACTAATTGTTAGAATAGCCGCCATTTATTAAGCACGATGTTCCAAGCAGCATGTCAAGCTCTCTATATGCATTAATGTGTTTACATCTCAAAGCAGCCTTATGAGACAGGCACTCTTCATTTCCTGATGAAGCAACTGAAGCTCAGAGAAGTTAAGGAGTGGTCAGGGTCATGTGAAATAAGTGATGAGGCTCCCAAGTCTGTCTGTTTCTAGAGCTGAGCTCTTAATGTAACAATTGCACCCCGCTGCCTCTGGACCCCATCTCATCTGAATCCAGTTTCATCCACTGCTCAAATCCCTCCACCCTACCGCTGTCAGTGGGCCATCCATCCTCACCATGGCAAGGAACTCACAGCCGCTGGGGCACCCCATTCTGTACTTGAGGGACTTTTTGCAGCTTATGTTCAGTATTTGTCCTGGAACTTCTACACAAACAAGTTAAAACCACATGACTGACTTTCAAATTAAAAAATAAATAAAACAAAACAAGAAGAAGCATCATGTCCCTTTGCCCCTTGAGCACCCTCTCCCCCCCCCCCCAAATAGTCCTATTCTTGAACAATCTCTATGTGACAGGGTTTTGCACCTCCCTACCATCCTGGCTTCTCTCCTTTGCACATGCCCCACGTTATCACTCCTCCCTCTTAAAATGTGGTGTGGAGCCCACAGCACAGAAAGGAGCAATGACATCACCTTCCTCTTTCTAGTTTCTATACTTCTTTTAATGCTGCCTAAGCCTTGCTTAATTTTTGGTGGTCACATCATTTTGGTGGTTAATTACCTTGGGAAATCCATTTCCATCTCTACATGGTTCAAATAAAATAGATTCAGAAATCACAGATGAGTACATACTTCAGGCTTCAAGAAATACTTGTTAAATGACCTTAGGTATTCACTTCATCTAATTTTAGATTAACTGATTGCCTCAATGTCTATTTCCACTTAATCTTGCTGATGATTTTATTCCTTGATCTCATAATCCAAATTTGGCCAAGGATTTTTGCCAGTCTTTTTAAAAAAATGCCCTTTCCCTTAGAAGAAGAAAAAAACAAACAGCTCCTTCTCGTGAAGAGCTTGGCTGAGCCATGTGGCTGAGCTGACGGGGGTGCATCCTCTGTGCTCATTCCTCTCCTGACTGATGGCCAAGCTGCATATTTGACCACGGAAGATGCTGAGGAACTCTTCCCACTCCAAGTTTAGCCTTGATCTTGTTGAGCAGCAAAAATATCTATGTGTCAATGGCTAAAATTACCTAGTCAGGCTCTCTCCACCCCTGGCCTGCATTATCCGTCATCTGTTTATTTGTAGTGGGAAGAGATCATCTTCCAAAGTGGGCCAAAAGCAGATAGATTCAACTCTACCCCCTGTTGAGGCATAATAATTTTCTAAATCTGCCTGGGGACTTAAATTAGTTCTGGATGCTTTCCTGTCACTTGGGTGGAGGGCTTGTCCCCAGCATTAATATTGATGGAGATATAAATTGTTGCTGCCTATCTAGTTATTAACCAGTACTTGAAGTTGAGTTTTAAAGCCCTACAAAGATTGAAAAAAAAAAAAAAACGCAAAATGCTTGCCAATTTCTATAGTTCTTGAAACACTCAAGCAGTAGGGTCCTCCCTGATGTCCTTAAATCATAGGAACATTTCTCCAGCCCAGCCCCTGTCCTGTAATTCTACCTGAAAGCAACTTAATGTGTATTTGAGGTTGTTGCCTTCTTCCTACAGCCCAACACAGAAGGTGATTCAGTGAGATGAAATCCGAGCTGGGCCTGGCATGCCTGATTTTTAAAATATGTCTAAAGCATGTATTTAGCTGTCACAGAGAGATCTGACAGTTTATGGGAAAGGTGCTGTGTACAAAGGACCAGCAGTGGGCATTCCCAGCACACACCCACTTAGAGTATGCTGTGATCTGAGTGTTCCCTCTCCCCAGAGCCAAACACAACCTCTGTAATAATAATAATAGTAATAATAATAAACCCTCATTTATAAAGCACCAGAATAAGCCCCAACCATGGTTTTCTTTTGGGGACACCCTACAAGGACGTGGATGCAGGTAGAAACAAGTAACCATAACCAAGTTAGCTCATCAAAAGTGTGTTTTTCCTTCTTGGATTAAAGTAGTACAGGGAATATTTGATTTTCGTCATTGCCAGAGATCCTGGAACCGACTGAATTTCTTAGCACTGGGATTTCTTGGTTGTTGGGCTGCATCTCCGCTTTTGGCTTCTGAAATACTTCCTCCTGCCATCATCGAACACTTACCAAGCATCCTCTAAACATGGGACATTGTACTTCACTGCCTTATTAAGTCTGCAAGGCAAAGTAGGCATTGTCAGCCTCTTTTAGAGATGGGAAAAATGGAGCTCAAAGAGGATAAGGATCTGCTCCAAGGCCACACAGCTCGTGAGCAGGAGAGCTGACAAAGTGGCAAAGCAGCCAACAGAGCCTAAGGTCTCCACCTCTAAAGCCCTTGCTCTTAACCACTGTGCCCCACTGCCTCCACGGGACCTTCTCAGGCCTGTGCCCTATCCCTGCCCACCCGCCTCCCATCCAAATTAAGAGTTGGGATTATCCCCAATCACCTAATGCTACCTTCAGCGAAATGAATTGTCAAGCTTAAGAAAAAAGTCCTACCATTTTCTCTGAGAAAGGAGGGGCCCTATCAGTGGAGAGATGCTCACCCAGTCCCCAGCATCCCCACCCAGGCATCTATCCAGCCTTCAGAGGACCCCAGCCCCGCTATCTGACCACAACTGCATGGAGAGACCCCAAGTGAGCCCATCCGAGCCCATCAACCCCAGAACCGTGAGAAAGAAAACTAAATTGTTCTTTTAAGCCACAAAGTGTTGGGAAATTTTTTATGGCAGAAAAAGACAACCAGAATACTGCAGTTAGTGAATGAGTCCGTCTTCTCTCTAATTCACTCAAGATCCATAGTACCTAAGGTCTAATGCAGAAATATCTTGCAGAGATATCTCCAACCTCCCACATTATAAAAAAAAAAAAAAAAAAGAGAGAAAAAAAGAAAGAAAAAATCCCCAAATGTTCCAAACCCACAGAGGACCACTCAATTAAATTTTGTTGTCATTGGGTTGAAGGGCAGTGTTGGAGCTTTAAGAAATTCCTTATCAGCCTTTTACTCCTATGTTGTCACATAATGCAACAGAACAGGTCTTGCCTGGGAGGAAGAGAGGAGAGAGGATTGTCAAAGCTCAATTACTGTTTCAGTAGTTCATCACTTGACATTTATACTTCTAACATGTCCAACGTGCCTGTGAATTTGACATTCCAAATGACTGACCATGACTGCTAAAGGGTACTTCACATCATGAAGGAAGGCAGGGTGTAAATTCTCTGAATGACCAGGTGGATCACTAGTGGACAAAAATGAGAGTGGGAAATCATATTCTACAAATGCTTCCTATGTGTGCAAATACTTCCTGTGTGTCAGGGACTGTCCATGAGTTATCTCATTTGATCCTCATTCAAACACCTAAGGGAGTTACACTTCTCCCCATTTTACAGACGGGAAAACTGACTCAGAGAGGTTGTAATTTGGGGGTCGCTGGAAGAGCTAGGACTTGAACACTCAGTCTGTTCTCTTTTTCCTCATTAGTGTCAGCTACACAGAGCCAACCGATGTGACTTCAGTGCAGATGTCAAAGCAATATGAATGGATCTTTGCTGCCTCCCTCTGCCCCTCCCTGAGGCAGGGGCCATTCTTTGACTTGTCTCCAGGAGTGCATGGCTATCATTGAACCAAACGTGTGCTGCATGGGTAAGAGCTTGTGCTACACTCTATTTTCCCCTGTATCCAAACCCAGGATGCTGTGTTCCTGCCCTGGCGGGAACATGGGTATCTACTAGTGTTGCTGCTGCCTGAGCTGGACATCACTTCGAGTTACTGGCTCTTGGGCCACCGTCGTGTTTCCAAGCGTTTGGTTACTCGGAGCAGAGTCCTAGATGACCATGCCTCTTCATTCACAGAGAAAATAGAGGCCTATCTACGTGAACGTCCCGATCTTTATAGTGCCACTAATCTCTATCCCCCTCACGCCCACCACACACTTACTCATCGTAGCAGAAAGGTTCCAGTCACAGCTTAGATGTACAGCCATATAGCTCTCGTTATATATTACTCTGTAACTGGGCTGGAATTTCTCACAGCCTCCCCTTTTCCTCTGATGGTGACATATACTTCTTTTGCTACTTCAAGATAACTCAGTCACTTATAGTTTTACATATGGTCAGTTCTGAATTTAGTTCTTTCAATGCACTCCGAATTCCTGGTGGCTTTTTTGCCTGGAGGAGTTACTCTTGTCCATGTGTTGTCCTTTGTTCTTTACTCACCGTGGCTCTGCTGCCCCACGCCTCCAAGCCATGGCCATGGCCTCCGTGCTTTCTGTACCCTCTGCTGAAGCATCTATGGCTGGTGTGGTGTGTGGATCTCCTCCTGGCCTCCACATACCCCTGCAGCTCAGTTCCACCTCAGCTTAGTAACGCTGCTGCCCCGAGACTCAACTCCGCCCTCCTGAGGCTTCTGTGGATTGTCACCTCTCCCCAATCTTCCCAGGGCTCTGGCTGGCACAGTGACTCCCTTTTACCACGGAAAATGTGGTAATCATTAGTGTTGCTCACCAATAATCTCTGAGTTACACTCCCTGGGCCCCTGATAGGTGGCTGGGGCCATGTAATTCATTTGAACAATAAGCAAAAATGAGGTGAGTCAAGACGAACATCTAATTGTCTGGGCAAGACGCTCCTGAATCCTCTTCCTCTGCCAGAGTGATCGTCTATGTTCACGGTGGCCATTGCATCATTACTCTGCGTCCCCGAGTATTGAAATAGACTGAACTCCCTGCCGACTAGTGATGGTCATATATTGTGTACCAAAAAAATAAGTTTGTTCAGTTTCTTAGATTTCAGGGCTGTTTGTTATAGGAATTTTTTTCACATTTTTTCCGTGCCCCACTGGAGGCTAGGAATACTTCTAGGGTTGGGGGAGGGGAGCTATTCAGGCCCCCCTCCCCCTTCCCAGCCTAATGTGCCATTATTGCTACCATACTTTCTCTGTTCTCAGGTGACTGAGGCACTTCAGTTCCCTCAGCCTATCTGGGTATTTCCATCCTGTCTCCATGCCCCTGCTGGTTTTGACCTTGAGGAGTGAGGCAAAGAGCAGGCCCTCCGGCCCACCTTCAGGCTCTCTTCTCTTAATCCTAAGGTTTCCTCTCAGCCAAAGAGGACTTTTACCTCCTTCCTGTGTGATGGGAAAACTTACTTTGACATCATATGCTGTCTCCTTCCTATGGCCTCCTCCTGCCATCCTGCCATGCTATGGCTGGTTTTATAGGCCTGTGCTCTCGCCTTTCAGGCTTGCCCCACATTGTCCAGCCCAAGCTTTTCTCTTTCTTTTTTTTTCATTTTATTGAAGTATAGTTCATTTACAATGTTCTGTTAGTTTCTGCTGTACAGCCGAGTGATTCAGTTATACATATAGACACATTCTTTTTCATATTCTTTTCCATTATGGTTTATCATAGGATATTGAATATAGTTCCCTGTGCTATCCAGTAGGACCTTGTTGTTTATCCATTCTATATACAATAGTTTGCATCTGCTAATCCCAGACTCCCACTCCATCTCTCCCCCTTGGCAACCACCAGTCTGTTCTCTATATCTGTGAGTCTATTTCTGTTTTGTAAATAAGTTCGTTTGCATCATTTTTTTAGATTCCACATATAAGTAATATCATATGAAATTTGTCTTTCTCTGTCTGACTTACTTCACTCCGTTTGACAATCTCTAGGTCTGACCATGTTGCTGCAAATGACATTATTTAATTCTTTTTTATGGCTGAGTAGTATTCCATTGTATAAATAGACTGCATCTGCTTTATCCATTCATCTGTTGATGGACATTTAGGTTGTTTCCATGTCTTGGCTATTGTAAATAGTCCAAACTTTTCTGTTTCAACCAGCCCAGCTCTTACAAATCAAAAACACTCAGCCTTCAGACTTGCCTTAGCCCGGGACTTGAGAAGCTGTATTTTGAAACTGAAAGCTGAGTTTTTCCACTGAGGACAGTGAGTAAGAAAGCCATCTCTCCTGCCTGGCAGGTAGAGGAAGAGAAATAGAAAAGACATTAAAAAAATAAACCATTGTTCAGCATTGCAACCTCCCGCCCCTACATCTGCACACCCATACCTAGCCCTGCCTCATCTGCCATCAGAGCTCTGGTCCCAGCCCGGCCTTGCCTCTCATTCTCTTCCCATTTCTGCAATATCTCCCTCTTTACTGCTTCCTATGCCTTCATCATTACATCATCTTTCCTTTTTCCCTGTGAAATTAATTAAACAAGGAGGCCGTAAGACTGAGGGGCTTCTCATGCCTTAGCAGCCTATGTAAGCAAATCAAAACCTAAGCCTGAAATGCCTCAAGGTTAAGAAAATGAAACCTAAGGACAGCCGGTCATGCACAGTCAACGAGCCTTTCCCAAATAAGGTGGCTGCTTAAGCTAGAGCCAATCAAATGGTTTCCTTGTTTGGCTTCGGTCATCTTCTCTATAAAAGTCTTGACCCAGCTGTTGCCAGTGGAGCACTCCTAACCACTTCCAGTTTGGGGCTGCCCAGTTCAAATAGATTTCTGCTCACATAAACTCTTCAAGTTTTCTATACGCCTCAGTTGATCTTTCAACATCCCCTGCAAAAACCTACAAACAAAAAGTCCCCTTCAACAAACCTACAAACAAAAAGTCCACAAAATTCCCTGCCTACTGTATGTCCCCGTCTCTCTCTCTCTCCTGCACAGGTTTTCTGAAAGGCAAGCACACTCACCAACCATTCCTCACTCCCGTCCTCTTCCATTTTGGCTCCCGAGTCCGGTGGGCACATGTCAGCCTCATCTCCCTTGACCTCTCCGCAGGATTTGCTCGCATTGACCGCTGGCCTCTCAAAGCTCTCTCCTCCCCTGGCCCAGGCTCTCCTGGGGTTCCTCCCACGTCTCTAGCCATTTCTCTGCCTCTCTAGTGAGTCCCTCCACCTCTGCACATGCTTTTGAGGTTGCCGTTGCCTGGGTTCTGCCCGAGGCTCTTTTTTCTGTTTACATCCTCACTCAAGGACTTAGAGACCACCACATATACCCTTCACATCTGTCTTCCAGCCCTTTGAGTTTCTTCTTTGCTCCTAAACACATGCCTTCTTAGCCTTCTGATGGAAGGCAGCTTGTGTATGTGGCAGCGTGCCCCTCTTCTGGGCAGTCAGTGCCCAGCTCGTCAGCGCTGCTAGGGTCTGCTGGCAGGGGGGTTCTTTGTGCTCTGGGAGGCCTCTCTTTGTCATCAATCCACCTTGGATCCTGCTGTTTCCATCCCGCTGTTTCTCGCAGGAGTAAACGTGGTTCCATTCATTATCCACTCCCTGATGGTAACAACTCAGCCGTTTCCAACAACTTGAGCGTTCTCCTGTCCAGCCAGCTGAAGATGTTTTGTTCTCTGAGGTCTCAGCATCCCTTTCAGAGAGAATTGCACGATTTGCCTGGGGGGCCAGGGGTGGAGGCAGAAGACTGCTTCATTTAGGCCTTGTCACGGGAACACAGTACTGACCACATTTGGGTGATGGCAGCCTCTGTGTGGAGTAACTCTTCCTGACAGCACCAGCTCTATCTAGCCTCAGAACCTTTGTACTAGCAGTTCCCTTTGCCAGGAACATTCTTTCCTTTCCTCTCCCAACTTTCTGCAGGCCTCTGCTCAAGGATCACCTGTGTTAACTAGCACCCCTCAGTCCTCTCCCTCCCCTTATCTGGTGTCCCACCTTTTTTTTCTTAGCAATTATCACCATCTGACACATTTTAATCTATTTGTCTATTGTCCTCCTCTCTCTACTGGAATATAACCTCCATCAATACAGGGATTTTTACAGCTTTGTTCAATGCTGTATCCCGTCTCAGACAGGGCCTGGCATGCTCAGGGAATGTTTGTTTAATAGATAAATGGATGAATGGATGAATGAATGAATCATGATATCTATTCTCATGAGAATAAGTAGTTTAGGGCAGTAGATTTTAAACTGCTCCAGATAAACCAAGTCAGAAACCTGGCTCTTTCTTCTCCCCAACATTCAGTATCACTCAGTTAGTTCTACCTATTGGATGTCCCTGAACTTAGTCCCATCTCTCTGCCCTCATTCCCAGTCCAGAGCCACATCGTCTTTCACCAAGTTACAGCCAAGCTTTCACGCCTGTTTTCTCTGACTTTAGTTCTCCCCCCTCCAAATAATCCTTCCCACCTAGCCAGAGGGTGTTGCCGACACCCAAAGCAGCTAATGGCACTCCCTGGATTGAAAGACTTCAAAGCCTTCTCATTTCCTCCAGGGGAAACCCAACCTCTTTTGCACGTACAACGCTTGAGATCTGGCTTCCACGGCACTGAGCAGCCCTGTCTCTCACAGCTTTTCCCCTGGACTCAGTGCTCCACAGCCACCCGAGCCCCTCCACCTGCTTCAGCAACCAGCACATTCCAGACAGAGAGCGGAGTGTGGACTGGGAGGGGCTCTTCTGACCTGAGAGTCTTCACAGACTCCAAAACAAGCCCACAAACAAAACCTGAAGCTTCTGCTTCTTCAGCCTACCCCCCTTCTATATTCAAAAAGGGCTCTGTGCTTCCCTCTGCCACGTATGCAAGTATAACACTGCATTTTAATTGTTTGCTTGTTAATCTTTCTCGCCCATCAGATGGTGAGTTCCAGTGCACTTCTTAATGTATGGTTTATATGCTCAGTCTCACAAGGAGGCTTGCGCATGGGGGCCACAGAGGAAATGTTGGTTGAAAAGGTGATGAATGAATACAGCTTTAACATACACATTAATTTCATTCATATAAACTGGAAGGAAAATACAGTCATCTTTTACCATATAGGAAAAAAACTAAGTTAGATAAAAATAACTTCCCTTCCTAATTAACAATTTCATATTTTACATGCTATTGCTCCAGGGTATGTGCTGTTCTTGCCGGTGTTATTCTCTATATGTGTCCATACCTGCCCTTAAGAGTGAATGCTTCTAGTACATAATGCAGGAAAATATAACTCACCATCCTGAAAGAAATCATCAACATGATGAAGAGGCACTTAATTTGGGGGCTTTGAAGACTGAAGCGTGTTTAGTGTATGCCTGGGGCAGGTGTGAGGCCAGTGGGACAGCAACCCTCCTTCCTGCCCTGGGGTTGATGGCACGTAGAAACGGAAGTGGTTGTACAATCTCCAAGGTCTATTTAATCTTTGGCCTAGTTATTGAATTTGCCAAAAAGGAGGCCAGTTAGTCCCAGGTGTGATGCTGGGGTCTCTGATGTGGAACTTCCCCAAGGGGAAGTTGGTTCACACCTGCTGGCCCCAGCATTATTACCAAACCTCTCTCTTGCCTATGGGCTGGGAAGGGAATTCTGTTCACTTATTTTATGTCAAAGTCAGTGTCCCGTATCTTCTGGAGAATCAGCTATGCATTTGGTAATGTTCCTTTCTAATGTGAGAATTCGGTGCTATTTGGGTCATACAATTTACACATAAGAAATGACCCTCTGAAAGATTAGATCTCAAAGTGCACTTTATTGAAAAAAAGCATTTCCCTTTCGCTGGTTAAAAAAAAAAGACGTCTGTGCTGATGAAGCCTTTCTTGCCCCTCACTCATGCTGTGACTCTTTTTGCCCAAATGGGTGATTTGTCCTCAGAGAAAATGATGTAACAGTTTTTTCCTCCATGAAGGAACATAAAGTAAAAACTGGGCTAACCTTCACATGCTCTAAAACCCCTTTCTTAATACTTTCCAGTGTAGCATGCTGGTCTTGTATACCCCTGCAATTTCCCAATTTCAGTGTTCCTTTTTCCAGCCCCTGGGAAAACCAATTTTACTATTAGTTTTGCACACTTATAGATCCATGTTTTCATTCTCAACCAGGAATCATGGCGAATTCGCAGCAGCAGATATATATGCAGGGAGCTAACATTGTTCATTCTTTAAAAAGCTCTCTGTAGTGTCAAATGTGTCATGAAATTCATGGGAGCAAGAAGGCAGCCACAACTCCCTAAATGCCTGTGGCTTACTCTGTTTCCCCAACTCCTGCCAGGCCCTCGGTCCCTGTGGTTTAAACAGAGGCCTGTGACCTCAGACTTGAACTTTGGGGAGGTTGTCCCCACCCACATATAAAGAGTATCTATGAGCAGAACATGAGGATTTGATTAGGAAATGTGTTCAGGAGGTTGGACAGCTATGTACCAAGAAATATACTCTCATTCTTACGTAGTGTATAAAACCAGTGAACAGTTTAGGGTTGGTTAAGAAATTTTGCAGTTCTATAGCATAGGATGTGAACTCCTCAAAAGAGAAACTAGTGCTATTTATAGCACTAGAGTCTAACTTTAAATTCAAATGCATTTAAGAGCAGAATCAGGTAAATGTGCATTTTATGCTCCGTAAAGATCACAATTATAAACCAGGTACCAATCTTTTATAAATGTCAAGATGAACTCCAAAGACTGTATCCTTTTTGGAGCTCTAGTAAAACTGGAATATTTTCATAACACCAACAAGGAACAATGTAACTATGAAAACACATTCTTATATTCTATCCAGGGTATTTACTCTGAGCATTCAATTTTCTAAAATTCCCTAAGATCATTGTATGACGCATGCTTCTTAATCAAGTAACTCCTAAGCTTTAGAATGGAGGGTAACATAAAGCATAAAATAGTATGGCAATGACTGTGAAAGAAAAGAGCCCCCTTTAGACATAGATTTAAAAAACACATAAAAAAACCTTAAAGGTAGCTGATAATGTTGGTGACAATTTGCTAAATACAGTACACGAGCTCCTGCTTCAAGATTAAATATATTCAGGAATGTTGGCATTTGGTCCTCTGTAAACTTTAGATGACGCTAGTGCCAAGTGATAAGTAAAATTCTTTTGCCTAGAGGTTCCTGAGAGATTGGGGCCTATAACATACATTACCAGTGTAGTTCTGAACCCACAAGAAGCGTGGGGAGGAAAAGCGTTAGGAATAATGGGGATACAGCAGTAGATCTTTCAAAGGTGTTGGCAAGTTTAACTATAACTCATTTTACTCTTCATACACAGTTTAGCCACTAACCGTTTGATAATTGATGTTCTTAAAATCAATGGTAAGATACATTTCAACAGTTTTCCCTCTGACAATAAGGAAAGTCCTCCTTCATTTCAATTAGTAGGTGTTAGTGATTTTGGAAACTTGACCCTCTGGATATGAATATCAAGGAACAGAGTGAGACCTATATTATGGAAGGTTGCCAGTGTTTATGTCACAACTCCTTACATTGTGCATATCACATGTCTCACATTCTTTTGGAATGAGGTGGAACATAGACACAATTTAATAAAATACTCAGGCGTAATTGAGCAAAGACTTGTTTCACACACATAAAATCAGTTTGCAGAAAATATTCCTCTCTGACAATATTTCTAGATTTCTACTTATTGATAAACTTTGTTTACTTGTGAGATTTTTTATTTATTTATTTATTTTTTACCACCTTTCCTATTTTAGCTGAATTAAAAACAACATTACTTGTTTGGGAAATGTGATACGCTCCACTGAGTCCCTGTAGGAATACAGAAAATGTCCTCAATAGTCAGGAGGGAAGATGCATCATCTGGGGCATATATGCTCTCCGTGGACAATTTTGGATACTCATGTTTTTAAGCAGATGTTCTCTTCATTTTAAATGGCCCTATGATTAATGTACCAGTAGAAAGTAAAGGTGTTTTCAAAATTTTATGCATACTAGATGAGTCATCCTGCATGCATTGTACACATGGACCTTTAATTCTCAGGAAAGACCTGGAAATTATCTGATTTCACCTGCGGTATGTGCACTTGTTAGTCCCAAAGGATTTTCTCAAGTTCAGTTCAGATCTTTAATTGCCTTTTTTTCTTCCTTCCTCTTTATTAACGCATTTCCTTTCTTCCTTTTGCTGTGTTGTTTTTGCTTTTCTTTTCTTCCTTTTCCCTTCCCTCTAAATGAGAGTCTTGCTGGCTGTGGTATCCCACGAGCCATAAATCCTCTTGTTGGCCTGCTCAAATATCCTGCTCACTCCCCTCTTCAACATTTCAGACCCTTCCCCAGCATCCTCTTGGTCTGTGGAGCACTTGGCTTGTTGGAGAGGAAGACAGAATATGTTTCTCTTTGTTTTGGAGGTAAACTGAGAACGGTCTTCCAGCAAATCACTCTTACTCTTGACCTCTTCATCATCATCTGTGAGCATCTCCTTTCCAAAAGCAAAAATAATAGCCCCTAACCTGGCAGGTACACTGCCGTCTAAGTTGAGATTCCAAAGTTTTTGAATCCAATGTTAATATGGCAAAGGAATCCTTTCTTTTCCTTCCAGTTTTATCGAGATGTAATTGATAGACAACACTGTATAAGTTTAAGGTGCCCAGCATAATGACTTTACTTACATACATCATGAAATGATGACCACAGTAAGTTTAGTCAACAGCCACCATCTCATATACCATCCACCATCTCATCTCATATATATCTCAAATTACAGAAATAGGAAATATTATTTCCTTGTGGTGAGAACTCTTAGGGTTTACTCTCTCAACAGCATTCATATATAACACACAGCAGTGTTAACTGTATTTCTCATGTTGTACATTACATCCCTGGCTATGAATTCCAAACACCTGGGCACATTAACAAGCTTACTTTAGGTGCCTCTGAGAGAGAGTGAAGGAACTTCGTTCAGGAGTGTCAGATGGTAACTTTACTGATATCTGCTTTAAGAAACAGAGAGCAGGTTCCTTCTTCCCAGTGTCCCTAGGCAAGAAAATATTCCCATGAATTAGGGCGGGGCTGGAGTCAGAGGCATGCTATTACCAGAGCTCTGGAGTTTCCTGATCTGTGCTCAGGGCCGGGAGCAAGAAGGGACTCAGGCCTCACATTATGGTTTACCTATGTTTAGCTACGTCTCCCTCAGAACAAGCTGGGGGTTCTCTGTAGGCTGACTTCCCTGTTTTTGGAGTAGAGTCCCAGGAGGCTGTCAAGACACCAGGGAGGGAACTGTTCCTTGATGCACTTAGGCAGATGATGCTGTGGTCAGCCTCACTGACATCTGTGTGCCTCGAATGCAGAGTGGAAGAAGGGGAGAAAGCCTCCAGACTGCGTGGGCCATGTGGACCTGGGTGACAACCAGCACAGAGAGATGAGTCAGTGGTCAAATGTTCCCACCCTCCCCAAGTACAAAGACCTCCCTTATTGTATTTGCACATGTTGCTGGAATTATGGGAGCCTGAGAATGAAATTAAATTTTGCTGGATAAAAAAGGTTAAAATATTTTTTTTAAAATATCTTAGAAGTAGATAAGACATATACTTACTACATTCATATGTTTGACATTTTGTTGCAATTTAACAACAGTGACTTTAGTTTATAAAAGTGATAAATCCTTAACATAAAATAATAATGATGATAAATAGCAATAACTTTTTAATATAAAATAAATAAAAACAACAAATCTTACCAAATACCTTCCCTTAGAGATAACCTATATTGACAGTTGGTAAACCTCAGTCTAGATACATTTCTATGGGTAATCAGATGTAAAAGGATGGATAGAGAGAGAAAAAGAGAGAGAGAAATAATTTTATTAAAATGGGATCATACTATATATGATATATATATATATATTTAAATAAGAAGGATTATAATTTACTTGAATTTAACACAGGAAAAACGGTATTGAAGCAAAACTAAAGGAACTGCTATTCTTCACATAATTGTTTCTTTACCATAAGAGATACTAGTTTGCATAAGATTCCTTAAAAGTTAAGGGGGGAAAATGAGGCTTAAATAATTACGTTTTGTTTATAACAGCACCTTTTGATTTAATAAAGTATCAATTGATTCCTTGATAGAAAAAATGAGATTAGTGTTTTTGTACTTCTTCCCACTCTACTGCCTCCAAATTTAAAGTCTGACCTCAGTGACTCTGGGCTTGGCCATGTGACCTACTTTGGCCTATGAATTGCGATGGAGCGTGACATTTGCCTCTTCGAAGCAAAAAGTTTTAATTCAAATGTGTGTTTTGGCTTGAGACATCTGGCTTTAGCCCTCCACGATGCAAACAGCATGTTCTGAAGAGGCGCTACTCTTTCAGTCTGGTTTTAGCAAGGAGAAAACATGTGGAGATGGACCCAAGAGAGCCACAGCTGATCCACAGCCCTTATCTAATGTGAGCAAGATACAAATGTTTGCCAGTAGGATATTGAGTTTGTTAGTTTTTTGTTTTTTTAAATAAATTCATATGTGAATATCAAGAGTATTTTTAAATTAATTAATTAATTTATTTATTTTTGGTTGTGTTGGGTCTTCGTTTCTGTGCGAGGGCTTTCTCTAGTTGTGGCAAGCGGGGGCCCCTCTTCATCGCGGTGCGCGGGCCTCTCACTATCGCGGCCTCTCTTGCTGCGGAGCACAGGCTCCAGACGCACAGGCTCAGTAGTTGTGGCTCACAGGCCCAGTTGCTCCGCGGCATGTGGGATCTTCCCAGACCAGGGCTCAAACCCGTGTCCCCCTGCATTGGCAGGCAGATTCTCAACCACTGCACCACCAGGGAAGCCCGAGTTTGTTAGTTATAGCATCAAAAATAGTAACTACATTTTTAAAAGTTTATGTATTTATATTCTGCCCTATAAACACAATTTTTTCCGGTTGTTTAGTCTTAGCTTTGTATTTAAGTGGATTTAGTATTTAGCACCAGTTATTGTACTTAAAGCATCTCCATTTCTGAATGATTTGTTTTGATTCATATCTTGATGAGTAGATTTTATCATAACATACATTTTTCTAAAAGAGTTCAAGATTGCCATATTCTGTGGGTTTTTTCGAGTTTGTTAATACCTTCTTGTGGCCCTTGTCTACTTGAATACCAACTTAGCTAGGTATAATATTCTCACCCATTTACTTTCCCTACAGTGCATAAGGTTTCTTTTCTCCATATCCTTGCCAACACTTATTTGTTGTCTTTTTGATAATAACCATTATGACAGGTGTGAGGTGATATCTCATTGTGGTTTTGATTTGCATTTCTCTGGTGATTAGTGATGTTGAGCATCTTTTCGTGTGTCTGTTGGCCATCTACATGTTTTCTTTGGGATTTTTAAAAATTGTGGTAAAAGATACATAACAAAATTTACCATTTTATCCATTTTTGAGTGTATGGTTTCAGTGGCATTAAGTACATTCACAATGTTGTACGACCATAACCACCATCCATCTCCAGAACGGTTTTCATCTTGCAAAACTAAAACTCTCTACCCATTAAACAATAGCTCCTCATTCCCTGCTTCACCTACCCCTCGCAACCACCATTCTACTTTCTATCTCTAGGAATTTCACTACTCTAGGTATCTCATACAAGTGGAATCATACAATATTCGTCCTTTTGTGACTGGCTTATTTCACTTAGCATAATGTTTTCAAGGTTCATCCATGTTGTAGCATGTGTCAGAATTACCTTCCTTCTTTTTTTTTTTTTTTAAGAGCTTCACTTTTTTAATTAATTAATATATTTATTTATTTTTGGCTGTGTTGGGTCTTCATTTCTGTGCGAGGGCTTTCTCTAGTTGTGGCAAGCGGGGGCCACTCTTCATCGCAGTGCGTGGGCCTCTCACTATCGCGGCCTCTCTTGTTGCAGAGCACAGGCTCCAGACGTGCAGGCTCAGTAGTTGTGGCACAAGGGCTTAGTTGCTCCATGGCATGTGGGATCTTCCCAGACCAGGGCTCGAACCCATGTCCCCTGCATTAGCAGGCAGATTCTCAACCACTGCGCCACCAGGGAAGCCCCACCTTCCTTTTTAAGGCTGAATGATATTCATTTGTATGGATATACCACATTTTGTTTATCCATTCATTTGCTGATGAACACTTTGATCACATCCACCTTTTGGCTATTGTGAATAATGCTACTATGAACATAGGTACACAAATATCTGTTCAAGTCCCTACTTTCAACTCTTTTGGGTATATACTCAGAAGTAGAATTATTGGATCATATGGTAATTCTATTTTTAAGTTTTTGAGAAACGGCCGTACATTTTCCATACTGGCTGCACCATTTTACATTCCCACCAGCAATTCACAGAGTTTCCAATTTCTCGCTCTCCTCATGAACACTCGTTTTCTGGGTTTGTTTGTTTTATAATAGTCATCCTAATGCATATAAGGATCACTTCTTGATCTATTCTCTATATATACCATCTCTTCTCTATTTGCTATCATCTTTTTGTTATTATTATCTATATTCTTTGTGATTAATTCAGATCTTTCAAATTAAAGAATTTAGCTATATTGATACTTATTAGATATATTGTTACATACTTATTAGATATATTATGCTCTTGTTTTGATGATTTGTTAGTTTCCTTAGCTTTGCATCATGCATTTTCAACTCATTCTGTAGTTTTCTGATACTCCTTTATTGAATTCAGATATTTTAAAAATGTTATATCTCAAAACATTTCCAAGGAGTATCATTCTGTCCCTTGAGACAGATTTTCTTTGAGACCAGGTTCATTATGTCTTTTGCCTGCTATTTTCCTTTCCTTTTCTTTTTTTCTTTTTAGCATGTTTATATAGTTGCCATGCCACTTCTCCTCTTGTTTATATTTAATGTATAATACAGGCATCTCTAACCAGTCTTCTCTTTGCTCTGAAAAATTATGATACATACGCCTTGTCATGCTTCCTTCTTTTTCTATGCCTACTGTTTTTCTTTTCTCAGCTGCATTTTGAGGGATAAATGTAGATTTCTGTCCATTTATTTGTAGCCTGAAGGAATTGCAGCAGGGAGGCAGGGAGAAATTAGTTGGGGGCTGGATGCAATCTTTGTCGAAGGACTTGAATTCTCTCTGTTTTAAGAGTCCATTAAATGCCATGTATTATGACCCATTTCTTCAGGAGTACACCCCACTCCCATTGCTTTGGATTGTTTCCCCCAATCAGCATCTTTTCCTTTGACTTGGATCCTTCAGGCTTGTAGGAGTTTCTACCCTTTAATACTTTTTCCTGAGCTGCCTACTCTCTCCCATAACCTGCCTCCATTCAAATTGGGAAGTATTTTATAAATTCTTTCTGTAGTATAATTTTTAGAAGGATGGGATTAGAAAGAAAGCCACAGGGAGATTAACCAAGATGGCGGAGTAGAAGGACGTGCTCTCACTCCCTCTTGCGAGAGCACCAGAATCACAACTGGCTGCTGGACAATCATTGACAGGAAGACCCTGGACTTCACCAAGGAGGACACCCCACGTCCAAGGACAGAGGAGAAGCCACAGTGAGACGGTAGGAGGGGCGCAATCAGAGTAAAATCAAATCCCATAACTGCTGGGTGGGTGACTCACAGACTGGCGAACACTTATACCACAGAAGTCCACCCACTGGAGTGAAGTTTCTGAGCCCCACCTCAGGCTTCCCAACCTGGGGGTCCGGCAAAGGGAGGAGGAATTCCTAGAGAATCAGACTTTGAAGTCTAGTGGGAATTGATTGCAGGACTGTGACAGGACTGGGGGAAACAGAGACCCCACTCTTGGAGGGCACACACAAAGTAATGTGTGCATCGGGACCCAGGGGAAGGAGCAGTGACCCTGGGGGAGACTGAACCAGACGTACTTGCTGGTGTTGGGGGGTCTCCTGCAGAGGCGAGTGGTGGCTCTGTTTCACTGTGGGGATAAGGACACTGGCAGCAGAGGTCCTGGGAAGTTCTCCTTGGCGTGAGCCCTCCCAGAGTCTGCCATTAACCCCACCAAAGAGCACGGGTAGGCTCCAGTGTTGGGTTGCCTCAGGCAAAACAACCAACAGGGAGGGAACCCAGCCCCACCCATCAACAGTCAAGTGGATTAAGGTTTTACTGAGCTCTGATCGCCACAGCAACAGGGAGGGAACCCAGCCCCACCCATCAACAGTCAAGTGGATTAAGGTTTTACTGAGCTCTGACCGCCACAGCAACAGTCAGCTCTACCCACCACCAGAGCCTCCCATCAAGCCTCTTAGATAGCCTCAACCACCAGAGGGCAGACAACAGAAGCAAGAAAAACTACAATCCTGCAGCCTGTGGACCAAAAACCACAGTTACAGAAAGACAGAGAAGATGAAAAGGCAGAGGGCTATGTACCAGATGAAGGAACAAGAAAAAACCCCAGAAAAACAACTAAATGAAGTGGAGATAGGCAACCTTCCAGAAAAAGAATTCAGAATAATGATAGTGAAGATGATCCAGGACCTCGGAATAAGAATGGAGGCAAAGATTGAGAAGATGCAAGAAATGATTAACAAAGACCTAGAAGAATTAAAGAACAAACAAACAGAGATGACCAATACAATAACTGAAATGAAAACTACACTAGAAGGAATCAATAGCAGAATAACTGAGGCAGAAGAACGGATAAGTGACCTGGAAGACAGAATGGTGGAATTCACTGCTGCAGAACAGACTAAAGAAAAAAGAATGAAAAGAAATGAAGACAGCATAAGAGACCTCTGGGACAACATTAAACGCAACAACATTCGCATTATAGGGGTCCCAGAAGGAGAAGAGAGAGAGAAAGGACCAGAGAAAATATTTGAAGAGATTATAGTCGAAAACTTCCCTAACATGGGAAAGGAAATAGCCACCCAAGTCCAGGAAGCGCAGAGAGTCCCATACAGAATAAACCCAAGGAGAAACACGCCGAGACACATAGTAATCAAAGTGGCAAAAATTAAAGACAAAGAAAAATTACTGAAAGCAGCAAGGGAAAAACGACAAATAACATACAAGGGAACTCCCATAAGGTTAACAGCTGATTTCTCAGCAGAAACTCTGCAAGCCAGAAGGGAGTGGCATGAAATACTTAAAGTGATGAAAGGGAAGAACCTACAACCAAGATTACTCTACCCAGCAAGGATCTCATTTAGATTTGATGGAGAAATCAAAAGCTTTACAGACAAGCAAAAGCTAAGAGAATTCAGCACCACCAAACCAGCTCTACAACAAATGCTAAAGGAACTTCTCTAAGTGGGAAACACAAGAGAAGAAAAGGACCTACAAAAACAAACCCAAGACAATTAAGAAAATGGTCATAGGAACATACATATCGATAATTACCTTAAACGTGAATGGATTAAATGCCCCAACCAAAAGACATAGACTGGCTGAATGGATACAAAAACAAGACCCATATATATGCTGTCTACAAGAGACCCACCTCAGACCTAGGGACACATACAGACTGAAAGTGAGGGGATGGAAAAAGATATTCCATGCAAATGGAAATCAAAAGAAAGCTGGAGTAGCTATACTCATATCAGATAAAATAGACTTTAAAATAAAGAATGTTACAAGAGACAAGGAAGGACACTACATAATGATCCAGGGATCAATCCAAGAAGAAGACATAACAATTATAAATATATATGCACCCAACATAGGAGCACCTCAATACATAAGGCAACTGCTAACAGCTCTAAAAGAGGAAATCGACAGTAACACAATAATAGTGGGGGACTTTAACACCTCACTTACACCAATGGACAGATCATCCAAAATGAAAATAAATAAGGAAACAGAAGCTTTAAATGACACAATAGACCAGATAGATTTAATTGATATATATAGGACATTCCATCCAAAAACGGCAGATTACACGTTCTTCTCAAGTGCGCACGGAACATTCTCCAGGATAGATCACATCTTGGGTCACAAATCAAGCCTCAGTAAATTTAAGAAAATTGAAATCATATCAAGCATCTTTTCTGACCACAACGCTATGAGATTAGAAATGAATTACAGGGAAAAAAACGTAAAAAAGACAAACACATGGAGGCTAAACAATACGTTATTAAATAACCAAGAGATCACTGAAGAAATCAAACAGGAAATAAAAAAATACCTAGAGACAAATGACAATGAAAACACGACGACCCAAAACCTATGGGATGCAGCAAAAGCGGTTCTAAGAGGGAAGTTTATAGCTATACAAGCCTACCTAAAGAAACAAGAAAAATCTCAAGTAAACAATCTAACATTACACCTAAAGAAACTAGAGAAAGAAGAACAAACAAAATCCAAAGTTAGCAGAAGGAAAGAAATCATAAAGATCAGAGCAGAAATAAATGAAATAGAAACAAAGAAAACAATAGCAAAGATCAATAAAACTAAAAGTTGGTTCTTTGAGAAGATAAACAAAATTGATAAGCCATTAGCCAGACTCATCAAGAAAAAGAGGGAGAGGACTCAAATCAATAAAATCAGAAATGAAAAAGGAGAAGTTACAACAGACACCGCAGAAATACAAAACATCCTAAGAGACTACTACAAGCAACTTTATGCCAATAAATTGGACAACCTGGAAGAAATGGACAAATTCTTAGAAAGGTATAACCTTCCAAGACTGAATCAGGAAGAAACAGAAAATATCAACAGACCAATCACAAGTAATGAAATTGAAACTGTGATTAAAAATCTTCCAACAAACAAAAGTCCAGGACCAGATGGCTTCACAGGTGAATTCTATCAAACATTTAGAGAAGAGCTAACACCCATCCTTCTCAAACTCTTCCAAAAAATTGCAGAGGAAGGAACTCTCCCAAACTCATTCTATGAGGCCACCATCACCCTGATACCAAAACCAGACAAAGACACTACAAAAAAAGAAAATTACAGACCAATATCACTGATGAATATAGATGCAAAAATCCTCAACAAAATACTAGCAAACAGAATCCAACAACACATTAAAAGGATCATACACCACGATCAAGTGGGATTTATCCCAGGGATGCAAGGATTCTTCAATATATGCAAATCAATCAATGTGATACACCATATTAACAAATTGAAGAAGAAAAACCATATGATCATCTCAATAGATGCAGAAAAAGCTTTTGACAAAATTCAACACCCATTTCTGATAAAAACTCTCCAGAAAGTGGGCATAGAGGGAACCTACCTCAACATAATAAAGGCCATATATGACAAACCCACAGCAAACATCATTCTCAATGGTGAAAAACTGAAAGCATTTCCTCTAAGATCAGGAACGAGACAAGGATGTCCACTCTCACCACTATTATTCAACATAGTTCTGGAAGTCCTAGCCACGGCAATCAGAGAAGAAAAAGAAATAAAAGGAATACAAATTGGAAAAGAAGAAGTAAAACTGTCACTGTTTGCGGATGACATGATACTATACATAGAGAATCCTAAAACTGCCACCAGAAAACTGCTAGAGCTGATTAATGAATATGGTAAAGTTGCAGGTTACAAAATTAATGCACAGAAATCTCTTGCATTCCTATACACTAATGATGAAAAATCTGAAAGAGAAATTATGGAAACACTCCCATTTACCATTGCAACAAAAAGAATAAAATACCTAGGAATAAACCTACCTAGGGAGACAAAAGACCTGTATGCAGAAAACTATAAGACACTGATGAAAGAAATTAAAGATGATACCAACAGATGGAGAGATATACCATGTTCTTGGATTGGAAGAATCAACATTGTGAAAATGAGTATACTACCCAAAGCAATCTACAGATTCAATGCAATCCCTATCAAATTACCAATGGCATTTTTTACGGAGCTAGAACAAATCATCTTAAAATTTGTATGGAGACACAAAAGACCCCGAATAGCCAAAGCAGTCTTGAGGCAAAAAAATGGAGCTGGAGGAATCAGACTCCCTGACTTCAGACTATACTACAAAGCTACAGTAATCAAGACAATATGGTACTGGCACAAAAACAGAAACATAGATCAATGGAACAAGATAGAAAGCCCAGAGATTAACCCACGCACCTATGGTCAACTAATCTATGACAAAGGAGGCAAAGATATACAATGGAGAAAAGACAGTCTCTTCAATAAGTGGTGCTGGGAAAACTGGACAGCCACATGTAAAAGAATGAAATTAGAATACTCCCTAACACCATACACAAAAATAAACTCAAAATGGATTAGAGACCTAAATATAAGACTGGCCACTATAAAACTCTTAGAGGAAAACATAGGAAGAACACTCTTTGACATAAATCACAGCAAGATCTTTTTCGATCCACCTCCTAGAGTAATGGAAATAAAAACAAAAATAAACAAGTGGGACCTAATGAAACTTCAAAGCTTTTGCACAGCAAAGGAAACCATAAACAAGACGAAAAGACAACCCTCAGAATGGGAGAAAATATTTGCAAATGAATCAACGGACAAAGGATTAATCTCCAAAATATATAAACAGCTCATTCAGCTCAATATCAAAGAAACAAACACCCCAATCCAAAAATGGGCAGAAGACCTAAATAGACATTTCTCCAAAGAAGACATACAGACAGCCACGAAGCACATGAAAAGATGCTCAACATCACTAATTATTAGAGAAATGCAAATCAAAACTACAATGAGGTATCACCTCACTCCTGTTAGAATGGGCATCATCAGAAAATCTACAAACAACAAATGCTGGAGAGGGTGTGGAGAAAAGGGAACCCTCTTGCACTGTTGGTGGGAATGTAAATTGATACAGCCACTATGGAGAACAATATGGAGGTTCCTTAAAAAACTAAAAATAGAATTACCATATGACCCAGCAATCCCACTACTGGGCATATACCCAGAGAAAACCGTAATTCAAAAAGACACGTGCACCCGAATGTTCATTGCAGCACTATTTACAATAGCCAGGTCATGGAAGCAACCTAAATGCCCATCGACAGAGGAATGGATAAAGAAGTTGTGGTACATATATACAATGGAATATTACTCAGCCATAAAAAGGAACGAAATTGCGTCATTTGTTGAGAAGTGGATGGATCTGTCATACAGAGTGAAGTAAGTCAGAAAGAGAAAAACAAATATCGTATATTAATGCATGTATGTGGAACCTAGAAAAATGGTACAGATGAGCCAGTTTGCAGGGCAGAAGTTGAGACACAGATGTAGAGAATGGACATATGGACACCAAGGGGGGAAAACTGCGATGAGGTGGGGATGGTGGTGTGCTGATTTGGGCGATTGGGATTGACATGTATACACTGATGTGTATAAAACTGATGCCTAATAAGAACCTGCAGTATAAAAAAACAAACAAAACAACTAATAAAAAAAAAAAAAAAAAAAAAAAAAAAGAAAGAAAGCCACAAAGGAACCTTTTGTTGTCTTCCCTTGACATTTTCTTAACATTCATATCATGAAGCTTAACCTCTTTTCGTTTTTTTGTTTGTTTTGTTTAATTTTTTAAAAAATTGAGGTATAATTAACATATAACATTATATTAGTTTCAGGTGTACAAGTTAATTATTTGATATTTGTATACATTGCAAAACAATCACCACAGCAAGTCTAGTTAACATCCATCCCCATACATAGTTTAAAAATATTTTTTTTTCTTGGGATGAGGACTTTTAAGATCTACTCTTTTGGCAACTTTCAAATATGCAATATGGTATTATTAACTATAGTCACCATGCTATCCTTTACATCCCCATGATTTTTTTTTAATAAATAAATAAATAAATTTGTTTAAAAAAAGAAAAGAAAGGGCAGTTGATATAAAGACTAGATTTTCTCTCAGCTAAGAGTCCACATTTATCAACTGTTAAAACATACAACTTTCTGGACAATCTTAAAGATATTACTGTCATTTTTGAGAAAGCAATTTGTATAGGGTATAACTTTCATGTATAATTACTGCTAGTGTAGGCAGATCGGGGCATTGCTAGGAGCATCCCCATGATTTTTAATGCATTTTTTTAGGTACCAGAAGAAGAAGATACTCTAATCAGGATTTGTCTTGCTGTCTTTTCCTGAAATTCAATATATCTTTTGAATTTCTGCTCCAGGGCTATGAAGAGCCTTACCTGCCTTCTAAAAAGAAACAAAGCTTGTGGTTCTTTGGCATCAAGGGGATGTTTGTTAGAACTGGTGTCAGCTACACTGACCTTATCTTTTTCACTTAGTGTATTTCAGATACTCTTAGAACCTTTCTACCAGTGGATCAAGAGAGGGCCCTGTCTTTTTTATTTCAAATGCTAACCTCTTGGGCTTGATGTGGATTTTGAGAGGGCCTTTTTCCCTCGCCAGTATCTGAAACCCCATTTTTTTTCTTCTATTGATGGGGAGAATTGAAGAGAAGGTGAGGTCAGGAGGAAATTCAGCCTGAGGAGCTGGAGTAGGTGGGCGATGATTTCGCTGGCTGAGGAGTGGGGCAGCTGCCCCCAGGGGGCGTGTTGTGGGCTCTGGTTCCTGAGGGAGTGGGGCAAGCTAGATTCTCTGCAGCCCGTGTTCTGTTTTACTCCCCTACCTGCCTGCTCCTCTCACATCTACCTCTGCTGCTTTTGCCCTGCGTTCCTGTACTCTTCCATCCTGCTCGGTCCGGGCCCAACTCCACAAGAAGTTTTGTCACAGTAGTGTACACTGCAGAAATAGAATAGATCTCTTTTGAACATCATGGCATCGTCACATTTGTATGTGATTAGGTACCCATTTTTATCAATTATTTTAACCACTCGACAGGGCTTGTCTTTGTATCTGAAATGATTCATGATGTTTGGATCTGTATGTCTTGTGAAAAAGAAAATAAGGAAGTGCTTTTGATTCACAGAAGAGCCCATGCACTTACAACTAAAATATCACAAATACCAAAGAGCACCAAAATGTTCACAATGATCCAGAAAGAAATGTTAAAATAACTTTTCTGATATATGGGAAAAATTATAGTCTACCTGAGTGATCTACCATATCTGAATTATCTTTACCTTTTGGGGTCATAAATTACTAAATTTTGAACATGCTGGAAAAGATTCAGAGTCCTCAAAATTCAGATAGAGCCCTGAGAAAGGGAAAAATTTCTGGTCCCACATGGCTTGCTCTGCTGGCTCTGGCTGGGGCTTGCCAGATGAGTGCCCATGAGATCTGGCCCCCTGGGACTGCCTTTCAGAGGTCCCTTCATCACTTCACTTGACTGCACTTGGAGACTTTCCCCTGGATGACCTGGGTGGCTGAAGAGGCAATATTGTGTTTGTTTTTCTCCCCAAAGATTGAGTCTGCCAAGAACTTGAACTTCAGTAGTATCCTTGCCTCTTTGTGCTTGGGGCCAGTAAGAAGAAGGGCCTTGGGCATCTAGCCACTCATCTGTCCTCTGAGAATTCACCTGCTGTCTGAGAATTCTTTCAGGCAGATCTAGTGGCCTGGTCAGGTTTTCATGGACTACCTAGTCACGCATTTCATATCTGAGACTCCTTTCTCTTAAAAGATAGTTTGTGTCTTGCCAGACACCATCAACAAGATTATGAGTCTGAGTAAACAGTTCCTGAAAAACATTCCATATTCTCTTAGTACATACCACCAGTTAAGTAGCTCATCCCACCATGGGTGATATTTCTAAGCAGATATATTTTATTTGAGAGGATGGAGGTAGACTAGGTCAAGGCCTGAAGTCTGGACCCATTCTCCCTATGATTTGAATAATTTTATTATTTCAGTAAAATATCCCGATGAGTAAGGTTGTGTGAGGGTTAATTTAAAATAATTTATACAAAGCACATAACACAGTTCCTGACACATAGTAAGTGTTCAATAATAAAAATAAACAAGGATTCTTGGAAAGTCACTGTAATAGATACATGTGTCTGTAAGCCCACATACATTTGAACAAGTTAGCCAACATCAAACATGTGTGGAAGATTTCCTAAACCCACTATGTAGGCTTCTATTTTTAAGCAAATCATAGGAAATAAATATTATATACAGGATAAAATATATATTATTATTATATTCATGTGTAGAATAAAATTAATAATATATTAGTATATGTAAATGAAAACAAGCTGTGTTTACTAATCATTTTAAATATTATAGCTGTTTTGTGGAGCTCTATGTACCAGGTGTTACACAAAGCACTTCACAAAGGTGATCTCATTTAATCCTACAACAACAGTAGGTGCTACTGTTATTCCTGCTTTATAGATGGGGCAATAGACTATGTGTGTGTGTGTGTATGTGTGTGTTGCCTTAAGTATCTTCCCTGTGCTCACAGATCTACTAATTGAACAAGCCAGGATTTGAACCCAAGTGTGTCAGAGTTCGAAGCCAGTGTCCTGATTCTCTAAAAACCACTGTTTCTCTCACTAGTTATTTATTTGCTGGGCTAGTCCCCAGGCTGCCACTCACAAGCTTTACACTCCTCCAAGGAGCTTTGATGCTGACTATAACTTTAAATGTTTGTTTGTTTCATGATAAAAGACTATTTGAACTGAATGCTTGTTAAGTACCAGATATTTTGCTAATCACTTTATATAGATTATCTTAATTGTTCCTCAAGGCTTTCCCGGATCCAGCCTCTAACTCCTGCTTACTTCTTCAGCTTCAATTCTCTTTTTTAAAAAATCTAATTTGTTTTTTAAAATCTTATTTGTTCCCCTTAGCAACTCTGCAAGGTAACTACTAATATTCTCCTTTTACAGAAGCTCAGGGAGATGACATCACACAACTCTTAAGTAGCAGGCTAGAATTGACCAAGAGTCTACAGTTCTTTCATCTTTCCACTTCACTACACCCATGCCCACACAACCATCACCCATGACGTGGGAACCTTTCCCCTGTGCAGGCAGCTCGTCAGCTCCCTGGTGGAGGCCTCCCCAGCCTCCTGGTCATGGATGTGCTGGAGTCTGATAGAAGGGGAAGAGGACCAACCAATGAGTCAGTGGGTTGGCAGCCTTGGGAAACCTGCCTTTGACCCGCTGCTCCAGCCCAGCCCTATGGAGATGAGGAGGCCTGACAGCTTCAGAGCTAGAGGTGTGGTTGGCCTGCAGTGCTTTGATTGATATTTGGCACAGTTCTAAAGCTGGGTGTTATTGTTTTAGCAATTCATCTATTTTGGTTTAGATGGCTGGTGGTGAAGATTTTCATGGTTATCTTTTGGTTAACCTCGAAGAAAGAGGAAGTTAACAAGCACTAAACGTGTTTGGAAGGAGTTCAACCCCAATTAAGTGCATACTGTAGCATGATTTGATTTGTGGGAGAGGCATAATGAGGAATTCAGAATAAATCATATCCAACATGACACCAGGAACTAAATTTAGATGCTTCACATCATGGAATGTGCAGTTGCCCACCCAAGAACACAGCTATCCCTGCAAATTCTTGCAGGCTGCTTGTGCTGCCTGACTCTCCAGATGTTCATCGACATCCCATAAGTTTTTTCCTGTTGAACCATGAAAGTGGGAATCACTATTTGGGTTTCCCCCCCGTATTTGCTAAGAGAGTTATAAGGAGATCTGCTGTCAACTGCTTGATAGAATTGTGCTGCTTCAGTGCGAAATAGACTCCCATTGCAGCATACCCTTATTTCCACCTGGGCCTGGGAAGTACACACGGGCCTGGGAAGTACACACAGACCTGGTCTCAGGGCACCTAATACCCACTAGTTAGAGAAGTGTGTGTCCATTCTAGTCGTCCTGTTTACAGACCCAGTGCTTTCTTGACTTTCTCCCTCTCCCCACTGTGAGCCTTTTACTTAACTTTCACCAAAGGAAAATGGCGAACTCAGCAGCTTTGGAAGAGCTCATTTTTTCCCTCCATTTAGTTCCACTGAACAAGCTAGTGTTTTTGGAGAGGTCATAGCTCTGTCAGCATTCTTTTAGACCTCTTCATTTCATATTTAACCATCATCCACTGAACCCATATTACATGACACTGTCTTAAACTGTTTTAATTTTTGGTAGGTGTCAAAGTTTTCTTTATTTTTATTACTGATTGAAATTCTGCTGTTCAGTGTTTACTTTCTTGGCAGTCTCTGTTTTACCTACTCTCATTCATTTTCCTCTCATGGTTTATCACTTTAGCCAATTTTCAAGGCACATTTTTGCTCCCCTCTATCTGCTTACTAAGGATGATAAGATGGTTTTCTAAAATTTTCTACTAGTTACTATAATAAATCATTTTCAAATTTTGGTTCATCCTGTAAGTCTTCAGAGTCAGGATTCTTTGTTTTGTTTTGTTTTGTTTTTTGGGTCTGGCATTTTAAGTAGGCCTGATGTTAGTATTTTTTCCACCTTTCTTATTTTTAAAGAAGGGAAGATACAATATTTTCCATAGACAGAGTTCGTGGTTTGATCTCATTCTTCAGATGAGCAGCTGAAGAGGATGTTCACATGCACAGCTACCAGACCCTCCTCAGACTCTAGGCTGAGAAGTCTCAAGGGCTCCTGGACATTTCATTCTACCTCACTCCCACCTCCTGACACTGACCCTGATGAAAATCCTAAAAACCCGTCATCCCTCATTATGTGCCCTTCCCGGGAGTGCTTCCAGAAAGCAGTGCTGCCTGTTGTGATTTACTTTGGAGAATTGTACCTTCCATGCATTTGCTGGGAATTCCCATCTCTGACTAAATATAAAAAAGAGAGAGTTGGGCCAGGAGGAGAGGTAGATGAGGATGGCATGAGTCCCCAGAGAGCATCACCACATAGAGAGATGGCCTCTGTCATCCCATTAGCACATCTCTTGCAAGTCCGAGCCAGGGATCCGATGCCAAGAAGGGGCAGGGACTATTTACCTCCTCCCATCTGTTTTCAGGGTGGGAGGGGGAAGCTAGCTCTATTTCTCGTGGTTACAGCACAAGGAGTCATGGATTGTGGTTTTAATCCCATTTTGCCTATCTTGCGGTTACTGGAAATTGATCCTAGACTCTGAAAATAGGTTATTTTGTTCCAGTTTTGGTGGTAGCATAAGTTTGCATTTTTTTCTGTGTCTTTATAGGTATTTTGTTGAACTGTTGGGACGGGCCGAATAAGAGCCTCTAAGCCATATGCCATTTTAAACCCAACTTTCTCCCAGGCTTCATTTCTTAAAAGTCAAAAGCCCTTTAGTCCAAAATATGGTTATGTTGATATCCTTGTAGATAACGCATCATGTACCTGACAGGACAGAAAGGTCTATTCAGCTGAGACAAGTTCTCTAAGGCAGGGAGACTTCTAATTGAGGAAAGGTTTCCTGTAACAAAGTTTCTCATTGTCTGGGGAGACTGCATTGACAGAAAGCCTACATTGATAAAACCATCTGATCTTTTAACCCATTCGCCTTATGTGGAGAGATCCTGTAAATTCTAATGATCTAATAGCAGAGCTTAGAAACACCTGAATGAAAATCCACAGAGCCCTGAAAGCAGATTGTGAGATTGTGCTCTCTGCGCTCAGGGGTCTGTTACTGCTGGCTCTGGGCCAATTTCCCTGTCTCCCTGAGGACCGGCCCTGAAGCTCACTTCAAGATGTGCGCCCAGCCTCGCTGACTTCACTGCCACAGGACACGTCCCACTGCGGGATGGCGAGAGGGGTGCCTTCCTCCAGTCACAGGGATGTTGACAGAGCAGAGTCTTTGCTGCACGGGAACAGTGTGTGGACAAATGTTTGGCACTGGAACTGGGCTTGGGCTCCAACATTTGAGCTGCTAAAGCCCGGCACAGTTCTGTGGCCAAAACTGCAGAGTCCTAGCAGCTCCCTTTACAAAACCCGAATTGAACAAGTGCCAGGCTAGACTCCGTTGGATGGACTGTCCTACACACTTGTGATTTCTTGTGAGGGCCTCAGGATGCATTCGGTTGGGTGGAACAAAAAAGCATGTGTGAGTGGCTTTCCTCTCATTGCCCTGCTTCTCTTTCACCAGAACTCAAGGGCTCTGAGCCAGGTCCTTTGTAGTTTTAGTAGAACAGCTGAGAGGCAGGATCAAATAAAAAGTATAAAATGTATTTTTTTTTCTTCATATACTTTGTTGTTGTTGAAGTATAGTTGATTTACAATGTTCTGTTTCTGGTGTACAGCAGAGTGATTCAGTTTCACACACACACACACACACACACACACACACCTATTCTTTTTCAGATTCTTTTCCATTATAGGTTATTACAAGATATTGAATATAATTCCCTGTGCTGTACAGTAAGACCCTGTTGTTTATCTATTTTATATATAGTAGTGTGTATCTGTTAATCCCAAGATCCTAATTTGTCCACCCCCTCTTTCCCCTTTGGTAACCGTAAGTTAGTTTTCTGTCTGTGAGTCTGTTTCTGTTTTGTAAATAAGTTCATTTGTATATTTTAGATTTCACATACAAGTGATATCATATGATATTTGTCTTTGTCTACTTACTTCACTCAGTATGTTAATTTCTTGGTCCATCCATGTTGCTACAAATGGCATTATTTCATTCTTTTTTATTGCTGAGTAGTATTCCATTGTGTAAATATACCACATCTTCTTTATCCATTACTCTGTTGATGGACATTTAGATTGCTTCCATGTCTTGGCTATTGTAAATAGTGCTGCTATGAACATTGGGGTGCATGTATCTTTTTGAATTAGAGTTTTCTCTGGATATATGCCCAGGAGTGGGATTGCTGGATCATATGGTAACTCTACTTTAAGTTTTTCAAGGAACCCCCATACTATTCTCCATAATGACTGAACCAGTTTACATTCCCACCAACAGTGTAGGAGGTTTCCCTTTTCCCCCACCCTCTCCAGCATTTATTATTTGTAGACGTTTTGTTGATGGCCATTCTGACTGGTGTGACGTGATACCTCATTGTAGTTTTAATTTGCATTTCTCTAATAATTAGCAATGTTGAGCAACTTTTCATGTGCCTATTGGCCATCTATGTGTCTACTTTGTAAAAAAGTCTATTTAGGTCTTCTGCCCATTTTTTGATTGGTTTATTTGTTTTTTTTGATATTGAGCTGTATGAGCTGTTTGTATATTTTAGAAATTAAGCCCTGTTGGTCACATCATTTGCAAATATTTTCTCCCATTCCATAGGTTGTCTTTTCCTTTTGTTTATGGTTTCCTTTGCTCTGCAAAAGCTTATAAGTTTGATTAGGTCACATTTGTTTATTTTTGCTTTAATTTCTTTAGCCTTGGGAGACTGACCTAAGAAAATGTTGCTACGACTTAGGCCAGAGAATGTTTTGCCTATGTTTTCTTCTAGGAGTTTTATGGTGTCCTGTCTTATATTTAAGTCTTTAAGCCATTGTGAGTTTATTTTTGTGTATGGTGTGAGAGAGTGTTCTAAATTCATTGATTTACATGTGGCTGTCCAGATTTCCCAACACTATTTGCTGAAGAGACTGTCTTTTCTCCATTGTATATTCTTGCTTCCTTTGTTAAAGATTAATTGACGTAGGTGTGTGGGTTTATTTCTGGGCTCTCTATTCTGTTCCATTGATCCATATGTCTGTTTTTGTGTCAGTATCATGCTGTTTTGATTACTGTAGCTTTATAGTATTGTCTGAAGTCTGAGAGGGTTATGCTTCCAGCTTTGTTCTTTTTCCTCAGGATTGCTTTGGCAATTCTGGGTCTTTGGTGGTTCCATATAAATGTTGGGTTTATTTGGTCTAGTTTTGTGAAAAATGTCATGGGTAGTTTGATAGGGATCACATTAAATCTGTAGATTGCTTTGGGTAGTATGGCCATTTAAACAAAATTAATTCTTCCAATCCAAGAGCATGGGATATCTTTCCATTTCTTTGAATCATCTTCAATTTCACTTATCACTGTTTTATTGTTCTTAATGTATAAGTCTTTCACCTCCTTGGCCAGGTTTATTCCTAAGTATTTTATTTTATTTTATGTGATTTTAAAAGAGATTTTTTTTTTTTTACTTTCTCTTTCTGACATTTCATTGTTATTGTAAAGAAATGCAATGTATTTCTGTATGTTAATCTTGTATCCTACTACCTTGCTGAATTTGTTTATCAGGTCTAATAGTTTTTGTGTGGAGTGTTTAGGGTTTTCTATACATAGTATCATGTCATCTACATATAATGACAATTTTACCTCTTCCTTTCCGATTTGGATATCTTTTATTTCTTTTTCTTCTCTGATTGCTGTGGCTAGGACTTCCAATACTAGGTTAATTAGAAGTGGTGAGAGGGGGCATCCTTGTCTTGTTCCAGATTTTAGCGGGAAGGCTTTCAGCTTTCACCATTGAGTATTATATAGACGGTGGGTTTGTCATAAGTAGCTTTTTAATGCTGAGATATATTCCCTCTATACCCACTTTGGTAAGAGTTTTTATCAAGAATGGATGTTGAATTTTATCAAATGCTTTTTCTGCATCTATTGAGATAATCATGTGGTTTTTGTCTTTTCTTTTGTTGATGTTGTGTATCACATTGATTGATTTGCATACATTGAAACATCCTTGTTACCCTGCAATAAATCCAGCTTGATCATGGTGTATCGTTCTTTTTATGTACTGTTGGATTTGGTTTGCTAATAATTTGTTGAGGATTTTTACATCCATATTCATCAAAGATATTGGCCTGTAATTTTCTTTATTGGTAGTGTCTTTGTCTGGTTTTGGTATCAGGGTGATGGTGGCTTCATAGAATGACTTTGGGAGTGTTCCCTCCTATTTAGTCTTTTGGAAGAGTTTTAGAAGGATCAGTATAAGTTCTTTGTTGTATGTTAGGTAGAATTCCCCAGTGAAGCCATCCAATCCTGGACTTTTGTTGTGGGGAGGTTTTTTTTTTTTTTTTTTTTTTTTTACAAATTCTATTTCACTTCTGGTGATCAGTCTGTTCAAATTATCTCTTTCTTCTTGATTCAGTTTTAGTGGGCTGTATGTTTCTAGAAACGTGTCCATTTCTTCTAGGTTGTCAAATTTGTTGGAATATAATTATTCATAGTATTCTCTTATAGTTTTTTGTATTTCTGTGGTGTCAGTTGTTATTTCTCTTTTTCATTTCTTACTTTGTTTATTTGGGTCCTCTCTCTTTCTTTCTTGGTGAGCCTGGCCAGAGGTTTGTTGATTTTGTTTATTCTCGGTTTTATTGATTTTTTTCTATTTTTTTTTTACATCTCTTTTATTTCTTTCCTCCCTGATATTTATTATTTCCTTCCTTCTACTCACTTTAGGTTTTATTTGTTCTCCTTTTTCTAATTCTTTTACGTAGTGAGTTAGGCTGTTTATTTGAGATTTTTCTTGTTTTTTGAGGAAGGCTTGTATCACTGTGAACTTCCCTCCTAGGACTGCTTTTGCTGTATCCCGTTGATTTTGCATGGTTGTTAAAATATCTTTAAAAGTCTTTTTGCTGAGGCTGCAGGCTGACTTTTAACTGCATTAAAGTAATCAGGTCTTGGGGTTGTGCTAATGAGAAGTTGGTAGTCATCTATCTGTTCACTAGCACTTCATCATTTACACAACCCTTAGTAGAGAATTACACATGAGAGAATGCTAATTAGACCAGGGTTGGCATCGAGATTGTGTGGCCAGTTACTAAAACAGTGTGCTCACAGGAATCATTTGTGGCAGTTAGAACGTGTGTGCTTGTTTCCGTATGTGTGTGCAGATTCTAAAAGTACAGTAAGTTCCCTATGCATGAACATTCAAGTTGCGAACTTTCAAAGATGTGAACTTGCGTTCACATATCCAGTCACATAAGTTAGTTCACGTGTCTGGCATACATCGTCATATGCATGCATCCTCTACAAGTGATCGTGCTTTTGTGTACTTTACTGTACAGTACTGTATAGAGTACAGTAGTACAGTACCTTTATTTCAAGCCCAGGATGTCTGGAAGTAAGCATAAAAGCAGTGGTGATGTAGCTGGTACTGCTAAGAAGTGCCAAGTGATAACGATGGAAACAAAAGTGAAAATAACTGAGAGAATGGAGGGAGGTGAAAAGATGGTAGACATCGCTCATTCTTATAACATGAATCATTCAACCATCGGCATGATTCTAAAGAACAAGGTCAAGATCATAGAACATGTGAAGTCTGCTGTGCCAATGATGTCGACAATAATATTGAAGAAACGTGGAAAAGCGATGGAGGAGATGGAGAAACTTCTCAGTGTGCGGATGCAGGATCAGCATCAGCATTGAGTCCCACTCAGCTTAATGCTGATTCAAGAGAAAGCTAAAAGCCTTTATGAAGACTTGAAGAAGAAACACAGCAAAGAATCAGAGGGTGCATCTTTTAATGCCAGCCATGGCTGGTTTCATCTGTTCAGAGCTAGAGCCAACCTTCACAATGTAAAAGTTAAGTGGCGAGGCAGTGAGTGCAGACAGGGTAGCTGCTCAGGAATTTCCTGAAACACTTCGAGAAATTATTGATGAAGGTGTGTACTTACCTGAGCAGGTTTTTAGTGTGGATAAGACAGGACTGTACTGGAAGAGGATGCCAGACTGAAGTTACATCAGTAAGGAGGAAAACTTGATGCCAGGATATAAAGCAACAAAGAATAGGCTAACTCTGTTGTTCTGTGGCAATGCTTCCAGCGAGATGAAGCTGAAGCCTCTCTTAGTTTATCAGTCAGAGAACCCAAGAGCCCTTAAAAACATAGCCAAGCTCTCTCTTCCTGTTATGCGGAAGAGTAACCCTAAAGCCTGGGTTACACAGGTCATTGTCCAGGACTGTTTTTCCACCACTTTATCCCAGAGGTAGAGAAATATTGCTTGGAGAAGGATGTCCCATTCAACGTTCTTTTGCTGCTCAACAATGCTCCAAGCCACTCCCCATTCACAAACGAGTTTCATCCCAACATCAGCGTAGTGCATCTGCCACCGAATACTATGTCACTCATCCAACCTATGGACCAGGAAGTTATAGCGACTTTCAAGAAATATTATTTATGTCACACTTTTCATCAGGCAGTAAAGGTGAGTGACAAATCAGGAACAACCTTGCAACAATTTTGGCAGGACTATAACATCTACAAGGCCATAAAAAACATTGACTGTGCTTGGTGTGAGGTTACAGCTGTCACCATGAATGGGGTTTGGAAGAAGCTATGCCCGCAGTCTGTTCACAATTTTCGTGGATTTAAGAAGGTGGATGAGGAGTCCAAAGAGGTCTTCAGCAACTTGGTGACCTTCAGCAAGAAGGTGGAGCTAGATCTGCAAGAGAACGACTTCATTGAACTCCTTGCTGTGCAACACGAGGCACTTACTAATGAAGACCTGATGGAATTGGAGACCCAGAGAAAGGACAAAGAGAGACAAGAGGAAGAAGAAGTAACTGAAGAACCAAAGAGATTCACAACGCAGGAAATGGCAAGGGGATTTTCTTTATTTGAGGAGGCACTGTTAGTTTTTGAGGCCGGGACCCAAACATAGAATGGTACACGAAGGTTGCAGCAGCCGTTCAGAATGCATCTATGACGAGAAAAAAAGAGCTACTACCCAGACATCACTGGATCGTTTTTTCAAGAGGGTAGATAGAATTGAACCCAGCAAGGAACCAGAACCTCTGCCATCAAGGTCAGGCATTGAGTGAAATTGCAGCTTGCGCTCCATCTCCTATTGCTGACGATCCTTCAGCTCAGCCATCTCCCACCTCCTCTCCCTCCTCCAGTTAGTAACTCTTCTTGCCTGTTCTCTCAATGCCAGCCCCTGTATGCCAGCTGTTGTGCTGTACACTGTACTTTTCAAGGTACTGTACTATAAGATTAAAAATGTTTTCTTTATTTTTTGTGTTTGTTTTTTATGTATTATTTGTGTGAAAGGTATTATAAACCTATTATAGTACAGTACTTTATAGCCAATTGTGTTAGTTGGGTACCTAGGCTAACTTTGTTGGACTTATGAACAAATTGGACTTACAAAAGTGCTCTCAGAGCAGAACTCGTTCATATGTAGGGGACTTACTGTACAGTACATGCTCAGTTATTCACTCTGGTTGCCAACTGTGTGAATTGCCTAAGAACTTTTCAGTTCCCTATATTTTTCTGTCTTATATGCATCTTATGCTTCCTCTGCATTGAGAATGAGGAAGAAAAGAGAAAACCTACAATCAAATCATATTCTTGAGTTTAATTTAGCTACGATTGTCTCACCAAGATCACCTTCCTCAAATAGCATTTAGCCTCCCATCAACTCCCTGGAGGCTGAGCCCTGTGCTGACAGGATGGAAAAGAAGAGATCAAGAATCCTATCTTGTCCACGTTATCCCTGACTTAAGGCAACCTGGTTATTTCAGGTTAGTTCTGGAATTTTCCCTGATGTTATATTTGAGTTCCTCTGGTGACACTTAGACTGCTGGTTGGTCTCAAAATGAGGCCATGCTTGACCAACTATCAAACGTCAAGGTTTTCTGTGGTGACAAAGAGCCTCGAAATCTCAATCACTTACCACAACAAACATTTCTTTCTCACAGTTCTGCAAGTCAGCTCTAGCTCTGATGGCTTAACTGGGCTCAGCTAGAGTTGCCTCTGGGCTACAGGTTGGGTTCCTATCTGCTCCTTGTACCTTCTCATCCCACTAACTATGGCATATCATTCTTATGGAGGAGGGTAGAGGGTCAGGAGGGGTGAGAGAAACGCCCCTCCTTGAAGCCTCTGCTCTGAACTGGCACAATGACATTTTCATTCACATTCCATTGGGCAAAGCTATGAATTCACAAGGCCCAGTCCAAGGTTGATGGTGTGGAGCTGTATGCTCTGCCTACTAGGAAGTATGGACAAGTCACATGAAAAATGGGTACTGTCTTATTCCAGGGACAGAGCAGAAAGTTGAAAACAATAATTGTGTTTTATCACACTAACCATATAATGGCCCGAAAAAGAGATTCACCATAATTCACTCCTAGTTTTACTAGATGGCCTCAGTTCATAGGTAATTAAATAACAGTAGAGTATGTATCTGAGTAATACCTCCTTTAACTTAATTGTCCTAGAGAGCTAGAAAAGAGTTCTTCCACTGCTCCTCACCTCCAACCTCTCCATGTGTGCACACTAGAGGACATGTTCCTTAGGTTATAGAAGATTTATTTTCTCTCCTCTTCAGTAGGGTGTGTAGTGGAAAGAGCTTGGGATCTGTTTTCACACAGACATGAGTTCCAATTTACCTCAGGAACTAAATAGCCGAGAGTCATCTTGGGCAATTTATGAAGCTTCCCCAGTGTCCATTTCTTCTAGCATGGGGGACAAAGTACCTTCTTCACTGATTTACTCTGTAGATAAATGAGATGACTTATCTAAACTACTTACTATATCTCTCATAAAGATTCATTTCCTTTCCCTTCTCCTAAATCTCATCTACCATCCAAGGTAAACTTTAAATCCCAATGCCTTCCCTAAACCATCTTTAACTTCCTTTTGAATTCATTGAGCTTCTCCTCTGAACTTCTGTTGTTCTTAGGGGAGGGATCCATAACCTGCTCCTGCATTCATGAATGGATTTCAGGAATTTCATGGACCATCCCACTCTTCTTTGGAATCAATGTGAAATTTTGTGTGTATGAACCATATGCTTGTTTCTGGGGAGAGACTACATAGCCTTTTTCTGAACTTCAAAGTACCTCTAGACCCAGAAGTGGTTCTGAACCACTGAGGTTAGATGAACTGGATAACTCGACCTTCATGATATACCACCATGTATGCTGGGTGTTGCTTCATGCTATTAGCCCTCTTTCCCCATCTTAATTATGAGCTTCTTGAGGGGAGCAAACATATCTTTCAATGGCTTACATGTCTTCTACAGGCTGAACACTTGGTGTAAATTCAAGAAATATTGTTGAATAATTACCCAGATAAAGGTTTAAAAAGTATCACCACTACACCCACCAGGGTGAACCTAAAAGGTCAAACATTTAACCACAGTGCTGAAAGCATGTAGAGAAAAATAATCACTAAAAGCAAAACAAACCAAAAACTCTGGTAGTAGCTGAGTGTGTCTGTCATGTGAAACATTGAATCACATATAATTGAAACACATCTCATTACTGATCGAAACCCATCTCCTTACTTCATTTCCTAAAAGAAATGTGGCATATTTTAGTAATTATGAGTATGGTTTTAGGTTAGAACTAGGAGAGGGAGGCTGTCGAAGAGTGACATGTTGACAGTGTGTTGGAATGTAACACAGTCCTATTAGAGAACTCTTAGCTCTTTTTGTAAAAGCAGCCTCTTCTAATTCATAGGTTCATGTTTGGGTCCAAATATAATCTGAAAGAAAAAGGGAAGAAAGAAGAAATAAAGATAAATGAACTTTTTTGTGCCTTTTTTTTCTTGCCTGGGAAGCAAAATAAATGTATGGTGAGATCATTAACCAGAACCATAAACACCACCCAAAGATATCTTCAGAAAGTATATTTCTAATCATTTAAGAACCTTTAGGGGCTTCCCTGGTGGCGCAGTGGTTGAGAATCTGCCTGCTAATGCAGGGGACACGGGTTCGAGCCCTGGTCTGGGAAGATCCCACATGCCACGGAGCAGCTGGGCCCGTGAGCCACAGTTACTGAGCCTGCGCGTCTGGAGCCTGTGCCCCGCAACGGGAGGGGCCGCGATAGTGAAAGGCCCGCGCACCGCGATGAAGAGCGGTTCCCGCACCGCGATGAAGCGTGGCCCCCGCTTGCCGCAACTAGAGAAAGCCCTCGCACGAACCGAAGACCCAACACAGCCAAAAATAAATAAATAAATAAATAAATAAATAAAGTAGCTATAAAAAAAAAAAAAAATTTAAGAACCTTTAACCCATTGGAAGTACCAGGTAGGCTTGAGGGAAAAAGAATGGTCAGGAAATGCTTCAGGGAAGATGGAAGCATGTTGTCAAAAGTCAAGGAGCTCTTGCTGGTCCTATGGTTCCTTTATTGGTTATGACTTCCAGGATTGAAGTCTTTGATTCCCCAAGATTTGCAAAATGGTTTTTGGAGACACCATGGTCAAGTGCATCATGGGCATTGAATTCACAAGACACGTTCTCTACATAAAAATTCACAAGCACGCATTTTTTGCAAGTCAATCCTCTAACACTTTCAGATGGCCAGATTCCGTATGCCTAGCAAAAATTCTATTTTTTTGTGTGTTTTATCCTTCTTCTCAGCTTCCTTGCTAGGCTTTGGGGAATTAGCAGAACTTTCCACCAATTGGATTGCAGAGCTTTTTGGCCCACAGTGAGGCTTGCTATCATCAGGTATGTAAAATCTTGCCCAGTGTAGTCAGAAGTTAAGACCAAACCATCATAAACCTGCAGGACTTATGACCCTGAAAGCCCTGGGGGAGTTTTCTGGACCAGACCTCAGTGGAACTTTGCCCAAAACCCCAAGTGGGAAATATATATGAACTGATTCCATGCAGTGTGAAGGCTGAGGCAGCAGCAGAACACTTTTATAGACTGATACAATGATAGCTTAGTACACAGTTAATCTTAGGCTGGGGGTTTAGGAGAATCAGTCTTCCTCAGGCCCTCCTCCCTCTCTGTTAATGTTAATGGTCCAGAGTGCACATTTAATGGTCATAGGCATTTTTCTTTTGTGACACAATTATTTTATACTTAAGCTAATTAGAAAGTCATTCCATAAGGAAAAGAAGTGCAAATGGGACACCAGTGTATCATGTGGCTGAGATTTGCTAGAGGATTGCAGACTTCTAGTTTAACTGGGGTTGGGGAAAAAAGAGATCATAGGTAGTTTTATAGTAATTTGGTGACAAAAATAAATAACATCACATTTTAAAGTATATAGATATCACTGACTTAAAGAAAGTCTGCTTACGTACAAACTTATAGAACCAATAAATTAGAAGCTGTTGTTTACATTACAAAATTTCTTTACTTTTTGCTAGAGTCTCCACAAAGGGTAGGTTTCCTGGTTACCTTTAATATATATTTGATTTGCAAACATCCAATGGGTATAGTACTTTTCAGGAGCCAACTTATTGGGAAAAGTAAGAAACTTTGCAGAAGTGTTAGAGTTAACAGATGCCATGTTGGAAAATACTTAGGATATAAACACAAAGTTTTTGGCCACAGTTTATAAGAGAGACAGGAATTATATGCTGTCTTGAGAAAAGCTGAAGAAACAGACCCATGTGAGTCTGTCAATCTGATGTCTGGTGTGTACAGGTAATGATGTATTTTGATCATGGCAATGATTCAGCCACATACCCTGAACAGAAAATCCAGATGACACCAAAGCTGTCAGGTTTAGCCCTCTTTGTTAGATTCCATATCACATCCTACATTCTATCAGAGCCTATGTAAAAAACAAAAGCAAAAAAAAAAAAATTTTTAAATTACAAGTCCCTGAAGAAGTATCAGAAGCCTCCTAGGTAAAGAATTTGTTTCTAGCAGTGTTAGAGTTCCTTGTGGTTAGATATCTCTAAAACATCCAACACACCCTCACCTTGGCTTCTAAATATTTTGAGTTATCTGACTTCTCAGCGGCTCTAAATATCAGCAGTTGTAGAGGAAGATTTCTACATCCTATTCTCATGCGAATGGAAGACGGGAAGTAAATATATTTACATATACAGTGATTCTACCAGAAGAACTAGGAGCAATGAACATTTCTCCCCAAGGCATTGGGAAATTGCCCAGAAATCTCTCTAATAGATCTAGATCTAGTTTGCTGTCTCAGGGCCTGCAATCTACCTAATTTTTTCTTCTGGGACTTTTCTTCTCATCTCCGAGAAATGATCCAGAAGGCATTAAGTAGACTAGAATAAAAACATAACAAAACTAGGATTTGGACCTATGCTATTGTTAATGATAGAGTTCGGGGTGATTTGTTTAGAGTGTAGACCCAGATTTCAGCTGCTCCGGCTGTGTTCAAGATCTCCGCTTGTTCTGGCTACCTTGTCCTTTAATATTTGGATACTATACAATTGGTTTGAACCCCATGAAATATACAGTGACATATCTGGTGTTTTATTGCATATCAGGAGTTCTTGGTGGTAGTAGTGGTGGTGAGTAGGTATGTGTCGGGGTGGTGGTGGTGATGATTGTGGTAATGAGGCTTTCTCTTAGTAAGCACCAACTCTGAATTCTTATATGCAGTGTGTTCTCTGGGCCTTACTGGATTTGTCCTCATGTTCCTTTCTAGCACCGTATCATCCCCGGGTACAATCCTAATCCCTTCTCATCCAAAGTATACTGACTCAGGACTGTGTATGGCAATCTTCACCTAAGGTTTAGGACTAAGATTGCACAATATAAAATTCTCAGTGGAAACTTGATATCCTTCTTCTTAAAGTGTCGTGGCAATTCCTGAAACCAGGAATGTCCTCCACAATGTTGCTGTCTCCAACTCATTCATCATTCCTCCCTCCAGCTCATGTACCCCTCATCCCTTTCCCCTCAAATTCCTATTCATTTGTATATAGAGATCAGTTTAGCTTATGCTGTATCTCAATTCAAACCCATCTTAGGTTTTCCTTAACTGCATTCCCAGATAAACCCATTAAACAAAGGTGATTCTTTCCCTCAAAGGAATTCTATTACTTAGTGAGAGTTAACAATTATGTTCAATGAAAGTCACGTCATTTCAATGCTTCAATGCACACCTATCACTAACTCAATAAAGTACCTTTTGAGCACTTTAAACATTTATTCACTTCCTCTGTGGGTGTATAAGAACAGTGGCCCTTTTTCATTGAACCCTACTGGCCTTGGAGGTGGAATCAAGGAGGCTGTGGAATTTCTCCTCTGCCGACTCACTCCCCTTTTGTGATAAAGGGTAGACTTGGGAAGAACACATAGGCCCTTCTTTGAAACTCGTTTCCTAAAGTTTCCTTGTGGTTCGGAGAGACACCTCCTCTGCTGCCCTTATAACTCCCTGTTCCCTCTGCCTTTCCACTTCCAAACTGGGGGCCAAATACTCTGCTGAGAACTGCCACTGTTCCCAGCCCAACTGGGAATGATGTCTCTCTGCAGTGGACCAACCCCAGTGAGGATACCGCTATCAGAGCACCACAGGGAGCTTTAATCTATCCCAGACCTCTGATTGCACAAAGGTCGGCTTTAAAAGGCTGTTTGTATGTCCTGTTGTTCCTAAATCCTTCATGATTAAGGGGTTAAGCTTTAAAACTAGGCATGTTATTTTATTTTGTACCAGTTTGTACTCTATTGGGCATCTTTTTGGAAAGGTAAACCAGTGTTACCCATATCCAAATTCTATTGCGGCGGGACTACCTGCATTTATACCCACCTCACCTTACCCCGTGGCCTCTGCAAGTGATGTCAGCAATATCTCAGCACTGACAACATTCACCCTGACAGCCTAATCAATGCTCATTCTCATGTGCAGACTTGAGAGGGCCTCTAAACAATGAAACCATAGGAAACATTGAGACAAAAAGGTTTCTGCAGCCGACTTTCATAGTTAAGTTCTCCAGTACCCTCCTGGCCTTCTTCTGAATTAATAATAGGCTAGCAGGCTTTTGATATTAAGGCTAAGTATTCCATTTCATGAATCACTTTTCCTTGGCCCTTGCTGATTCCTGTCCTTTGCTTAGACCCAGAGGTTTTCACTTTACATGATTTGCTCTTTGTCCTTCAAAATTGTTCCTGCTGATGAATGACTCATCTCACAAATCTGTGGACTTCTGTCATGTTCTTGTCACTTTACATTTTTTAAAAAGGTTTGATTTTTTTTTCCATTTTCATTATAACCTTTTATTAATGGCACTTTCTCAGTGAGTTTGTACTCATCAAAAATTAAGCACATACCAGAAATAATGAAAATGGAAGCAATCGGAGTGTGGACTGACAAACCAAAGGATGGTTGAACCTAAAATGACCAGCATGACCAATGAAAGCATCTGTGGTGGCAGGTAGAGTTCACAGTCTTTTGCTTCAGGGTATCAGTTTGTTTATGATTTTAAAAGCACATAAGATAAAAGTGTGTAAGTAGGTGATGTCTGTACGTCTCTCTTGCTATTGAGGCACTCACGCTAGGCTCCCCAGGGTCCGGATCATAGTGCAACGTCAGCCTGTGTTACACACCATTCCTCGTTGAATCTCTGTTCTGAGATGGATTCAATAATCCTATGCCCCAGTGCAACTAGTCTGTTTCCCAGGGACCTCCCTCTCAGGGGCTAGCAAAGATTTACTCTGCCTTTCTTTGTTGAAGAGTCTTCATTTCCCTGGGGAAGTATCTTCCCCACTCTTTATTCAAGAGTGGAGAGTGGGGTGAGAGGGTGGAATGAGCATGATCAATATCTCTGCTGAAATTTCCTTCACTTTTCTTCCAGGAAATCTAGATGCTCTCATGCACACATTTTTTTCTGGTGGCCAAACTCCTTATCTCAGAGTTCTTAAGAAAGATTTCCAGATTAAGGTCTTCATCATGATCCTTGCTAAAGTGATATGAATTAATATAAGAACAAGCAAACAAAGTTTTCCCTTTATTTCTCCCTATACTATCCTGTCCCCAGTGGTGAAATAATTCTGAAGATTTGGTGAAACCTTTGCTGTTCCATTGCCTCTCTACCCCAGAACACAGAGGGTGAGAGTAGAGGAGCTAGCTGTGGTCCCTGAGCCAAACCTTGGCTTGAGCTGCTTGATATACTCAAGGACCTCAAAAGAGCTCTGCTCCACTAATTTTATAGGATTTTGCCCTATAACTTAACCCGAAAGATGCCAAGACTTTACAATAAATGGTTACCCTGGAAACTCAGGGAAACCCAGGATAAACCCAAAGTATGAAATCATTATTTAGAATGTCCCTGGCCTACTTTTTCTAATTCTTGGTTAACACTTTTTGGACAGGCTCTCTGTTGCTGAGGAGGAGACCTTAAACAGCACATGCTTCATAAACAGAAGAGAAGTTTAACTGTTTCAGAGGAAATCCAACCTAACAGGCAGTGGGCCCTGCTTTGCCCTTCACCAAAATGTTCATTTAGCTTGAGTTCCACACCAAATGAAATGCAGAAAGCCTCTGCCTGTCTCTCATGTGTACTCTCTGTCTGATACCTGCTAACATTCTTTGTTCCTCATTTTAAAGGTGTCACATGCACATTTGATAGACCCTTTTTGTTCTAGGAATTATTGCACAGTATCATCTCATATAAAAAGCAAGAAAGCACAATAAACTCTTTGCTGTCATGATCATGATTAGTGTTTCAATGGCATATTTTTCCCATCCTTTACATTATGATTTATCTCTTTCTTGTAGATGACATGTGGTTTCTCTTGCTTTTTTATTCATTACAAAAATGTCTGCTTTTGTTGTAGTTTACATCCTTCAGAATTAAGGTGATTATCGATCTGTTTGGGTTTAAGTCAACCATCTTGCTATTTGTTTTTTATTTATCACATCTGTTCTTTGTTCCTTGTTTTCCCTTTTTTCCTTCCTTCTTCTGGATTGAGGATTTTTTATGATTTCATTTTATGGCCAAAGCTTGTTAGTTAGACCTCATTGATTTAGTTTTTTTTTTATATTTTTTTTATTGATTTAGTTTTTAATGGTTGCTATAGGTTCACAGTATGCCTCTTTAACTCTTCTTGTTCTTTTAAAAAATATCATACTCTTTCATGGATAATGAAAGAAACAACAATCTATTTTCATTTCTATCATCCTGTCCTTTTGATATTGTGTTCATACCATGTTATAAACCCACAATATATTGTTATTATTTTCCTTTAAACATATATGTTATAAACTCTACAATATATTGTTACTAGTTTTGCTTTATCTCTTTTTTTTTAAGTTTTTTTTTTTAAGCTTGATGGTATTCACATTGCTTAATTTGTGTCATGCTTTATTTATTTATTTATTTATTTATTTAATTTATTTATGGCTGTGTTGGGTCTTCGTTTCTGTGCGAGGGCTTTCTCTAGTTGCGGCAAGCAGGGGCCACTTTCATCGCGGTGCATGGGCCTCTCACTATCGCGGCCTCTCTTGTTGCGGAGCACGGGCTCCAGACGCGCAGGCTCAGTAATTGTGGCTCACGGGCCCAGCTGCTCCGCAGCATGTGGGATCTTCCCAGACCAGAGCTCGAACCCGTGTCCCCTGCATTGGCAGGCAGATTCTCAACCACTGCACCACCAGGGAAGCCCTGCTTTCTCTCTTAAGTAAAACAAAAATGGAAAAGTTTTAAATATTTATCTATCTACTTCCCATTGCTGGTGTCCATCATTCCTCTGTGAAGATCCAAGTTTCTATCTGGTATCATTTTCATGCTCAAGGAACTTCCTTTAACAAACTGCATAATGCAGATCATCTGGAAATGAATTCTCTGAATTTTTGTTTCTCTGAAAAAGTCTTGAGTTTTTCCTTCCTGTTTGAAAGATATTTTTGCTGGATTTAGAATTTTAGCTTGATAGGGGTCCCCTCCAACACCAGCTCCTTTCAGTACTTTAAAAGATTTGTTCCGTTGTCTTCTGGCTCACATAGTTAATGACAGGGAGTTTAGTTTATTTCTTACCCTAGTTCCACTTAAGTAATGTGTCTTCAGAAACTTTATTATCATGTGCCTTGATGAGGTTTTATGTTTTTTCTTTCTTTTTAAAAACACTTTTCTGGGTTAACTGAGCTTGGTATATCATCAAATTCAGAAAATTTTCAGCCGTTATTTCTTCTAACACTTTTATTCTGTTTTTCCTCTCTTCTTCTGGAACTCCAAATATGCATATGTTAAACCACTTGCTACTGTCTCCCAGATCACTGAGATACATTCAGTCTTTTTTTTTTTTTCTCCTTCTGCTTCATTTGGATAATTTTTATTAGTGTGTCTTTACTAATCCTTCCCTTTGGAATACCTAATCCTTTTCATAAAGATCTTGTAGTTTGTTTGTTTTTTAATTCTAGAAGTTCCATTTGGTTCATTTTTATGTCTTTCACTTACATCCTCACTATGTTCATGTGTTTTGTTAAATACTTGAATGTAGTTAAAATAGCTTTTTAAATGTCTTTGATTGCAATTTCATCATCTCTATTATTTGTTGATCTATTTCTATTGAAAAAATTTTATGTTGGTTATAGGTCACATTTTCCTGATTCTTGATGTGTCTAATAATTTTTTGTTATATGCTTGACTTTGTGAATATTATATCATCAAGGGTCTGGATTTTATTGTTATCCTTTAAAGAGTGTTAGCCTTTCTTCTGGTGTTCAGTTCAGTTTGCTGTTCATTTTGATCCTCTTGAGACTTTTAAAAACTTTTCTTAGCGTGGTTCTAGATTATCCTATACTTGAGGAATATGTTAACCCCCTTTTAAGATGTAGCCTTTCTGGGGTTTCTACTGAATGCCTGAAGTGATCAACAGGACTCTATGTTTTCTGGTCAGAAACAGAACACCTCCTGGCCCTGGGTGAGCTCTGTGAACTGTTCAGTCCATAACTCTGGAGGCACTGCTTGCCTAGACTCCTGACTATGCACCAGATCTTAGTATTTAGCCTATACTCAGTGGTGGTCTCCAACATTTTGGCACCAGGGACCAGTTTCATGGAAAACAATTTTTCCACGGATGGGGAGAGGGGCGTGGCAGGGGGTGGTGGTTCAGGTGGTAATGGGAGCAGTGGGGAGCGATGGGGAGTGGCAGATGAAGCTTCCCTCACTCGATTGCCGCTCACCTCCTGCTGTGCGGCCCAGTTCCTAACAGGCCGAGGACCGGTACTGGTCCACGGCCTGGGGGTTGGGGACCCCTGCTCAAGGGGACTCATGAAGATTTCTGAAACCATTTTTCTGCATAGGTATCTGCTCCTAGGACTTTGCCTTGCAACTGCCAGTCACTTCAGTCTTCCAAAAGTCAGCTGTCTGTCTCCATAACTTAGCAAGCTTCCATCCTCTGCTTGGGATTCCTACCATCCTGTGGTCTGCAATGTGTCTTCAGACAGGAAACAAGCAAGACTGTAGGAGTCATCTCTTGTTTCTCATCTCTCATCAGAATCCTGACAGGCATATTGGCCAAGGACAGCTCTTTCATTCCCCCTGGCCTTTTGTTTTCTAGTTTTCTGTTTGGAGAAGGTAAATCAAATATTTGCTACTTCTTCACAGCTGGATGTAGACCTTCTAAAATAAGTCTTTTTACAGTTAGTTTGTTTCAGTGTAAAGGTCACATGTTACATTCAAGGTTTTGTCTCTAAAAATCTCTTTTGTTCTGTAACTCATTTTTCTTTTTTTTTTTACAATGCCATTGATTTCTTAGGTACAATGGATAGTTGTACTTTGAAATTCTGGATGTGGCTAATTTCTTCTTTGTGTTGCCATTTAACTTGTCTCTCTGATCCTGGAGAACTGTGGTTAGATATGGAGTTGCAATAATTCAGGTAAAATTGTTTAGACAATAATTTTCATAGGTGCTGTGTACACTCCTGATGCATTACATCATGAGGCAAATAATGTCTGGCTTTCCAACGTACAGAAATACTACGATTGCTCATTTTGTTCAGGTATGACCATTTCAATCCCCATTACAAATTTCACCAATCAAAAAAATCTTTTATCGAATAGTTTTGGTATTTATTCACAATATTTGAAATTGCTTCATTGGGATTTATAAATCATAATTTTCTAACTCTATCATTTGTTCTGCATTTAATTAGCTAGAATTCTCCTTTAGAGTAGGTGTTTTTCGATGGAATTTCTAAACTGTTATTCTGCCATTTTTAAGAGCATCAAGTTGGAATTTGGGAATGGGGATTTGTAGAAAAAGACATATATGGTTTATATAAACTAAGCCATTCTTATTCATTTTTTAAAAAAATTAATTAATTATTTTTTAAAACTTTTAATTTAATTTAATTTATTTTTTTCTACAGCAGGTTCTTATTAGTTATCCATTTTATACACATCAATGTATACATGTCAATCCCAATCTCCCAATTCCTCACACCACCACCCCCACTCCACTGCAGCTTTCCCCTCCTTGGTGTCCATACGTTTGTTCTCTACATCTGTGTCTCAATTTCTGCCCTGCAAACTGGTTCATCTGTACCATTTTTCTAGGTTCCACATATATGCGTTAATATACGATATTTGTTTTTCTCTTTCTGACTTACTTCACTCTGTATGACAGTCTCTAGATCCATCCACATCTCAACAAATGACCCAATTTCATTCCTTTTTATGGCTGAGTAATATTCCATTGTATATATGTACCACATCTTCTTTATCCATTTGTCTGTCAATGGGCATTTAGATTGCTTCCATGACCTGGCTATTGTAAATAGTGCTGCAATGAACATTGGGGTGCATGTGTCTCTTTGAATTATGGTTTTCTCTGGGTATATGCCCAGTAGTAGGATTGCTGGATCATATGGTAATTCTATTTTTAGTTTTTTAAGGAACCTCCGTACTGTTCTCCATAGTGGCTGTATCAATTTACATTCCCACCAACAGTGCAAGAGGGTTCCCTTTTCTCCACACCCTCTCCAGCATTTGCTGTTTGTAGATTTTCTGATGATGCCCATTCTAACTGGTGTGAGGTGATACCTCATTGTAGCTTTGATTTGCATTTCCCTAATAATTAGTGATGTTGAGCATCTTTTCATGTGCTTCTTGGCCATCTGTATGTCTTCTTTGGAGAAATGTCTATTTAGGTCTTCTGCCCATTTTTGTATTGGGTTGTTTGTTTTCTTAATATTGAGCTGCATGAGCTGTTTATATATTTTGGAGATTAGTCCCTTGTTGGTTGCTTCATTTGCAAATATTTTCTCCCATTCTGAGGGTTGTCTTTTCATCTTGTTTATGGTTTCCTTTGCCGTGCAAAAGCTTTGAAGTTTCATTAGGTCCCATTTGTTTATTTTTGTTTTTATTTCCATTTCTCTAGGAGGTGGATCAAAAAAGATCTTGCTGGGATTTATGTCAGAGTGTTCTTCCTATGTTTTCCTCTAAGAGTTTTATAGTGTTTGGTCTTACATTTAGGTCTCTAATCCATTTTGCGTTTATTTTTGTGTATGGTGTTAAGGAGTGTTCTAATTTCATTCTTTCACAGGTAGCTCTCCAGTTTTCCCAGCACCACTTATTGAAGAGACTGTCTTTTCTCCATTGTATATCCTGGCCTCCTTTGTCATACATTAGTTGACCATAGGTGCGTGGGTTTATCTCTGGGCTTTCTATCTTCTTCCATTGACCTATGTTTCTGTTTTTGTGCCTGTATCATATTGTCTTGATTACTGTAGCTTTGTAGTATAGTCTGAAGTCAGGGAGTCTGATTCCTCCAGCTCCGTTTTTTCCCCTCAAGACTGCTTTGGCTATTTGGGATCTTTTGTGTCTCCATACAGATTTTAAGACTTTTTGTTCTAGTTCTGTAAAAAATGCCATTAGTAATTTGATAGGGATTGCATTGAATCTGTAGATTGCTTTGGGTAGTATAGTCATTTTCACAATGTTGATTCTTCCAATCCAAGAACATGGTATATCTCTCCATGTGTTTCTATGATCCTTAATTTCTTTCATCAGTGTCTTATAGTTTTCTGCATACAGGTCTTTTGTCTCCCTAGGTAGGTTTATTCCTAGGTATTTTATTCTTTTTGTTGCAATGGTAAATGGGAGTGTTTCCTTAATTTCACTTTCAGATTTTTCATCATTAGTGTATAGGAGTGCAAGAGATTTCTGTGCATTAATTTTGTATCCTGCAACTTTACTAAATTCATTGATTAGCTCTAGTAGTTTTCTGGTGGCATTTTTAGGGTTCTCTATGTATAGTATCATGTCATCTGCAAACAGTGACAGTTTTACTTCTTCTTTTCCAATTTGTATTTCTTTATTTCTTTTACTTCTCTGATTGCCATGGCTAGGACTTCCAAAACTATGTGGAATAATAGTGGTGAGAGTGAACATCCTTGTCTTGTTCCTGATCTTAGAGGAAATGCTTTCAGTTTTTCACCATTGAGAATGATGTTTGCTGTGGGTTTGTTGTATATGGCCTTTATTATGTTGAGGTAGGTTCCCTCTGTGCCCACTTTCTGGAGAGTTTTTATCATAAATCGGTGTTGAATTTTGTCAAAAGCTTTTTCTGCATCTATTGAGATGATCATATGGTTTTTATTCTTCAGTTTGTTAATATGGTGTATCACATTGATTGATTTGCATATATTGAAGAATCCTTGCATCCCTGGGATAAATCCCACTTGATCATGGTGTATGATCCTTTTAATGTGTTGTTGGATTCTGTTTGCTAGTATTTTGTTGAGGATTTTTGAATCTATATTCATCAGTGATATTGGTCTGTAATTTTCTTTTTTTGTAGTGTCTTTGTCTGGTTTTGGTATCAGGGTGATGGTGGCCTCATAGAATGAGTTTGGGAGTGTTCCTTCCTCTGTAATTTTTGGAAGAGTTTGAGAAGGAGGGATGTTAGCTCTTCTCTAAATGTTTGATAGAGTTCACCTGTGAGCCATCTGGTCCTGGACTTCTGTTTGTTGGAAGATTTTTATTCACAGTTTCAATTTCATTACTTGTGATTTGTTTGTTCATATTTTCTATTTCTTCCTGGTGCAGTCTTGGAAGGTTATACATTTCTACGAATTTGTCCATTTCTTCCAGGTTGTCCATTTTATTGGCATAGAGTTGCTTCTAGTAGTCTCTTAGGATGCTTTGTATTTCTGTGGTGTCTGTTGTAACTTCTCCTTTTTCATTTCTGATTTTATTGATTTGAGTCCTCTCCCTCTTTTTCTTGATGAGTCTGGCTAATGGTTTATCAATTTTGTTTATCTTCTCAAAGAACCAGCTTTTAGTTTTATCGATCTTTGCTATTGTTTTCTTTGTTCCTATTTCATTTATTTCTGCTCTGATCTTTATGATTTCTTTCCTTCTGCTAACTTTGGGTTTTGTTTGTTCTTCTTTCTCTGGTTCCTTTAGGTGTAAGATTAGATTGTTTATTTGAGACTTTTCTTGTTTCTTGAGGTAGGCTTGTATAGCTATAAACTCCCCTCTTAGAACTGCTTTTGCTGCATCCCATAGGTTTTGGATCGTCGTGTTTTCATTGTCATTTGTCTCTAGGTATTTTTTGATTTCCTCTTTGATTTCTTCAGTGATCTCTTGGTTATTTAGTAATGTATTGTTTAGCTTCCATGTGTTTGTGTTTTTTACGTTTTTTTCCCTGTAATTCATTTCTAGTCTCATAGCATTTGGTCAGAAAAGATGCTTGATATGATTTCAATTTTCTTAAATTTACTGAAGCTTGATTTGTGAACCAAGATGTGATCTATCCTGGAGAATGTTCCGTGCGCACTTGAGAAGAAAGTGTAATCTGCTGTTTTTGTGTGGAATGTCCTATAAATATCAATTAAATCTATCTGGTCTATTGTGTGATTTAAAGCTTGTGTTTCCTTATTTATTTTCATTTTGGATGACCTGTCCATTGGTGTAAGTGAGGTGTTAAAGTCCCCCACTATTATTGTGTTACTGTCGATTTCCTCTTTTATAGCTGTTAGCAGTTGCCTTATGTATTGAGGTGCTCCTATGTTGGGTGCATATATATTTATAATTGTTATATCTTCTTCTTGGATTGATCCCTTGATCATTATGTAGTGTCCTTCCTTGTCTCTTGTAACATTCTTTATTTTAAAGTCTATTTTATCTGATATGAGTATTGTTACTCCAGCTTTGTTTTGATTTCCATTTGCATGGAATATCTTTTTCCATCCCCTCACTTTCAGTCTGTATGTGTCCCTAGGTCTGAAGTGGGTCTCTTGTAGACAGCATATATATGGGTCTTGTTTTGTAAACATTCAGCGAGCCTGTGTCTTTTGGTTGGAGCATTTAATCCATTCACGTTTAAGGTAATTATCGATATGTATGTTCCTATGACCATTTTCTTAATTGTTTTGGGTTTGTTTTTGTAGGTCCTTTTCTTCTGTTGTGTTTCCCACTTAGAGAAGTTCCTTTAGCATTTGTTGTAGAGCTGGTTTGGTGGTGCTGAATTCTCTTAGCTTTTGCTTGTCTGTAAAGCTTTTGATTTCTCCATTGAATCTGAATGAGATCCTTGCTGGGTAAAGTAATCTTGGTTGTAGGTTCTTCCCTTTCATCACTTTAAGTATATCATGCCACTCCCTTCTGGCTTGTAGAGTTTCTGCTGAGAAATCAGCTGTTAACCTTATGGAAGTTCCCTTGTATGTTATTTGTCTTTTTTCCCTTGGTGCTTTCACTAATTTTTCTTTGTCTTTAATCTTTGCCAGTTTGATTACTGTGTGTCTCAGTGTCTTTCTCCTTGGGTTTATCCTGTATGGGACTCTCTGTTCTTCCTGGACTTGGGTAGCTATTTCTTTTCCCATGTTAGGGAAGTTTTTGACTATAATCTCTTCAAATATTTTCTCTGGTCCTTTCTCTCTCTCTTCTCCTTCTGGGACCCCTATAATGCGAATGTTGTTGCATTTAATGTTGTCCCAGAGGTCTCTTAGGCTGTCTTCATTTCTCTTCATTCTTTTTTCTTTATTCTGTTCCTCAGCAGTGAATTCCACCATTCTGTCTTCCAGGTCACTTGTCCGTTCTTTCTGCCTCAGTTATTCTGCTATTGATTCCTTCTAGTGTAGTTTTCATTTCAGTTATTGTATTGTTCATCTCTGTTTGTTTGTTCTTTAATTCTTCCAGGTCTTTGTTAAACGTTTCTTGCATCTTCTCGATATTTGCCTCCATTCTTTTTCCGAGGTCCTGGATCATCTTCACTATCATTATTCTGAATTCTTTTTCTGGAAGGTTGCCTATCTCCACTTCATTTAGTTGTTTTTCTGGCGTTTTATCTTGTTCCTTCATCTGGTTCATAGCCCTCTGCCTTTTCATCTTGTCTGTGTTTCTGTGAATGTGGTTTTTGTTCCACAGGCTGCAGGATTGTAGTTCTTCTTGCTTTTGCTGTCTGTTCTCTGGTGGATGAGGCTATCTAAGAGGCTTTTGCAGGTTTCCTATTGGGAGGGACTGGTGGTGGGTAGAGCTGGGTGTTCCTCTGGTGGGCAGAGCTCAGTAAAACTTTAATCCGCTTGACTGCTGATGGGTGGGGCTGGGTTCCCACCCTGTTGGTTGTTTGGCCTGAGGCAACCCAACACTGGAGCCTACCTGGGCTTTTTGGTGGTGCTAATGGTGGACTCTGGGAGGGATCATGCCAAGGAGTACTTCCCAGAACTTTTGCTGCCAGTGTCCTTGTCCCCATGGTGAGCCACAGCCACCCCCCACCTCTGCAGGAGACCCTCTAACGCTAGCAGGTAGGTCTGGTTCAGTCTGCCCTGGGTTCACTGCTCCTTCCCCTGGGTCCCAATGCGCACACTACTTTGTGTGTGCCCTCCAAGAGTGGAGTCTCTGTTTCCTCCAGTCCTGTCAAAGTCCTGCAATCAAATCCCACTAGCCTTCAAAGTCTGATTCTCTAGGAATTCCTCCTCCTGTCGCCGAACCCCCAGGTTGGGAAGCCTGACGTGGGGCTCAGAACCTTCACTCCAGTGGGTGGACTTCTGTGGTATGTGTTCTCCAGTCTGTGAGTCACCCACCCAGCAGTTATGGGATTTGATTTTACTCTGATTGTGCCCCTCCTACTGTCTCATTGTGGCTTCTCCTTTGTCTCTGGATGTGGGGTATCTTTTTTGGTGAGTTCCAGTGTTGTCCTGTCGATAATTGTCCAGCAGCTAGTTGTGATTCTGGTGTTCTCACAAGAGAGAGTGAGAGCACGTCCTTCTACTCTACCATCTTGGTTCAGGGCCCAAGCCATCCTTTTTCAATTTTAATTTCATTTTAGTAGTTAGAAAGGACTTGGAACAGGCATATTCAAAGGAGATCACATAATTGTTTCATGTCTGCTTGCCACTAAAAGTGATAACTTTAGCAACTCAGAGTGTGACCCTGGAGGTAATATTGACCCACAGTTTCATATTTTAAAAGCCTATTTAAAAGGTAGAAAAAAATAATAGTTCATTAAACCAGTAGGAGTCTCAGAGATAACCTACTGTATTCCTCTGTTTTTACTGGTGAGGAAAATTAAGCTCAGAGAAGTTAAATGAAGTAGAATAAAGTAGTGGACAAAGCAAAGGCTCTGAGATCATTACACACGTGGGTTTGTTTCTTGATTCCACAATCGACTACTTGTGAGTCCTAGTAAACTTATTTAACCTCTCAAGTCTTTAGCTTCCTCATTTGGGTTAGATGACAGCTAAATGGAGTAAGGCATGAAACGCATCTAATGCAGTCTTGAAATAGCTTAGACACCTATAACAACAAAATTCTTATTTAAAATGTATTTCACAGACACTTACTGAGTGTGCTGTGTCAGGCATGTGCTACATTGTAGAGATATAATTTTTGTGGGAGGCAGAATAATGGCCCCCCAAAGTTATGCACAGAAACCTGTGAATGTGTTACCTTGCATGGCAAAAGAGACTTTGCAGCTGTGATTGAGTTCTGGCTCTTGACATGGGGAGTGTCTCCTGGATTATCCAGGTGGGCCTAGTGTAAGCACTGGTGTCCTTTAAAAGTGAAAGAAGGAGGAGGGAGAGCCAGAGTCAGAGAGGGACATGTGATGATGGAAGCAGAGGTTGGAGTGATGTGGCTGTGAGCAATGGAATGCAGACATTCTCTAGAAGCTGGAAAAGGCAAGGAACAAGTTCTCCCCTAGAACTTCCAGAGGGAAAACAGCTTTACTGACACTGTAGTTTTAGCGCTGTAAGACCCATTCCTGACTTCTGATTTCTACAACTGTAAGACACTAGATTTGTGTTGCTTTAAGCCACTAAGTCTGTGGTTATTTGGTACAGCAGCAATAGCAAATGAATATAATTTTAAAGAAGACACAGTCCCTAACTTCAAGGACACAATTATTACAGCTTAACCATTCTCATTTGGCCTATGTTACCTGTTCTCAATTCAGTGCTCTTTGTGCTACAATAATATATCCCAGTTACCAGGCATTGACACATCACCATCAGGACTTTTTACTATAACTTCATATCACCTGACACCATACTTGTAATTTTGGGGGTTAGCATCAGGTGAACCATGTTGCTACTGGCTTTAACCACTGCCTATACAAATATGTTTATAAAAGTCACAAGTTTGATATATACTAACTATATTCTTTTTGAATATGCGTTAAGATATGCCCATACCCACTAAAATTACTGTTTCACATGGCCCCTCCCCTTAAATTACTTTACGACCCATCAGTGATGCCCATCAGTATTTTGGGACACCTAGCTGTACTCTTTGAGCATTTAGTAGGATTTTCCTATCTTGGAGCTTTATGTTGGGGAATGTAGTTTGCTTTGATGAAGCATGGTTTAACCAGCATGACTACTAACCAGCATAACAGCAATGGTGGAAAGATGCCAGGAACTCGGTTCCTTGCTGATCTGTGTATGATGTTATTAGGCATCCGTCTCTAATCAGCTCTTCTGAGAGCTTGTAGATCTGTGTAACTTGGAAAAGGAGCGCAGTGCCTCATTGTGTTTTGCACGCTCGCTCACAGAGGCGGCCTCTCTATTTCACTGCTTGCTATCACTTTTCTTCAGTGCAAAACAACTCTCCAAAACTTTTTTTTTTTTTTTAATTACACTATACTAGGTGTGCTTTATTTATTTATTAATGGCTGTGTTGGATCTTCGTTTCTGTGCGAGGGCTTTCTCTAGTTGTGGCAAGTGGGGGCCACTCTTCATCATGGTGCGCGGGCCTCTCACTATCGCGGCCTCTCTTGTTGCGGAGCACAGGCTCCAGACACGCAGGCTCAGCAATTGTGGCTCACGGGCCCATTTGCTCCGTGGCATGTGGGATCTTCCCAGACCAGGGCTCGAACCCGTGTCTCCTGCATTGGCAGGCAGATTCTCAACCACTGCGCCACCAGGGAAGCCCCAAAACTTTTTTTTTTTAAAAGAGATTTTATGTCAACATTCAAACTCCCAGATTTTGGTGTTGATTTAGGTAAACTAGCCAAATTCTTGCATGTCCCAAATAAAATGGCAAGCTAGCGACTGGGGAAGACACGACACAACTGAACACATGATACAAATCCTCTCCAACTCTTCTGCAGTTACAGGAGTGAGTTGGAACAGCATACAGGAGGCTATAGATGGCAGCTTTGGCAGTGACACAGCTGATCAGACCAGGCCTAACTGAGTTTGGTGTGGCTTTGAGGACTGAGGTTTTCTTATTTCTTTCCCTTCCATCGGGGGTAAAACATTCTCGAATCATCTCTCCACTGCATATGCCATACTTAATTTTTCATCTCAGGGACACAGGCCTCTCTTTCCCCTCAGCCCTAATGTCTTCCATCGAGACCACAGTGAGGAAGGCGTCATGTGTCCCCATCCTGTCCCTCTTGGTCTAGTTTAGCAGAAAGAAGACAAGAGTCATAAGACCTGGATTGCCTACCTCGCTTGGTCACATAGCCACTGTGTCACCTTCAGCCGACTTCCAAACTTTCCTGAGTCTCTTTTCCCTTATTTATAAAATGGCAATAATCATACCTTGAAATGTTGGTAGTTCAAATAAAATTATACTGTGAACAAAGGACAAATTCCCATAAAAGCTTTTTGCCAAATGTAAAGTGACTCTCTTTGCCCCATCTTTGCCTTGACCCATGTTGTTGCCTAGCATCTCTTTAGACAAATATCCTGATTAGTCATTCGTTTACTCTCACAAATATAGAGAGACATCACCAGATCCTGTGGGTCTTATCTTAAAACACTTACAGAGTTTAAGTAGTTTCACATTTTCACTTTGATGCAGTGTCATCTGGCCACTGCTTACCTCTGTAAATTTATGTCTCTTTGGCTTATACCTCTTTAGCCACACTGGCTTCTGATATGTCCCTAAACAAGGTCATTTCCATCCCACAGGCTTTACAGTATACACTTGCTTTGACTAGAACTCTCTTCCTCCTGCGCAACTGGATCCTTGCACCTTCACAGGATTAAGCTTACATGTCACCTTCTCAGAGACCCTTTCCTCAACTGCTTTATCAAAAGGAATCTTTTTGTTTCATAATTCCTTATCACAGTTACCTCTATATTTCCTTCATACAGCTGATCATAAACTATAATTAATCTTCTAGTCAATTGATAGCCAGTTTATTGTCTGCTGCCAGTAAAAAGTGAGCTCCATGAGGGTGGGGGCCATTTCCTCTCTAGATTTAAGAATAAAGCTCAGTAAAGTAGGCATTCATTCTCGCAAAACCATGTTGGTGCTTGGGCCCTAAGCCCGTGATGGGGGTCAGTTGAGCAAGAGATTTAAATCCTCTTGTGGGCTTCTATTTGGGAGGATACTGTCCTCTAGGAAATATTGTTAATATTTATTCTTCTTCAACACCCTCAGCATCTATCATAGAGCCTGACACACAGCTAGGCCTTGCTATGTTTTGGTTTGGATGGAATGAAATCTGCCTCTGTTTTCTGAAATGGACTGACAGATGGACACATAGCTGCTCCCTTGATCCCAGAGAGCTGGCATCTCATGACCTCTCCACCCACCTCAGCAACTCAACCTCTGATGATGTGACACTCCTGGAAAGGCCTTCCTCTCCCCCTCACCCACTGCCTTGCACTGAATCCCCCTGAGTCTGTTGAAACACCGTGAGGGCTTTCTAACTTCTATACTACTTGTCGAAGGGAGTACTTATGAGAACTTCTTAAAAATAAAAATAATTGATGGTAATACTCATAATGTGTTAAAACATATAGTATAACATGTACCAGCCACTATTCCAAGAGTTTTGCACATTAGTTTTTGAATATTAACTCATTTCATCCTAACAATAACTCCATGAGGTAGGTTATAATTATTTCCTCCATTTTATAGCTAAGGAAACTGAGGCACTGAGGGGCTGAGGAACTTGTCAGTGACAAGGCTGGGACATGAGCCTGGTCAGCCTGGCTCGAGGGACCCTGTGCTTAGCAATTCAGCTGTAAATATTGCAGTTCCTAAATACAAATCTTTTGGACCTATCATTAGCCTTCCCTAAGCCAGATGGCATATTTATCCTCTAATTAAATGTTTAATTTTTTTACATAAGTAATGCATGACATAAATTCTTCTGTAAAGCAATTAACACCTTCAAATAAAGTAAAAGTCCCCCTTTGACCTCCTTATATAGCCTTGAACTACTTCTTCCTCCTCCATGGGTAGCCATTATACCCAGTTTTTTTGTCTGTCCTTCCTAGCCTTTCCCTATGCATTTGCATGCACCTGTGTGTTAATAGAAAATACAAACTATTGCTGTGGGTTTTTTTTTTCCCAATTATACACAGAGAGCAACATGTATAAATAATTAAATCATTTAATTGTATGTATTAAGCCCTTTCTCTGACAATACACATTTAGGTGGTCTTTTGCTAGCTGCAGGGCTGTTGCTCAGCTGGGACACAGCAGTAGGGCTATACCTGTGGCTGACATTCTGAAACACTTCTGAATCATTTCGTAAAGACTCTCTGCTGTTCTCCCAGGACCAGGACCAAAAGTACATTCATGGGTCCATAAAAAAGTTTTAATTTTAATTTCTTTGAAAATCAGAAGAAAGAAATGAATATAATAATAATGACTTAATTCTGGGTACTGAGATTGTCGGTGGTTTTTATATTCTTCTTAGTGCTTACCTATTTTTTCCAAACATCTACAATAAACATATGTTACGTGTGTAACAAGGGAGATGTTTTCAATTATGTTTACAACAACATATTGATGAGAATGGAAAATGCACATCCTATAATGTTAAAGAGCAAAAAGCAGAAATTAAACAATATATAAACACAATTTGATCCACTTAGGGATAGATGCATTATATACAAGAAAAACAATGGAAGAAAATATACTATGCAAAGCCTTGAGTAGACATCTCTTAGTTGTGGGATTATAGGTGATTTTTATTTTCTTCTTTTTTTTTCTGAATTTTCCAAGTTATTTTATAATGAAAACATATTATTGTTATAATCATAAAAAATAAGAGTTGAAAAAAAAATAATGACTTAAAAAATGAATCTAGCCAGGATTGATTTTTTTTTCTCTTTATACCAACATAGCCATAAAAAATAATTTTGGTGTTTTATGTAGGACAGGGCCAACAAACGCAGAAGTATCTTGAATAAATACCTAGGGCCCTGCCTGGTTCCTCCCCAGGATGCAGTAAGTACAGGGTCAATGCCTGGCAAAGCAGGGCCTTCCCAGGACCCATCCCATGTTTGGACTGGTGTCAGTTAGGACTGGTCAAGGCCATTCTCTATCTATGGGTGAACGTTTTTGAATATGACTACCATCCATATTATCCTGAAGTGGAAAATGTGCTGCCTCATGCAAAGATATTTCTGATGCAAGCAGCAGAAATCGACACAAATGAGCCTAAGCAAAACCAAGCACGTCGGGGGGGGGGATCTAAAGCAGAGAGTGGTTAGGACACAAGGAGGCCTGGAGGAGTTTCAGAAAACTTGCCAGAGAGCCAAGTGGCCATCTTTCTCTTCTCCAAGCCACGGGCCTCTCTGCTGCTTCCCTCAGCTTATCTGCTTCCACCCTCTCTCTCTTTGAACCATTTTCTCACTTCTCCTTTAGAGCTCTGCCATTAATGAGACTCACCTCCCACCCAACAGTTTTGTTTCTCATTTCAAATTCCTATGTGAGACAGAATCGATTTCACCTTGCTTAGGTCAGGTGCTTATCACTCATCCAGTAAGCTAGGGCCAGAGGCCAAGGAAATGGCAGCAGAGGGGGTGTGGGTGGTATTTGCACACACACTCCAAGATGTCAGTGTCATCTCATCCCTTGATTATCCAGTCAACACACCCTTCTGCCCCCACATACAAAGCCATTGATGCCCCTGCTTAATGAGCCAACAGCCTTCTTGTACACAACTATAAATATAAACTCCCCATTCCCAGGGGGAGCAACACATAATTCCTTCCAGCTAATGAATGCAGAGATCTTGTCACAGAGCCAAGGCTCTTGGAATCCACTATCTCCTGATGATATTTGTTTCTGGGTCCAAAATAACTATGCGACAAATGATTAGCTAAATGATAAATTTAACCACCATATATAAAATGAATGTGGTAGAAATATTAAGTGTCATCAATCTTTGTATACTTTAGCAGCAAACATAGAAGTACAGGCGGAGGTTATACTAAAAGAACACTTTTACACTGAATCATACAGAGGCAGTCTTTAGAAACGTTTCAGGTTTGTCTCAAAAATATTAAAGAATCAATTGCTCTCTCATAAAAGTTGACTTTTTTTTCAAAGTAACTTTCATACCTTCCTTGAAATGAACTTGCTTTAGCTTAGCCTCTTGGGAACTACTGTAATTTAGATTCTAAAGCCATCATTTTGTCTGTGATAATAGCTTGAAAAGTCACTGATTTCTTCACTATCTTATGACCAAATCAACAAAACCTCAATGATTGCTGTAGGGAATCTAGTGCTTTATTCTAGACATCCACTCAGGAAAGAGGACTGACCTGACATTGGAGGCTTTACTTCCCCTGACGGGTGGGTAGATTAAGAACTTGAGCTTCATGTTTACAGGGCTAACAAAACAAAGGCAGGAATGGGATGAGCATTTAATAACGACAGAACATATACATTTGGAGAATTTTTTTTTCCACATCTTTATTGGAGTATAATTGCTTTACAATGTTGTGTTAGTTTCTGCTGTAAAACAAAGTGAATCAGCTATATGCATACATATATCCCTATATACCCTCCCTCTTGCGTCTCCCTCCCACCCTCCCTATCCCACCCCTCTAGGTGGTCACAAAGAGAACTTCGTTTTTGACTATAAATTAAAACCTAGGAGAACGACTCAAGTTGGCTGTAATATTCAGCAGAGTGGAATTGTTTTGTTAATCATCCATAGATATTTGAATATGATGCCCAGTATTTCATAAGGGAGCAGTGTTTAATTTAAAACCTTGTACTTAAAAATGTTTATATCCCAATAGTACATGGAATCTGCAACCTTACCAAAAAGATGAAGGTAGTACTTGAAGATAATTTTTAAATATTTACTCAGATCATTTTCCATCCTGATCACAAACTGTTTATATACACAAAATGTAACAATGACCAAAAAAAAAAAAATATTCCAGAGTGTCCTCACAACAGAAGTGGTGCTACGTAACTTTGTAATGAAGGGTAATGTTGTAAGGTTAAGTCTTGGGGGAAGTATTCCTGTGTGTATAACATTACTGTTAGACCACATGCGCTACAGTGACTTGGCACAAGGCAGCTGGCTTACAGGTGCTCTGGCAAGTTGTGCCGGGAAGGCTTTTCTTTTTGTATTTCTAATATCGTGTGCATGCAATGATTGTGATGTGGTTTTTTTTGTGTGTGCTGGGGTACACACTGCAGGCATTCCCTTTGGGCTGTGCAGTTTGACTTTGAATGTGGTTTCTGGAAACAGGTGACAGTCCTATTGTTGTGGGTCGTGCCAGGGATCGTTAGCTGGAGCATCTCTCTTTACCTTCCCATCAAAATTGAGGAGAGGAAACTTAAAGATAAAATGGACCAAAAAATTACCTTAGCAAAGCTTCAGCAGTGCCACTCTGGTAAGACCATCCAGGCCAAGGCAAGTGGGTCACAAAGGATTAGCAAAACTTTTATAAACAAAGAGACAATTATGCATATTCTTAATAGCCTTGAATCCAGAAGTGTGCCAGTGTTTATTTCTGAATCTGATGCACACTGTTTTTGCTGGTGGAATGCAATAAGCCTCCAGTGGAGGGGACAGTCCTGTAACGATATAGCCCAACGTGAACCGCTGGGAATGTAGGAGAAGGCGTTTGCCTCACCTAGATGCCTGACTGCTCTGTTGGGAATGAATCTGCTTGGAACTTGGCCATCTAAGGGCTGCTCTTCTAACACGTGAAATGAAGAGAGGAGGGAGAAAAAAATAGCCACCGGTGCAACTGTGCTGAAATAACACTGTTGTTCGTTAGATTCTGACCATTCCCCGTAGTGCATTCTCGTTCGATGATGTAAAGTCGATCGGGTGTGGGAAGTCATACCATGAAGCACAGGAAATAGTTTAAATCTTTGGAAATGTTTTTAAGGTTAAATAAATGGGGAAATAACTCTAGTTAAAGTTGCCAACCACTTCAGAGTAATTTTTACTGGCAGATATTTGTTAATTGTTAGTGTTCCTCTGAAAACAGACACAACCAAGGTGTACTGGGGATAGCCTGCTCTCTGCATGCAGAGTATGCTTTTTTAAAGAGGCTGTGGTCACTTCATTGATTTCTTTCAGACTCAGTTCAGACTTAGGCGGCCTTCTGTGAATGAATCAGTGAATTAGGTATGTCTGACAGATCAGATAGTGTTACTGGGATTTCTAGTTGGATGATGATAAGCAGGTGAGATTTTAGGGGTTTTTGCTAAACGTCAACTGTTGCCTTCAATAAAACCAATAGACACATGTCCAAACTGCTTTGATGGAAATGTTGCACCTATTTTGCCAACTGTTCTCATAAGATGAATGCAAGGAAATCGTGGGATGTTGGTTTTGATGACAAAATAGGAATTCAGATCAAGATAGAAAGTGAAGCTTATTGGCTAAAAATGCTTGAAAAGCTGTACTATTCTGTAAGGCAGAAGTAGCCAACATGCTTATTTTACATAAAAACCGCAGTTTGTATGTGATCCTCATGATCAACTATTGATGGTATAGATCTAGGGAAACCAGGCTTCTTGGCTTCTTTTTTCTCTTCTGTCTCTTCAGTTTCTAGACGTTTGTCTCCTTGATCTCAAGAGTGTAAAGCAGGAAAGGCAAAGGAATTAATTTCAAGACACCCTTTTGATATAGGTCAGAATCTGAGCCGGTACTCTGTACATATCATTACTATGGTTCATGGCAATATCATATCTACTATAACTATATGTTAATGTTTCTATTAGCCCTACTAGTCTATTAGTTCCTTAATGGGACCAGATCATGTTCAACACTCTATTCCTTGTAGCTAGGAGATGGTCTATTAATAGCACACTCTTAATTAGTGATTATCGAATAATTAAATGAATAATGAAGGGTCAGTATAATGTTTAAAATATGGCTGAGTCAACCCATTACCCATTACTATGTCTAAGTATGCTTACAAAACAGTTTTATTGAGATATAATTCACGTATCATAAAATTTACTTTTTCAAAATGTACAATTCAGTGGTTTTTAGTATCTTCATAATGTTGTCCAACTATCACCACTCTTTAACTCTTTAATTTTAGAACATTTTCATCATCTCAAAAAGAAACCTGGTGCCCATTAGCATTTGTTTTCCATACCTTCCTCTTCCCAGGCCCTAGCAACCAATAGTTTACTTTCTGTCCCTATGGATGTGCCTATTCTGGATATTTCGTATAATTAGAATCCTAAGATATGTGGTCTTTTGTGGCTGGTTCTTTTCAGTTAGTATAATGTTTTCAAGGTTTATCCATTTTGTACCATGAATCAATACTTCATTTCTTTTTATGGCTGAATAATATACCATTGCATGTATTGATATATACCATGGTGTGTATCCATTCATCAGTTTATGGACATATCAGTGACCACTAAAAATAATGCTGCTATAAGCATTCATGTACAAGTGTTTGTGTGGTCATATGGTTTTCAGTTCTCTTGGGTATATACCAAGGAGTAAAATTACTGGGTCAAATTATAACTCTATTTTTAACTTTTTGAGGAACTGACAAACTGCTTTCCAAAGCAGCTGCATCATTTTACAATCCCACAGTGCATGAAGGTTCACATTTTTCCACATCTTCACCAATACTTGTTATTGTCTGTCGTTTTGATTTTAGCCACCCTAGTGTATGTGAAGTGGTATCTCATTGTGGTTTTGACTTGCATTGGTTTTAACTTCCTGTGACTAATAATGTTGTGCATCTTTCCATGTACTTATTGGCCATTTGATTATCTTCTTTGGAGAAATGTCTATTTGTATCTTTTGCCCATTTAAAAAATTGAGTTATTTGTTCTTTTATTGTTTAGTTGTAAGAGTTCTTTATATCTTCTGGATACAAGTTCCTTATCAGATATATGACTTTAAAATACTTTCTCCCAATCTGTGGGTTACCTTTTCACTTTCTTGATGGCATCCTTTGAAGCACAGAAGTTTTTCATTGATGAAGTCCAAATGCATCTAGTTTTTCCTTTGGTTTCTTATGCTTTAGTTGTCATATCTAAGAAACTATTCACTAAATCAACATCACAAAGGTTTACACCTAAGTTTTCTTGTAACACGTGTAGTTTTATCTCTTAGATTTAGGTCTTTAATTCATTTTGAGTTAATTTTTGTATTTGGTGTGAGGTAGGGGTCTAAGTTCATTCTTTTTCATGCAGTTATCCAGTTGTCCAAGTATGCTTTTAACATATAGTGAATGTGTCAGCAGAAGTTGAGTGGTGTTTGAAAACATAATAAAACCTCAATACTTCATACTATACCACACTCAAAACTAATGATAATTTGGTAATTGACTTTTTGTGTTAGTTATAAAGAAAGGCTTTACCCAGAAAATTATCAATAAACAGTATATCACAGAGGAATGCTAGTATACTTAGGAAATTCTTCTGAAAATCATTAATTGCATCCATTCACTCTCAAATGTTATTTATAATATTTATATTCTTTTATTTTAAAAATTGTTGAACATTTTTGGATTAGTTGGGCTTTTTGAATTGTAAAGAACAAAGATGTTCATCATTAACTTTAATAAAAAAGGAGTTTACTGAAATGAATCTGCAAAACTATCAGAATCCGAGTCTGGTGCCCACATCCTTAAGAGGGCTCTTTGTTTCTCAGTTCAGGTTTGAGAAGGAAGGAAGCCTTTTTGGTGCAATAAGATATAAAGCTATGTAGGAAGGAGATTAGCTCCCCATGGAGGAATGTCCTATTTTTCTTTAGATATCTCATCCTGAGACCAGAGTACCTTAATGGCTGTCCTCTTCTCCTGGATCCATCCTCAGGGATAAAAGCATTCCCATTCTAGCAATGGAAATGGAGCTCAGAGGGTAAGCAGGACTCATAACTTAGAAGGTGTGCTTCATGGGAAGGACAAGTCATGAAAAAGACCAAGAGCTGTGGAGAGACTGCAAGGGAGGTGTTCTCTACCCTTAGGGAGCGGCCATGTGTGACACCCTGAAAGGCTGCAACTAGCGTCCCAGGATGTAGAAAGAATGGGAGCACTAGACCTGACTTATTCCCACTTTCCCAACTCTGTATGGGTTCAATCTTATTATTTGATGCTAGAGTAAGAAATCACTGGTCAGATTTGGGGGGTTTGTATGTGTCTGCCTGACTTGTTTTTTGTGTATACAGAGACATGGGAGGGGCCAATAGTGTGAGAGGTGATGTACCTTCCCTTTCTGATCAGCCTGGGTGCTTAACCTCCATCAGTGAGCTGTGCAAAGAGAGTCATTAGCCAACCAATTACTCAGGCTCCTTCCTCTGCGACTGACTGTTCTTCCTGCCTTCCATACCCCTTGTCTCTGAGTTAAGGGGCACTATGCCTGGGTTACATCAAGACATCTGGGAAATTGACTACTTTCTTTGTGACTTGCATGTCTATTTCTTACTAAACTGCTTCAGTTTCTTCTCCCTTCTGACTTTGCCTCCTCACCCTCTCCTTGATGTAACTTCTCTAATTCAGATTCTGCGTGCTTTGGTTTCCTCAAAATAGTTTGGCATACCACCTGTCACCCTTGACTCTGCTTCATAGTCCCTAGACCCTTTCTTTCAACTTCAGTTCTCATGGCTCATTTCCAATTCCTGCAAGAGAGAATCAGGTTGGTCTAGCTCAGCCTTTCCCCAGACAACCTCATGTATGTCTCATCAGCTGTTAGACTGTTGGTCTTTGGCTCTCTACCTTACACTGTTATGGCTGGATCTTAGTCTCATGTGCCTTACAGTTGGCCATCTAAAGGCCAAAGAGGAGGATTAACCATCTAGGAGAACCTGTGAATATGGAAAGCGCTATGATTTTCAAATTTAGAAGTTGCCTACTATGGGATAGAAAACGGATATGTTTAACTTCTGAGGGAGTATATATAAACGAACGTAGACACATTCCGTTCTTTCATAAAAATGACACTCAGTAACTTGCTCATTCAAATTCACTAATTGAAGCATTTCACACATTCTCCAATGAGTACCAATTAGTGATATTTTTATATCTTTAGGAGCTTAGCTGTTTTAACCACTCATATTCTTTAATATTATAGAATTGGGACTCTGTGTTTTTTGCTGTTTTTCTCTAATGTTCCTATGCAAAGGCTCACTTTTTTCTTTTCTTTCCTATGTTAAGAAGTTCTTTTAGTGGTCAAAGAATGTTATGGGCTGAATTGTGTACCCCCCACCAGACTCATATGTTGTTGCCCTAACCCCCAAAATGCCTGTATTTGGAGATGGGGCCTTTAGGGAGGTAATTAGATTAAATGAGGTCATAAATATGGAGCCCTAATGTGATAGATTGGTGTCCTTATTAGAATAGGAAGAAACACCAGTGCCCTCTTTCTTTCCTCGTGCACACACAGAGGAGAGACCAAGTGAGGACAGAGCAAGAAGATAGTCATCTACAAGCAAGAAAGAGAGGTCTCACCAGAAACTGACCCTGACGGCACCTTGATCATGGACTTCTAGTCTCCAGAACTGTGAGAAAACAAATATATGTTGTTTAAGCCACCCAGTATGTGGTATTTTGTTGGGACAGCCCTAGCCGACTAATACACAGAGTGAAGCAAATGTTGATGAGTTCAATTCTACTTACCTCTAGCGCTGAACTCAGTTTTATTTTTGTCCTAGCGCTATGAACTGAGCTTATTTAAGCATTTATTTACATGCTTATTGGCAACCCTCTTTCCCCCTTTACCATGTAAACTCCACGAGGAGAGGACTTACCTATCTTGGTCACTGCTCTACTCCTAGGCACACAGTAAACAAATATGTATTTACTAAGTGAATGCATTAATGATGAAATAGTTTTGGTACACCTTTATGAATGAGAACGTGGGAGATTTTTTTCCCCCAAATATTAATATTTGGCCCAACTGATCTTTCTCTTTTTCTCATGATGCTTTCTACATTTGGCTTTTAGGAAGCCATGTGTTCCTAATTTTCTCTTTTGCCTGAAGGCCTGCTCCATCTCCTTTTCCTTTACTAGCTCCTCTTATTTCTGGATGTAAAGATTGGAGTTTCATGTCTCAGTCCTGTTCCCCATCTCTTCTGATGGAAGATGCCATATTGAATAGTGATTAAAGCACAGATTCTTGAACTGGATTGCCTGGGTTCAAATTCTGGCTCCACCCCTGAAACAGCATGAGTTTAGGCAAGTGAAGTCATTTCTCTGTGCCTCACCATCCTTATTCGTGAAATGGGGATTGTAGGTATCTCAAAGTATTGTTGCGAGAGTTAAATGTGTAAAACACATGGTGCCTGGCATATAGAATGCATTTAACAAATATTAGATATAATTATTTTTTATATTAATATCATCTTTTGTCATCTACAGTCTCTAGATGATTTTATCTAATCCCATGGCTTTAATAGCCCTGAAATGTCTCTGAGCTCCAGGCTCCTATAACCATCATATATCCAACTGTGGTAGGCGGAATTCTAAGGTAGCCCCAGGATTCCTGTCCCCTGGTGTACACACCCTGTATAATCTCCTCCTCTTGAGTGTGGGTGGATCTTGTGAATAAGATGTGGTATCACTCCTGTTATTAGGGTACTAATCAGTTGACTTTGAGATAATCAAAAGGGAGATTATTTTAAGTGGGCCTGACCTAATCAGGGGAGCCTTTAAAAGAAGGTGAAACATTAGAGATGCACTCCTCCTGGCCTGGAAGAAAGCAGACAGCGATGGTGTGGACCGCCCATGGGAGCCACGTGGCGAGGACTGAGAGCAGCCGCAGGGAGCTAAGAGCCAGCAAGAAAACGGGGGCCTCGGTCCTACAGCTGCAAGGAAATGGATTCTGCCAACAACCAGTGAGCTTGGAAGAGGCTCCCAAGCCTCAGATGAGAATCACAGCCCTGGCCGCCACCTTGATTTCATCCTGGTGAGCCCCTGATCAAGTGACCCAGCTAACCCGGCTCCGGAATTCTGATGTACAGAAACTGAGAGATAATAAATGGGTGTCGTTCTAAGCTGCTAAATATGTGGTACTCTGTTACACAGCAACAGGAAATGCATATACCAATTGCCAAGTTTACTTCTCTACGTCAATGTGGAAGAAGAATCTCACACTTTACACATCCAAAAGGAACTCTGGATTTCTTTCCACCCTCCTACATTTTCCTCTTTGCAGTAAGTTGCTCAGGCCTAAAAACTAGGATGATCCTTGATGCCTCTCCTTCCCTCAGAACCCACCTACAATTCATTAGCAAATCCTATAGGATCTCTCATCAAAATGTATCCTGTATCCAACGGCTTCTCATCACCTCCCCTATAGCGATCTCGGCCCAAGCCACCTCCACCTTTTGCCTGGACCCCTGCAATAGCATCTGACTGTTTTCCCCGTTCATGCAGTAAGTCTATCAATCACTGCAGTCACAGCAAGTGTTTGAATGTACCTCAGGCCATGTCACTCTGTGCAGGATACACCAATGACTTTTCATGGCACTCAGAATAAAATCCAGACTCCTTACCATGACCTCAAGGCTGTGCATGATTTGGTCCCTGGCTACTTCTCTGATCTCACTTCCTACCACTATTTCCCTCATTGTGCTTCAGCTACATTGGCCTTTCTGCTTTTCCTTTATGATGCCAAGTAAGGTTGTATTCGAGGACCTTTATAATTGTTTTTCCCTTTCCCTGGAACATTCTGCCCCATGTCTTGCATGACTCCTTCCCTTGCTTCATGAGGTTTCTGCCCAAATGGTACCTCCTCCAGTAGCCTTCCCTGATTGCCTTATCTAAAATAGCCGGCCCCTCCCACCTCCCATCACTGCCTATTTGTCTTTATCTCACTTCACACTCCTGGCATGGTTACATGTGCCGTATTCTCTATTTGTTAGCTTACTTGTTTATTGCCTGTCTCCACTCTTAGAGTATAAGTTCCACCAGGGCAAGGACTTTGACTTATCACTCAATCCTCAGGACTTACAACAGTGTCTGGCACTTAAATAACCTTTATTGAATTAAGAATATAGAAAAATATTTGATCAGTTTACATTAAAAGCAGAATTGAAACTTCTGTCTTTTCCAAGAAAATGCTGATCGTGACACCTGTTAAAAACAGGAATTGAGAAAACATACATTTTTGAACTGAGAAATATTTGTGCTATCAAATTTCATGGTGTTTTAGAGAAGTTTAATGCTGTTAAAAAATGCTAATGATATTGCCGGTGCCATTTTTGCTGATGTAAGGTTATGGGGCTTGAACTTCAAGACAAAACGTTATCCTCATGATGTTCTCTTTGCCTTTTCTTTTCTTTCTTTCTCCCTCCCTCTCTGTTTTTTGGCAGGGAACAGGTGATTTCGGTAATCCAAATGCTGAAATCTAAATTCTAGCCCTGATCCAGACAGACATGAAAATGGGGCTGTGATGAGACCATGTCCTAGGTCAAATACAAACTGCCTTCGTAATCAATGGCAAACAGAGTTAGAAAATATCCAAAATATATGTGACACGGAAAATAGGGTTGTTTAGAGCTCATCTCATATTTTAGATATCTAGAGGGATCACAAGTTCAAAGTTTCAGCACAACAAATAGATGCCATTACAATGAAGTTTGAGATGTTGGAAAGTTTTTCCCAGTATAAAAAGAGCTTAAGTGATCCAAGATGTATCAGTGTCTAAGGCCAAATTTCCAGGTTTACAATTATCAGTTCACATGTAGGGGCTTATTCATTCCCTTTCTTCCTTCTCAAAATGAAGCTTATTTTAAAGACATTGGTAAATAATCTCCACCAGGCTAAGAATGAGTTAGCTTCCCTGCAATGTAGAAAATGGCATATTGATTATGAAGAAAGCCAAGGCAATATGGGGGCTCTTTTCCATCTGACTTCTTAGGTTTCTACTGTTTCAAAACACTCATATCTGCTCAAATAAGGCACTCGTTTCTTTTTCCCTAGCAGGTCATCTCCTCGTCAACTTGAGGCTTTTTAAACAACATAAATATCTTTTAATTTATAAAAGAAATGTTTACTGTAATTTAGCATGGTTTAATCAAGCAAGTCAAATTCAAATGCCTTCTAAATTATCTTCCAAAGAGAATAAAATACAATGTAAAATTTTTTTAAGCTTTAAGATAGATATGAAAATATATACTGTTTACTAAAAAGGGTCTTTTTGGAACTCTAGTCAAGTATGGAAGTATGCTGTGAATTAAAAATCTGATCTGATAAAATGACACATAAATATTTTAGCAGGAATTTTGGTCCTAATGCCCAGGAGATGGTTGTAAATCTGCCTGTAATACAAAGCTCTCTCTCTCTTTTGACAAGTTCAGAGAGCCAACTATTTGGGTATTAAAAACTCCTGCCCAGATTACTGTTAATGCTAATCCTGTTGGAATTACTGAATAAGTATGATTTTATCCCTTTTATAATATCATAGCTGTATGACTGTTATATTGCATGTCTTCACCCTGACTAGATTCTGGCTTCTTCCATTGTACACATGGATAGAAATTATGGTCTGTTTCTCATGAAGTTGGGTTTAGTTCAGTTGAATGAACATTATAAAAGAATTATTTCTTTTTAGTGAATGTCAGTGTCAAGCCCATGGCCTAAAACAAAACAAAACAAAACAAAAAACAAAAAAATGAAACAAATCTTTAATTTTAGTTAGACATGGAGGCAGGCTGATTTTTTTTAAATTAATTAATTAATTTTTGGCTGCGTTGGGTCTTTGTTGCTGCACGCGGGCATTCTCTAGTTGTGGTGAGCAGGGGCTACTCTCCATTGCAGTGCGCGGGCTTCTCATTGTGGTGGCTTCTCTTGTTGCGGAGCACAGGCTCTAGGCGCGTGGGCTTCAGTAGTTGTGGCACGCAGGCTCAGTAGTTGTGGCTCGTGGGCTTAGTTGCTCCACTAAGCATAAAGGATCTTCCCAGACGAGGGCTCAAACCCATGTACCCTGCATTGGCAGGCAGATTCTTAACCACTGCGCAACCAAGGAAGTCCCTGATTTTTTTTTTTAAGTGAATCAGTTATACATATACATATGTCCCCATATCTCTTCCCTCTTGCGTCTCCCTCCCTCCCACCCTGCCTATCCCAGCCCTCTAGGTGGCACAAAGCACCAAGCTGATCTCCCTGTGCTATGCGGCTGCTTCCCACTAGCTATCTATTTTACATTTGGTAGTGTATATATGTCCCTGCCACTCTCTCACTTTGTCCCAGCTTACCCTTCCCCCTCCCTGTATCCTCAAGTCCATTCTCTAGTAGGTCTGCGTCTTTATTCCCATCTTGCCCCTAGGTTCTTCAAGACCATTTTTTTTTTTTAGATTCCATATGTATGTGCTAGCATACAGTATTTGTTTTTCTCTTTCTGACTTACTTCATTCTGTATGACAGACTCTAGGTCCATCCACCTCACTACAAGTAACTCAATTTCGTTTCTTTTTATGGCTGAGTAATATTCCATTGTATATATGTGCCACATCTTCTTTATCCATTCATCTGTTGATAGACACTTAGTTTGCTTCCATGTCCTGACTATTGTACATAGAGCTGCAATGAACATTTTGGTACATGACTCTTTTTGAATTATGTTTTCTCGGGGTATATGCCCAGTAGTGGGATTGCTGGGTCGTATGGTAGTTCTATTTTTTTTTTAAGGAGCCTCCATACTGTTCTCCATAGTGGCTGTATCAATTTACATTCCCACCAACAGTGCAAGAGGGTTCCCTTTTCTCCACAACCTCTCCAGCATTTATTGTTTCTAGATTTTTTGATGATGGCTATTCTGATTGGTGTGAGGTGATATCTCATTGTAGTTTTGATTTACATTTCTCTAATGATTAATGATGTTGAGCATTCTTTCCTGTGTTTGTTGGCAATCTGTATATCTTCTTTGGAGAAATGTCTATTTAGGTCTTCTGCCCATTTTTGGATGGGGTTGTTTGTTTTTTTAATATTGAGCTGCATGAGCTGCTTGTAAATTTTGGAGATTAATCCTTTGTCAGTTGCTTCATTTGCAAATATTTTCTCCCATTCTGAGGGTTGTCTTTTGCTCTTGTTTATGGTTTCCTTTGCTGTGCAAAAGCTTTTAAGTTTCATTAGGTCCCATTTGTTTATTTGTGTTTTTATTTTCATTTCTCTAGGAGGTGGGTCAAAAAGGATCTTGCTGTGATTTATGTCATATAGTGTTCTGCCTATGTTTTCCTCTAAGAGTTTGATAGTGTCTGGCCATACATTTAGGTCTTTAATCCATTCTGAGTTTATTTTTGTGTATGGTGTTAGGGAGTGTTCTAATTTCATTCTTTTACATGTAGCTGCCCAGTTTTCCCAACACCACTTATTGAAGAGGCTGTCTTTTCTCCACTGTATATTCTTGCCTCCTTTATCAAAAATAAGGTGACCATATGTGCGTGGGTTTATCTCTGGGCTTTCTATCCTGTTCCATTGATCTATGTTTCTGTTTTTGTGCCAGTACCATACTGTCTTGATTACTGTAGCTTTGTAGTATAGTCTGAAGTCAGGGCGCCTCATTCCTCCAGCTCCATTTTTCTTTCTCAAGATTGCTTTGTCTATGCAGGGTCTTCTGTGTTTCCATACAAATTGTGAAATTTTTTGTTCTAGTTCTGTGAATAATGCCAGTGGTAGTTTGGTAAGGATTGCATTGAAAATGTAGATTGCTTTGGGTAGTAGAGTCATTTTCACAATGTTGATTCTTCCAATCCAAGAACATGGTATATCTCTCCATGTGTTTCTATGATCTTTAATTTCTTTCATCAGTGTCTTATAGTTTTCTGCATACAGGTCTTTTGTCTTCTTAGGTAGGTTTATTCCTAGATATTTTATTCTTTTTGTTGCAATGGTAAATGGGAGTGTTTTCTTAATTTCACTTTCAGATTTTTCATCATTAGTGTATAGGAATGCAAGAGATTTCTGTGCATTAATTTTGTATCCTGCTACTTTACCAAATTCATTGATTAGCTCTAGTAGTTTTCTGGTAGCATCTTTAGGATTCTCTATGTATAGTATCACGACATTTGGAAACAGTGATAGCTTTACTTCTTTTCCGATTTGCATTCCTTTTATTTCTTTTTCTTCTCTGATTGCTGTGGCTAAAATTTCCAAAACAATGTTGAATAATAGTGGTGAGGGTTGGCAACCTTGTCTTGTTCCTGATCCTAGTGGAAATGATTTCAGTTTTTCACCACTGAGGACGATGTTGGCTGTGGGTTTGTCATATATGGCCTTTATTATGTTAAGGAAAGTTCCCTCTATGCCTACTTCTGGAGGGTTTTTATCATAAATGGGTGTTGAATTTTGTCAAAAGCTTTCTCTGCATCTATTGAGATGATCATATGGTTTTTCTCCTTCAATTTGTTAATATGGTGTATCACATTGATTGATTTGCATATATTGAAGAATCCTTGCATTCCTGGGATAAACCCCACTTGATCATGGTGTATGATCCTTTTAATGTGCTGTTGGATTCTGTTTGCTAGTATTTTGTTGAGGATTTTTGCATCTATGTTCAACAGTGATATTGGCCTTTTCTTTCTTTGTGACATCTTTGTCTGGTTTTGGTATCAGGGTGATGGTGGCCTCGTAGAATGAGTTTGGGAATGTTCCTACCTCTGGTATAGTTTGGAAGAGTTTGAGAAGGATAGGTGTTAGCTCTTCTCTAAATGTTTGATAGAATTCACCTGTGAAGCCATATGGTCCTGGGCTTTTGTTTGTTGGAAGATTTTTAATCACAGTTTCAATTTCAGCACTTGTGATTGGTCTGTTCATATTTTCTATTTCTTCCTGGTTCAGTCTCGGAAATTTGTGCATTTCTAAGAATTTGTCCTTTTCTTCCAGGTTGTCCATTTTATTGGCATATAGTTACTTGTCATATAATCTCTCATGATCCTTTGTATTTCTGCAGTGTCAGTTGTTACTTCTCCTTTTTCATTTCTAATTCTATTGATTTGAGTCTTCTCCCTTTTTTTCTTGATGGGTCTGGCTAATGGTTAATCAATTTTGTTTATCTTCTCAAGGAACCAGCTTTTAGTTTTATTGATCTTTGCTATTGTTTCCTTCATTTCTTTTTCATTTATTTCTCATCTGATCTTTATGATTTCTTTCCTTCTGCTAACTTTGGGGTTTTCTTGTTCTTCTTTCTCTAATTGCTTTAGGTTTAAGGTTAGGTTGTTTATTTGAGATGTTTCTTGTTTCTTAAGGTAGGATTGTATTGCTATAAACTTCCCTCTTAGAACTGCTTTTGCTGCATCCCATAGGTTTTGGGTCGTCATGTTTTCATTGTCATTTGTTTCTAGGTATGTTTTGATTTAATCTTTGATTTCATCAGTGATCTCTTGGTTATTAAGTAGTGTATTGTTTAGCCTCCATGTGTTTGTATTTTTTACAGATTTTTTTCCTGTAATTGATATCTATCTTTGTGGTCGAAAAGATACTTGATACGATTTCAATTTTCTTAAATTTACCAAGGTTTGATTTGTGACCCAAGATATGGTCTATCCTGGAGAATGTTCCACGAGCACTTGAGAAGAATGTGTATTCTGCCATTTTTGGATGTAATGTCCTATAAATATCAATTAAGTCCATCTTGTTTAATGTATCGTTTAAAGCTTGTGTTTCCTTATTTATTTTCATTTTGGATGATCTGTCCATTGGTGAAAGTGGGGTGTTAAAGTCCCCTACTATGATTGTGTTACTGTCGATTTCCCCTTTTATGGCTGTTGGTATTTGCCTTATGTATTGAGGTGCTCCTATGTTGGGTGGATAAATATTTACAATTGTTATATCTTCTTCTTGGATTGATCCCTTGATCATTTTGTAGTGTCCTTCTTTGTCTCTTGTAATAGTCTTTGTTTTAAAGTCTATTTTGTCTGATATGAGAATTGCTACTCCAGCTTTCTTTTGATTTCCATTTGCATGGAATATCTTTTTCCACCCCCTCACTTTCAGTCTGTATATGTCCTTAGGTCTGAAGTGGGTCTCTTGTAGACAGCATATATACGGGTCTTGTTTTTGTATCCATTCAGCCAATCTATGTCTTTTGGTTGGAGCATTTAATCCATTTACATTTAAGGTAGTTATTGATATGTATGTTCCTATGACCATTTTTTAAATTGTTTTGGGTTTGTTATTGTAGGTCTTTTCCTTCTCTTGTGTTTCTTGCCTAGAGAAGTTCCTTTAGCATTTGTTGTAAAGCTGGTTTGGTGGTGCTGAACTCTCTCAGCTTTTGCTTGTCTGTAAAGGTTTTAATTTCTCCATCAAATCTGAATGAGATCCTTGCTGAGTAGAGTTATCTTGCTTGTAGGTTTTTCCCTTTCATCACTTTAAATATGTCCTGCCACTCCCTTCTGGCTTGCAGAGTTTCTACTGAAAGATCAGCTGTTAACCTTATGGGGATTCCCTTGTGTGTTACTTGTTGTTTTTCCCTTGCTGTTTTTAATATTTTTTCTTTGTATTTAATTTTTGATAGTTTGATTAATATGTGTCTTGGCGTGTTTCTCCTTGGATTTATCTTGTATGGGACTCTCTGCGCTTCCTGGACTTGACTGACTATTTCCTTTCCAATACTAGGGAAGTTTTCAACTACAATCTCTTCAAATATTTTCTCAGTCCCTTTCTTTTTCTCTTCTTCTTCTGGGACCCCTATAATTTGAATGTTGGTGTGTTTAATGTTGTCCCAGAGGTCTCTCAGACTGTCCTCAATTCTTTTCATTCTTTTTTCTTTATTCTGCTCTATGGGAGTTATTTCCACTATTTTATCTTCCAGGTCACTTATCCGTTCTTCTGCCTCAGTTATTCTGCTCTTGATCCCTTCTAGAGAATTTTAAATTTCATTTATTGTGTTGTTCATTGTTGTTGGCTCTTTAGTTCTTCTAGGTCCTTGTTAAACCTTTCTTGTATTTTCTCCATTCCATTTCTAAGATTTTGAATCATCTTTACTATCATTTTTCTGAATTATTTTTCAGGTAGACTGCCTATTTCCTCTTCATCTATTAGGTCTGGTGGGTTTTTGCCTTGCTCTTTCATCTGCTGAGTGTTTCTCTTTCTTATTTGGCTTAACTTACTGTGTTTGGAGTCTCCTTTTCACAGGCTGCAGGTTTCTAGTTCCCGTTGTTTTTGGTGTCTGTCCCCAGTGGCTAAGGTTGGTTCAGTGGGTTGTGTTGGCTTCCTGGTGGAGGGGACTAGTGCCTGTGTTTTGGTGGATGAGGCTGGATCTTGTCTTTCTGGTGGGCAGGTCCACATCTGGTGGTGTGTTTTGGGGTGTCTGTGGCCTTATTATGATTTTAGGCAGCTTCTGTGCTAATGGATGGGGTTGTGTTCCTGTCTTGCTAGTTGTTTGGCATATGGTGTCCTGCACTGTAGGTTGCTGGTCGTTGAGTGGAGCTGGGTCTTGGCCTTGAGATGGAGATCTCTAGGAGATTTTTGCCATTTGATATTATGTGGAGCTGAGAGGTCTCTTGTGGATCAGTGTCCTGAACTTGGCTCTCCCACCTCAGTGGCACAACCCTGATGCTTGGCTGGAGCACCAAGAGCCTGTCATCCACACAGCTCAGAATACAAGGGGGAAAAGAGAGTAAGAAAGAAAGAAAGAAGAAGATAAAATAAAATAAAATAAAGTTATTAAAATAAAAAAATAAGAAATAATTATTAAGAAAAAAATTTTTTAAAGAAAAAAAAACAAAAACAGACAGACAGAGCCCTAGGACAAATGGTAAAAGCAAAGCTATACAGACAAAATCACACTGAAGCATACACATACACACTCACAAAAAGAGAAAAAGGGAAAAATATATATATATCGTTGCTCCCAAAGTCCACCTCCTCAATTTGGGATGATTCGTTGTCTATTCAGGTATTCCACAGATGCAGGGTATATCAAGTTGATTGTGGAGACTTAATCCGCTGCTCCTGACGCTGCTGGGAGAGATTTCCCTTTCTCTTCTTTGTTCGCACAGCTCCTGGGGTTTAGCTTTGGATTTGGACCCGCCTCTGCCTGTAGGTCTGTTCTTTGCTCAGACTGGACGGGGTTAAAGGAGCAGCTGATTCGGGGGCTCTGGCTCCCTCAGGCCGGGGGGAGGGAGGGGTACGGAGGCGGGGCGAGCCTGCGGCGGCAGAGGCCGGCGTGACGTTGCACCAGCCTGAGGCGCGCCGTGCATTCTCCCGGGGAAGTTGTCCCTGGATCACGGGACCCTGGCAGTGGCGGGCTGCACAGCCTCCCGGGAGGGGAGGTGTGGAGAGTGACCTGTGCTTGCTCACAGGCTTCTTGGTGGCTGCAGCAGCAGCCTTAGCGTCTCATGCCCGTCTCTGGGGTCCGCGCTGATAGCCGCGGCTTGCGCCCGTCTCTGGAGCTCATTTAGGTGGCGCTCTGAATCCCCTCTCCTCGTGCACCAGGAAACAAAGAGGCAAGAAAAACTCTCTTGCCTCTTCAGCAGGTCCAGACTTTTTCCCAGACTCCCTCCCGGCTAGCTGTGGCGCACTAGCCCCCTTCAGGCTGTGTTCACGCTGCCAACCCCAGTCCTCTCCCTGGGATCTGACCTCCGAAGCCCAAGCCTCAGCTCCCAGCCCCCGCCCGCCCCGGCGGGTGAGCAGACAAGCCTCTCGGGCTGGTGAGTGCTGGTCGGCACCGAGCCTCTGTGCGGGAATCTCTCCGCTTTGCCCTCTGCACCCCTGTGGCTGCGCTCTCCTCCGTGGCTCCGAAGCTTCCCCCCTCCGCCACCCACAGTCTCCGCCCGCGAAGGGGCTTCCTAGTGTGTGGAAACCTTTCCTCCTTCACAGCTCCCTCCCACTGGTGCAGGTCCTGTCCCTATTCTTTTGTCTCTGTTTTTTCTTTTTTCTTTTGCCCTACCCAGGTACGTGGGGAGTTTCTTGCCTTTTGGGAGGTCTGAGGTCTTCTGCCAGTGTTCAGTAGGTGTTCTGTAGGAGTTGTTCCACATGTAGATGTATTTCTGATGTATTTGTGGGGAGCAAGGTGATCTCCACATCTTACTCTTCCGCCATCTTGAAGCTCCTCTCCCATTGTTTTAACTTCCCCCTTTCCCCTGATACTTTTAAGATAAAAAAAATCCATATTGACCAGAAGCAGATCTGGTTCAAATAATCAAAGCTTCAGTCAACAGAGTAGTTAAAGGACTAGGGATGTCTAGGAACTTTCTAAATTGCACTCGTCTTGTACAATAACAGTTGCTCTAGAGGAGGTGAAAGCGATATGGACCTCTAGGAACTAACAGGCTGGGATGAAATGTTCACAAATAGACCAACAGAAGATTACCAGCAATTTCCCCCTCATCACCTTCCCATCCCACACATTTCATGGATGAATAAAGAGATATTCTTTACTCTATCTTCCTATTTGTAACAAAATCTGCCCAAATTAGTTTACAGTTTACCCTGCAGGTTTATAACCACAATAAAATGTGTTCAGATATGATGAGATACAGCAATAGTAATCCATAGTGTTCAAATGGAATCATTGGCTTAAAATGCTTCAGAACTCAGTGCTTCCCTATTATTTTCTCATTCATCTTCATACCACTCCTGTGAGCGGGTGGAAGCTATGATATCTATTTGACAAATATAGACACTGATGCAAGGAGAGAACCAAAGATTTTCGAAATGTCACCAAAGAAATCCAAGTAGGGAAATGGCAGCAGAATTCAGATTTAAAGACTCCCTTAATATTGCTATGCCCACGATGGCACAATCCATTGAACTTCACCGTTAAAAGAAAATATCTTTTGGAGTACAAACTAGTGGTTAGCCGTGGGGAGAGGAAAAAGGGTAAGGGCAAGATAGGGGTAGGGGATTAAGAGGTACCCACTATTATGTATAAAATAAATAAGCAACAGGATATACTGGGCAGCACAAGGAATATAGCCAATATTGTATAATAACTATAAGTGGGGTATAACCTTAAAAAATTGTGAATCACTATGTTGGATACCTGAAACTTAAGTAATACTGTACATCAATTTTACCTCAATTAAAAAAACTACCATAGATGACTCCTCAAGACCTACTTCTCTCAACTAAGTTTTCAATATGAGTTCAACATCAGGAGAAAAAAAAAAAAAAAGAAAGAAAGAAAGTAAATATCTTTATTTACCGGAATAGAAACAGAACAGGCACCCTGAGCTTATGTTGGCCTGTTTTATGAGAAGGAACTTTTTTTTCTATTTTTTGCAGGGGACCTTGAAAGTCTTCCTTACGGAATTTGCTTTTTAATGATGTAAAATGTTCTTTTTTAGAATTAAAATTTGCAGTTGGGTGATTTAGGAAATTTAGATCGTTAAAGTGTCACTATATGCACTTGTGGTTATCCAGGCCCTCACCCTCACATCTGGTGACCAATCCCACTGAACTCAGCACATAGCATACTCACAGCTTCCCCAATAATTCCTCTTAAATCATTTCTGAGTTCAAGACCTTTCATTGATGTTTTATTGCAAAATGCCACATCTTAACTAATAAAGTTGGTCATCAGGACTCTCCCTCCACTAACTCTCCTTCTCCACCCATATCTCTCATTCATTCATTCAATGACTATTCATTGGTTATCTGTGTATATGAGGCACTGTTTTAGCCCCCTGTTATCCAAAGTCATGTAAACCAAGTCTTTCATCCCTAGAGGAACTCACACTTTTGAAAAGGGAAACTAAACAATGATTTAACAGTGAAACAAGTGAAATAATGCATAGGGAGTATGAGAGGGTTGTGTCTATATTAAAAAAAGTAGATAATTATCTTGAACGAAATTTATAATATTGCAGGTAAAAAGGATTTGGTAAAAAGATTTAGGCTTGTTTGTCATAGAAAAGAATCAAAAAAGTATTGTAAGCAACTCTACTAGAATGAGAAATGGGTTAAATAATTACAGTACATTCATAGATTAGAATATTTGGCAGTTTGAAGTATTCTGCTCCTAACCTCTTTACAGCCTCTCTAGGAGTGAGATGGAATCTTCTTCCACCCCTACCACCAGTTTCTCTACCAGGTGCAGCGCATGGAGTGTCTGATGACGGATTTCTATAGGACCTCTTCCTGGCATGGTGAAGCCTTTCACAATGCCCCTACTTTCTATTTCTTGCCCATGAGCTTTCTGGGAGTTGTAGTCTTTGGTGTGCTTAAGGGGAATCAGACATGCACTATTCTCCCTCCCACAAAAAATAACAATCACTTGGCATAAAGATGGTTCCTCAATTTTGTGTTTGGATTGACTGAAAAACAGAAAAAGTGTTCTCTTATGGACTCCTAGGTAAGCATGATCATTCTTCCATCCAGCTCCATCAGTTTTCTTTGAAGTGGAAATTCGTCTCAAATTCTGACAATAACTTGACTGATAGTAATGTTTATCACCACAGTTGTTGGTTTTCATCTTTCTTTTCCCTTTCTTCTGAATCACCATAGGTATTTTAGAGGGAAGTTTAGAAAGGCTTTTTCAGGGACCCATGCCAGCAGTATTTAAAACCTGTTGTTTGATTTGGCTTGCGCAATTTTAAAAAATTCCTTCAGGCCAGACATCAATTCTCCACTTTTCCATAGTTTTGACCACTTCCTACTATCTAAAAGTGACTTATTCACTTATTTAAATTACCTTCCTGGCCATTGAAGCTGTCAGTGTTTGCCATCCCTACTTTATAGGCATAACAACAATGGGGAAAAAAATCACCTGGACAGGTATTATACTGGTAGAGAGGATTGCTAACATTTCCAGCTTAGAAATCAGTAGGAACCAACAATAAATTCATACAGGGGAACTCTTAATGGATCCTAGCATTTTCCATTCATTCCTCGGTACAGGGAGAGAACTTCTTTAGTACCTGTAAAGACTGTCTTTAGTTCTTCAATGGGAGAAAGGAATGTGAGGCCTAACAAAATCGATGTATGAAAGGACTAGGAAATACAAGCTATAAGGAATGACATGTAGTGGGAATCTTGCCAAGTAATAAAACATTTGCCTTTCAAGCCAGGCACTGCGCCCAAATCAACTAGCTGAATCCTACATGGTTCAGATCCTCTTCATTTTCTCTCTAACTCTCCATCTTGCTAGTCAACTCTGATGTTTTCCAAACATTTAGATACTGGAATGTAATCCCAGAAAGTAAAGGATTTCCTTTGGGCAGCCACCCTAATCTTGGAAAGAAACAAGATTTCAGATTCCACACCCTCTTCCTGGAAAGCCCATTTCAGATTCCTTTCTGATAGCCTGGGGGAATGCAGATGACATTAGGGAAGAGCTCAACCTTCCCATCATTCAGTGAAATCCCAAACAGTGAACCCTGATGGTCTCCTTTGGGAGAACTCATATTAGATTGAAATATTTGGGGGGATATCAAAAAATCTGTGATCTATGTTGATCAGATAATCCATTTTTATCCAAATCATGAATCCCCTTTGTTTCACAAATATTAAAAAAGAGAAGGGAGATTCTGAGACATTGCTAAAAAAACACAAAGATTGGGACTTGTAGTTGTTAGGTAGGACCTGGGAATATGCACTTTTAACAAGCACCTCAGGTGATTCGGATGCAGAAGGTACACAGACCACACCTTGAGAAGCACTAAGACTTTATTCACACGTGAAATGTATCTGCAAATTTCCACTGTGAACTATATATGTGTGTGTGTGTGTGTGTGTGTGTGTATATATATATATATATACACATTAACATATATATTCTTTTTCAGATACTTTTTCCTTATAGTTTATTGCAAAATACCGAGTATAGTTCCCTGTGCTATACAGTAGGTCCTTGTTGGTTATCTATTTTATATATAGTAGTGTGTATATATGTTAATCCCAAACTCCTAATTTATCCCTCCCTCCTCTTTCCCCTTTGGTAACCATAAGTTTGTTTTCTATTGTCTGTAAATCTATTTCTGTTTTGTAAATAAATTCATTTGTATCATTTTTTTAGATTCCACATGTAAGTGACATCATTTGATATTTGTCTTTCTCTGTCTGACTTCACTTAGTATGATGATCTCTAGGTCCATCCATGTTGCTGCAAATGGCATTATTTCATTCTTTTTTTAATGGCTGAGTAGTATTCCATTGTATAAATATACCACATCTTCTTTACCCATTCATCTGTCGATGGACATTTACGACTGTGAACGTTCAATTATTCTTGATTATGATGACACTGGGTAACATAAATCTTCTAATAATTCAGAACTCTCATTTTAGCCATTGCTTCCAACGTTTCCAAATCTCCACACCCTGACAGAATTCTCCACTTGAACAAAGAAGAGAAGCAAATGTCATCGATCATCCGTTCACCAACTGGCTAATCAATCCAAGTTCACTATCAAGATCAAGTTAGAGTTCTTTAGGTGTTAAAGTTTCAAGGGCAAACAAAATCACAGAGGGGGAAAAATCAGTTTATTGAAATGTGACTTAGTTTAGGATTTCATCAATGGAAAAAGAACACAAAGTAATTGTGAGCTTATTTGTTACAAAATTAGAAAAATAACAGCAAGAAATATATTACCTCTAATGAAATTTAAGGGATACAGTGGATTATGTAAAATCACATACAGAAATGTAAACATACAGTTGCCAAATTGGCCAGAGTACTTCAGGATCATGTATTTACACTTTCGCGAAACTTGTGTACTAGTCCATGCTAAATAAAACTGCACCCTAAATGTATTATTAAAATAATATAAACATTACCCTTATCAAGGTCAATAAGGGCTGGAGTTTTGAATATATATGATGTTAATATGGTATGGGTTATAATTAATAGGAATTTCTTTGGAGGTTTTGCTCAGTTTGTGTACTAATTTTGCTTTAGGTCTTAAGGACTGAGTTCAAGAAGAAAATGGACTCCTGTTAAAATATAGGTGGACATATTTAGGAAAGTGCAAATGTTACATAAATGAACAAATTCCTGAAATAATTCACAACTTTTACCCTTTTGTAAGTATCCCTATAAGCCTCATTTTCTCAAATAAATCTAGAATTCACTTAAGATGACTTGTTAGTAAGGAGCTTTATAATCTCTGATAAGACTGTTAGGGACTTTGAAAAGATTCCAAATATGGCTCCATCAATGACTAAAGTAAAGTGTCCTTGTTTGCACAGCCAACACCATAATTTGCACATGTAGCTTGATGAATACTTTCAGGTACTCTAAGGAGTAGTATCCAAGTCACAAGAATTTCAGAAGGTGCTGTTTGCTCTGTATGTTTGCCCACAAATTTCTTTTTTTACACTTTTGAAAGGATGGAATCAGGTACAAATAGCACTTACTCCCAAAGTAAAGGTTTTACGTATTATAGTTAAATAAATTAAGATTGGCAATTTAATTCTAATGTGTTCCTTCCCTAGATTTTGAAGTTATTTTCACCTAATGGCACATAATAGAAAAGCTTAAAAGCAAAAATGAAATCGTCTGTCCTTCCACCCCCTCCCCCCAGCCATAAAGGCACTTAAAAAAATTTAGGTTCATCACATCTCTGTGATTTACTTTCTAATTAATTTACTTTCTTATACGACTAAAGGATTTACACCTGGTCTTTATCTTCTAAGGTTTAGAAACTTTCTGAGTTCATGTGCTTCTCCTCTCCATTTCTCTTCCTCTCCTTCCGTCCATCCCTTCCTTCGGTGAATACGAATTAGCACCTACTGCGTGCCAGGCACTCTTCTGAGCCCTGGCTGAGGTTGTGAGATGAGAAGATACAGTTCTTGCTCTCTTGGGGGCTAACAGCCTAGTTAGGGGGCAAAGAAGTAAACAGCCAATTACAATACTGTGTGTGATGTGCACGTGACAGGGGCAGCAGAGGAGGAGGATTGTGCGTTGAGTGGGAGCACCTGGCGAGATGCCTAACCTAGTCTTGGGGGAAGGAAGGTCAAATAAGGTTTCCTGGAGAATCTCTCCTAGGCTGTTGTCAATTTAGGTCCACTTCAGACTTTTAACTCCAAATGGGCTCAGTATTCCTTACTCTTTATAACAATATATATATTTTTGAAAGTTCCCTTGACCTTCTGAAGGGATTTTTCACATATTCCAGCCACCATTCTATTGGCCAAATTTAACCTATTCCTCTTAAACAGCTGTAGTGTTGTACCATTGAGATTTGAGGCTTTATCTGTTAGAGCAATTACTATCACCCATCCCTTGATCCTGATTCAGGCCAGCTGTAGGATCCCCGTGTACACCTTTGATGCTGAACTCTATGGAAACCCCAGGTGAAGCCTGGGAACAGGCCTCTACCTTCCTTTCATTACCTGCCCCCTGATCAAGGTAACAATTTGCATTTCTTATTTAACTTACCTTCTCCAAACTTCAATTCTAAATTTCCTCCTGTGTCCCTTCTTTATGTCTTGTCTTATCTTTGAAAAGTTTAAATGTACAATTTAAAGAGGAAAATACATGGTCAAGAAATGTTGCTACAAGAAGTAGACACTATGAATCCCAATGATAGTTTCCTCTATCAATTATATTACTGTGTCATGTTCTGCTAATAACTATGTGCTAAAAAACCCGAGGGCATATATGATAAAATTAGATGAGGCAGGATAAAAAAGAACTTTGAAACTTTTCTGAATTTTGTCAAGGCCTGTAGTACTTTTTCTATGTAACTAGTCTGATTTCCCTTTTTGTTTTCCCCATACGGGCACTGTAATTTATCAGGTTTCATGACTGCTTCAAAGTTGAGAGCCAAATCTGTGGCTGTAGCTCTTTATGGAATGTGCATTTATATTAACTTCATCCTTGGTTCCATTTTAAGGCCATATCCTTGTTTTTCTTTCTCATCTAATTTTTTTCCAAGTGGAAATATCTTTATTATTTTATTTAATTATGAAGTTAATTCATGCTCCAAGTAACAATACTCAAACAATATTGAAAAGCAGAGTAGAACCTGAAATATGCCAGTAATCCCACCCTGACCCTCATCCCCTGAGAATGTGAACGTTCTCACCTACCTTTAATTAGGTATCTTGACATATTTTTTAAACATGTATCTTTACAAGCCGGCTTAAATTCTTCTAGAACATAGCAGTGTACCACTAAATGATGATTTAAAGTGTTTTTAATAGTGCTTCGCAATTTACAGAGTGCTTTCACAAGCTTTAACTCATTTAATCTTATAAGCAAAGATCAGTATCTTCTAAAACATGTTCATTTTACTGTGGCCAAAAATCTCGTTGATTTGGTGAAATTTCATTTTCCTGCCAGCTTTTTTTTTTTTTTTCTGCCAGTGTATCCAGTTCAGAAAAAAACTGTAAGTCATGCACCAAATTTTATGATCACATTCTTCCCAGTGGCTAGTGAGGTCCTTGTTAGTTGCATCTTAGAAATAGGAAGGAAAACAGATAAGACTACATAGAGCAGTTAGAACAGGTAAAAATATGTCTGTCAGTAATTGAGGGTCAAAAGGAACGGTTGCTTTCAAATTATGCTTCATATCAACATTTGTTTTACTGTATTCTAAGAGAAATTATTTTACTAAGTTGTTAGTGAGAAGCAAACGAAATTCTGTGTTCCTGTGTGTTTATTCTCATTGTGTGATTTTTTTTTTTCAGACCTATCCAGAGACTAGGTGTTGATTTTTCTGATTTTTCTAGCAAAACTCAAGGGGATTGTGTCCACATATACACTGGTACTTCTTTCAGAGTGAACCAAACAGAGGTATAGCTTCACACTGCCTTCTACAGGCGCCTCTAGTTAAACTGAGGATAACTTAGTTCAAAAGAAAGAGGCCCATTTTCCTTTAGTTTAGACACTGATTTCAAATAAAAAAGAAAAGGTGATGATAATAAGCAGAAACTCTTGATATCCAGTCACAGGCAACAACGGAAAAGTGGAATGTTGCTTAGTACATCGATGATATTACTTTGCTTTTGTTGTGTTTGCCAAGGTGCTTTTGTAAGACATGGAAACCCAGCTCCAGGGACCTTTTTTGGAGATCTTGTGACACCATCAAGGAACTTCAGAGGGGGAGTTTGGAATAAGTACTGTATTTCATCCACCAGCTTTCTAGTATGCCCAGTGTGTGTGGGAACAGAGAGAATGCGGAAGGATACTGGGCTGGACAATGTTGCGATGAAGCAAAACATACCAGAACACACAAACTGCTTGGATTTTAAAAATGGCATTCTTTTATATGGGAACAAGCCCCAGTAATAAAGTGTTGAGTTAGTTGATTGAGAACTACCTACTAAACCACTGGTACTTTCTGTGTAATACTGGAAGTTGTATCTCAAAGCCTGCCGTATCAGCACCTCAGAGAAATAAGGATTCTGCTCACTGACATATTCTGACAGGGACTTTGGGAAGCTAGTTATAAACACAGAATCAATGTTTGTCCTCACCGTTCCTACTGATGGGGTTTGCATTAGAATAAATGTTCAGTGCAGTTCATCAAACATTTATTGAGTGCCTACTGTGTGGTAGGGGTTGAGGATACAAAAATGCCTGTGACAGGATACAATGCTTTCAAAAGGCTTAAGAAACAATGGAGATCAGATATTTGGGGGATGGAAAATTCTTTCATAAATGTATTTTGCAAAACTTAATTGTGCATTTTGACAGAACAAGGATCTCATATTTTACTTCTTTTACATATTTTCATAATGGCTAGTACAAAATAGAAACTGAATATTATTGTTGACAGACTAGCTGACTTATGGAAAAACTGTTGCCAAGTTCAGGTAAACAGTTTCTGAGGTCTCCAGAGAAGATGAATGGAATGAAAATGTCTGTTTCTAAATGTAATTTCTTGATTTCTTTATAATCTCTGTTGTCCTTTGCTGTATTATTTGGACAAATCCTTCAACACGTGGAGAAAGAATGACAATTTTTTGAAAAGGCTATTATTATATAAGATTTTCTGTGTGATAAAACCACACCCAATGGGTCTCACCCAGAGGAGCTTATATATGTTATTAGACTCAGGAATGTTAAGTGTGTTAAATTCGGTCTCTGTTGGGCAGTCATATGACGCAAACGGTGACTCTGAAATGAAGCCATAATGTATGGTTTAACCTCTTAACAGTTTGTGATGTCATTTTTTTTTATGTGGTAAGAAAAACAAATGCTGTCACATTTTATATTTGAGACTCCTGCAAGCCAACATCAAGAGATTAAATATGAGCATTACCAACACACTATCGTGAATGCAGTTAGATGGATGCCAGGAAATCACTGGGACCTCAAACACTCCTCAGTAACTCAGTGTTATAGGATGGAAAGATAAGTCTGCTGATAAGTTATAACCCTCATGAGACACTGTGTTTTCCCCTTAGAAGGAAGCAGAGGTAATCTTAAATATTTTGATTTGATTGTTAATTCCTATATTTATCTAGTTCCAGCTAATCTTTATGCCTATAACTTAAAAATCCAGAAATACAGTAGCTAAAATTAAAGAAAAATCTGTATAGTCAGATAAAAGACAAAATTAGAACAGGGATGAAATTGGGGCAGAGAGTAAGTAAAACCGCTGGTTTCCAGTGTTTACTTTCTTGAAATATGGTTTTGAGTCATTTCTGGGAGATATAAACATACTACTTTATGTTTCCTATCATTTTTTTATTATGCACATAATTTAACAGTTTGTAATAGTTGAAGCCACATGTCTCTATGGACTGGAATATTGTTGAAACAGCTTCACTCAAGTGAGGAGACTTTTAACTGTATAATTCAGGTATGTATATTTTCCTTGAACCAAGTGTGTGACATTCAACTTGTCAAAAATGAACATTTTGCTTGACTGAACAGCTTTGCTCTGTGTTTTGCTTGTCTACTGAGGCAAATAAAGCCTGACAAGAAGGGCATTTCCAGCTAGTTAAAGACCAAGAGGGGAATGAAGCAGGATTTGAGCCAGTTATCAGAAAATTCCTTTCTTGCTGAACATTTTATAATGTACATGATATACTAACTAGAAATAATTTAGATAAATCTTAACTCTGGGTAACAAAATGTGTTCCTCCTGCTTCCTCCTGCTTCTATGTATTTAGTGAATTACTTTTTATTATATACTTTGAAAAGTGTAAAAGTATTATATACTCTTTATTATAGGAATGTATAATTTGTATTGTGGTGGACATTCTGTATATATTATTTACATTATTTATTTTTTTGTTTCCTTCTTATTGGGGAAACTTCAAGGTGATGATGAGGAACATAATTGGCTCTGTACCAAACTTCATTTTATTCTTTAAAAGCAGGAAGTGTTGTTGGAATGTTTTATTATCTCTTCAAGAATTATATGGCCTGTGGATTTTTTTTTTTTTTTTTTTTGGCCTGTGGATTTTTATTTGGAGTTTGCCTGCAAATTTACATGATGAGGCAGTCCATTCCATTAGTGGATTCTGTCCATTCACTTAGTCAGTCAGCCAGTCTTTTTTTTTTCTGAGTACCTACTATGTTCTTAGGACTTATATTGGTACTGGGATAAAGGTGAATAGATATAATGGCTGTCCTCAAGGACTCTCGGTTTGTGTCTTACTTGATGGCTAAGTTTCCAGGTCAGCTCACTGAAAGAGCTTATTAATTTATTAATTATTTATTAAGTCAAGAAATTTCAAGTTTTGTCAGACATGATGTGCTAGGCATTTGGACTGGGTAGGCATTGGAATCACAGTGATGGACTGCTTCTGTAGAATTTACCACCTGGTGGGAGAGGGGAAGACACATTTTGGTCATTTGATCACACTAGTAAAAGTATAATTACAAATTAGAATAAATTCTCTGAGGAAAAATAATGCAGATACATGAGTGCATATAGATAAGGAAGGAGCCTAACCCAGATATGGGAGGGGCTCGTAATGAATTATACTAGAGAAGGGGATTGGGGGGGGGAAGGGGAGAGCACAGACAAAAGATGTGTTCCTAGGAGTAGCATGCCAGTGTCTGAGGAACAGCCAAGAAGGAAGGAATGATCAACCATGCCCTTTGGTTTTACAAGGACAAGTACGATAGAGGACCAAGCAGTGTTCATTGGATATGACAGTATGGAGGTAACTGGTGACTAGCGCAGGTTCTATTTCTCTAGAGTGATGGTGGCTGAATTCTGACTTGAATGCATTGAGGATTAAATAGGGAGGAAAGCAATAACGAGTATGACTAAAACCTTCAAGAAGTATGGTTATGAAGGAAAGACGTGGGGGTAGTTGAAGGAGAGTTATTAGTTTCTTTGTTTACTTATACATGGTAGAGGCTGGACCATGTTTGAATATTGAAAGGTAGGATAGAGTTTACAGGGGGTTGCTGAATACACAGTAGAAAGAAGGGGAAATGTGTAGTAAGTTTCCTTCCTAGTTGAAGGTAAGGGGAGATTAGACCCAGGGCCCTCTGGAGGGACTGCCCTAAGAGAGAAAACAGAAGAGATGGTTGTGAATACATGTAGAAAAAGTGGAAAAAGGTAAAAGTAGATGTTGCTCCCATTCTACTGATTTGGTTTTCTCTGTAAAGTTGGAGCTCTGCATTATCTGTGGAAAGGAAGGAGGTGAAGGAGGAGCTGGAGGTTTGGAGAAAGGTTGAAATAGTCATTGTTGGGGGTGAAATGGAACGAGAGTGAATGGACCCGGAGGATTGATGGGCAGTGTTGAGAGCCCATTTGAGGTGGGTGAAGATGGTGCTATAGGAACACTTCTCTGTTCTATTCTGTGGCTTTCCCCTGCAATGTTTGGCTCCTGGAAGGCAGGCACTGAGAAAGCAGATAACTGAGTTTGTTTTGAGTTGAGGTGTGAAGAAAAGACCAAGAAGCAAGGGTGTGTAGGGTATTGAAAGAGTGTTGTTGAAATGATGGGCCCGGTGGAAAACAGTATGCTGGATAAAAAGGGACAGAAGAAAAGAGAAGGCTGAAGAAAGGATTGGGACATAGTGAGGAGTCAGTGCAGTAGAAGTGCCCTGAGATCAACAGGTAGACTCAGAGTCAGCCTCAGAATCAAGTATTCTAATGTTCCAATGGAACATTTCTGTAAGAGGTCTGACTTGTGATGCCAAAACACATCTGATGCAAGCCTCCGATAAAAGGGCTTGTGGTCCAGAGCAGAGGCTTTGGAAAGAGTGGGACTGGGGTGAGATAAAGAACTATTGGTGGTGGCTGGGGTCTTCTCATACTCCACGTGTATTCTAGTACCTGAAGAATGTGACATTTTTAGTCCTTGTGTTACAGTGAGGTCATTAAGTTGTTAAGGCAAAACATCTGTTTTAAAGCATCCTCCCTATGTTTTATGCAGTATCAAGGAAACTTGATCTTCAGTGGATAGTGAGAATACTTTCTTCCATGTCATTCAGTTATTTCTTAAACTATCAGTGATGTGTATTGATTGGAAAGTAATTTAAGAACCTATAGATTTTTAAGCAGACAGTGAACAATCAACAAAATCAGACTATCTGTTAACATTTGAATCTGGTGTCAAGGATCTGGACTTGGACCTCTGGTATGGAGATGGCCTCAGGGGATGCCATCTTCTCATATTTATATAGGACAAATAATGCTTTCCTTCTCCTGTCTGGCTTTCTGAACACACTTTGTTCTCCAGGACCTGGAATGCATCTCCAGTAATGGAAGCCTTCATCACCTCATGGCTGGTTTATGGCAGCATCTTCTTAGCTGGTCTCCCTCCTTTTGGACTTTCTACTGCCTTTTTACCCTACACTTTACTGACCCATTATTTAACTTTAAGTCCCTGTTCCTTCTGTTACCTCCTTGTTCAAGGATTAGAAACTCACTCCTCCCTCACCACTCTGAGGTAGGAATAATTCATCTGCCTCTTAAGTGACTTGTCCAAAGCCTCATTGTCTCTAACAGTGGAGAAAGGCAATAAACAAGTAAGCTAACAAATAGAGAACATGCCACGTGTAACTTCTTTAGTTTCTTCACCCATTTAAAAATAAAAATGTGGCTATTGAGCTAGATGGCCAAGCTCTTTGGGGTCTGGGGTATGTACTTGGGCTAGAATTCCCTTCTAATGCTGAAGTTCTGTTGCTGTATTTCCCTCCAGGGCCTGCTTCCAATCTTGGTAGTATAGCCATTGAGCTTCAGACTCACATATGGCAAGATGGGTTAATCTGCACCTATCTTGATGGCTGTTTGAAAATTTAATTCAGTTACTGTTGCCTAGCGCTGCCACCTGGCACACCAGTGTGGGTTCCCTTCTTCTTCCAGCCTGGTACCTTAGGTCCCCTACCCCTACATTTTAGGACCACCACCCTACCAAGCAAAGCCTTGCCTTTTGCTGCTCAACCTTGTGACTCAAATATCCTGGCAAGGCCAGCCATTTGCAATCCCCCATGGGAACACTTTCCTATTTCCAGCCTCTGTGGTCTTTTGTTCTTATATTTTTGTTTTTGGTTTTGTGTTTGTTTTTCTACTATCTTACCCTTCCCTCTATTACCAATTCAAGTTGAAAACCTGGCCCCCAACCCCTTTTAGAAAAGATCTCTCCAGATTTTGGCCTTCCAGCTTTGAAACCCGATATACAAGAACAAAATTCCCCTATTCTGGGCACAAACGCTCATGCTGTTACATATGACAGTCATTTCCTACAGGCATTTCTGCCTGGGCTGTGCCTCTCATTAGCTGCAGTTCGTGTCTGGTCTGTTTACGCAATTAAAATGGGCGAGATCTGAATCTGTCTAGATCACTGATGAGCTACAACGTTTAAGCACAGCGCTTGGCTTTTGGAATATGTGGACTGAATGAACAGTTGCTAGGGAGTATGGCCGCGTCGTCGTTTTATGCTGCGTTCATCCCAATGGGCGCACGTGGGAACTTCACAAAAGTTATTTCACCAGCACTTGGCTGAATCCTCTTATCGGATGGAGTTTACTGAAGTGGGGCCAGCTCCCCGCCTCTGCTAGCTTCACTGCCAAGGTTCTAGAGGGGTGGAGTGGCCTGGAAGATGGTTGGAATAAGGGTGGGGGACTTGCTTTCTTATAAAGATGCTTAGGGAGACTGGCCCTGGAGAGTCAGGTTTGCAGGAAGAGAAGAGCCTGGGTCCCACGAGCAAAGAACTTAAAAACGGCACGACGTTTGTTTTCTGTTACAAGAAAGTCTGCAGCCTCAAGTCTAATTAAGAGCGCTGACCACACTGGAGAAGGGGACGCCCTGGCTTGCCCCCAGAAATCCATTGACACAATAAGATAACAAGAGAAGTCATTCTCACTCCACCCATTTCTTGGGCTCCCTATGCGTAATGCCGGCTCCTGGTTCTCTGCGTCCGTACCTAGCTGTCATGGATCCCCAGACCCAGGTTGCAAAACAAAGTCCATGGGAGAATCTCTCTGCGCGCCCAGAGTTTGGTTCCCCACGGACAGACACACCAAACCATTGTGTGGGGTCTTGAGATTAAGAAACTCAAGAAACTCGCCCCTCTGCACACGCACAAACTCTTCCCCACTCCCTGGAGGGTCTCGGGTGGTTCCCAGGGCGGTTGCAGCGCCGCGAGCTCCAGGGAAAGCGCGCAGGGAATGGCCCTGGGGACTCGTCCCGGGGAAAGCGCTAGCATCCGGGGAGAGCCTTCCCTTCTCATCCCGCACTGTCCTAGGGCAGGCAGGGTGGCATTCCAAACGCCAGCAGCAAGGTGTGCCACGCAAGACATCCCCCCCACCCTTTAAAAAGAATAAATAAATAGAAGCCGGCGCCTAGCCCCGCTCGGGTTTCTCGAAACGCGCACCGCGGTCGCTGCCTGGGCGGCTGGGTGTCTGCGCTCCCCGCCTTCGCTGGGCTGACACAGGAGGGGAGGAGCAGGAGCCGGAGGGGGTGCTGGAGCGGGGTGGGGGGGGAGCGCGAACCATCCCGAGCCAAGACAAGCAGCACATTCACAAATAACGCCCCCACCCCCAGCGCACGCGCTCCCATTCAAAGCCGCCGGCTCCGCTGCCGCAGGGCGGCTCAGAGCACGCGCGGCGGCCCCAGCGCAGCCTTGCCCCGCAGGCGCACGTCCCGGGTCTGCCCACCGCCGCAGAGCCCCGCAGCCTGCGCGGGACGCGGCTACCACTTGCAGGGTGGGGCCTCGTCCGGGACTCCCCTTCCTCCCCGCTGCGGGGCCATGGCCCGGCGGGCTGCGCCCTGGAGCTCGGGGCTCCTGGCCCGCATCCTCGGGGGCACCTGGTGCCTGCTCTGTGTCGCCGGACAGGTAGGGCAGCTTGCTCGTCTTGCGTCCCTCCCCCTCCTGGGACCTTTCTTCTAGGCTGTGCTACAGCGGGGAGTGCTGTAGCTTGGGGCGCGCTCTCTCCGGCCAGGGACTGTCCTAGGGTTGCGCTGCCACCCGAGCTGGGACAGGTGGCGTGGGGTTGGGACTAAGGCGGCCCCTCGCGGCGAGCCCCGACCTGGCGGGATCAGACCCTGCGCTGAGCCTCTGCCCAGCCTCCTGGGGCCGCGTCCCGGCTTCCCGCCCACGCCCTCGTCCTGCCTCCCAGGCGAGGAGGTGGCGCCTGAGCTGGGGTGCGGCCTTCTCCCAGGGAGCCCGCGACCCCGCACCTCTTCCGGACAGTCCTTCGGGGAACCTCTTCTCTCCTTCCCGGAGGAGGCAGGGGCGTCTCCGGGAAGGCTTGGGCGCTGGTACACTTCTCCTCACTCCTGTCCTTCCCCGGTCCCAGTGAGCTTCTGACACCGTCACCTCAGGGCCACCGCGTCCGGGAGAGTCGGGCGGCGGAGCGTTGTAAGGTGCGCAGATGCCAGACTAGGTGGGCTCCCTGATGCTCTGCAATGGAGGAAAGGTGGTTCTGGCCGGTGCACGAGGACTCGCCCTCACCACGCCCCCTCCGGATGCGCCTAGGGTTTTCTCCCGAGCCACATGGGGTGTAGGAACTGGGGAGTCCTCCTGAGTCGGTGGGCCCAGGCCCCGAGGCAGAGCAGAAGGGTCCCGGAAGGGTGTAGTCGGCTTGGCTACCGTTTACTACAGAAAGACCCTGGAGGGAGCTGCTTAGGGAAGGAGGCGGGGGTCAGTCAAACCCGTGATGCATGTGGTGTCTTTGGCTTTCACGATTTCCAGAGTCAGGTAACTTTTGATTAAAACTCATGATTTAGGCGGTTTGTACATAATTTAGCCTACATAGATTTGCTTTTCACAGGATTACTTGGGTAATTCTGGGAAAATGCCCAAATACTCTTGGCCGGAATTATCGCCAGATAGCCTCCCTTTCCTCTGTTTTGCTTATGGAGACTTGTCCAAATCGGGGGATTTCCTTCCCTCGCTTTTACTTGACGTTTTTGAAACTTATTTTCAGTTCTCTATTTTAATGGTCATTTTGATTGTAGTGGTGCACTTGTAGAGGCTGAGGGAGGACCAAGAATGAGGGCTAAGAAGGACCCAGAGCCGGCTGGAAGCTGACAGGCACAGACTAGCCTAAGAAGTGATAGAAATTTTCAACAGGGAACACCTGCTTAGATTGGAGCATGAAAAACCCTTGCAAAAGCTTGTCTTAATTATGAGCCACTTTTATTCCCAGCATGCCTTGTTCCATCGGCAGGGCTTCTCACAGGTGGCTGCCTGTTAGGATTGCCTGTAGGAGCTCTTGACATTCCCTGGGCTAGGCACCCACCTCAGCTGGATTGCATCAGCGTCCTTGGGGGTATGACGATGAGGCCGGGGCGCTGGGACTTATAAAGCTCGCAGGTGATTACATTGTGCAGCTGGGTTGAAAACCACTGTGTCAAAATGACCTGCCTTACAGTGACCTGTTCTAATAGAATCCTGAGCCCAAAAGAAAACTCAAGGGAGAAGAGTAAAGAGGGCCTAAGAGACAGGCTAAGGAGAGAGTCTTAACATGCAGCTTCCATTCCTGGCTCTGTCCCTAACTGGCTATGTCATTTTGGTCAAGGCCCTTAACCTTCCATTTCCTCATCTGTAAAGTGAGGGTGTTGGCCCATGTTCTTGAAGGTACTGCCAGCTCTAACAACACCAGGCAGGTCGGCTTCTAACCAAAATCAAGACAGAACACCTTGTGTCTTATTTTTAAAAAAATCATAGGGGTAGAAATTCTACCTTATCCTTGAGGCTTTGGTAAACTATCAGGTAATATTTGAATCCAGCAAAGATGCTAAAGAAGATGCAAAGATGCATAATGTAGTTTCTTAGACTTTTGTGCGTTTTTTTTTTTAATGTACTTTAACACGCTGCTTGTTTTTTAATATTTTAAACACTCTGCTTGTTTAGACCTATTTCAAGTCATTCGGTGCCCACTTGACATTCAGGACAAACCGATTTTCCCAGTGTTACACACCTGTTCTTCCTTGCTTCTCTTCTCAACCAAGTTTCTTCTGGGTGAAGATGATGAAAGCAGATTTGAGCCTTAGTGTGTGTGTTGGAAGTGGTTTATTGTTTAGTTCCAAATGACTTTTTCTTGTTCCACTTGGCAGGGCTGCTCTCCACATGTGAGAAGCCTGACTAAACTTGTCGGGGAAAGGATATCAGAGAGTTTAAAGTGGTAGATGGGTTCTGTATTCTGGTTGAATGCAATGCACTTTAGAGATAGCTTTGTGAGGTGTTGGTCAGAAGCAGCTGATCTTGCAACACAAATTAACACTTTTTAAAAAACCACATGGGTGTTATACCTGTGAATTAAATGGACCAGAAACTTGAGGATACTTAATATCAAATCAAGAAGAAATAAAACCAATAGCCAGTGCCAAAGGACTGGAACACTGTTTGGAATTTATACATTCTTTAAACTGTTTTTTCATTAGAGCTCTCTGTATATGAAGGCATGACTACCGGAGTTATCAGACCTCTTGTATATATTGTACCCATAGTTAAAAGAGGATCTCTGTTTAAGAGCTTCTGGCTCCCCAAGTTGAATTACACCTGAGCTATATTCTCCAAAATTCCAAACAACAATTTTAATGCAAATTAAAATTATTTGGAAATCTCAGCATTTCTCCTGTCTTGTCACTGAATTTCTGCTTTCAGGGGTTATTTCCATTCCCTTTTGTCCTGGCTGAATTACCCTCCTAACTTGAGAGATTCTTTTCTTTCCCTGTGCAACTTGAAGGTAGCTCACTCTTTAGGTTCTTATGAAACACTATTTTACTGATACCAGTTTCATTTCATCAGCTGAACTCAAATTCATCCCATTGCCCAAATTGCTCCCAGGTAAGGAAGTACATAATTAACTGTTTTAACCACTAGAGGTTACCAACTACTTAATGATTTCTACAACCCATCTGTAGCAATCCACTGTAAAAATAAACAACGTTCCTGGAGAGGATTGTGGCTAGATCAGCACAAATCCATTACTACTGCTTAAAAATATCACTTAGTGGCGATTCATGTTCTTATGGTGGCATACCAGTGATAGCTTATTCAAATACTAAGATTGAATATTTTCATTTACTATGGTATTCTAAATCCTACCCTTGTTAGGAATTTGGTAATGAGGTAAAAAACAGGATGGCTTGAAAGAATTTGTGACTTCGTGGGCACCTGATTTTCAACTAAAGACCTTGAAGGAAAGATTTTTCTTGTCTCTTTTGTTGTTCTCTTGTATGTTCTTGCTTTTGTCTTATTTTTTATTTTTATTTTTACTGCGATAATAATTCTGCATGGTTAAAAAAAATACTCCTAAGGGCTTATAAAGAAATATAGCAACTTCTTGCCCAAGTCTTTCTCCTAACCTTTGTCAGATCTCATGGCCCAAAGGCAACCATTTTTCTTGTTTGTTTGATATTATTTTGGGGTATATTTGACATACAGTAAATTGCACGTATTTAAACTATACTGTTTGATAAGTTTTGACATATGTATACACCTGTGACACCATCACCCCAAAGTTTCCTCATTACCCTTGGTAATCCCTTCTTGCCACCCTTCCTCACACCCTAAATCACGGTGCAAATAGTGATCTGCTTTCTGTCACTGTAGAGTAGTTGGAGTTTTCTCAAATTTTATGTAAATGGAATCATAGAGTATGTACCCCCCCTTTTTTTTGAATTTTATTTTTTTTAAACAGCAGGTTCTTATTAGTTATCTATTTTATACATATTAGTGTATATATGTTGATCCCAATCTCCCAGTTCATCCCCTCCCCCCACTTTTTTCTTTGATCTGGCTTTTTTCCCCCCTCAGCATAATTATTTTGAGATTATCGATGCTGTAGCATGTTCCCAGTAATTTCTTTTTGTTCCCAAGTAGTGTTACATTGTACAGATATATTACACTTTGTTGTCCATCAACATTCACCTATTGATGGACAGCGTGTTTCTCGTTTTTGGCTATTACAAAGAAAGTTGCTATAACGATTTGTTTATAAGTCTTTGTATGGGCATGTAGTCTTATTTGTTTCAGGAGTGGGATGGCTGAATCATTGGTAGATGTATGTTTAACTTTTTAAGAAACTGCCAGTTTTTCAGAAGGTTGTACCATTTTACATTCTTACTAGCAGTATACAAGAGTTCCAGTTCCTCTGCATCCTTGCCAACACCTGCTGAGGTCAGTCTTTTATTTTAGGCATGCAAATTGGTATACTAGTAGCTTGTTCTGGGTTCTGATGTGCAGTTCCCTAATGATTGATAATGTAGAACATTTTTTTCATGGATTTATTTAGAATGTATATATCTTTTTTTGGCAAAATATTCAAATATTTTGCCCATTTCTCATTGGGTTGTTTTCCTATTGTGTGAATTATTTATGTATTCTGGCTATAAGTCCTTTATCAGATGTATCATTTACAAATACTTTCTCCCAGTCTGTGGCTTGTCTTTTCATTTTCTTTACATTGTATATTGATGGGCAGAAGTTTTTAATTTTGATGAAGTTGAATTTACTATTTGTTGGTAAATTGTGGTTTCGCTCTTGTTCTTAAGAAATATTTGCCTAACTCAAGATCACACGGGTTTTTCCCCTAGAAATTTTATGCCTTACATTTAGTCTATGTGCCATTTTTGAGTTAATTTTGTATGTGGTGCAAGATATGGGTCAAAGTTCATTTTTTGCCCATGGATTTTCAATTGTTTTAAGCAAGATTTTTTTGAAAAGACTATCCTTTCTCCACTGAATTGCCTTTGCACCTTTGTCAGAATTCAGTTGTCCATACATGTGGGTCTATTTTGGATTCTCTAGTCTATTTCGCTGAACGGTATGTCCGTTGCTGAGCCAGTACTACACATTCTTGATTATTGTAGCGTCACAATAAATTCTGAACTCAGGAAGTGTGATTCCTCCAGGTTTGTCATTCATTTTCAAGGATGTTGATTTGGCTACCTTATATAAATTTTAGAATGAGTGTGCCAACCTTTTTAAAAAAAAGGTATGTGAGAATGTGACTAGGGTTGTTTTAATCTATAGATCTATTTTGAGAGAAGTAACCTCCTAACAATATTGAGTTTCATGATCCCTGAACATGATATATACCTATCTACTTAGGTCTTCTTTAATTTCTCTAAGCAATATTTGGTCATTTTTAGTGTACAGGTTTTACATATTTCTGTCAGATTTATATTAAGTATTTCATAGTTTTAATGCTGTTTTAAATGGCACTGCTTTTTAAAAAATTTGTTTCTGATTTTCCTTGTTAGTATATAAAAACACAATTGATTTTTGTATATTGTTCTTATTTTCTGCAACCTCACTTAGTAGTTGTAGTAGCTTTTTGGTATATTCAGTCAGATTTTCTACACATATGATCATGTCGTATACAAATAAAGACAGTTCTTCTCTCCCTATTTGGATGCCTTTTATTTCTTTTTCTTATTTAATAACATTGACTAGAACCTCTAGTACACAGTTGAAAAGAAGTGGAATGAACAGATATCCTTGCTTGTTCCCAATCTTAGGGAACAATAATTCAGTATTTCACCATTAAGAATGATGTTAAGTGTAGGGTTTTTGTAAATGCGCTTTATCAGCTTAAGGAAGTTCTTTTTATTCTTTGTTTATTGAGAGTTTTTATCGGAAATGGATGTTGGATTTTTGTCAAATGCTTTTCTGCATCTAAGTATTATATGATTTTTCCTTTTTAGTTTGTTAATATAGTGAATTACACTGACTGATTTTTGAATGTTAAACCAATCTTGCACTCCTGGGATAAACTTGATTTGGTGATAATTTATTATCCTTTTTCTATATTGCTGGATTTGATTTACTAAATTTTGATTAGAATTTTTGCATTTATGTCCATGAAGAATATTGGTCTGTAGTTTTATTTTCTTGCAGTGTCATTGTCTGGTTTTGGTATCAGGGTAAAGCTGGCTTCATAGAATAAGTTGGGAAATACTCCTTTCTTTTCAATTGCCTGGAAATAGTGGTGTATGATTTCTTCCTTAACTGGTAGAATTCACCAGAGAAACCATCTGGACCCGAAGTTGGCTTAGTGGGAAGGATTTTAACTACAAATTTAAATTCTTGAATAGATGTAGGGCTATTCAGGTTATCTATTTCATCTTGAGTTAGCTTTGGTAGTTTGTGTCTTTCATGAATTTGTCTGTTTCATTTTAGTTGTTGAGTTTATTGGCATAAAGTAGTTCATGATGCTCCCTTATTATCTTTTTAATATTAGAACATGTGGTTATGTCACCTTTTTAATTCCAGATATTGGTTATTTACTTATTCTTTTTCTTTATCAGGCTGCTTTAGTGGCTTAATTTTATAGGTCTTCTCAAAGAACCAGCTTTTGATTTCATGGATTTTCTCTATTGTTTTGTTTTCTATTTCAATTATTTCTTCTCTCATCTTTATTATTTTCCTTCTTCTACTATTTTGTGTTTCATTAGTTCTTATTTTTCTAGTTTCTTAAGGTGGATGCTGAGGTCATTGATATGAGACCCTTTTATATTTTCAGACATAGGTGTTTAGTGATAAAAAATTTTTCTTCAGTGCTGTTTTAGTGGCATATCATAAATGTGTTTTCATTTTATTTTTCATTTCAAAATACTTTATTTCCCTTTGATTTCCTCTTTGACCCATGGGTATTTTGAAATGAGTTGTTTAGTTTCTAAATATTTGGAGATTTTCCAGATATATTTGGGTTATTTACTTTTAATTCCAGTGTGTTCAGAGAACACACTTTATATAACTTGAATCTTTTTAAGTTGACATTTGTTTTATGGCCCAGAATATGGTCTGTCTTGGCAAATGTTCTATGAGCATTTGAAAAAAATTAAACTTCCTACAAATCTCTGTCTTTTAAGTTTTCCTGATTAATCTAGCTGTTGTTGGGTGGAATACTCTATAAACATCAATTAGGTCAAGTTTGTTGAGAGTATTAAAATATTCTATGTCTTTACTGATATACTTACTGTATCAATTATTGACAGATGTATATTACAGTCTCCATCTACCATTGTGGAATTGTCTGTTTCTCCTTGAGGTTCTATCAGTTTTTTCTTTATTTTGAAGCTTTGTTATTGGGTGTATAAGCATTTAGAATTGTTATGTCTGTGGTGAACTGACTCCTTTGTCATTATTAAATGACCTTATCTATCCTTGGTAATAGTCTGTGCTCTAAAATCAACTTTGCTTTTGACTATATTAATATTAGATAACCATTTTTAATCCTTTGTGATTTCTATATGATAGTACTTCCATAGTTATTACAGTATACCTTTAATATGATTTATTGTATTCTATTAAATTGTCATTATGGTATGATTTCCTAATTCTCTTTCTCATCCTCCTTTCATCATTCTTTCATGATGTTTTATCACATTTTAGAGACCCAATGGTCAGTATTAATCTATTGTAATGGGTACACTGTGCCAAGCAGTATGTTATTATTCTATTTTTTTCTAGTGTATTTCCCTTTTAAAAGAGCTTTATTGGGATATAATGCACGCATCATACAATTCACCAAGTTAAAGTGTATAATTCAGTAGTTTTTATTATATTCACAGATATGTGTACCATCACCACAGTCAATTTTAGTAATTTTTGTCACCTCAAAAAGGAACTTTGTACCCTTTAGCTTACCCTTACTCTTCACTACCCCCCAGCCCCAGGCAATCATAATTTACTTTCTTTCTCTATAGATTTCCCTACTCTGGATTTTCATGTGAGTGAAGTTATATAGCGGGGTCATATAATATGTGAATTTGTGGGACTGGCTTCTTTCACTTAGTGTATTTTCATGGTTCATCCAAGTTGCAGCATGTATCAGTACTTCATTCCTTTTATGACTGAATAATATTTAATTGTATGGATATACAACATTTAGTTTATCAATTTGTCTGTGGATGGACATGTAGGTTGTTTTCACCTTTTGGCTATTATGAGTAATGCTGCTGTAAGCATTCATGTGCAAGTTTTTGTGTGGACATAGGTTTCTTTTTTTTGGGAAATATTTTAGGCTTTGTAGACTATACTGTCTCTGCCACTAAATTCTGCTGCTATAGCAGGAAAGCAGTGCTTAGACAATATAGAAATGAATGAACATGGTTGTGTTCCAATAAACTATTAAAAAAAATGGGCGGTGGTCCAGATTTGGACCACAAGCCATAATTTGCCAACCTCTGAACCACAGTTTCATGATGCTGTGCCTCGATGTGGATTATTTAAATTCACAGTGCTAGGTTTTTCATGGACCTTCAATAGATCTATAGCCTTCAGTTTGGGGAATATTTATTTTCATGTCTTTGATAATTTCCTTGCCAGCATTGTATGTGTTTGCTTTTTGTGAAACTCCTTTTAGTCAGTTATTAAGCCTCCTGGATCTACCAATATAGCTCTTAAAATCTTTTGTCTTGTTCTTTTAGTTATGCTTTCTGAAAGATTGTCTCAATTTTACTTTTCAACAGAGTCTTCTTTCCATAACTTTTCAACCACTGTTCCAGTTGTAGCCAAGCCTTCACTCCCATCTTTTGCAGCACCAGGTGCCTCTGTGTCTGAAGCCTTTCTGAGCTTTCACAGGCCAAATTGTCTTGCTTCCCATCATTATATCCTGTTGCAGGCGCAATCCTGTTAAATCAGTTACAATTCCTCCACCAGCTTTCCATATTCCAAAAATTTATTGGCATCTTTTGTCTGCTGTTGTCTCCTTTCCAGTTCTCTTGTCATTTTAATTTATTTACTGTTATTTTAGCAGACATTTGGGAGAGAATGGAAAAAAGTGGTGTTCAACCTGCCATGTTTAACTGGAAGTTAGCACTATTTATTCTCTTTCATTATTTCTATTTTCCTGTCTTGATCTATTTCCAAATCCCATTAAAGCTCATTCTGGTTATTATGCACACTTTTCAGAGATTCATATGTTTTGTTTCCCAGTGTAAGCAAAACTTTGGTCAGTATTAGAAAAAAGACACTAGATTTGAGGTCCTAAGACCTAAGTTCTAGGTCTGGATTTACTGACTGTCTCTGCAACTAGAGAGGTGGACTTTTTTTCAGGGAAGGGAATCCATGCTAACTGACTGCCTGCTAGTTGCCAAACACAATAGTCGGTACCCTGTCCATCCTCGTTTTCGTATTTTAGCTTTCAGTCTTTCAATAACTGTGTATTTCCCATTCCTTGCTTAAATAGAGTCTAACCTATTTGCTCAGAGATACAGTAAAGAAATATTTTATTGTTTTACAAATTTTGATGTTCATATTTGGAAACGGTTTTAGGAGAGAACATGGAGTTAACATGATGTAAATATCTGGCTTTAAAATATCATATGTGGTATTAAAATTTATTCTCTAAGGTGTGATTGAGGTTCAGGCTTTTTTGTGGTGAAGAAGGGAGATGAGGTGAAATGAATGGGGAGGTTGTTTTGAATTGTTAGTACATAATACCATATCAGCTTTAATATTTTATTTTGCACCAGGATGATCTCTATGTAAAGAATTAAGCATTTTTTTGGAGGTGATGGAGTGAGTGGTGTAGGAGCTACATATTTCTTTTCAGCTGTGCTCATGTCTGTAGAATTATAAAGCTGGAAGGGGCCTTAGAGATTCTTCAGTCTTTTGGTTCAGAAACTTCGCTGTGTATAAGTAGTTTGGTCTTCTGCATAGTTCCAAAGGTCACCAAAGACTAAAGCTGTGCAACTAGAAGCTGAGAAACTTTTTTTAAAAAATTGAAGTATAATTGATTTACAATGTTTTAGCTTCAGGTGTACAGCAAAGTGCTTCAGTTATACACACACACGCACACACACATATATATATGTGTGTGTGTGTGTGTACATATATACATATATATACTCCTAATCTTTTTCAGATTCTTTTCCATTAAAAGTTATTACAAGATATTGAATTAGGAGTTTGGGATTAGAAGCTGAGAAACTTTGAAATGCTAATTCCTGGGCCTCACTCTTGGAGATTCTGATTCAGTAGGGAAAGGATGCGTCCTAGGAATGTGCTTTTGGTACGTTCCCCTCACCACATACCCATAGAGGATTCAGACACAGTTGGACCAAAGACCACATTTCGGGAAACACTGGTCTGACCTGTCTTATTTAAGGAGGAGAGAAGTTAAGGTCTTAGGAAGTTGAGCGACATGTCCCAGTTTGTTAGTGGGAGAGATGGGAGTGGACCACACGTCTCAAAACTCTGTTCAGTGACTTTTTCCACCAGAGCATACACTATTATTTTAGTGTCTAGTTACATCATGAACTAAAGATATGAACCACCAGCTTAAAGTGTCTTTATTTGTAGTAACCTCCGTTTTTTATAAATGGTTTTCAGATGTTTGGGAATAGCTTCAGCTCCCAGACACTCTGCCTTCAGCGGAGGAATGATCTGGGGGAAGAAGGGAAGGGAAAACCCTCTGCCCTTCCCCCTCTCACATAACCTGCTGGAAACTGGCTTCTGTGTGTTTTTTCCTCCAGTCATCATGCCCCTGGAAGATTAACAGATACTTATTTAGAAAACTGTCCAAAACATCCAGGAACTTGACACTTGTTGAAAGGGAGAGGACGTGCCTCTGAACACCTTCTCTACCCAAGTGTGATGTAGCAACTGTTGCTACGTTCTTGGATGGGAGGAAGAAACTGTTTCATGTGCTTATTATTTAGGATGTTCTCCCCACACGTTCTTGGATGGGAGGAAGAAACTGTTTCATGTGCTTATTATTTAGGATGTTCTCTGCGCCCCTCACAAACCAGCCAAACAACACAGGCACACGCTCTCCGCTGAGTCATACACGATCTATGATGTAGTCCTACACGTGGAGGAAAAACGTTTTCTTTACTATTAATATCTTGTACCTTTTATGAAGAGTGATCATTGTGAATTTCCTTTCAGAAATCAGTTGCAATGAAATAAAGGATTTTTACCATTAAAGAGTATCTGTCTATTGATTAAGCTGAAATTCAAATTCCCATATTCCATTTTTTTTTTTTTAAACTCTGTATTAGTCAGGTTGGGCTAGATGATGCTGTGGTAACAAACAACCCCCAAATCATAGTGGCTTCACATGACCAAGGTGTATTTCTCCATCAGGCCACGTATCTGTTGTGGGTGGTTAGCAGGGCATGACCCACTGTGTGTGTTGAGGAATACATGCTGATGGTAGCTCCATCTCAGCCCTCATGCTTCCATAGCCGCCAGGGTAGGGAAAGGAGAATGCTGGTCTGTCTTGCACTGGCAATTAAATGCTTCCACTCAGTGACAAATATTGCTTCTGCTCACATTTTATTGGCTGAATCAAATTCAAGAGAGTTGAAACTGTAAGCTAACGTTATCCCGAATCCAGAATATTCTTCTTCTTGCTTTTGTTTCAACCTCATTAGCTTTTCTAAACTTGCGGACTTCCGAGATGTGACCTAGATCTTTAAGTTTTCTGATTGTGTGTATATATGTGAACAGAGGTTCTTTGACATTACTGTAAAGCCACTTAGAATTAACTTTGACTTCTCAAATTAAAAAAATGATAATTGTAAAATATACATAATAAAATTTACCATCTTAATTTTTTTAAGTGTACAGTCTAGTTGTGTTAAGTACGTTTACATCGTTATGTAACCACTCTCCAAAACTCTTCCATCTTGTAAAACTAACTCTATACCTATTCAGTAATAACTCTCCATTACCCCCATCCCAGCAATAACCATTCTACTTTCTGTCTCTATGAATTTAACCACTTTAGTTATCTCATATAAGTGGGATCATATGGTATTTGTCTTTTTGTGATTGTTTTATTTCTCTTAGCATAATGTTCACAAGGTTCATCCATGTTGTACCTTGTGTCAGACTTGCCTTCCTTTAAAAGGCTGAATAATATTCCATTGTATGTATTTACCATATTTTGTTTACCTATACAACTGTCGATGGACACTTGGGTTGCTTCCACCTTTTGGCCACTGTGAATAACGCTACTGTGAACACCGGTATTCCATTTTGTTTTATGTGTGTTGCTTTTTCCGTACAAAAGAGAGGCAACACCTTCCTCTTCAGACCTCTAGTTTACTGTTTGGGAGGGACTGGAAACAATTATTTAAACGTTGGACTAATAGGCTTACCTTGGGAATCTTCTGCCATTGGTCACAACAAAAACTGAGCAATGCTCCACCTGCCTCCTGCACATTCAACTGAATCAGTAGAGCCAATGGATTGCTGTATTTTGTCTTGCATGTAACCTGCAAATCTTGATATTTTCTGAGATAGATGATGATATACGGCTAGCACATTATTTTTCCTCTAAAGATCTAGGAGCCTGGCAAGAAGATCTGTTTACATGTGCTGTGGCTCTTTGAAGAGCCTCAGACCATTGTATAACCTAAGTCCTTTCCTCTCCCACTCCCAAGAACCAATTTTTCATCCCCTCAGGGCCATTATTGCTCCCTTGAGAATGTATGCTTTAGACTAAGATTGCAAATTCTTACTGGTCTTCAAGGCCTGGCATGATTCATCTTTCCTTAAGCTCCCCTTCTTTCCTCTCCCCTCCCCCACTGCACTCCATCTCCCCTTGTTCACTCCTGTCCAGCTCCACTGGCTTCCTTTCAGTTCCTCAAGGGCATCAAGCTTGTTCCTACCTTAGGGTCTTTGCACAAGTTGTTCTCTTTGTTGGAGAGCTATTTCTTTATTTATTTTATTTTTTATTTTTTTTAAAGAATTTCACTTTTTAATTAATTAATTTATTTATTTATTTTTGGCCGTGTTGGGTCTTCGTTTCTGTGCAAGGGCTTTCTCTAGTTGCGGCAAGCAGGGGCCACTCTTCATCGCGGTGCGCGGGCCTCTCACTATCGCGGCCTCTCTTGTTGCGGAGCACAGGCTCCAGACGCGCAGGCTCAGTAGTTGTGGCACATGGGCTTAGTTGCTCCACGGCATGTGGGATCTTCCCAGACCAGGGCTCGAACCTGTGTCCCCTGCATTGGCAGGCAGATTCTCAACCACTGTGCCACCGGGGAAGCCCTATTTCTTTATTTTTAACTAATTAGTTTCTGCTCACACATCTCTTCTCCAGCTTAGATATCACTGCCCTAGAAAAACCTGTCCTGCAACTCCCCCTTCCTCAGTCTATATTAGATCTCTGCTGTTATTCTCTCACAATTCCCATTTTCCTTCAGGCACTTGTAATCTGTAATAATACACTTATTTATATTTTTATTATATGTCTGCCATCCCCAATATATTGTCAGCTTGAGGCCAGAGACTGCCTTGCTTTCCTCTGTATATATCACATTTAGCTTGCTGCTAGAATTGTTGAAAAAAGGGTTAATTAAGCGTTTGTAAAAATACACAGTGAAAAAAACTGCTCTGAACTTGGTATTGCTTTTTAAATGTATGTATACACTCATGTTAAGTGTTCTTATCGAAATGAAAAATACAATGAAATAAAATGAATGTATACATTGTTCATCACAACAGTAGTATACATGTATACAGGTAGTAGGTATAGGAAACTTTAGCTGCTATAACATGTATTAGGTAAGGAAGCCCTAGCTGCTATAACAATGAAATCCTGAAATATCGATGTTTTGATAAAATAGTTTGTTTCTTGTTCACATAAAAGTCCAGTTGGCAGGGCTGAAGTGGGGTCAGAGGATCTGCTCCAAGCAGCCATTCAGGGACTGGGGTGATGGAGCCTTTCTGTCCTTAATGCATGGCTTCCAAGGTCACCCTGGTGCCTGTGTCTGGGTGGCAAGGGAGGGGTGGGGGGAGAATGTTGAGAACTGCATGGGAGGTTTTCTTGGGGTAATCTTGGGAATGGAATGCATCACTTCTGCCCACATCCATTTTTTGCATTCCTGACCAGACTCAAATCTCCAGTAGGGTTCCAATGCCTATTATTCCACCGTAAGAAGTCACGTGGCTACACCTCCTAGCCAGGGAGGCTGGGAAGACAGCTGTGAACTCAGGAAGTATGCTGGTCTCTTCCATAATACACTTGGAAAGGTGCACATATATGTGCAAGTGTGTAGTTGATATCTGGGTGCATGTGGATTTACAAATCTCTTTCGGGAACTTAGGGGCCCTTGCCAAGTCCAAGATGCAGAGAATGGGAATCACTAAAAATAGGAGTATTGAGTTTTATTTTAGGAGAGGGTTTTGTCTGCTTCATCATTTTCAAAATTATAAGCAGAGAGAAGAAGGTGGACTGAAGTTAGGGGGAAATGGGCTCAGGGTTAAAGAGGCGCTATATACACCTAACTGAACAAACAGTTTATCGCCACTCAAGCACTAATCTTCCCAGGCTCTTGCAGTGTAGCTGTGTTTTTTTTAAAGAATTTCACTTTTTAATTAATTAATTAAAATGGCATCTTGTCAGCTGAATGTAAGACCAGTGAGGTTCTGGTTAGGCTGCTGGCAGCACTGTCATTAATAAAATGGAGCCTTTTTAAACCAAAGAACTGTTTTCAGTTTCCAGATCACCTGGTAAGTCCTATTCTTTTGATGCACTACAAATAAAAACTAGTTCTCCATCCCATGGGGCTATTAATCAAATAGAGTCTGTTTGTTAAAAGGAAAAAAAAAAGAGACCTATAGCATGTCTGGTTCATAATACCACAAGGCAATTGTAATTGATCTACGAAATCATGATACTGTGCTTTTATCTGGGCCAGGACTTACCTGGCCATCCTTCTGGTTTGCTATTCTTCCCTATGCCAGGGGATGGGAGCAGAAATCTGAGCCTGGGTGTTTCTTTTATGCCATTTGCGAGCATCTCTCAACTCCTGTCCTTAGCAGAAAGAAAGAGAGAATTCAGAACTTGGTGGGTTAGGTGGTGGCTGTGTTACTTCTGTTTCATTGTTATTGACAAGCTTTTGAGACTTGCCCTTTTCTTTCCCTTCTACCATCCATCTAACTCTGTAACCTAGTGGTCCTTTTAGAAAGCTAGGAAAAAAACAGCATTTGGAGACCACCTCTAACCTCCAAACAGAAAAAGGTTGTACATTTTAAATTCTAAAATTTCAAACAAGTTGATTGGCCAATTGAAAGTTTTTCAACAAATGTCAGCATTTTCCACCTCCTGCCTCTTTCAGCTCTTTGGTTTTTCCTTTTGCATAAGATGCAGTTTCAGGTCAGCATTGTCCTGCTTTCTATGCTTCTGATGAAGCTGAAAAGGGTTTGATTGACGTTATCAGCAAGTTGTGACAGCTGTGAACTTAACCCCCAAAGCAGGTTGTTGAGGTCACGCTGGCATCCTTGTCAGTGCCTTGGTAGGATTAGGAAAGAGGTTTATGCTTAAGTTCCAGCCATGGCCAGCGCTGGACAGGGGACCTCCCAAATGCCAGGATCTGCAGCTTGGCAGAACTGCACAGCGGTGCTGATTTGCACAAGTTGAGGGGTAATCATCATCTCCTGCTATCACGGAAAAACATATTACCAAAAAAAAAAAAAAAAAGTCTTATTTGGAGCAAAGCAGCCATGTAGGAGCTGAGTGGAAATGGTTCTGCAGGACCCCTGCAGCAGCAGGAATACTTGACTTAGATTTAATTGGAATCCACCTATCAAGAGCTTTCGGTGTCCCTCTTTTTGGCAACATACCATGTTTGGCTGGATTTTGTTCTAGGTCTTTCCCAAGTAGGAAAGGGCTGTTCAGAGGGATGCTTACTGAGTGGGAATTCAGGAGCCAGTCAGCCAACCATGAGCTCAAGCCGTTCTTCTTGGCAGCTGTGCTTGATTATGTGTTTAGCTGCCACTGGTAATGAGTCAAAGAAGCAGCATCTGCTGAGAGCCGGGGTTGGCACTTCCAGGGCGGCCTGCCACCTCTCCATCAATTGCTCCAAAGACGGTCCAAGGGTGTGGAACAGATAAAGCTGAATGTTGGATGTGTGGTTCTTTGAGGCTGTTTTTGAAGGAACATGGGAAATGATAGAATTTGACATTGAGCGACTTGCCAATTAGTTTCAACCTCTTACACTTTTTGTGTCCTGGTTGCTTTTGTTTCAAATAGAAGGCTGCTGGAGGGGTGAACACAGTTTGGGTTGAAGGTACCGTAGAGAGTTCTCTGAATTGTACAGCTCCTCCTATAGAGTCATTAGTTTCTTGGGTGATTTCTGAAGCTGAGACATTGGAACAGATGACGGGAAGCCCTTCCACTAAATTTATTTCATTCATTTTGTAAGTCTTTTCTCTGTGTTGGGTGGGGATAAATATATTCCCTTTTGTATGGGCTATCCCAGAAAATGTTTTCATTTTGAATACAGTGATCTAAGGAATCAGGTTATTACAACAGCTTATTCTCCATGTTACATTTTTTTTTTTGAAACAAATATGAGTAAAGGGCAAACTCTTTGGAATTTATTCAGGAATCCACTATCTGGATAACCCCTCCTGTAGTGTGATATGATCTTTTCCCCACGTTTCTTCAAGTGGTTTGATTTCTTGTTTTCTGGATTTGATTGATCCCTTCTTTCAGAGCAATTAAATTAGATAGTTAAAACTTTTAAGGAAAAGGACTAAGCCCTGTACATCTTGGGTCCTCCCAAAGTGCCCTGCCTAGCACCATGCCTAGTAGACACTCCTTAGATTAAATTGTGTGCATTTCCTTTGACTGCTGTAATAAACTGCCGCAAACTAGGGGGCTTAAAGCGAGAGAAATGTATTCTGTTGTAGTTATAGAGACCAGAAATCCAAAATGAAGGTGTCAGCAGGGCCATGCTCCCTCCAGAGATGCTGGGGGAGAATCTGTTCCTTGTCTCTTCTAGCCGCTGGGGGCTGCCAGCAATCCCTTTGTCTTCCTTAGCTGTAGCTTTCATCCATCCAGTCTCGGCTTCTGTCTTCCTGTCACCTTCTCTGTGTATGTCAAACCTCTCTCTGCCTCTCTTTTGTGATGGCTTTCAAGACTCAGCTGGATAGTCTGGGATAATCTCCTCATCTCAAAGTCCTTAATTTAATCACATCTGCAAAGGCCCTTTCTCCAGTCACTGGGCATGACAGTGACTTATCTTTGGGAGCCACTATCAAGTCTACCACACCTGTGTACGGTTTCCACATATTCTTGTGCCCATTCATTGGATCTTCACCAGAAACACTTAGCTTCAAGGATATTTGCTTCTGTTTCATTTTCGAGGGGCTGTTTGTTTCAAGTCACTTCTGTTTTAATATCCTCTTGTTCTTTATTCTTTCATTGTTAGGATATCAAATTATTTGCAATGAAAATGGCTTTCCAGTGCAGTGGGATTGGCTTTGGTCTTGGCAGTCTGTGCCATTGATAGCGAGTTTTACATTCTATTTGTGGCTGTGGACAAGGAATTATTGCTATCACAACTGAAACTAATGACAAGGTAGGTGTGGTGTTCAGGGCAGGTTTATTGAGCCTGTATAGGTGAGAGGGCATCAAAGTCTTGTGTTTACAATAAATGTAATTCCCCCATAATCTCAGTTTTGAGCATTTTGCTCTCTAAACTTCATTCCTGTTTTTCACAATTTACTTCCCCTGGAATCCTCAACTCCATATTTCTTCAAGTCTACTGGGACCTACAAGCCCTAATTTCCACCTCCTTTTTCCTGTATCTCACTCACCTTACTTCCCTACTTGGCCAGCTGAAATGCCTTGGCCAGTCATTATAACCACTCCCTCAATTTCTTTCTTCCTCTCTCTTTGGTGCACTCACTTGGCTAAACCTTCACCAAGTTACACCCACCTGTGCAGCTGAATGTGATTGCTTTAAAGTCAAGCTCACTGTCCTCTGATGGGCCCTTGGGCCGCTCAGCAATCATGCTGCATTTCCTGAGTCCATCTACTCTCTCACTCCCTCAGATGAATATTTTCTTTCTTTTCTCTGATGAAACCCCCACAAGTTTTTCCACGTTTCCACTCACAGATTCCTATTAAATTAAGACAATAGAAGCTATCAGAAGAAAATCTCCACATTTTCCCACCTACCCGCATCTGGTTTACGTACTCTGACTTCCGTCCAGTTATGATGGGTAAAGCATCCTTCCATTCCCCTAACAAAGGCCAGTCTTTCCACTTGGGGTCCCAGATCCCATCCCCATTTGCCTATTCAAAGATATTGCTCTGATAATTCTTCCCCTCTTTTCTGCATCCTCTTCTTTCCTCCCTTCCTCCCTCCCTCCCTCCCTTCGTTCCTTCCTTCCTTCCATACTGGACTTTCCCCATCAGCTCACAAACATGCTGTTATTTCTGCCATCATAAAAGCTTTCTCTTGATTCTGTTTGCCCCTTCATTCACCACTCCATTTTCCTGCTCTCTTGTACATTCAAACTCTTTAAAAGAGTTGCCTGTATTTGCTCTAATTATCTCTTGAGACCATTTTTTGTCAAGCTTTCATACCATTACTCCTCTCAAACATTTTTTTTAAAGGCTATATCTTTTAAAAAAAATTTTAAATTGATTAATTTATTTATTTTTATGGCTGTGTTGGGTCTTCGTTTCTGTGTTAGGGCTTTCTCTAGTTGTGGCAAGTGGGGGCCACTCTTCATCGCGGTGCGCGGGCCTCTCACTACCGTGGCCTCTCTTGTTGCGGAGCACAGGCTCCAGACACGCAGGCTCAGTAATTGTGGCTCACGGGCCCAGCTGCTCCGCGGCATGCGGGATCTTCCCAGACCAGGGCTTGAACCCATGTCCCCTGCATTGGCAGGCAGATTCTCAACCACTGCGCCACCAGGGAAGCCCTCAAACATTTTTTATCAAGGCAATCAATAACCTTCATGATACCAAATGCAATGGACCGTTCTCAGTCCTCATTTTTCTTGACTTATCACCTTAACACTTAACACAAATGATCATTCCCTCTTCCTGTAACATCTCTCATCACTTGGCCTCTAGAACACCACACTCTGCTTTCCTCCTGCCTCTGCTCCAGCCTCATTGGCCTTCATGCTATTCCTCAAACCTGCCATGCATGCCCCTACCTCTAGGCTTTCTATTTAGTATTTAGTGCTTTATTGAAACAAAACAAAATAAAAACACTATATTTATGCTCATTTATCCTCCCCCAGTCTGGGGACAATCGTGTGTGTGTGTGTTTTTCTAAGCATAGTTTCCTTGCTATTTGCTAAATAAAAACTATTTCTACATGAAATGAATTTATACCTAAGACCCTTGAGCCTTAGGTCATTTTACAGACTTGTTATCTCTCCTTTTTGCAGCTTCACAAAATAGTTGACATCCTCATTGTCTCATGCATTTTTTTTTTAATTTTTTATTTTTTTAATGCTATTCTTGTCTGCTTACATTCTTTTTATGTATGTATGTATGTATGTATGTATGTATGTATGGCTGTGTTGGGTCTTCGTTTCTGTGCGAGGGCTTTCTCTAGTTGTGGCAAGCGGGGGCCACTCTTCATCGCGGTGCGCGGGCCTCTCACCATCGTGGCCTCTCTTGTTGCAGAGCACAGGCTCCAGACGCGCAGGCTCAGTAATTGTGGCTCACGGGCCCAGTTGCTCCGCGGCATGTGGGATCTTCCCAGACCAGGGCTAGAACCCGCGTCCCCTGCATTGGCAGGCAGATTCTCAACCACTGCGCCACCAGGGAAGCCCGTCTCATGCATTTTTTTAACCACTGCGGCTCATTTTAAAATTATGGTTCTTTTATCTCTAACTCTTGGGGTATACTCAGAACTCATTGGCACCATAGAAATAGAAGAAGATTGAAGGTACCTCTAACATAAGTAGAAGTTCACAGATGACAGAGGCCAGGGTCATGACCACATCTTCTCTCCTCCAGGGCCTGTGAGGGAAAGAACCCAGGCTGGGTGCTGGCTCAGCCACATAATCGGCAGTGTGACCTCAGGCGAGCCCCATAACCTCCGCGAGCCTTCCTTTCCCATCTGTAAAGGGAAAGGGCTTGAACCAGTTAATCTCTGAGGCCCTTTTTAGCCCTAACAATCTGTGAGTGTGGGCAGGGACACCGCTCAGGCCATAAATACCTGCTAGATTGTATTGAGGTCTCTCCCTTTTCTTACCTGCTCCTTGCCAGCTTTCATGTTAAAATTTTCCACCAAACAGGAACAGCAGAGGCAAAGGGCTTACAGCAGGTACCACCCCTGCTGGCTGCCAAGTCTCTCTCCAACCTAGCCACTGCCTGCACGGATGGGCTTTTGCGTGAAATTGGCCAGCTTTAGTCCCCTTCCACAAATAAACTTTCAAGTACTCCCTTGAAGAGAGAGAAGCTGCCAGTGGTACTGGCAGTGAGTTTTATAATGATTTTTTGATGATTTCCATGTGACTTTGGGTCTGAGGGCGGTATGTTTGGTTTGGTTGTATTGACAGGTTTCCCACGGACATGGTTTACACCTGCCGGCCATGCAGGAGACAGCGTGGTGAAGAGCTTCTTGGTCCTCTGGCCCTCTGCTAGTGTCTGTGCACAGTGATGGCTACTTCTGCAGCTGTGACCTTTGCCAGCCTGTCTGCCATTGTGCCTCATGCGTGGCTGCCAGTGACGAGAGCCTTGGACCACTCAGCTTAGACATGCCGAGTCAGCTCTCAGAAAGCATTTTCCCTAAAATGATGTTGCAGGCAGTGATGAGGGATAACCATAAAAGCATGTTGCTGTGGGCCAGGCTGTGGATTAGCCTTATCTTTAATCCTCACGATAGCTCTTACAGGGGAGGCTTTGTCTCCATGGTAGGAATGACGGAATGATGAAAGTGATCTAGATGTTAATTAACAGCCAGTAAAGAGCTGAGCTGAATTGGAACCCAGAATTTTCTGATTCCACGGTGCATGTTCTCTGCACGTCTCTATGCTCCTGTGAGGGAGATAGAGCCAGCACTACACTTAGATCCCTTATGGCTAATTAGGTTTTCATTGGTTGATGCCAAACTCAGCTCCTAATTCTGTAACATTGTTATACGGAAAAAAAAAAAAAATGAATTCTGATTTTGAAAAAAAAAAACTTTGGTAATATTAACCCTTTGTAGGTTGTAGGGGGGTGCTTGATTTACTTATTGATTTCAGTTCCATTTTTGATCATTACTCAGGCACCTCTTCTCAAAAATGTAGACAATTGAGGTTAGTTGAGGCTTGGCCTATGGTTGGCCATATTATGTTTCTTCATGTCTCTCTTGCTTAAAAAAAAAATCACCTCCACGAACAAAATCACACACCTAGAAATCAGGAAAAGGGGACGACTCTAAGGCTTTCTTTTAAAACACATAGATCTTGAGGTTTGAATCAAAATGATAGTGTTTTACCATTCATATCTGTTTAATTGTGACACAGTACACCTGCTTACTTTAAAGAAGAGAAGTAATAGAATTTTAAGGAGGGGGGGGAGAGTGACGTGGACACCCCATAACTCTTCTCCAGTGATAGCCTGATGAGTTAAGCATAAATGAATCAGAAACAGATGGATTTTCTTTTCCCCTAGAAATACACATGGGTTTAAAAACGAAGGGAAAATATGCTTGGGAAAAAAAAAAACGTTCTTTGTTAAAGTCCAAATGTTTGAATTAGGATTTAAGATTTTCGTAGGTTCCAGCAAGTAGTTGTGTGCACTCATCTCTAATTTAGATGGGGTGTGTGCTTAAGTAGAGCATTTAAACTATTCTGCGGGGCTGCTGTCAGGGAGGCGTAACAGTTCTGTAAAATGACATAAGGCACAAGGGCCTTATGTGCAAACTCGTTTCACATGGGTTCTTGGGTATTGAGTAACATGAATTTCATGTAATTTGATTCTTGAAAATTTCATAAGGTTTACCTCAATCTGTGTGTGTGAAAGTGGAAACAGTTTCAAAGGGATCTCTCCAGGTGCTGTGCTGGGCATCCTAACTCTCCCTCCTTCTGCCAAGGGTGGAGTGTCATCTCCATGACCTTGTGCTTAACTGATTCTTCTTCAGTTTCTTTGGTCATTGTTTCAGGTTCGATTGACGCCAGTATTCCCCATAATTTGTTCCACTAGCTGCAGGTGTTCCTATGAACTTTGACTTAACTTTGACTTGACTGTAAACTGGAAAACTGCAGAAAGGTGTCGGTTAGATAGCAGGAAATCCTCCTGACCAAACAAAAGCTGAGTGCTAGAAGAAAGAGATCATCCACTGTCCTCTGATAAGGTCCTTCGTTACTGACTGGCTTACCTTGTTGTGGGACCTTTGAGGAACTGTGGAAATGATGACATTTTAAGAGCACTTTTTTTTTTCCCGGAAATTATGAAGCTAGTAACTCCAAGCAGGTCCACTGCTTTCCCCTGATGTTCCTGGCTGGATATCTTGCTACCATCTTAACCTAGACATGGAGAAGACCCTTTTTTCTTTTTTTGGCAAATCATGAGACACTTCTCTGCCTAATGCCTCCATGCCTGTTAGGAGGGAAAATATTCCTCCTTATGATTATGGTGTCTCCACACTGAACTCCTATCAAGTCTGTCTTTTTCTTTCTCACAAATATCCATCAGTTCCCACCTTCACTCTCCATTTGTAGAGCCTGGTAACTTTTGTATATAGTCTGGTCATCTGGTTTCACTAGGACTGCCCTACTTTCATTCAATTTCTAGAAAATTCTATATCTTTAAACCATTTTTTCTTTTGTTTATTACTTGGTCACTTTGGCTAGTGAACTCTTCCTTTTAGCATAAATGTGATATTACTTAACCTTGCAAAGCCTTCCTTCATTAGACTTTTTATTCCTATAGTTTCCAGCTGGTTTCAAGTTGGTTTTTTTGGTTTTAATCAAACTCATCTCCTCTTGGGTCCCCTTCATTTCTTTTCTTACTTGTGAATTATGTGCCATCTCCAATGTCTAAAATATTGACTTTTCGCCTCATCAGTATCTTTTTATCTCATTCAAAAATCTTCAAGAATCTCTTAAAATAATGTATACTTGGCTGGTAAGAATGATGTATGACTGTTGATATATAAAATTCTGCCTCAAGGGAAGCTTTAGGTCATTTAATGAAAGAATGATTATAATGATCATAATGAATCTTTCTGGGATTTCTATTTTTTCAGCTGGTGTTTGATGTTCTGCATCATTCATTCATTTACTTACATATATTGAACTTGTACCATATTCTTATACTGTAGTAAGCACTGAGGATAAAAATATGAACAATAAGTTACCCCACCCTAGAAAAGTAATAATCAGAGGTAGACAGACATGTATAAGTTATATTAGAGTAGACTGTATCTACTATGATGAATATTTTAGCAGAGTCCTGTGGGCACATGGAGGAGGGAGTAATAAAGTCAGATCAAGAAAGGAAGGGTGTCACCAAGAAAGTGATACTGGACTTGAATCTCCTCCGCTGAGTGGAGGCATGGGAGAACAAGGGAATTGGTAGAGGGTAGCATTGCAAAGGCATGGAAGTGTGAAGAAGAGGGTGTGTTGGGGATGGGAGGAAGAATAAAACAATAAGTGTAGTTAAAATGTACAGTGTGATAGGACATGAGACAGGGTGGTAGGTTAGGCCAGATTTGTGAAAACTCTGCAAACCTTGTTAAAAAGTTTGATGTTAGCCCAGAATTATTAAAGTTGTTTCATGCTTGTCTGTGTGTGTCTAGCATAATGAAATGATCTCATTTGTTTTTGTTTTTTTTTAACATCTTTATTGGAGTATAATTGCTTTACTATGGTGTCTTAATGGTGTGTTGGTTTCTGCTTTATAACAAAGTGAATCAGCTATACATATACATATATCCCCATATCTCCTCCCTCTTGTGTCTCCCTCCCACCCTCCCTATCCCACCCCTCTAGGTGGTCACAAAGCACCGAGCTGATCTCCCTGTGCTATGCAGCTGCTTCCCACTAGCTATCTATTTTACATTTAGTAGTGTGTATATATGTCCATGCCACTCTCTCACTTCGTCTCAGCTTACCCTTCCCCCTCCCCATGTCCTCAAGTCCATTCTCTACATCTGCGTCTTTATTCCTGTCCTGCCCCTAGGTTCTTCATAACCTTTTTTTTCCTTTAGATTCCATCTATATGTGTTAGCATACGGTATTTGTTTTTCTCTTTCTGACTTACTTCACTCTGTATGACAGACTCTAGGTCCATCCCCCTCACTACAAATAACTCAATTTCATTTCTTTTTATGGCTGAGTAATATTCCATTGTATATATGTGCCACATCTTCTTTATCCATTCATCTGTTGATGGACACTTAGGTTGCTTTCATGTCCTGGCTATTGTAAATAGAGCTGCATCTCATTTATTTTTAAGGTTGTAACCCTTACATCATTGTGTAGAATGGATTTAAGGAGAGAAAAGTCTCCAAATGGGGAGATGAGTATTGGTGCTAAGTATTCCAAGGATCTGGTTGAGAGATAATGAGGGCTTGAACAGTAAGCTGTAAAGAGGACAGACTTCGTGCAGTAGAATTTGGTAGCAGATGAATTCAGGGGCCAAGTAGAGAGGGAGAAGCAACTGATGACTCTAAGAAATACATAGCTTGTGTAGATGGCAATGCAGTTTACTGAGATAGAGATACAGGAAGAAAAGTTAATTTGGGCTGGGTAGATAAAGAATTTAGTTGTTTACTTGTTGAGTTGGAATTGGCTGGCAGGCATCCAAGTAAAGCTGCCTGGTAGGCATTTGGAAGTGCAAGATGGATATATAAAAGAGGGAGTTTGCATTAGAAATAGCAACCTGTCATGTCCTTAGATGCCCATGGCCTGAACAGTGCTACTTTTGATATACAATTAAAGTTCTTAAGGACAGTCCTGTTTATGCCTATATTACTTTTTTTTCCTCTTAGTTCTTTTCACATTTTCTTGACAAGTTGTTCCATTAACATCTCTTCCATGGCTCCAGATTTTGATGTTGACTCTTTTTTTGTTTTTTAATAAGAGTTGTTATTTTTGGCTTCAACTTCAGACCTTTTGGAGAGATAACAATTTCATTTCTTTATGCCATTTTGAAGTTGCAGTTTTTGGCCAACCTTGTTTTTGTCTGTATCGTAAAAGGGAGAAGCCAAGCATGTTTTTCCTGGTCTAGACATTTCGGACAGGTGATTTCCCAGCTGTTGTCCCTTGGAAATCTTCCTATTCTTCTCTTTATCTCATTGGGCAAAGTGGAAACTCTGAAGGTCTATAATTTTCAATTTGTAGTTATAGAAATTCATGGTTTGGTTGCCAACCAAAGCAGCTGATGTCGTTGTTAGCATTGTTAAAAAGCCTTCAAGTATTAATCTAGTTTTTGAATACTTGTGACTTATTCCCAATTTGAAGACACCACTTTTTATATGATTTCAATATAGAATCTATAAATTTTCTTAGTTGATACAATCTCAAAAATGTGTCCCATCAATGGGGAGAATATTTTGTAGGCTACAATCCAACATATGTCAGACCACATTTTTCAAAGATCCTGAGCTTTAAGTATAGTGTCAGGGGTGTGATGTTAAATACTTAGTAACTAGCATATTAATATGTATATGTTTATTTTAAAATATTGTATGGTTCCACCCGTTTATATGAGGTATATAATAGGCAAATTCGTAGAGACAGAAAGTAGAACAGAGGTCAGTAAGGGGCCAGGGGAAGGGAGAGTTAGAGTTTAATGGGTACTGAGTTTCTGTTTGGAATGATGAAAAAGTTCTGGAAATGAGTAGTGATGATGGTTGCACAAAATGGTGAATGTACTTAATGGCACTCAATTGTACACTTAAGAATGTTGCCTGTATTCTCTAAATAAAGTATAAATATACATCATAAAACTGCCTACCAATTAGTGTAGCTCAAATTACTCATCAAGTTATTGTAGTCGTTTCTGAGTTATTGGCTGATGCTTAGAAATTGTTTGTGTGATCTTTTTGATAGATGATATCTTAGTCTGAGTTCTGATATGATGCAGGGAACTGGGTCAGACTCTTCCAAGTTCTCCATTAAATCGATGGGCAGTTAGGCTTTTGGCCCTGGTGCTTTTGTACAAGTGGGTGATGCTCACCTGGAAGCCAGTCCTTCCCACGTGGCCTGGGAAGAGTCCATACTTGGACCTTTACTGAAAAGTCACTATCGACCTGCCCATTGTAGCCCCTCACATGCACTGAACCACACATGCCCTTGTGCTGCCACCACCTAGGTCGTTTCAGCAGCCACTGGAAGCGCCTCACATCTGGGCTGGCACCACTCAGAGGTCCACTCCCTGCTCCCAGGCTGCCATTAGGTGACATAATTAGGTAGCTTGTAGTCTCAGTAAGTAGAGGTTTTCTTTTTATCGACTGCTATGGAAGTATTTCAGTATTTTTACCACCAGAACCTACAATCTGAATGTCAACCCTGGTTACTTACTACAATGTGCTTTACTTGCATGAGAGTCTACAAGAACGATGTTAACAGTAGATTATAATGGGTTATTCCTTAGAGTTTAACATTATTATCCTGGACTTGACCTAGATTGCCATGTTGAAGTCTTGGGTTTTGTGTCGTTCAGAGGTATTGCCATTGATTTTGAGATGGGGTAAAAAACCATTCTTACCTCATCACAGTTAATGCATATGTATATATATGCATTATATTTTGAAGTATGGTATTATATATATAAATAGTTGTCTGCAAACTTCTTTCAATTTGTATTTTATGATTAATACATTTGAAACTACTTTCTCCTTCAAATGTCTCTTCTCTGTAGATTGTAATATTTTTGGTAGAAAAATATATCTTGTCAATTGGTTCTCAGATACCTGGTAAGTCAGAGAACATTTTGATAAATAGAAAATATCCTCATATTCATATTTTCCCATAATTAAATATATAATTATTTTTAGCCTCAAGGAGTTTACCATCTTTGGGTCTCCACTTAGAAGATATTTTTTGACAAATATTTTTACAAGATAAAATTCATCAAGTAACTAGCCTCTATTTATGATCCTATTTAATAGTTTGCTAAATTTTGATGCTGTGAAAGTTGAGGCCTTTGGAACTTTTTCCGTTCTATTAAATATAAGTTTTCTAATTTGCAAAGATAGGAATTCTGGAATTCCATCAAAAGATTCTTCCTACCAGTGGATCTAATGCAAAGTGCAGTTAGAGAATTTCAGGTTAAATTTTGCATGCTATTTGAGGTGCTCTAATTATTTAACTATTTCAGTAGCTCCCTTTTGTAGGGGTTAATTTTAATGTCTTCCTGTCTGAGAGGTTTGATTTTATAATTGAAATATGCTAAAAGCTTCAAAACCTTAAGTGTTGTGGCATTTCATTGATTGGCACTTTGATTACTTCATATTAAAGATTTCTAATGGATTTTGAATAGAATTCAATAAAATCTAAAGGATTTGTTTACAAAAATAGATCAACACCAGTGGAGGATACTGGGGTTATTTATGAAATATTTCTACAAGCTTTCTAAAATCCTACTGATGATTGAGAGCAAAGAGAGAAAACACATACTACATGTGTGAGTAGCATCAGCTTTGCTACCAAAACTTTGTTTCTGTTTGCTGTTCTGTGTGTGTATAAAATATAATGATATATATTTATAGTTACTTACTATTTAACTATGCATATATAGCTATATATATAATTTATATTCAGTTACATAAAATAACTATAAGCTGAAATCTATAAAACTATATACATATGTATATGTGATTATATATATGTATCCATACACACACACACACACACACAGACACAGTTAAAGTAAGTAAAATAACTAAAAATTATAAGGCATTGATCATAATACACATGCACACACACACGGTCATTTTGTAAACTACAGTTATTGTGATTGGCTGACTATCATGGTATGGGTGCATTTTCAAATTATTTCAAGTATATTTCTGCCTTATGCAGTTCTTAATTTTGTAAGAACATTATTTTTACCAGGATGCTGTATTCTACCAAATTTGTGTTTGTACTTACATCACAAAAACAAATACTTTTATCTTCAATGATGAACTTTTTAACTGAATTTGCAGTAGCAATCTCTATTGTCAGCTGTTTCACTTAAGACAGAATAAACTTCCCAAAGCTTTACTTTTATCCAGGAAGTGTGTGAGGAATCAGATGATAATTGACCTTCACTCAACTAACTTCTCTTTGAAGCATCTGATGACCTTGACCATTTAACTGTTTGCAAATCTATGCTAATTAGCCAAGATTTCACTTAATGGTATTGACTCATTCTTCTTGCACAAGAAAACTAGGAATTGAAATAAGTGGAATTAGTTTAGAGGAACAACCAGTTTACTTAAATGAAAAGTCATGCATCACAGAGTAATCCATAAACACACCTTCTGCAGCTGCACATACTACACCATCATCCTCGGGCACCATCTTCTGAAAACATCAATTTTTGAAATAGATGTTGATGCTTCTTAGGCAGATTGATGTCTTCTGATGTTCATGTGGTCAGTGAGTCAACATGGCTCCCTTGATGGGTGGTAAATGTTGACAAACATTCTGTTCAAGTTACATGTTCATCCTCAATTTTCTTTTGAAATGGATACTTTGTACTTAGTTTTTCACTAAATATGTATTTTCATTTTTTGAGCTTGTTGCTATCACAAGGGTTCATTGCAATATTACAAAGTATTACCAAAAAATAAAAACAAATAGTTGCAGCCTTCCACCACAATTAATGATGAAACCACTGTAACAAGCGTGTTCAGACTACACTCTGAATGCTCTCCAGCAGGACTCCTCTGCCTTTATTTCCTACACACATTTCACAAATACCTGATTTCCCCCCATTTTCCATCTCCCCAGCTGACTTGTTAATTAGCAGCTTTGTGCCTCTCACAAGCAAAGGCATGGGCCCCAGTCATTGACTGGTGTATCAAGTGGTTGTCTGGAATAGAAGCTTAGAATACTCCCACCGCCATTTGACACCAGGAGTATCTATCTCAAGCCACTGGTATTAGATTGCCCTTTAGTTTTTTATGGAGTGCAGTGTATATTGTCCTTGTAAGTGAAGTGCCAGTTGTTTCAAGACAGGAAGGTATCTGGAAAACAGAATCAGTTGAAATCTGTTTGTTTCTAGATTTGATTCCACGTTACAGTGAGAACCCTTGACCGCACAAGTGTCTCACATGCTAATAGAGAAGACCATGGTAGAAACTCAAAGTACAAAGTGGTTTATTACAATATTAGAAGAAACTAGAAGCTAATTAAACCATCCTGATTTAGTTGAATGCAGATGTTAATATAAGTATTTTAAAAACTAAAACAGTGGAAGGGGCTCTCCAGGAAGTCACAGAGGTGGGAGTCTGCATGGGCAGAACCCAGGGCATGCGGATCCAACAGTGCCTGGCTCAGGTTCTCGTCCCTAAGAATGGCGGCTTCCACAGCATCCTGGGTTTTACTCCACTCATCTTGAGAAGGTTTCCATGCATCCTGGAAGAGGGCATGGCCGCAGCACTGGTTTTGCATTTTCAAGACACTGGACGCCCTCACACTTCTCCTCTGCCAATTGGCGAAAAAAGTGGCCCACACTGTCCAGAGTCACATTGTTGCTGTAGATATAGAAGCCAAGAGAGAGCTACAGGGTGAAAATGAAAGGGAGATCAATCAATAAAAAATGGACAAAGAAGACAGGAGATAAACAGAAAACAGGAGGAAGAAACTCTTGAGAAAAAAACAGAAAAAAGAGAGGAATAACAGATGGAGCTAAGACATTGATATCATTCAAACATGAAGCCGTGTGGCTGACAGGGTCTTGGTGCTCCAGCTGGGTGTCAGGCCTGTGCCTCTGAGGTGGGAGAGCCAAGTTCAGGACATTGGTCCACCAGAGACCTTCCAGCTCCACGTAATATCAAAAGGCGAAAGCTCTCCCAAGATCTCCATCTCAACACTAAGACCCGACTCCACTCAACGGCCAGCAAGCTCCACTGCTGGACACCCTATGCCAAACAACTAACAAGACAGGAACACAACCCCACCCATTAGCAGAGAGCTGCCTAAAATCATAATAAGGTCACAGACACCCCAAAACACACCACCGGATGCAGTCCTGCCCACAAGAAAGACAAGATCCAGCCTCATCCACCAGAACACAAGCACTAGTCCCCTCCACCAGGAAGCCTACACAACCGACTGAAACAACCTTAGCCACTGGGGGCAGACACCAAAAACAACGGGAACTACGAACATGCAGCCTGCGAAAAGGAGACCCCAAACACAGTACGTTAAGCAAAATGAGAAGACAGAGAAACACAGAGCAGATGAAGGAGGAAGGTAAAAACCCACCAGACCAAACAAATGAAGAGGAAATAGGGAGTCTACCTGAAAAAGAATTCAGAGTAATGATAGTAGAGATGATCCAAAAACTTGGAAATAGAATGGAGAAAATACAAGAAACATTTAACAAGGAACTAGAAGAACTAAAGAGGAAACAAACGATGATGAACAACACGATAAATGAAATTAAAAATTCTCTAGAAGGACTCAATAGCAGAATAACTGGGGCAGAAGAACGGGTAAGTGACCTGGAAGATAAAATAGTGGAAATAACCAGCACAGAACAGAATAAAGAAAAAAGAATGAAAAGAATAGAGGACAGTCTCAGAGACCTCTGGGACAACATTAAATGCATCAACATTCAAATCATAGGGGTCCCAGAAGAAGAAGAGAAAAAGAAAGGGACTGAGAAAATATACGAAGAGATTATAGTTGAAAACTTCCCTAATATGGGAAAGGAAATAGTCAGTCAAGTCCAGGAAGCACAGAGAGTCCCATACAGGATAAATCCAAGGAGAAACATGCCAAGACACATATTAATCAAACTATCAAAAATTAAATACAAAGAAAAAATATTAGAAGCAGCAAGGCAAAAACAACAAATAACATACAAGGGATTCCCCATAAAGTTAACAGCTGATCTTTCAGCAGAAACTCTGCAAGCCACAAGGGAGTGGCAGGACATATTAAAGCGATGAAAGGGAAAAAACTACAACCAAGATTACTCTACCCAGCAAGGATCTCATTCAGATTTGACGGAGAAATTAAAACCTTTACAGACAAGCAAAAGCTAAGAGAATTCAGTACCACCAAACCAGCTTTACAAAAAATGCTAAGGGAACTTCTATAGGCAGGAAACACAAGAGAAGGAAAAGATCTGCAATAACAAACCCAAAACAATTAAGAAAATGGTAATAGGAACATACATATTGATAACTACCTTAAATGTAAATGGATTAAATGCTCCCACCAAAAGATGTAGACTGGCTGAATGGATACAAAAACAAGACCCCCCGTATATATTCTGTCTACAAGAGACCCACTTCAGACCTAGGAACACATACAGACTGAAAGTGAGGTGATGGAAAAAGATATTCCATGCCAATGGAAATCAAAAGAAAGCTGGAGTAGCAATTCTCAAATCACACAAAATAGACTTTAAAGCCTATTACAAGAGACAAAGAAGGGTGCTCCATAACGATCAAGGGATTGATCCAAGAAGAAGATATAACAATTGTAAATATGCACCCAACATAGGAGCACCTCAATACATAAGGCAAATGCTAACAGCCATAAAAGGGAAATCGACAGTAGAACAATTGTAGTGGGGGACGTTAACTTCCCACTTTCACCAATGGACAGATCAACCAAAATGAAAATAAATAATGAAACTCAAGATTTAAATGATACATTAAACAAGATGGACTTAAATGATATTTACCGGACATTCCATCCAAAAACAACAGAACACACTTTCTTCTCAAGTGCTCATGGAACATTCTCCAGAATAGATCATACGTTGGGTCACAAATCAAGCCTTGGTAAATATAAGAAAATTGAAATTGTATCAAGTATCTTTTCCAACCAAAATGCTATGAGACTACAAATCAATTGCAGGAAAAAATCTGTAAAAAATACAAACACATGGAGGCTAAATAATACAGTACTTAATAACCAAGAGATCAATGAAGAAATCAAAGAGGAAATCAAAAAATACCTAGAGACAAATGACAATGAAAACACGAAGACCCAAAACCTATGGGACACAGCAAAAGCAGTTCTAAGAGGGAAGTTTATAGCAATACAATCCTACCTCAAGAAACAAGAAACATCTCAAATAAACAACCTAACCATACACCTAAAGCAATTAGAGAAAGAAGAACGAAAAAAATCCAAAATTAGCAGAAGGAAAGAAATCATAAAGAACAAATCAGAAATAAATGAAAAAGAAATGAAACAATATCAAAGATCAATAAAACTAAAAGCTGGTTCTTTGAGAAGATAAACAAAATTGATAAACCATTAGCCAGACTCATCAAGAAAAAAAGGGAGAAGACTCAAAATCAATAGAATTAGAAATGAAAAAGGAGAAGTAACAGCTGACACTGCAGAAATACAAAGGATCATGAGAGATTGCTACAAGCAACTATATGCCAATAAAATGAACAACCTGGAAGAAATGGACAAATTCTTAGAAAAGCACAACCTTCTGTTACTGAACCAGGAAGAAATAGAAAACATAAACAGACCAATCATAGCACTGAAATTGACACTGCGATTAAAAATCTTCCAACAAACAAAAGCCCACGACCAGATGGCTTCACAGGGGAATTCTATCAAACATTTAGAGAAGAGCTAACACCTATCCTTCTCAAACTCTTCCAAAATATAGCAGAGGGAGGAACACTACACAACTCATTCTATGAGGCCACCATCACCCTGATACCAAAACCAGACAAAGATGTCACAAAGAAAGGAAACTACAGGCCACTGTAGTATCACTGATGAACATAGATGCAAAAATCCTCAACAAAATACTAGCAAACAGAATCCAACAGCACATTAAAAGGATCATACACCATGATCAAGTGGGGTTTATCCCAGGAATGCAAGGATTCTTCAATATATGCAAATCAATCAATGTGATACACCATATTAACAAATTGAAGGAGAAAAACCATATGATCATCTCAATAGATGCAGAGAAAGCTTTTGACAAAATTCATCACCCATTTATGATAAAAACTCTCCAGAAAGTAGGCACAGAGGGAACTTTTCTCAACATAATAAAGGCCATATATGGCCAACCCACAGCCAACATCATTCTCAATGGTGAACAACTGAAGCCATTTCCTCTAAGATCAGGAACAAGACAAGGTTGCCCACTCTCCCCACTGTTATTCAACATAGTTTTGGAAGTTTTAGCCACAGCAATCAGAGAAGAAAAAGAAATAAAAAGAATCCAAATCGGAAAAGAAGAAGTAAAGCTGTCATTGTTTGCAGATGACATGATACTATACATAGAGAATCCTAAAGATGCTACCAGAAAACTACTAGAACTAATCAATGAATCTGGTCAAGTAGCAGGATACAAAATTAGTGCACAGAAATCTCTTGCAGTCCTATACACCAGTGATGAAAAATCTGTAAGAGAAATTAAGGGAACACTCCCATTGACCATTGCAACAAAAAGAATAAAATCCCTAGGAATAAACCTACCTAAGGAGGCAAAAGACCTGTATGCAGAAAACTATAAGACACTGAGGAAAGAAATTAAAGATGAAAGAAACAGATGGAGAGAGAAAGCATGTTCTTGGATTGGAAGAATCAACATTGTGAAAATGACTCTACTACCCAAAGCAATCTACAGATTCAGTGCAATCCCTATCAAACTACCAATGGCATTTTTCACAGAACTAGAACAAAAAATTTCACAATTTGTATGGAAACACAGAAGACCCCGAATAACCAAAGCAATCTTGAGAAAGTAAAACAGAGCTGGAAGAATCAGGCTCCTGGATTTCAGACTATAATACAAAGCTACAGTAACCAAGACAGTATGGTACTGGCACAAAAACAGAAATATAGATCAATGGAACAGGATAGAAAGCCCAGAGATAAACCCACGCACATATGCTCACCTTATTTTTGATAAAGGAGGCAAGCATATACAATGGAGAAAAGACAGCCTCTTCAATAAGTGGTGCTGGGAAAACTGGACAGCTACATGTCAAAGAATGAAATTAGAACACTCCTTAACACCATACACAAAAATAAACTCAAAATGGATTAAAGACCTAAATGTAAGGCCAGACACTATAAAACTCTTAGAGGAAAACAGGCAGAACACTCTGACATAAATCACAGCAAGATCCTTTTTGACCCACCTCCTAGAGAAATGGAAATAAAAACAAAAATAAACAAATGGGACCTATGAAACTTAAAAGCTTTTGCACAGCAAAGGAAACCATAAGCAAGACGAAAAGACAACCCTCAGAATGGGAGAAAATATTTGCAAATGAAGCAACTGACAAAGGATTAATCTCCAAAATTTACAAGCAGCTCAATATCAAAAAACCAAACAACCCAATCCAAAAATGGGCAGAAGACCTAAGACATTTCTCCAGAGAAGTTATACAGATTGCCGACAAACACATGAAAGGATGCTCAACATCGCTAAACATTAGAGAAATGCAAATCAAAACTACAATGAGGTATCACCTCACACCAGTCAGAATGGCCATCATCAAAAAATCTACAAACAATAAACGCTGGAGAGGGTGTGGAGAAAAGGGAACCCTCTTGTACTGTTGGTGGGAATGTAAATTGATACAGCCACTATGGAGAACAGTATGGAGGTGCCTCAAAAAACTAAAAAAAGAACTACCATACGACCCAGCCATCCCACTACTGGGCATATATACCCTGAGAAAACCATAATTCAGAAAGAGTCATGTACCACAATGTTCGTTGCAGCACTATTTACAATAGCCAGGACATGGAAGCAACCTAATAGTCCACTGACAGGTGAATGGATAAAGAAGATGTGGCACATATATACAATGGAATATTACTCAGCCATAAAAAGAAATGAAATTGAGTTATTTGTAGTGAGGTATGGACCTAGAGTCTGTCATACAGAGTGAAGTAAGTCAGAAAGAGAAAAACAGATACTGTATGGTAACACATATACATGGAATCTAAAGAAAAATGTTGGTTATGAAGAACCTAGCGGAGGACAGGAATAAAGACGCAGATGTAGAGAATGGACTTGAGGACACGGGGATGGGGAAGGGCAAGCTGGGACAAAGTGAGAGAGTAGCATGAAGTTATATATACTACCAAAATAGATAGCTAGTGGGAAGCAGCCGCATAGCACAGGGAGATCTGCTCGGTGCTTTGTGACCACCTAGAGGGGTGGGATAGGAAGGGTGGGAGGGAGACGCAAGAGGGAGGAGATATGGGGATATGTGTATATGTATTGCTGATTCACTTTGTTATAAAGCAGAAACTAACACACCATTAAGACACCATAGTAAAGCAATTATACTCCAATAAAGATGTTAAAAAAAAGACAACAGTAACATCAAATGCTGGATCAAATGCGAAACTTGGCAGGATGACGGGATAGTTGGTGTAAACCATGACTGTAATGTAATCCTCTCCACAAGGTTGGTATTATTCCCCCATTTTACCCGGGAGGATACTGAGGCTCAGACAGTTGAAGCATCTTATCCAGGATCATATAGGTAGCTAAAAACATCTGTATGATTCCAAACTCTTATCTCACTGTAAATCACTGCCATTTTAGTATCTGACCACCTTAGATCTACAATAAAGGTACAGTGTTAACTAATTATGGGTCCTCAATACAAACTTGTATTTAAAAATACATTTACATGTTCTTACTTATGGAACCTTAACATTGTGTACAAGAGGGTTGAATGAGAGGTTAAGTTATGACCACTTTCCCAGCAGGGATTCTTGGAGCTTAGAGGGATGGTATAGAAGTGAGGAAGGTGGTCTACCAGGGAAAGAGTCAGCAGGTTGGAACCAAGCTTGAGTGCAAAAGAGCTGAGTGAGTGGATGCAGAGTTTTTGCCGTAACAGTTTGCCCAGCAGGTACTTAAAAGTCAGTTGGTCAAGGAAAAACAAATTAGGTTGTTCTACTATTAAGCAGGGCTTTGAAGGAGAGTGAAGGTCTTGTGTTTATAGTTCAATGAGAATACATCCCAGGGCCCTAAGGAGAGAGCTGGCTGGCTGAGGTTTTTGTTTCTTCCTTTCATTAATCAACACCTTCTAACTGTGTAAGACCTTTATTCATTTATTTGGAATCCTGGTCACTCCAAGTCATAACAGCCTAGTTTCTCGACAATATGGACAAAATGGTATTTTTCTGACTTACTCCTCTTTGGCAGAATAGTGTAAATCTGAGTTCCTTGCTTCTCTCTCTTCTCTAGGACTGATGTGCTCGGTGCCTACAATGTGTCTCATGTGTTTTCCCACAATAACACTCCCAGCCAATATGTGGCATCATTCTTTTTGCAAAGATGGCCACGTGCCTGTCGGGTCTCTGATGTGAGTTTCTGAAATGCTCCTGACATGTAACCACTCCTCGATTTGACATCAAAATATGCCTCCTCCCCCAGTGTTGTTACGTGCTGTTACCATGATACTTCACGTTCTTGGATTTCTTTTAGAGACGCTTTAGAAATTATTTAGGAAAAACGATACAGATAATGTTTTAAAAATACTCATGAACCTACCACCTAGAAATAATGTGCATTATATTGTCATGTTCCTTCTTACTTTATTAAAGAATTAAATATTACAGATAGCAGGGAGGTCCTCTTTGCACCTTTTTCCTAATCCTCTCTTTCCCCAGAAGCAACTGCTCCCATGAGTTTCATGGGTTTCCTTCCATCTCTCTTTTTATATTGATATTTTAAACTACGTAGGTGTATGTATTTTAAATTATAAACATTTATATAAATCCTATATATTACATATTATATTGCATGAAACAATCTGTAACAGTCTGTAACTATTTTATGCCATGCTCTGCTTTTGTGATAGTCATATTGATACATGGAGATCTAGTCATGAACTTGAATGGCTGTTTAATATTTCCATTATATGAATATAGCAGAGTTTATGCATTTCTCTATTGATAAACATATAGGTTGATATTCATTGGAGTTGCAGCAGGAAACAGATGGCACACTCATGCTGGGTTATCGAGGGGAATTTAATAAAGGGATTGTTAACGACTGTGTGGGCCAGGTTTCAGAATAAAACAAGGAAGGGTACAGTATCCCACAGAAAAAACAGCACACTTATTGCCATCCCTAGGCCTGACACAGGGCAATTGTTCCCAGAGAGAGAGCTGTCTTGAGAGGCCTGACGTGAGCTGTGTCCTCTGTAGAGATGCAGCTACCTCCCCATGATCCCTCAAAAAGAGAGGAGAGGAAACACTTTGACTGCATTCTCTCCCCTCCCTCTGGCTTCCTGTTGGGCTCCCCATTGGATGACAGGGGTTCATTGCTGTAGTCCTTAAAGATGAGCTTCCCAGGTCGCAGCATCCCGGAGGAGGGTGGACTCTGGATCTGGAAGGGTAAAAGGAGATATGCAGCACACCTTTGTTTCATAGGTTTTGCTACTCCAGACACTGCTTCAGGGCCCATCTTTGTCATGCCTCCATATCATCTGTCCAGAGTTTCTCAGGGTGTGTATGTATAGCAGTGGAGTTGCATACTCTTAAGGATATAGATTTTCCACTTCTCTGCATATTGTCATCTTGTTCTCCAAAGTGGTTGTATTTTTACCAACTCTGCACTCGAGTTCCTTTTCCTGTGTCCTCACCAGCACTTGACATTTTATTATTGCCAAAATGGTGAGTTTGAAATGGTATCATGACATGGATTTTAACATACTTTTCCTTGATTATCTGTGAATTGAATGGCTTTTCCTATATTGATCAGATATTCTAGTTTCTGTTCCTGTGTTTTGTGATTTGTAGCTGTTGCTCATTTTTCTATTGCGTTGTTTGTCCTTATTGATCTGTAGGAATTCTTTTTTTTTTTTTTTAAGAATCTTGGATGACATTTATTTATGATTTCTTAGATTTAAAGTTGTAAGTCTTGGTATCTTTAGAAATTTCTTATTTCAAGTATTTATTTAATGAAGGAAATGCAGTCTTTGTGAAATTCAAAAACAGGTGTTATCCTAGGATGGAACGTTTAATTTTGAGGTCCTGTTTGATGCTGAGTACAATTGCTAAGTTGGTTTTTTTATTCTTTTAATTTTTATTGGAGTATAGTTGCTTTACAATGTTGTGTTAGTTTCTGCTGTACAGCAAAGTGAATCAGTTATACATATATCCCCTCTTTTTTAGATTACCTTCTCATTTAGGTCACCAGAGAGCATTGAGTAGAGTTCCCTGTGCTGTACAGTAGGTTCTCATTAGTTATCTATTTTATACATAGTAGTGTATATATGTCAATCCCAGTCTGCCAGTTCATCCCACCCCCTCATCCCCCCTTGGTATCCGTAAGTTTGTTCTCTACATCTGTGTCTCTGTTTCTGCTTTGCAAATAAGTTCATCTGTACCATTTTACTAGATTCCACATATAAGCGATATTGTACTATATTTGTTTTTCTCTTTCTGACTTACTTCACTCTGTATGACAGTCTCTGGGTCTATCCACATCTCTGCAAATGGCACTGTTTCATTCCTTTTTATGGCTGAGTAATATTCCATTGTATATATGTACCACATCTTCTTTATCCATTCCTCTGTTGATGGACATTTAGGTTGCTTCCATGTCCTAGCTAGTGTAAACAGTGCTGCAATGAACACTGGGGTGCGTATATCTTTTTGAATTATGGTTTTCTCTGGGTATGTCCAGGAGTGGAATTTCTGGGTCGTATGGTAGTTCTATTTTTAGTTTTTTGAGGCACCTCCATACTGTTCTTCATAGTGGCTGTACCAATTTACATTCCCACCAACAGTGTTGGAGGGTTCCCTTTTCTCCACATTCTCTCCAGCATTTATTGTTTGTAGATTTTTTGATGATGGCCATTCTGACTGGTGTGAGGTGATACCTCATTGTAGTTTTGATTTGCACTTCTCTAATAATTAGTGATGTTGAGCATCTTTTCATGTGTTTGTTGGCCATCTGTATGTCTTCTTTGGAGAGATGTCTATTTAGGTCTTCCGCCCATTTTTTCAGTGGGTTGTTTATTTTTTTGACATAGAGTTGCATGAGCTGTTTATATATTTTGGAGATTAGTCCCTTGTTGGTTGCTTCATTTGCAAATATTTTCTCCCATTCTGAGGGTTGTCTTTTCATTTCGTTTATGGTTTCCTTTGCTGTGCAAAAGCTTTTAAGTTTAATAGGTCCCATTTGTTTATTTTTGTTTTTATTTTCATTACTCTAGGAGGTGGATCAAAAAAGATCTTGCTGTGATTTTTGTCATAGAGTGTTCTGCCTATGTTTTCCTCCAAGGGGGGAGTTCTTTTTTTTTAATTGAAGTATAGCTGACTTACAATATTGCGTTTGTTTCAGGTGTACAGCAAGTGATTTGGTTTTACGTATATATATATGTATGCGTGTGTGTGTATGTAAATGTCTGTATTTTTTCTTTTCTTTTCCATTATAGTTTATTACAAGATAGTGAATACAGTTCCATGTGCTATAGAGTAATCCTTGTTGTTTATGGGAATTCTTTATGTAACCTGAATTCTAGTCCTCTACTTATTATGTATGTTGAAAATATCTTCTCCTAGTATGTGGATTATCTTTGAACTCTGTTTCTCAGGTTCTAATATTTAAAAATTTTATGAAATCATTTTTTCCTTTATTAAACATGTTTAGGTCCTGTTTGTGAACAACTTCCTGACCTGGAGGTCATACAAGTATTCTTATGAAGTATTTTTCTAAATTTTTTAGTCTAAAAGTTTTATTTTTGACTTGTAGGGCTTTAATGCATTTGGACTTCTTGTTTGTTTAATGTGATATAGACATCTAATTTATGTTTCCTATGGAAAATTCAGTTATTCGAATACAGTTTACTGACTCATTTCTCTTGTTTACGATGCCGTCTCTCTGATACCCAAGTTCTCATTCAAGCATAGGGTTGCATCTGGACCTTCCATTCTGCTGCATGGATCATTCTGAATGTTCCTGCACAGATACAACCATGTTCTCTTTACTGCAATTTAATAAGCTACAATGTTATGAATTTTGTTATCTGGAAACAATTTCCCTCCTCTCTACTCTACTTCCTTCTCCTCCTGCCTTCTTTAGTATGTCTTAGCTGTATTCAAACCTTGACTCTTTCACATGAATTTTATTAATTTTCATACAGTTTTTTGATTGGAGTTGCATGGATTGCTTACGTTAATTTGGGTAGAAATGACATCTTTATGATATTTTGTCTTTCCATTCTTGAACTTGGTATCCCTCACCACTTATCAGGTCTTCTTCTCTGCCCTTCAATCAAATTTCATAATTTTCTCAGGAAGGTCTTGTATATCTTTGGTTGGATTTCTTCCTAACTGCCTCATTATTATTTTTTGTTATTATTGAGACTAGAATCTTTTTCCTCCCTTGTGTTTTCTCATTGGTCATTATCAGTGTGAAGAAACGTTATGTAATTAGTATGAAGGAATGTTATGTGTTTTATCACTTCTGTATCAGCTTATATTATTCTTTTCTCAGAGTCTTGCATAGGCTTTCCATCTGACTTACTGTAACATCCAAAGTCATTATGGTGGCTTGTACAGCCCTGCTGTGGTCTGGTCCCTTGACCCCCTTCTGGGTTTATCTCCTACCCTTGTCTTATTTTTTAAGTTCTCTTCCTGCCTCCCCACACTATAATTAAGCTCCACAATGATGGGGACTTTTAGTTACCTTTGTATCTTCAGTACCTAGAGCAGTGCCGGGCACATAGTACCCTCTTGGTAAATACTTGTTTGAGTGAGTGAATAAATGAATCCAGCAGCTTTGCTGAATTCTGTGTTAGACAATAAAAGACAAAAGAGTAGAACTCTGTTGACGGTGTGCACATCACGACAGTATTGAAAGGGATGCCCCCTTCATTATGACTCCTTGTCCTCAGGACTCTGGTGTATGCACACATGATTGGCTCATGAGACATCTAAGTGGACACATCATGTTCCTCTGCATGCATCTCCACTGAAGTCTTGGAAACTTCTTGTGTACTCAGGTCTTCTCTCCCCATAGGGTGAGCTGTCTCTCCAGGCTGTTTAGCACAACATGGAGGGACATCCCTGATGAACTTCAGTCATTCCCTGAAATGTGTACGGGGGCCTCAGCATCCGCTTTGATTGTACCCTTTATAAGCATTGACCCACGTGACAGTTTGGCCAAAAAAAGAGCTGACCTTGGGAGAACACTTTGTCACATGAGTCACTGCATTGCTAGAAGTTCAAGTTGTTCTTAGTGCTACTGATGTTCCACAGTACATTTGTCACTGTGTGCACAAGTGCATTTGCCCATTCACTCATTTATTCATTCTACAACCTTTGATAGAACAAGAGCATGGTTCAGGCACTCTACCTGGGTAATAACTGTGGGAGAAACTGTACCCTTGGCGGGCTTCATAGTTTATTAGTGGAAATTGTTAAAGTGTTGTGCTCAGGGACACCAGAGAAGAAGAATAATTCATCCTACCTGGCAGAATCTTGGGAGATTTCACAGAGAAGGCAACAA